>NW_027507718.1:405937752-407137752 GCF_037356315.1 Lithobates pipiens
GGGAACAATGGGTCCCCCTCCTGTTTCCACATCTCCAGGTCCATTCAGGAGTTTAGATCGCTGAAACTGATGGGGGAAAAAAAGCCAATAACCAATAAAACTATTTGTAACTCTGCTAAAAGCTATGGTTACGTGGATACTCTCACACCTCCTAGAATGACTTACTTAGGAGGGCCAACAGGGAAATTTTTTTTATAATATATATATATATATATATATATATATATATATATATATATATATATATATATATATATATATATATATATATATATATATATATATATATATACTTAACTACTTCAACCCCAGAAGGATTTATCCCCTTCCTGGCCAAGCCCTTTTTGCACTGTCGCTTTAACTCAATTGCGCAGTCGTGCGACGTTGTACCCTAACAAAATTGACGTCCCTTTTTTCCCCACAAAGAGTTTTCTTTTGGTGGTATTTGATCACCTCTGTGGTTTTTATTTTTTGTGCTAGAAAAAAAAAAAAAAAAAAAAAAAATAAATCGCAAAAAGCGTATATAGATTGGTTTGCGCAAAAGTTATCGTGTCTACAAAATAGGGGATAGATTTATGGCATTTTTATTATAAACTATTTTTTTTATTGTTTTATTAGTAATGGCAACGATCTGCGATTTTTATTGCGACTGCGACAGACCGGACACTTGACACTATTTTGGGACCATTGGCATTTATACAGTGATCAGTGCTATAAAAATGCACTGATTACTGTGTAAATGTCACTGGCAGGGAAGGGGTTAAACACTATCAAGGGATCAAGGGTTTAACCACTTGGCCCTGGCCTATAGTCATATAAGGATCTCCCATCCTGGGTGGGCGTCATGACGGTCCGCTGATTCCCAGTCGCCTAGGTGGCACCCGCACCTGCTTGGGACCCGATGCGTGTGCTCGGCGGCCGCGATGTCCGCTGGGCACCCGCGATTGCCTGGGAACACAGCAGGACCGTGGATCTGTGTATGTAAACCATGTCCTGTCAGTGGAGAGGAGACCGATGGTGTGTTGCCAGTACAGAGGAACACCGATTGGTCTCCTCCCCTTGCGAGTCCCCTCCCCCCACAGATAGAATCACTCTCAGAGGGAACATATTAACCCCTGCAGCGCCCCCTGGTGTTAACCCCTTCCCGTCACATTTACACAGTAATCAGTGCAATTTTATAGCACGATCGCTGTGTAAATGTGAATGATCCCAAAAATGTGTTAAAAGTGTCCGCCATAATGTCGCAGTCATGAATAAAAAAAGCCATAAATCTATCCCCTATTTTGTAAATGCTATAACTTTTGCGCAAACCAAATCGCCAATTGCGATTTTTTTTACCAAAAATATGTAGACGAATATGTATCGGCCTAAACTGAGGAAAAAATTTTTTTTTGTTTTTTTTTTAATTGGATATTATAGCAAAAAGTCAAAAATATTTTTTTTCTTCAAAATTGTCGCTTTTTTTGTTTATAGGGCAAAAAAACTAAAAAAACTAAACGCAAAGGTGATCAAATACCACCAAAATAAAGCTCTATTTGTGGGGAAAAAAAGGGATGTCACTTTTGTTTGGGTGCAACGTCGCATGACTGCGCAATTGTCAGTTAAAGCAACGCAGTGAAAAAATCACAAAAAGTTCTCTGGTAAGGAAGGGGGTAAAATCCTCTGGGGCTGAAGTGGTTAATAAGTGTGTTCCCTGGGGGTGTTCTAACTGTAGGGGGTGGGATAAGCTCACTAGAACATGACAGATCACTGCTCCTGATCACTGGGAGCAGTAGATCCCCGTCATGCTGCTATGCAGAACAGGGAAATGCCATTTACATAGGCATCGCTCCATTCTGCCTCTCCATGTCACGATCGCGAGCCACCAGCGGACATAGGGTCTGCGGGACCCGCAGGCATGCACCCACTAGCCACCGCAACGTACGGCGGGTATGTTGTTTTGCGCACCTGTGCCACTTTGCTGATGTATAACTGTGTGAGCCAGTCGGCAAGTGGTTAAGGGCTTCAGCTGCCCAGATGTTGCACACAGGACATTTTAAAAACCACCAGCGCTACAGCAGCACTAAAAAAATAAAAAAAATTAAAAAAAAAGGCAGTTTTTTTCACATTAGCTTTTTTAGTGTTTTCCCACATTAGCGTTTTTGGGCTTTTTTTTATTGAAAACACTCTATAATATAAAAACAGCTTTTCATTTTTACAGTTTTTTTTATTTAAGTTTAATTTTTTTCTGCCACTAAACGCTTATGTCTCCAAACGACTGACAGTTTGTGTGTGCATGGACACAGTGATTTACTAAAGGCAAATCCACTTTTCACTGCAAGTGCACTTGGAAGTGCAGACACTATAGATCTGAGGGGGACATGCAAGGGGAAAAAAATAAATAAAAAAAAATAAAAGCATTTTAGGTGGTACATGATTGGATGATAAAAGCAGAGCTTCCCCTCATTTCAGATCTTCCTCTGAGATTTACAGCGACTGCACTTGTAGTGCAAAATGGATTTGCCTTTAGTAAATCAATCCCATAGGCTAACGTGGAGGGGCTTTTGGAGGCAGAAAAAAAAAAAAAAAAAAAACACACACACACACACACACACACACAATTTTTTCATGTATTGTTTTTTGTTATAAGGGTTGAAGCACACAGGACATTTTTACAGCTGCTGTTGGGGGCGTTTGGCCTCCAACAGCAGCTGTAAAAATGTCCTGTGTGCTTCAACCCTTATAACAAAAAACAATACATGAAAAAATTCATTAGCTTGCAACTCCTGACAAGGAATACTTACTTCTTCATCTTTTTTCTTAATTTCTGCTTGCACTTCCTCTAGTTCCTCCTGACCTTCGTCTGGACTCATCTTTAATCCCTCCCTTAACATTCGAATTCCAAATATAGCGAAGAGTGCAGTGGACACATAGTATGTATATACCCTGGGGATGACCGTGGTAGCATATCCAAACAGAACTGTGGGAAACATGAGAAGAACTATGACAGACTATTTTTTTTTTTTATGAGTCAAGAACTTGTACATATCGACCTTTCTACCCAATCCGATATTACAAGGCAGCACATTATATGATAAAATAAGTTTGCATATCACATTTTGTTATAACTGCAGATACACAAGACTGTATTTAAGGACTAGTCTATACTATATGGGACTCTTACAGAGCAATCCTGTAACAGGTCAATCCCAGCTCAGAGAATCCATAGCTGAAATGATACAGCATAGAGATCCAATGTAATTTATAAATCTATTGTTGGGAGTTTACTATACAACAGTCTGCTGAACAAGCGACTTCAGTCTGTGCAAACCACATTTTTCAGATAAAATAAGTTTAAAACTATACATAAAATGGCAGAAATAATATTCAAGCTGTAGAAATAAGGAATACTGCCAAAAAAAAAAAAAAAGAGCTACTTACCTGATAAACAAGTCATCAGTCCTAATGCGAGCATAGCTCCAGCCAGCACAGTCAGGCGATTATAACGCATTGCCATTATGGCAGCAATAAAAAAGGTCTTATCTCCCAGCTCTGAAACAATGATCACAGATATAGCAGCTACAAAGGCATGGATAAATCCCAAGTTAGCAGAAGAAGTAAATGCCATGTTCTGTTCGTGTACAGCAGGGGGCAGACTTGGCATTTTCTGTGAAAAAGAATAAAATCAGAATTAAAAAAAGAGAAATCACTGTGAGAAAAGACTAAAACCAATGGATAAAAAAAAAAAAAAAAAAAAAAAAAAAAAAGAAGATCACCTTTCAGTAATAGAATACTTCATTAAAGCCAACTGTACCCAAAACTGATATTACCTACCATTTTACCTTTTATATAAACTTTTTTTAAACACACACACGTAAACACCGGCTGCACTTATTACAAAGGATTCATTGAACAATACAGATTTCCTAAAGGAAGCGCTGACACTTTTCAAATGCTATCTCTGTCCTCAGTAGACAGGAATGAAAGGTGGGATTAGTCACTGCTCTAACGAGTTAGAATGTGTGTAAATTCCAGCTTGAGCTATTGAGTTCTGCAAACATGCTTTTTGTGTGTAGCATATAGCTTACATACATAATACCAGTGACTGCCAGAGCTGCTCCTACCAGAAAAAAAGATGCCTTAAACTCTATTAAACTCTTATACTTTGCATCTTTAAAAGATTACTTGACATTTTGGAGAATGTTATAGCGAGCAGGAAATCCTCCCCCCCACTCACGCTCTTCAAAAAAAATAAAAATAAAACCAGTGGGGTGCTGCAATCTGAATAAATGAACTACAAGTTCAGTCTGCCATCATGGCAGATTGCTTGTAGTTCTTAGTGAACTGCAAGGGTGATGATCAGCGTCCTCATAGTTCATTGGCATTACCGTCTGCTGGTATGGAGATGGGGGCAGGTAAGCTGGAGGCGGTGTCTGCAGAGCTGTACACTGCACCTGTGCTCTGACTTGTGGTAGAGATGTGCTGCAGTAGGGCACGTAAACCAGTCTGCTCTTCCAAATATAGAATGAAGACCATCTGCCTAAAGCTGGGAACAAATGGACTGAATACCGGCCAAAATAAGCCGGTTTAGTAGAGACAGGCTGACTTTCGGGCCGTGTGTACAGTTCCCTGTCTGACAGAAGCCGATCTCATGACCAGCTTCTGTTGAGCGGCCATGCTGGAAAACCAACATCAGCTCAGTACTGCCAGCCTATGGCCCCCCTGTCAGAACACAAAGGCACAGCGGGGGACAACGCTGCACGAACAGCGCTTGTTAGTACAGCGATCCGTCTTTTTTCATTCAGTCCCGTGGGTTGAGCGAAAAAAAATAAAATAAAGGATTTAGTGAGCCGACTCACCAACCTGCACAGGCTACAGAAAAAAAAAAAAAAAAAAAAAACCCCTACAATGTTACCGACTCTTAACATCTTAAAATAGGCATCTATAGCCGTGGCCAAACATTTGGAGAATGACACAAATATTCATTTTCACAAAGTCTGCTGCTTCATTTTTTACAATGGAAATTTGCATATACTCCAGAATGTTATGAAGAGTGATCAGATGAATTGCAATTAACTGTAAAGTCCCTCTTTTGCCATGAAAATGAACTTCGTCCAATAAAAAAAAAAATAATAATTTTCCACTGCATTTGTGAAGGTGTCTTCGGGGTGCCAAAGAAAGTGTAGCAAGAGCCAGTACCATCTACAGTTGATTCAGCTGCGGGATTGGGGCACCACCAGTGCAGAGCTTGCTCAGGATGGCAGCAGACAGGTGTGAGTGCATGTGCACACAGTGAGGTGAAGAGTTTTGGAAGAGGGCCTGGTGTCAACAAGGTCAGCAAAGAAGCCATTTCTCTTCTGGAAAATCAGGGGCAGACTGATATTCTGCAAAAGGTACAGGGATTGGACTGTTGAGGACTGGGGTAAAGTCATTTTCTTTGAAGAATCCCCTTTACAATTGTTTGTGGCATACTGAAAAAAATAAAAAAAATAAAAAAAATAAAAATAAAAAAGGGTGAGCCCTGTGTCATGTGAACAGTAAAGCATCCTGAGATCATTCATGTGCGGTGTTGCTTCTCAGCCAAGGGAGTGGGCTCACTCACAATTTTGCAGAGCACAGCCATGAATAAAGAAGAGTACAAAAAGATACTCAAGAGCAACTTCTCCCTCCCAAGCATCCAAGAACAGTTTGGTGATGAACAATGTATTTTGCAGCATGATGGAGCACCTTGCTAGAAGGCAAAATGTATAACAGTGTCTTGGGGAACAAAACCTCAACATTTTGGGTCCATGGCGAGGAAACTCTCCAGATTTTAATCCCATTTAGAGTTTGTGGTCAATCCTCCAGAGGAGGGTGAAAAAAAAAAAAAAATCCCCACAAATTCTGACAAAACTCCAAGCATTGATTATACAAGAATGGACTGCCATCAGTCAGGATGTGGCCCAGACATTGACCACCAGCATGCCAGGGGGAATTGCAGAGGTCTTGAATAAGAAGGGTCAACACTGCAATATTGACTGAAAGACTTCAGTATACCATAACATCTGACAAAAACATCTAAACACAATGAAGCACCAGATTTTTTTGAACATTAATATCTGTTCATTCTCAAAACTTTTGGCTAGGACTGTAGATTTCGGAAAGATTTGTCCACACCTCTTTTACCATTAACATGATCAAACATCTTTTATACAATTGAAAAAAGTTACAGAAGCAGCGCCTACACGCCAACACCCAGATGATACAGTAAGGCTACATACCCAGAACAAAAAAAACACACACACACACACACACACACACACACACACACTATGGGGTTTATTTATTAACCACTTCCCGACCAGCGCACGACGATGTACGTCGACAGAATGGCACGGGCAGGCATATTGGCGTACAGGCACGTCCAATATTCGATGCCGCCCTACCATCGGGAGCGCGCCGGCGCGCTCCCGCGCTGGTCGGGACCCCCGTGAGTCCGGTCGTGGGACCCGCGGACTCGATCGCCGCGGGCATCCCCGCGATCGTCTCACGGAGCGGCCGAATGGAGGAAATGCTGTGTAAACAACATTTTTCCATTCTGCCTAGCAACTAGTGACGCTGATCTCTGCTCCATGTGATTGGAGCAGAGATCAGTGTACACTAAATGAAAGCCCAACCCCCCCCACAGTTAGTAACACACCCCTAGGAACACTTAACCCCTACACTGCCACCCACTGGTTAACCCTTTCACTGCCAGTGTCATTTACACAGGAATCACTGCATTTATATAGCAGTGATTACTGTATAAATGACAATGGTCCCAAAAATGTGTCAAAAATGTCCAATGGGTCCCCCACAATGTCGCAGTCACAATAAAAATCGCAGATCGCCGCCATTACTAGTAAAAAAATAAATAAAAAATTATTAATAAAAATGCTATAAAACTATCCCTATTTTGTAAACGCTATAACTTTTGCGCAAACCAATCAATCGCTTATTGCGATTTTTTTTCCCAAAAATATGTAGAAGAATACGTATCGGCCTAAACTGAGGGAAAAAAATGTTTTTTTATATATTTTTGGGGGATATTTATTATAACAAAAAGTAAAAAATAATGCGTTTTTTTCAAAATTGTCGCTCTATTTTTGTTTATAGCGCAAAAAATAAAAACCGCAGGGGTGATCAAATACCACCAAAAGAAAGCTCTATTTGTGGGAAAAAAAGGAAGTCAATTTTGTTTGGGAGCCACGTCGTACGACCGCGCAATTGTCAGTTAAAGCGACGCAGTGCCGAACCGCAAAAAGTGGTCTGGTCTTTGACCAGCAAATTGGTCCGGTCTGAAAGTGGTTAAAGGTAAATACAGTTTGCACTACAAGTGCACTCGCTATAGATCTGAGAGGGACATGCAAGGGAAAACAGTATTTTTTTTCTTGTACACGATTGGATGATAAAATCAGCAGAGCTTCCCTTTTACAGCGACTGCACTACCAAATGCACTTGTAGTGCAGAGTGGATTTGCTTCAGTAAATCAACCCCTGTGTGTTGTGCTCAACTCCCTACTGCTAAAGAAAGAAACCTGAACTCAGTTTTGCAACTTTTTCACTTGTTGGTAAACAGAGCATACATTTGCAACTACTTCATGTATCGCCATAAATTATACCTTGGTTTTAGGGCTGTTACTGATTAAAATTTTCATGTTCGATTAATACATTTTTTTTTTATTTCGATTAACTATAACATACATACAGATCCAACTACTTTTAGCTGATCTCCTTGCATTGCAACTCTGCATTAGTCAGTGGTAAATGTGGTATACACTATATACAATCACCCGACACTATTGGATTCCACAATCCATGACTTAACTTCACATAAATACGTTTTAAATTCAAACTGTAGCACTGACATAAGTACCGTATTTATCGGCGTATAACACGCACTTTTTCCCCTTAAAATCAGGGAAAATCGTGGGTGAGTGTTATACGCTGATCCCGCGCCTATTGTGAGCGGAGGAGCGAGCGCCACCGATATCTATACATAGCTGAGTGTACTCAGCTATCCTAGTTCCGCTCAGTCACGCCCAGTCCTGCCCTATGATGGACATAACACAGGGACTTGGCGCGAATGTGAATGGAGCTATCGAAGCCTAGCCGAGTACACTCAGCTATGTATGTATATGGGCAGCGCTCAGCTCCGCTCAGTCACACCCAGCCGAGAAGAGCCGAGATACACAGGACCGGCTCTGTGTATCTCGGCTGTGCTATTTTCAAACTGCAGTGACACAGACATGTCACTGCAGTTTAACTGCAGCCTGGGCAAGGCTGCAGATGGACACTGACATGGTTGCAAATGACACTGACAAGCATGCAGATGAACACCGTGCAAGGCTCCAGATGGACACGGATAAGGCTGCATTGATGGGCATTTAAATGCAATTTTTTTCAAATCCCCTCCTAAACTTGGGGTGCGTGTTATACGCCGATAAATACAGTAATTTTTTTCCTACAGTAGCATGCCAATCCCTTCACCCCCGGTCTAACTAATCAATTTCTCCTTATGGCATGGACCCCTCTGCAAACAGGTGGTCATGCAAGCGGGTATCAAAAGGGTTAACAGACCATAAACTTTCTCTCATGTCTCCTTCAATCTCAGCAAGGACGCCAGGTCATGGGTAGAAAAAAAAGATCTAAGTGCTCACTGCTTAAGTATAAGATTTAATTTTTGTGTTTAAACACAAACTATTCACATAAAGGTGATAAAAACACAGCATGTAAAGCTGACAATCGAGTTAGTTCCGTAGGGCAGCAGCGGGTGACGTCATGCGTAGCTCCTTCCCTGTACAGGTTACGTTCAACCAGAACTTCAACATCACCGACTCCTTCCCCCTTCGTTAGCAGACAGAGGCACTTGGAGAAGGGGGGAGGAGTCCAGCGAAGCCGATGTCCATGAAGTCACCGGATCTCCAACGGAACTCCCTGAAGACCCGGAAGCCCGCGGAGAGGCGAGTTCCAATCAAAAAAAAAAAAAAATTAATTAAATCAAGGAATTAATCTTTAATTTCCACAGCCCTACTTATTTATTTTTTCTATTGGTGGTGTTACTGGATTACTTTTTTTTTTTTTTACTTCGTTATCAAAGGAAATCTGACCCAATATAGTAAAAATTACATAACTTTTTAAAATTTAGCTGCATATTTTTATCCATGACCTACAACCAAAATAAATTCTACTTATGACGAGCATGACGTTCCCACATGTGGGCATTATTGTTTGTACAAGTGGTAGGGCTCGCAAACAATAGTGCACATTTTGCCTTGACGAGGGCAATTAATCCAAGTTAAATTTCCAGACATATATTAACATTACAGTCCCCTCTAATGACTTCACCTTTATTTAGCTAAGGGTTTTGTTTGTACATACACGTGTGTGTAATATCAAGGCAAAATGTGCACTTTTGTTTGTGAGCCCTATCACTTGTACAAACAATAATGCCCACATGTGGGAACGTCATGCTCGTCAGAAGTAGAATTATATCCTAATGGGTTTTTTGGTGCCGAAACAGATACTGAAAATTAAAAATACACTAGGCAGAAAACCGATACCGTAACAGCACCGATACCGAAAATGATTGTTTTTTAAAAAATATTTTCATACAGGAGATGGTCAGAGACTGCAGAACATGGTACAGGAGATGGGCCGCCCAGGCCCCGCCCCCATTTTTTGGCAATTTGCCAAAAACACAATTTTCGGCGCATCCCTTAAAAAAAAAAAAAAAATGTTATATACATATATACATACACACACACACACACACACACACACACACACACACATATATACACACACACTTTTTTGTTCAGTTGGATGAATTGGGTGCAGGGACGCATGGGATTCCTTTGCTGCCATTGTGCTCTTGCTGGGTCGCATTCATCCCTGTTCCTTCAGGCTGGGTTCACACTGCAGCACAGAGCAGCTCACAGCAGAGGTCCAGTGTGTCTCCATTCAATAGTTGAGGTCCAATTTCAGCCTGCATTTTTGGCTGAATTTGCACCTGAAAAACAAACCAAAAGATGCACGGGGCTCCTGTCCAATTCGCACCAGAGCCACTCCAGAGATGTGTGAACCGGCTCCATAAAGAACCAGTCACAATTTCCTGTTATGCAAATTGGATGCGAGGAACTCTGCATCCAATTCGCAAAAGTGTGAACCCAGCCTTAAGGAGGGGTAGCCTCCCTCCAGGCATACCTGCCCTAAATCTATCCATTCTTGTGTGTGTATGCGTGTATTATATATATGTGTGTGTGTGTGTGTATGCGTGTATTATATATATATGTGTGTGTGTGTGTATGCGTGTATTATATATATGTGTGTGTGTGTGTGTGTATGCGTGTATTATATATATATATGTGTGTGTGTGTGTGTGTGTGTGTGTATGCGTGTGTGAATGTGATGTGTGCGTGTATTATGTGTGTGTGTGTGTGCGTGCATTATGTGTGTGCGTGCGTGCATTATGTGTGTGCGTGTGTGCATTATGTGTGTGCATTATGTGTGTGCGTGTGCACGCGTGTATTATATGTGTGTGCGCGTGATGTGCACGGGTATTATATGTGTATTATATGTGTGTGAGCGTGTGTGTGTGCGTGTGCGTGTGTGTATTTATATGCACTGGTGAGGCACAGGCAGGCTACATGGCGGGCACTGGTAGGCTGCTGGGCACAGTGAGGCTGCATTGATCTCCTGTAGCCTGTCCCCAGTCTCTGGCCAGCTCCTGTAGCCTGTCCCCAGTCTCTGGCCAGCTCCTGTAGCCTGTCCCCAGTCTCTGGCCAGCTCCTGTAGCCTGTCCCCAGTCTCTGGCCAGCTCCTGTAGCCTGTCCCCAGTCTCTGGCCAGCTCCTGTAGCCTGTCCCCAGTCTCTGGCCAGCTCCTGTAGCCTGTCCCCAGTCTCTGGCCAGCTCCTGTAGCCTGTCCCCAGTCTCTGGCCAGCTCCTGTAGCCTGTCCCCAGTCTCTGGCCAGCTCCTGTAGCCTGTCCCCAGTCTCTGGCCAGCTCCTGTAGCATGTCCCCAGTCTCTGGCCAGCTCCTGTAGCATGTCCCCAGTCTCTGGCCATCTCCTGTAGCATGTCCCCAGTCTCTGGCCATCTCCTGTAGCATGTCCCCAGTCTCTGGCCATCTCCTGTAGCATGTCCCCAGTCTCTGGCCATCTCCTGTAGCATGTCCCCAGTCTCTGGCCATCTCCTGTAGCATGTCCCCAGTCTCTGGCCATCTTGTGGTGGGGGAACTCAACAGGAGGGAGGGGCCAGGAGAGCCGAAAAGGGATCCGAGAAGAGGAGGATCTGGGCTGCTCTGTGCAAAACCCCTGCAAAGAGCAGGTAGGTATAACATGTGTGTTAGGGCTCTTTCAGATGTCTGTCTGTTTTCACAGACTCTGCTTGCTCACCAGGGATTGATCTGCTGATCCCCGCTGAGCAGGCAGAAGACAGGTCTGTCTCTGCATCACCGTGCAGAGACAGACCTGTCAGAGTGCCACTCTCCTTTATAGGGGGGATCAGATGAAAACAGACCTGCCTGTCTGTTTTCATGCGATCAATGGAAGGAAAATAGGGTTTCTATCCGTCTGGATTTAGCGGAGCAAAATCGGACATGTCACCGCTGACATCCGTCACTCCAAAGAGATGCATGGAGCGTCCTTATTAAAAAAATAAATAAATAATAAAGTGCCAGCAAACAAATCCTTCCCATGGACTCAATATAAAAAAAAAAAAAAAAAAGGCATTGCTGCACAATCAAATGAAAATGTATTAATAAAAATTACATTACATCAGGTATATTTCAGGTGACGTTTCGGGCTAAGCATTTATCTAGACATTTTTTAGAAACGAACCAAACGGTTTCTCAATTAAGGTGCATGGTAATTGATGGTATTCCAAACAGACGAGGGGGTGACAGGGAATTGGAATTGAGAAAAATAAGAAGTTTACTGGATAAATCGCTTAGACTCTTTGTATCCTAAGGGGTTAAACATGGTTTTTGATCTTTATTTTTATGATCATTTGATGTTACGGATCTTTAATATGTGGATAGAGATAGATATATATATATATATATATATATATATATATATATATATATATATATATATATATATATATATATATATATATATATATATATATATATATATAAAAATATATATATATATATATTACACATACACACACACTTTAAATATAAAGAGCTTATACAATAGTCGCTTTCATAAGTGTACAATTAAGATGTTTGTCATGGCATTATCTGTGCAAATGAAGGCCCCATGCACTTCACTTACGCAAATATTTTGCCAATAAAATGAACTGCAAAGCCCTTCAATGTTTCCACTAAAGTGAAAGAATTCTGGTCAATCTTCCCAAAACACGTACAGAGCTGTATTTAGAGGTTGACTGATCTATCGGCCGATATTTGCCGGTTTTAAATTAATCGGCATCGGCCGATTGAGCTGATAAAAAGGCTGATTTTAGAACTACAGCGCGACTTGGAAATGACTTCTGTAATAGAAGTTAATGTAAGTTGCCCTAGTCTTCATAGAAGCGACTTTCCTCCTCTCTGGGCAGGCTGCCAAGAAAAGAGCAAAAAGATACAATGTTTACACTTGAATGAATGAACTCAACTCTGTGTGTAGAGTTCTCAGTTTAACCATTTAAAGACTAAATCTTTTCTGACACTTGTTGCTTACAAGTAAAAGTCCTGTATTTTTTGCCAGAAAATCACTTAGACCCCCAAAAAATTATATATATATTATATATATATATATATATATATATATATATATATATATATATATATATATATATATATATATATATATATATATATATATATTTTTTTTTTTTTTTAGCAGAGACCCTAGGGAATAAAATAGCGGTTGCAATATTTTATGCCTATGGGAGATCGGATGACGACGGACCGCAGTGCCATACCGCAATAGCTTTTTCCTCCGTTACACTTTTTCGGATCGGAGCGGGTCGGATGTCAGCGGACATGTCACCGCTGACATCCGATGCTCCATAGAGCTCTATGGAGCACCCGTTCAGGTCCGCCTGAAAAACTGACAGGCGGGCCTGAACAGGACGTCAGTGTGAAAGGGGCCTTAATGATTTAAAAAAAATTAAAATAAACTAAAGCAGTAAAGTTAGCCCATTTTTTTTCGTCCAAAAGTTTTGACTACCTGTTTTTATTTTATAGGCTGTTTTCACACTGGAGCAGGCAGGCGTTGATGGTAAAATGCTGCTAGTTTTAGCAGCGCTTTACCATCATTTTAGTGGTGCTATTCGGCTGCTAGTGGGGCGCATATAATCCAGCTAGCGGCCGAAGAAGAGGTTCAATGCGCCCGTGAAGCACCGCTGCCAAATCGCATTGCATGCGCTTCGGCAGTGGTGCCCATTAATATCAATGGGCAGGAGTGGTGGAGGAGCGGTATACACCACTCCAAACGTGCTGCTTGCAGGACTTTTTTTTTTTTTAACATCCTGCCAGCGCATCGCCTCAGTGTGAAAGCACTCCATCTTTCACACAGACTGCAGGGGAGTCGTTTTGCAGGCACTTTACAGGCGCTATTTTTAGCCCAAAAGCGCCTAAAAAAATGCCCCAGTGGGAAAGGTGTCTGTTAGGTTTTATGAGATGAAGGGGGGATAAAAAAAAATAAAAAAAAAAATCAGCCTAACATATCAGCATCGGCCAGAGAAAAACCCATATCGGTCGACCTCTAGCTGTATGGTCCCTGGCAGATTAGCTAGGTCGACACAGTTACAGGGATGACTCCACACTGGGAACTGTAGTTATCATGCAAACCAGTTCTTCCAGATAATCTCGGAACATTCCTAACCTGAAATGCATTGTAAATGTCAAACAGTATATATTAAAAATGTAAAGCTTCTTCTCTGGCCCTCCATTTACACTACTGCTAACATGCCACGTGTGATAGATACGTGTTCTCTGTAGTGCTGATGGACACACACATACAGGACTAGAGAAATCCAAAGTCAAGTCAGGGAACTGGTGCACAGCCCTTTAACAGAAGAGGTATCCTGAATCAGGAGGAGGTATTTGTGCTACATATAAAGCTGGTTGCTGAGCGACTCACACAGATTTAAACAGACTTGTGCCAAGAAAATAATAGTGGAAAATGAAATAAATGAACGAGGAACTGTTTCTGTATATGGCAACAAAAAGCTTCACAAGAATTGTATGCCAAAATGTAAACATATCTTTTCATGTGACACTGTAGCAAAGTATACATTTCTTCAATGTAAAGTAGTGAGCGTACAGCTTGTGCAACAGTGTAAATTTGCTGCCCCCTCAAAATAACAATACACAGCCATTAATGTCTAAACCGCTGGCAACAAAAGTGAGTACATCCCTAAGTGAAAATGTCCAAACTGGGACCAAAATATCAATTTTGTGTTGCCATTATTTTCCAGCTCTGCCTTAACCCTCTTGAGCATGGAGTTCACCAGAGCTTCACAGGTTTACCACTGGAGTCCTCTTCCACTCCTCCATGGTGACATCACAGAGCTGGTGGATGTTGGAGACCTTGTGCTCCTCCACCTATTTGAGAATGCCCAACAGATGCTAAATAGGGTTTAGATCTGGAGACATGCTTGGATACCAACCACCAATTGAGGCTCTGACACACCTTGGGGGATAAACGCATTGGAAAGTCCAAAGCCTGGACTTTCTTGTTCCAGGCCCACAGAATGGTGTTTTGTAGCTGTCTTGAATGAAACTGCGCATAAGGGACGGCCTCGAAAGAGGCCACCATCTTTCCTAACAATTTCATGCACAGCTGAATGGAAGGATTTCTCTTTGATTTGACAAGTCAAATCAGTTCCTTTAAGGAGCTGACTCTTGCCTTGCCTGGGAAAAATACCTTATTTTTCAATGGCATCTATGATCAGCCCCAAGTACTGTAATCTTGACGGTTTTAAGGAGGATTTTTCTAGGTTGAGAATCCAGCCTAGGAATCCCAGGTAGCTTACGGCTGAGATTAAACTTTGGTGACTGATTGATCTACTAAAAGCAGATAGGCAAGGATAGTTATATCCCTGAGCCCTTAACCTGGCTAAAGAAGGCACCAGGATCTTTGAACACACGCGGTGAGGTGGCTAGACCGAACGGCAAAGCCACAAACTGAAAATTATGATTTTCTACCTCAAAGCGTAGACATTTCTGATGAGCGGGGAATATCGGCACGTGAAGATAAGCATCTTTATTATCGCATAGAGACAACCAATCGGATTGACTTCATGCGAAAGGAGTTCAGATCCTTGAGATCTAGAATGGGTCTTACCATCCCATTCGGTTTTGGAACCGTGAAGAGGTTTGAATAAAACCCTGAACCCTGCTCTTCTGTGGGAACCTCTGATATCACCTTCTGAGACAAAAGATGATCTAGACCTAGAAAGACTTCCTTTTCCCTGGCTCTCTGGGAACGTTTGATTTAAAAAAACGAGGAGACGAAATTCTCAGAACTCTAGTTTGTAACCTAGAGAAACTGAGGAAGCCACCCATCTGTCTTTACATTGTTCCTGCCAGATCTTTGAAAATTGTAGAAGCCTTCCCCCCACCCGAGGAGGGGACTACCCCTTCAATAAAGGAGGCTTTTAGTAGTTTGCTTTGGGGCTTCCTGCCCCAAGTCCACTTTTGGCCCTGGGACTGCCCCCGAGGTCTTCCTATTGAGCTCGATGGTGGAGGCTGTCTAGACTGTCTAGAGGCAGATGCTCCAGGCACTGGAGAAGATGCACGTTTAAAAAGGAGAAAATGCCTAAACTTCTTTTTCACGGGTAAAAAGAGAACTTTTCCCATTAGAAATCCTTTGGATATATTTATCTAAATCGTCTCCAAATAACTGTTCACCGTGAAATCGGAAACTGGCCAAGAGCTTTTTATATGGCGCTTCGGCTGACCAATTTTCAACCATAGGACTCTGCATGTATGTACCAGTCCTAGCATAAGCCATGAGGCTTGAATAATAGAATCTTTCATAGCATCTACCATAAAACATAGTGCTTCTGATATGCCAGCCCATTGCTGGGTTTGCTGATCAGGAATAATCTTAAGTATCTCTACAAACCTTTATGGACTGATACACTCCAATTGCCGCAAGAGCCGGCTGCACCACTGAACTTACAAAGAAATGTTGTTCTTAAAAAGAAATTCCAACTTTTTATCTGTTGGATCCTTCAAAATTTGTACACTGTCTACATAGTCTTATAGAATTCCTCCTCCATAGGATAAAGTATAGAAAAACAATTTGGAGGAAAAAACTGCTTATCTGGGTGTTTCCATTCAGAATATATCAGCTTTTTTGTTAGCCATGAATGGATAGGAAAGGCATCCCCAGATGGGGGGGAGGGTTTAGTGATCCCAAAACCAGAGGTGGGCTCATCAATAGACTGCGCTACAGGCAGCAAAAAACGTTGAGCGAACCAACTTAGTAAGGGAGTGTACCAACAGTCTTTCTTGTGAGACTGCTCCCTTCATATTAGGATCCTCAGAAGGGGAGATATCAGCATCTTCCTGATCTTTTGGAAGAACTTCCTGATCCCCTGCCCCTTGCACCTCAGTATGAGGGTCCTGAGCAATGAATGGGGATCTGCTACGCTTAGATGCACTATGGAAAGCGACCACAGCACCAATCTTCTGTTCCAAACTTAAAATGGTAGAAGAAAAAAAAAACCCCCTGAGTGATATATATAGGGGCTGAAGTGTCCAGCGCTGCTGCAACACCAGTGCCCTCTGACCGGTCGCATCACTCTCAGATGAGGATGACATTTTCGTGAACATGGATTTAGGTTGTTGTAAAACAATCGATCCTTTAGAACCCTTTGAGGTGTTCCTTGTCCCCCTTCCGCTCATAGCTTGATGCACAAAGCAGAGGCACTACCAGAAGGAATGCATACGCTGCTAAAGCTCTAGTCCAGCAAAAAATGCTGCTATTAATGCCCAGCCTGAAGCAGTAACAATGTGTCAAAGGAAATGCCTGCGTCACCAAACCCGATAATGCCACCTCTTTGGTTGTGTCCCCCCACAGCCTGCAGCAGAACAAAGTGTGCTGTTAAAAACTTGCCTCCACGTGCACCTGGCGTCGGAGGAGGCCGGCGCTGTAAGCCCTGCCCCCCATGTTGCCTACAGCTCCACCCCCTATATCAAAAGGAAGGGTTTTCCCCACATGAGAGGCAGACTACAGGTCCTCAGACCGGGTACCATTCAATTTGGCCCAAAATAGGACACTTTGAATGGATCCGGGCAGCATGGCTAGCCCCAGCAAGGACTGCTCCAGTGGAGCTCAGCACATCTTTACTCGTGACCAACACCTTAGACACTGGTGAAAAAATGGAAGTACTCCCAGTAGTGGGAGGGGTTATATAGGGAGGCAACTTCTTGTCTTAGGGCATGCAAGTGTCCATCACCTGAAGGTGGCCTATAACCCATATAGTAACTACTATGGCTCCATGTCCCCTGATGTATGAAAAGAAAATAGCGCTTTCGGAGCACCGGTCCGATAATCTAGTCATTAGAACACAGCTTTCAAGAAACGATCACAACAGTTCACGTGACATCATCCGAAAGGAGAAGCACAAACATGTTTCTCGTATGACAACATAACGATTTATGTTAAATCGGTACAGGATGGATCCATAAAAAAATTTAAGTGACCGAGACTGCACATGCTTGGAAATGAAAGAATACGTTACATTGTAATAAAATACATCATGGGAAGTTGTATTCTGTCGTACAAAAATTTTCGTAAGTTATGCGTTTTCAATATGAGGCTAGCATGCAAAAAAAAAAAAAAAAAGGACATTTCCTATTGACTGTCCAGCAGTGAAGTCTTCTAGGGATCCAGAGGACTGATGTCATTGCATGGGAACTGGTTTGTGAGAGACCATCTGCATCACTGTAGGGGTGGCAAGGGATGAATATACCTCAATTCACCAGCTAGGAACAATAATAAAACCTTGCGGGACTGGTTTGAGGGGGGAGGGGACTCTTGCAATCTACGCATGAAGTTGAAAAACCTGTGTGCAGCAGTCCCCAAGTTCTTGGGTACACTACAGTTTGTAAACTTGAGTTTAGAAGCTTTTGGCGTTTTTTTTTTTTTTGGCCAAAGCTCCTAAACTAAACGCCATGTACACAGGCTTTTACTAGAGTTTAGAAGTTGCAGCGCTTAGTGGAGGTTCAACCTCCTTCTCCTTAACAGGAAAGAATTGGATTCAGGATAGGAACATTCTGACCACCAGCAGTCAACCTAGTCTGTGTGTACATCAGCCCAAAATACTTACCTGAGCCTCATCACGATCCATCAATGTGCAAAAGAGCCTAGACCAGTGATGGCGAACCTTGGCACTCCAGATGTTTTGGAACTACATTTCCCATGATGCTCATGCACTCTGCAGTGTCCTTAAGCATCATGGGAAATGTAGTTCCAAAACATCTGGGTTGCCAAGCTTTGCCATCACTGGCCTAGACTCTCCAGGGACTTTCCCTCCTCAATGGGTGAGACAGCAGCAGGAGCCTTTGGCTCCTGCCAATCACAGCCAGTGAGCCAATTCAGAAGAGAGAGGGTGTTAGGGCCAAGCCACGGCTCTGTGTGAATGGACACACAGGGCAGCAGCTCAAGAGCAAGCCTGCTCGGGTGCCCCCACAGCAAGCTTCTTGCTCTAGTGGCACTAGGCAGGAGGGAGGAGCCAGGAGCGCCAGTGGGGGACCTAAGAAGAGGAGGCTCAGGGCTGCTCTGTGCAAAATTACTGTACAGAGCAGGTAAGTACGACATGTTAAAAGAAAAAAAAAAATTGCCTTAGTTATCACTTTAACCCCTTTACGCCACAGTAACCCATATGTGTGACAGCAATAAGCTGGGCTTTAATGCCCACATGCTGCACAAATGCGTTGCTGGGCGGGCAATGTTCATGTCCTGGGAGAACGCTCCCAACACAAAGACCAAACTGCTGAAAACTCTCTCTGCCCAGAGAAGACATAGGTAGCTAGTGGGACTAGCTTCATATCATGTGGCCACTGTGACGGCTAATCACAGTTGTCAACCTTCCAGCCCTCTGGACGTTAAAGCGGAGCTCCACCCTAAAGTGGAACGTCTGCTCATCGGAACCCCCCCCCCCCCCTCCGATACCACAATTGGCACCTTTGCAAATTCCTGTCCCTTCCCCGCTGTCTGCTGGGAAACAAAGCCTTGCGGTTTCACTTCCTGAGACCCATAGTGAAGGTGGCGGCACCCGAAAGCCGATCGACAGATCAGCTTCGGGTGCCAACATCGCGGGCACGCTGGACAGGTAAGTGTCCATATTTCAAAAGTCAGCAGCTGCAGCATTAGTAGCTGCTGACTTTAAAAAAAAAAAATAAAAAAAAAAAAAGCGGAACTCCCACTTTAAGTACTTTTAACTACTTCAATACCAGCCACCTTCCTGCCCAGGCCAATTTTCACCACTGTCACCAGTGTGACCCAGTCCTCAAGAAGGAACCAAAAGGCAGCAATACCCACTTTACGCCAACCGTCCCTCGCCGTCATCTTCTTCTGTGTGCCGGTCCTCGTTGGCCAGTGTGGGATGGTGGCACTCCGGCACAGAGGGATCAGGACGACCGGTTACATGCCAGGCTCCTATAATAAAACTGCCTGCTCCCCCTGGACTTACACCCAAAGCACTTTTTACTGGGAGTCCCTTTCCCCAAATTGTCCAAATCCCTACAGAAACTATCCCGCCACATCCTGACCGCAGCGAGGTGTCTGGTTGCTCTCCACTGGAAAAAAACACACCCCCCTACCCCGGACGCATTATACGCCCGCATCAGAGATGTGGAGCTTATGGAGCGGATGACCGCCAGGATACAGGACCGGCTGGAAGCACACGACGCAGTCTGGAACCACTGGAATCTTAAGGACGATCGACCCTGACAGGCAAGCGGAAGTTTTCGGATGACTACCCACCCATACCCCCTCCCCTTCCTCTCTATCTTTCTTTCTATCCTTAGGTACCCCTTTCCTCTCTCTTTCTATCCATCTTCTTTCTTTTTCCCTTCTTCCTTTCCCTTATGCCTTATATTCTTCCAGACCCCCCCCCCCCCTTGAGGGGGGGTGTTTGTTTGGATTAAAGTGTATTATAAGTGTCTTATATTATTCGCTACCACACGTATCCTCGGATTGCAACCCTGGTTTGGCGGTTAAGTCTAGAGGATAGATCTATTGCTGGATGGACTGTATCCCTGTTTTACATGTGTTGCAGAACATGCTGTCTGTGAATAGCTATACCTGGCCTGGCTGGTACCTGCTCCAGGTGGCTGTATTATGTAGGCCAATATGCTTTTGTGGTATGTTCTCCCCTGTAATTTTTCTGATCCCTTTTTTTCCGCTCCCCCAATGCTGAACTGAAGTGTTTGACGTGTAATGTTTCACTTTAAAATAATAAAAAGTTATTTGACAAAAAAAAAAAACTGCCTGCTCACTGAGATCAACGGGACAACCTTACATCCGCTTCAAGGACCACCTACCCATGTATGTGGGCGGATGGTGGGAAAAGGTTCTAAAGGGCATTCAGTTGGGTTTTTTGTTAAATAAAAGTATCAGTTGGGGGGGGGGGAGCTTTAGGGTGAGCTCCCTGATAGCACAGCCCCCCCCAGATCCTGTACACAAGTATAGACCCCCACCGGCCTTGCTGATAGGTCACTCTCTCTGGGAGCTGCAATGTCAGTGGCCCCCTTACACACCGGAAGTTGTGATATTTCCGGCCTCTGGGGTCACGGTGAGGATGCTCTCACTATCCCTGAGCCCAGACCTGCAGAATATTGTCCTCTCACCTCCGCCCGGGCCACCGGCTCCGGTCTCTGCGGCAGCGGCGGCTCCCTGTGTGTCCCTTCATCTTCCTGCACGGCCCGGCTCAGTCCTGGGAGGAGAGCACACAGGAAGAGCAGCGCCGCCAGCACTGGGAGAGGCGGCCTCGCCATGGAGCCGGGCGATGACAACAAGAGTGCAGGAAGGAGGGGTACGGCTGCCGGGTACTCGGTGTTCTTCCTGTCTCAGCACCGAGATCACACACCCCACGTCACTGCCATCGTCAGCTGCAAAGGATCACTCCGCCCCCGCCGCATCCACGACATACAGCAGCCCCCCGCCGATAGGTCAGACCGCCGCTGGGCGGGGAAGGAAGTGTTCTCTTCAGGACGCGATCATGAGTGAATGGAAGGAGGCGGGGCTGACATCTTTCTGACTATCAAGGACCTGAACACCGTTCAGTCAGATTAGGCGACCCTTCAGAGTTTGTAACGGAAGTGACGTTTCGTCGCCGCCATCTTGCTACACCCCGCACTCTTCCACAGTAAGGCTACAGTGAGAAGGCGACAAGCGGACATCTTCTTACACACACCGGAGTTTTGCATTTCACGCTTATTTTTAAGAGTAAACTGAGTTTATACAGTGAAATGCAGTATTTAAAAATCCGTCTGACTGTTTAGTTGTTGAATTTTAAAAGCAGCGGCAAGCCTGCTGATCTCACAGGAATGCTAATCTGACAGAACACAGCTGCTTTGAAAAATAAACATCAAAACAGCCTCAGGGATTTCAAAATACTGTATTTCACTATATAAGCTCAGTTTATTGTTAAAAATAAGTGTAAAATTCAAGACACTGGTGGGTGTAACAAGATGTCCACTTACCACCTTCTCACTGTATCCTTACTGTGAATGAGTGTGGGGTGTAGCAAGACGGTGGCGACGAACCATCACTTCTGTTGCAAATTCTGATGAGTCACCTAATCTGACGAAACACCGCTGTTTCATCAGATTAGGCGACTAGTCAGAATTTGTAACAGAAGTGACGTTCTGTCATCTTGGTACACCCCGCAGTCGCCCACAGTAATGCCCTGTACACACGGTCGGACTTTCCGACAACAAAATTCGTCAGATTTTTTCTGACAGATTTTGGCCCAAACTTGTCTAGCATACACACGATCGCACAAAGTTGTCAGAAAATCCAATCGTTCTGAACACGGTGACGTAGAACATGTACGACGGGACTATAAACGGGCCAGTAGCCAGTAGCTTTCGTCTCGTAATTTATTCTGAGCATGCGTGGCACTTTGTCAGTCGGAATTGTCTACACACGATCAGAATTTAAACGAACGGATTTTGTTGTTGGAAAATTTTTGATCCAGCTCTCAAACTTTGTGTGTTGGAAATTCCGACGGAAAAAGTCTGATGGAGCCCATACACAATCAGATTTTACGAAAACACAATCTGATCGCACATTTTCCATCGGAAAGTCTGACCGTGTGTACAGGGCATAAGGGCACAATGAGAAGGTGGCAAGCGGACATCTTTTTACACCCAACAGAGTCTTGCATTTCACACTTATTTTTAACAGTAAACTGAGCTTATATAGTGAAATACAGTACTACAGATCAGCGAACGGAAGTGATGTTCCATCAGCTGCGCATGCTTTCCACAGGTTTGCTAATCTGACAGAACAGCAGCATTGGACCTCTTACTACACCAAACTACGGCTTGAATTTCTGAGTAATTTTCGCAGTAAAGTGAGCGTATATAAATAAATATTGTATATTGACATCTATGATGCTGTTTCGATGTTTAATAAAAAAAAAAAAAAAAAAAAAACGAAAGGTTTAGTACTGAGCAGTGCGGGGTGTACTAACATGGCCTCCGCCACCTTCCTACTGCTGGTATCCAGCTTCTTTCAAAATGTAATATCACAGATGTCAATACACTATTTATATAGCTCACTTTATTGATAAAATTACTGTGAAATTCAAGACGGAGTCAGGTGTAGTTACATGCTGTCCTAGGTGAGGTTTAAAAAAGACACAAGTCCATCAAGTCCAACTTATGTGTGTGTGATTATACTGTATGTCTGTATTACATTGTATATCCCTGTATGTTGCGGTCATTCAGGTGCTTATCTAATAGTTTTTTTTAAATTATCGATGCCCCTCACTGAGATCACCGCCTGTGGAAGGGAATTCCACATCCTTGCCCCTCTTACAGTAAAGAACCCTCTATGTAGTTTAAGGTTAAACCTCTTTTCTTCTAATTTTAATGAGTGGCCACGTGTCTTGTTAAACTCCCTTCCGCAAAAAAGTTTTATTCCTATTGTGGGGTCACCAGTATGGTATTTGTAAATTGAAATCATATCCCCTCTCAAGCGTCTCTTCTCCAGAGAGAATAAGTTCAGTGTTCGCAATCTTTCCTCATAACTAATATCCTCCAGACCCTTTATTAGATTTGTTGCTCTTCTTTGTACTCGCTCCATTTCCAGTACACCCTTCCTGAG
Source organism: Lithobates pipiens (assembly GCF_037356315.1). Classification (NCBI taxonomy): domain Eukaryota; kingdom Metazoa; phylum Chordata; class Amphibia; order Anura; family Ranidae; genus Lithobates; species Lithobates pipiens. Next base: position 405,961,055 of record NW_027507718.1, read on the forward strand.
GACTGGTACCTAGAACTGGACAGCATACTCTAGGTGTGGCCGGACCAGAGTCTTGTAGAGTGGGAGAATTATCGTTTTATCTCTGGAGTTAATCCTCTTTTTAATGCATGCCAATATTCTGTTTGCTTTGTTAGCAGCAGCTTGGTATTGCATGCCATTGCTGAGCCTATCATCTACTAGGACCCCCAGGTCCTTTTCCATCCTAGATTCCCCCAGAGGTTCTCCCCCCAGTGTATAGATTTCATTCATATTTTTGATACCCAAATGCATTATTTTACATTTTTCTACATTAATCATCATTTACCATGTAGTTGCCCACCCCATTAATTTGTTCAGATCTTCTTGCAAGGTTTCCACCTCGCAAGGTAGTAAGATGTCCATTGCCATCTTCTGACTGCAGGTGTTTTTTCAGATTAGCAAACCTGGTAGTGGTGCAACGTAATGCGCAGCTGATGGAACATTACATTATCTGATGGATTCTCTAACCTGATAGAACATCGAAAACTCCAACTCGCCAAAATCTCCAACCACGTCACTTCCGATAACTCTGCAGCATCAATAACTTTTGACAGAACTAAGGTACATCATATAAATTAGTGGACATTGTTAGTCCACCTGATGCTAACCAACAACATGGCTGTATCCAAGGCGACTTTTTTCCTCCTTACCCGGTGTTCTGTCAAAACAGCCAACTCATCGTGTACTGTACTGTATACCAATGCTTCTCAACTCCAGTCCTCAAGTACCCCCAACTGGTCATGTTTTCAGGCTCACCATTATTTTTCACAGATGGTTTGATCAGTTTCACTGCCTTAGTAATTACCACATCCATTATATCTGAGGGAAATCCTGAAAACATGACCTGCTCGGATGCTTGAGGACTGGATTTGAGAAACATTGCTGTATACGCTGCCGCTGTTCTGTAAAAACTCATCAAAATCACCAAATATTGCTACTGGAGAGTCACCGTAAGTGACTTGGTTGGAGATTTTGGCGAGTTGGAGTTTTCAGCAGAATGCCCAGTGTTCTATCAGATTACCGCTACCCATCAGACTGTGTAACGGAAGTGACGTTCCCACCCAAAAATACTTGCATACGCTATGCGTTCCAACATGTGTTCCATACACTTCTCCACTTTACTACCAACAGAGCCTTTCAGATTGTTCTATAACAGCAGCAGCAGCGGACATCTTAGTACACCCCTGGGTACCTGGGTGTACTAAGGTGTCCACAGCTGCTGTTTCATCAGATTACCACTACCCATCAGATCATAAAGTGTTTGGAAAGCATATCGCCGTGGAATGCATGTTGGAACGCATAGCACATGCGCAGTAAGTATTTTTTTGGTCGGAATGTCACTTTTGTTACACAATCTGATGTGTAACAGTAATCTGATAGAACACCTGTGACATATGCCAGATGGACAAAATATATGTAAGCAGTTGGCTGCATTTTGGACTGCACCCCAACTGCATAGATGATCCAAAATCAAGGTAATCCCATGGGCCTCAGTGCAGTTCAAAAGTAGAGTGTGCTGCATTTTTCCACACCGCAAACGTGTAAAAATTTACGCAAACGCATTGCATCCCATCATATGCACATAGCCCAGGGAAAGAAGTGACCTAACTGGACAAATGTAGGTACAAAAATGCTGGTCAACTGCATGTAAAATGTACATCAAATGCATGTATAAGTGCAAGAAAAAATGCACAGTAGATATGCAGTTTCTAGTGTGAACGGGCCCTAAGCCTAATGCCTTGTACACACGACCGGACTTTCCGGCAGGCTAGGTCCGATGGTCTTCCCGACAGACTTTCGGCAAACTTCCAACGGACTTTCTAAACGAACGGACTTGGCCACACACAATCACACCAAAGTCTGACAGATTTGACCGTGATGACGTACGACCGGACTAGAATAAGGAAGTTCATAGCCAGTAGCCAATAGCTGCCCTAGCATCGTTTTTTTTTTGTCCGTCTGACTAGCATACAGACTAACAGATTTTTCGACCGGACTCGAGGTCGTCGGAAAGATTTGAAACATGTTCTAAATCTAAAGTCCTTCTGATTTTTCAACAGCAAAGGTCCGATGAAGCCCACACACGTCCGAATTGTCCGACGGATTCGTCCCCTTGGACCATTGCTGACAAAAAAGTTTGGCCGTGTGTACACGGCATTAGGGTCCTTTCACACTAAACACAGTTGGATGCATTTTGAACTACACTCCAACTACTACAGACAGCCCAAACACTAGGTAGTCCCAAGGTAATCATATGGGCATAGTTCACATCATTGCAGTGCAGTTCAGCACAGTTTAGGCTCCATTCACACATGATCGCCGGTGGAATTGTGCGATTCCGCTCCACAATTTCAAATGGCTGCAAAATGTGGGACGCGTTTGGGATGCCATTACTTCTAATGGCACCCCAATTTTGCTGCAATTGTCACGCATACCAAATCGCATGACATCTGGCACCCAAAAGAAGTTCTGGAACTCCTTTTGGGCGACACGTGTTCCACATTTTTTTGCGCGAAAATCACGGCGCGATTGGAGTGCCATTAGATGTAATGGCATTGCAAACACGTCCTGCATTTTGCAGCCATTTGAATCTACAGCGATTCCACCTGCGATCATATGTGATTGGAGCCTAGTAGAGTATGCTGCATTTTTCTGCACCGCAAATGTAGGTAACGTGCTACAAATATGATACAAATGCTCTTCAAATGCCCCTTTAAGCGGAGAAAGCAAAGCCCAGAAACGTATAGAAAAATGGACTGCAAACACAGCACAAGCACATTCTCACGCGCGGCAAGCACATATCAAGCGATCATTTCTTCAAATTCATGTAAACATGCAGTCAAAAACATGCATTTATGTGCAGTTTCTGTTATGAATGCACCCTAAAACTACGCGTCTAGGGATTATAGAGAATCAGGGAAGAGTGCAAAGCCCAGTGACTAATATGTGTCTGGGCATTACTGTGAAACAGGAAGAGTACAGAAACACGTGACTAGTGAAGAGGAAGGCAGAAGTGGTGTTTCCCTGGGAGCCTGGGCTCTTGTTATAATGGGCTTCCGTTTTAGCGCCATGTTGCACACACATATAATAATATTTTATTATGAAAAATAATGTTCTTGGCCTTGTCCACTTGCTGACCGTTCTATAGCTGAATGATGGCTACAGCTCAGTCAATATCCTTTGGAAAAAAATCCACGGTTTTGTTGTCGGAATGTCTGATCATGTGTGTTTGTGTGTGTGTGTTTGTCTGAGCATTAATACACTGCCCAACAAGAATTCTCTTGCCTTTGTGGCTGTGTGTGGTGAAGAGATGAGCTTGGGCATGTTATTTGGTTATATATATACATTTTGTGGCCCCCAATGAATCCCTGAGTACCGCTCAGAACTAAGTATGAGCTTGGACGTGTTATTTGGATATACCGTATTTATCGGCGCATAACACACACAGGCATATAACACGCACTTTCACCAGTGCCATGAATACAGCCTCACAAGTGCCATGAATGCAGCCTCACCATTGCCATCAGTGCAGCCTGATTGAAGCCCATCTGCAGCCTGGGAGGGGGGCGGGATGAGTGCCAACGGATTACATGCAGGAGAATCTCCTGTTTAATCGGCAGCCTCTTTAATACAAAGTCCAGCCTCCTATGATACACAAAGCAGTCGTCCAATGGCAGCCCAGGAGACGAGACTTCCTACTAGAGGCAGCCAAGTAAACCAGAGATTCTCCTGTATGTAATCTGTCGGCACTCTTCCCGCCCCATCCCTGTCCCCTACAAGGCAACAATAAATACGGGTATATATCTTTTGTGGCCCCCGCGGCTCTCAGGGATTCATTGGGGGCCACAAAAGATGTATTTACTGTATCCAAATGACCATTGGCGCCATTTGAAATGGCCACTGGTCCCAGCCCCAGTGGCATTCTCAGCACTCCCTGTCCCCTCCCAAATGGAATAGCTGCTATGGGTATCAGTACCTCTGAAGTGGTTCCTACTTCCCAATTTACATACAGCCTTCTGGAGTTGCAATCGCTGCACCCCAGTTGCAGCAACATGTCTCCGCAGTGCCCAAACTGGCTCCATGCTCGCAGCCTCACACATACAGGCACTTGCTATATACCAGCCCAAGAAGATGTTCCATGTCTCCTTCACTGCACAGCGCCAGTCCTCCCTTGGGCATTAATCGTACCCCTGTATCCCACACGGTTGGATTTTGCGACTCAGCCTGCTCTGCAGGCTCTCAGTGCAATAGCATCTGCACTCCGGTACCCGCCATCTTGCTACATCTCGCACGTGTCTCCTCTGCAGCTACATTCAGAGGCGGAAGTGACATCGTAGCTCTCTTTCCCTTCTCCGGCTGACGGCCCGCGAACGGCGACTCCGCCCACAGCCCCAGACTAGCTGACCCTCTGGCGGTGGCTCCTCCTGCTAGGCAGAACTATTCAGCATGTTGTCTCCCATGCAGTGCTTCCATGAATGGTACTGTAATGCAGACAGTGTTTCCCACCACGGCCACACACTCATCTGCCGACACTAGAGCCCTGGCTGCATTCTCTTGCTCACATGACAACCTGACTCTCTAACTGCTGCTGGAAACTACCCCGCTGTTGCCAACTGTATGGCAGACATTTCGTCTCACACTTTCACTGATTACTGTGAAGCAGACATCACTTTCCTCCACAGTGTAACACATCCTTCTTTCACTGACATTCCAGCACTTTATTTTAGAAGACATAGCATTTCTTGGATACACACTCGGCCGTTGCTGGTAGCAACCACTGCTGTAACTCAGCAAGACATCCCGGACGAGCCCCCAAATGTAGCACTGTCCCCGTAGGGCTTGCTGAGTGTTGACTTCTTAGGCCTCTTTCTGATTACCTGCAGCTGGCCGATAATAGTTTCCACTCAGCTGATGCATTAAGATAAAAAGCCTTCTGTGTAGACATGGGCATTAATTTTCATCCGAATGCATTTTCGTCCGAATGATAACGAAAGTGGAGAATCCGAAAAACGAAAGATCCGACATAAACAAATGCTTTATTTTCGTTTTCGTTGTGACAACAGTTCGATACAGATAGGAGATTCAACATGGCGCTGACAATAACAATCTGTGTCTATCGAACCTGTGGTCGTGTAATGAACAGGTGTGACCAGATTGTATGGACTGCAAAGAGGAAACCAAAATGCATGTAAGTGAATAAGAATAACGTTTATTTAAGATAAGTGATATAAATAAGTAAACACCCCAAATTCAAATAGTGCTCAACCAACAGAAACCCACAGACAACAGATAATATATACAACCAAAGGGAAGTACCGATATTAAACACGTTAGCCAGGCCAGGGTCATACACAGGGGATCAGCAAATGAACAAGGGCAGGACAAGAGAGGGAGATAATGGATGGGATCAGGCTTACAAGGGAACAGGAACACAGGAGGGACAGGATCAGGATGGGATTGGGTGCAGGCTCAGGTTACAGGGTTCCGGATACAGGTCGCAGGTACAGGCAAGGGCACAAGGAAGAAAGATACCAAGGCAAGCATGTGAGGGCTTGCCGGGTATTTATGGGACTGCCAGTGATTGTCCTCGTGTAACACCTGAGTGCAGGGAGTGTTGTCTGCTTCATACTGCCAGGATCCATCCGCTGGTGGACATCAGTACTGCAGCCCAATGATGACATAACACCAGCAGGGAAAGACTCTCCTGACAGATCCAAACTGCCAAGAGACACCTGCTGGTGGACCACAGTACTGCACGCCAAATGATAGATCTTACCAGCGGACGAACCCTTTCCTGACAGTACCCCCCTTAAAAGGAGCAGCCTCTGGACGCTCCAACTAGTTTTAATTGTCCATAGTCCATGGCATCGAGCAGAATGGTAGAAGAGAGTACTTCAGGCTGGTCATCAGGCACATCCGGGCAGACAGCAGGCACATCCGGGTAGACAGCGGGCTTCGAGGTATCAGACCGGACAGCAGGTACTGAAACTTCAGACTGGGCAGCAGGCACAAGCGCTGGCACATCAGGCAGAACAGCAGGTACTGGCACAACAGGCTGAACAATAGGTACATTAGACTGGACAGAAGTCACTGGAGCGTTAGGCTGAGCAGCAGGCACTGGGACCTCAAACAGGACCATGGACAGGAGCACATCAAGCTGGGCAGCGGACAGAGACACATCAGGCTGGGCAGCGGACAGTGGCACATCAGGCTGGGCAGCAGGCTCCGGGTCATCAGGCTGGGCAGCAGGCTCCGGATCATCGGGCTGGGCAGCAGGCTCCAGGTCATGGGGCTGCGCAGCAGCCTCCGGGTCTTCGGGCTGGGCAGCAGCCTCCGGGTCTTCGGGCTGGGCAGCAGCCTCTGGATCTTCAGGCTGGGCAGCAGGCTACGGGTCATCAGGCTGGGCAGCAGGCTCTGGGTCATCATGCTGGGCAGCAGGCTCCGGATCATCATGCTGGGCAGCAGGCACGGGCAAATCAAGTTGGGCTGCAGGCACGGGCACATCAAGCTAGGCAGCAGGCACATCAAGCTGGGCAGCAGGCATGGGCACATCAAGCAGGGCAGCAGGCACGGGCACATCAAGCAGGGCAGCAGGTACGGGAACATCAAGCAGGGCAAAGACCAAAGAGGAAGAGCAGTAAAATAGCTAGAACTAAGTACACACGTATAGCCAACTTACTTTCATTTATGATTGCTAGCAGAGCAAGACACACACTCTGAATCATTTCAGAAGACAGTCAATGTTAGCTGGTTCGTTTGTCAGAGAACCTGAATTATTTAGCAATTAAGCATAAGCACAGCAGCAGAACAATAGTGAAGCAAGCTACAGTTCAACTTAACTTTTTCATTATAATCTGCTGCTATTGTGTTAGTGTTGTGAACCTGATAGTGATACTAGTGTTGTGATAGCCTCAGAGGCTGCCCGTGTTGTAGGGGGGGATTTATTATTATAGATTCTATATTATAGATTGAAATTCTATATAGATTCTATATACCCTATCTTGTTACCTGTCTGATCAGTGATCACTATCACCACCAGTCCATTTTCTGTTTGAACTATATACATTCAACGTGAACGACAAAGATTCCACAAAGCAGCGAAAAACATACAAACGTTGAATCTTTGGCTTATGGTGTCTGTTGAAAGTTCTAAAAAGATTCAGCGGCGCAGCTAAACTATACGGAGTCATACAGTTTAGCTGCTCCTGCGAATCTTCTTTGAACATTTGACAGACACCATAAGCCTTCAATGACAGATTCTACCTTAATTATTTCGTATTTTCGGACAAATGCAGTTTTTAACGAAAAACTAAATAAATAAAAACATGCGGCCCCCAACATCACCAAAGGGCCACATGTAAAATTCAATGAATATTCATTATCAGAGATAATCAGGGATACATATTAGGATACGTACTAGAGGCAGAATTATAAAGCAGCAAATCTAATATTCAGCAAACATTCTCTGTGCGTTATTTGTCCAGGTCAATGTGTTTTAGATGATAGTGATAAATGATGAACTTGGGTGTATTTGGATTAGAATCCAACCCACGTGTGCAAGCCTTCCATCAAACTGTCACTAGTACCGGCCAATCATCTGTGGCCGAGGCACTCCCCAATGTGACCAGCACATATACACTCCTTCTATATACATTTGAGGGAATGCATTGGCCGCAAATTATTGGCCCATACAGGTGATAGCTTCTTGGCGGGCCTGTAAAATGGGTCAGACCACTGGCCTTTACAGATGACAGCTTCCTGGAGCATTCGCATACATGGGTTGGATCCTAATCCAAACATGCTCAAACTCATAGGAATTATTTCTCCACCAGGGAATGTTTGGTGAAAGTCACATTAACTGATTTATAGATGGATTATCCAGGTGTGGCCAGTCAAGACAGCTGAGGATCCTGGAAGAAGACAAGGCAAAGATGTAATTTAGTAGAGGATTACTAAGGCCTCATGTACACTGCTGCTGTTAAACAGACATTTAGGAGCAGTTGGGCATTTTTTTCAACTGCTCCTGAACTCTCCTCTATGTTAACATATCAGTACATGTGTTAGGACCTGGGCTTGAACCTGGGACTTCTGGTGTGTCTGGCACCTGGAATGCTGGACAGCTCCTTGGACAATTCCTTGAATGATCTTGTCTTGAATCTTGTTTGCCTTGAACCTTGAACCCTTTGCTCCTCCCATGAACTTCCTGATTTAAGCCATGTCTCTGCACTTCCTGGTTGCCAGAATATTGTGCCTTCACCAGCCAATATCTTGCTTCTATCTCTCCTGCTGCCGACCGTATCCTCGCTACAATTCGTTACCGACATTTGGCTTGTTCCTGGACTACACTTCTGCTGAATCCCAACCTGCAACTATTTGTTACCGACTTTTGACTTGTTTCTCAACTACGCTTCTGCTTGATCCCTACCTGCTATATCTGCTACCAGACCCCCGGCTTGCTCACCTTCTGGTGGGGCTATCCTGAGGACCGTGACCTGGCACTAACACGCAGCCAAGCCCATCTCCACCTTTGGGAGCTCTGGTGAATACCGGTTAGTGCTTAGACCCCGCACCTCAGGTGAACCCGTGTCATCAGCCAGGGTGACCTGTGTGAATATCTGCTCTGCTGCTATAGCTACTGGCCTCTGAGCCTGACTCCAGATCGTGACAACATGTGCACAGGGTAGTTTATAGTTGTTTCTAGGCAGTTGAGTTTAGAGGCCTTTTTTGGAAAACAATTGAGTTCAGACGCTAAGTTTAGAGGAATTTCAGGAGCCAAATGCTTCTAAACGCGGCTAAATGTAGTAACTTGCATTTAGCCACATTTCGTTCACAGGCGTTTTTCATTTTTGGCTATTTTGAAAAAAAAATTTATTTTTTTCAAATGCTTCTAAATGCAAACGCCACTAAACTCGGCATGTAAACGTGGCAAAATGGACGTTTTAAACATGTGTTAATATCTGTCCAGTTAAATCATTCAGCAGAAGTTGTAAAAACATCCCGTGAACATTAAGCCTAAAACACCTTTTTTTTTTTTTTACGCCATCTGTGTCTCATTGGGGAGTTTTCACTTCCTGACCTGTAGATACAAAGGACCCATTCACAATTACTGCGTGCTGCGCTATAAAAATGCAGCTTGCATGATTTTCAATTTGTTGGGATGCATTGGGCAGCCCATTCATGGGAAAGGGCGTACAGATAAGGTGTTTTTCACAGGCAACATTAGCTGTCCAGGCTTTGAGCCACAATATTCTGCACATGTGAATGGAGATCAGAGCTATTCTGGAAATTTGTCTCAGCACATGTTCTAGGGAATACACACAAAAATTCAGAGCAGAAAGTAATTGCTCTGTTAAAGCACGATCCTGAAAAACAGGATTGTGTTGGTCGTTCGTTGTCCTAGTCCAGTTTGTTGCAGTTTTACATGTGTAGCGAGAGATAGTTGCAGAGCTTGGCCTGCAACACTAAAGAGAGCCTTTAAGAGCATCTCAAACATCCTATCTGTAGAATCTTTGAATGAAGAAACATCTTCAACTGGTACAGTAAGATGTTTGTTGAAGGCTTCATTCCCACGTGGCGGATCCGCTGTCTCGGAGTCCGCCTCTGTCCGCAAGCTCAGCGGGAGATCTCTCTGTTGATCTCCACTGAGCCGGTGGATGACGGGTCCCTCTCTGCTCACTGAGCGGGGAGGGGCTTGTCGAGCGCCACTGGTTTCTATGGAGAGATCGGAAGAAAATGGACAGCATGTCCGTTTTCATCCAATCTCACCCGATCCGATCCGCCAGTGATGGATCTGGACGTAGGGGCCTCCATGGAATGCGGCTCTCCGCGGGGGGCACCCGATGAAGGGGAGGAGCCAGAAGCAGCCTACCTGACCAAAGCAGAATTTTTTTAGTCTGTCAAATTCTGCCTCTGACTGAACCCCCCCACACCACTGCCTCTGACTTCTGACTGAACCCCCCCCACCACCGCTGCCTCTGACTGAACCCCCCCCCACCAACACATCTGCCTCTGACTGAACCCCCATCACTGCTGCCTCTGACTGAACCCCCCCATCCCCACCACCACATCTGCCTCTGACAGAACCCCACCCCCACATCTGCCTCTGACTGAACCCCCCCCCCCACCACCGATGCCTCTGACTGAACCCCCCACCACCACATCTGACTCAGACTGAATCCCCCCATCACTGCTGCCTCTGGCTGAACCCCCCTATCCCCACCATGACCTCTGCCTGAAACCCCCATCACTGCTGCCTCTGACTGAACACCCCCATCCCTACCACCACATCTGCCTCTGAATGAACTCACCCCCCATGATCACATCTGCCTCTGACTGAACCCCCCATCACCACTGTCTCTGTCTGAACCCCCCACCACCATCAATGCTGCCTCTGTCTAAACACCCCTCACCACCGCTCTCCCGGAAGTGGGGGAAGGGTACCTGTCAAAAACAGCTACCTGTTTCCACTCCCCCCTGAAAGCTGCCAAATGTGGCACTGGAAAGGGGGAGGAAGTATATAAGCGAAGGTTCCACTTTTGGGTGGAACTCCACTTTAAGAGCTTTTGAACATAATTAGTTGACTTAAAGCATAAAAAAAAAAAAAAAAAAAAAAAAAACCAGCAGCTACACATACTGCAGCTACTCGCTTTTAACAATAGGACACTTACCTGTCCTCGAGTCTAGCGAAATTGGCACCACAGCTGTCGGGTGCTGCTCCCACCATTTCGGTTAAGGGAACCCAGCAGTTTAGCCTTACGACTTCATGCCGGGAACCCTACTGTACATGCGCAAGGCCCCGCTCCTCTCTCCTACTGGCCCGGAGACAGGGGGAGGAGGAGGGAGCCCAGCGGTGACGTCATGGGCCATGGCACGGACTCCCGGAAGTGGGAACAGGATACCTGTCAAAGACAGGTATCCTGTCCCCCCCGAAAGGTTCCAATTGTGGCACCAGAGGGGGAGAGGAGACAAATGAGCGCAAGTTCCACTTTTGGCTTTAATGATAGCAAGAAAGAATGTTCTGACAAATGATTTTTCTATGAACAAAAATCTAACTCTAGTTAGCCAGCTTTATTCTGACTGTGGTCTTATATTCTCCTAATATTCCAAACCCAAAATATACTTTTTATATCCACTACTTTTATGGTCATTGGTGCAATATGAGATAACATTTTGACCGTGCATTTAAAAAAAAAAAAAAAAAAAAGAAGAAGAAGCCACAAGGCGCCTCTATGGGAGCAGTGTTTATCTCAAATTCTCCAGAAAGGCATGAAAGTGATGAATGAATCATCTGTAGATAATCTGCATTGAGCTGCAACGAATACCAGTAAAATGCTTTACACCATGTATGAATCTGCACACACCTGTGGCACTGTGACAAATTACATCATATGAATGCTCCAAAGACTCTTTTCTCTTTGGTAAGAAGGCAGGAATTTAATTAGAATAGATCCTAATCTGCCAAATAGCTCTAGCTGTAAAATGGCTAGCACAAAGGTCAATAACATTTGAGCTAGTGGATTGAAAAATAAGAATAAATGTTTGCTTGAATTAAATGAATGCACAATGATAATGTCACATGTGACTAACATATTTTTTTTTGGATTATGAGATTAAAATCAGCCAACAAAAAGACCTTAAAGATTAGCTATGATCCCCCTGAAAGTCTAACTGTAAATTGGCAGAAGCACCCCATTCACGAAGGCAGTGTGGCTTTGGACAGCTTGGGCAGTGCAAGAATAAACAGTGTATACATTTCTAAAAGGCCTTGATGCAGTAGTTTGGACACACATTTCTGATTGATTATTTGGTGCTATATATTTTAATGCTACAAAGGCCTTATTTACTGAACTGCAAATTAACATGGCCGGTATGGCCTATCAAATGCCTCTGTAAAGAGATGTACTGCAGATCGCTTTTGAGGCCGCGTACACACGCGGGGACTGTCTGCCGAAACTAAGTTCGTCAAACAGTCCGCTCAAACTTTTGAATGAACGAACACGCCCACATATGGCACTTTTTGAGCGGACAAATACGGCAAACTTTGTTCGTCGTACTAAGTCCGCGCAACTTTTGAAATGAACGGACTCGCCCACACACGAGGCAACAGTCCGCTCATTTCGAGCGCGTGTGTAGGTAGGCGGGGCCCGCGACGGAGACGTCACGGGCTCCGCCGCCTGGAATGTACTTAAAGGGGAACCCCAACGCCGAAAAAAATCGGCGTGGGGGTCCCCCCAAAGTCCACAACAGACCCTTGTCCGAGCACGCTACCCGGCCGGCCAGGAAAGGGGGGTAAGCGAGCGCGCCCCACCTCCTGAGCCGTACCAGGCCGCGTGCCCTCAACATGGGGGGTGCCTTGGGGAAGGGGGGGCCGCACGGCCCCCCCACCCCAAAGCACCTTGTCCCCATGTTGATGAGGACAAGGGCCTCTTCCCGACAACCCTGGCCGTTGGTTGTCGGGGTCTGCGGACGGGGGGCTTATCGGAATCCGGGAGCCCCCTTTAATAAGGGGGCCCCCGGATACCGGCCCCCCACCCTATGTGAATGAGTATGGGGTACAATGTACCCCTACCCATTCACCTGTAAAATAAAAGTACCCAAAAAAAAAACACAACACACGAGATAAAATATTTTATTGCACAGCTCCGGGGGTCTTCCGTCTTCGGGGGTCTTCTCGCCGGACTCCTCCGCTATCTCCTTGTAGCTCTTTTGCTAGCGGAGGAGTCCGGCTTTCTTCCTCCCCGCCGCCGGCCTCTTCTCCCGACTTCGGGGGTCTTGTCCCCCTCTTCGGTTCTTCTGCCGGGCCACCGCGCCTTCTTATAGCTCTTTTGCAGGCGGTGGCCCGGTCTTCTGTCGCCGCTGTCGCCTTCCGTTCTTCTTCTTGTTCTTCTTCTTCTCCAGGAGATGTTGACACGTCGCTCTCTCCGGCCGGAATGCCAGAGCCGCGCTGTGCGGCCACTTATATAGTGACAATGGGGCGGTGTCACATGGTATATGTCACATGGGTTGGTCACATGGGTTGATGTCACATGGGGACTATGACATCGTAAGGGGGCGGGGTCACCATTTTTCTCCGAGCGGGAACAGTTTGCTCATTTCGAAAGTGGCCTACACACGGGCGGACTGTCCGCTCAAACCAAGTTTCAGCGGACAGTTTTTCGGAATTTCCGAAAAACTTTGTTCGTCAAACTGTCCGCTGAAACTGTCCGCTGAAGCCCCACACACGAGCGGACTGTCCGCTGAAACACTGTTCAGCGGACAAAGTTGAGCGAACAGTCCGCCCGTGTGTACGCGGCCTGAGAGGGACATCAATGATGGCTGGCATGACTGTGCTATGTTCAGCCAAATAGTATTCTTAATAGTCATTATTATATTCTCTATGTTAGATTAGGGTTTTCTTTACTTTAAAGTACTCTTGCCGCAAAAAAAGGAAAAAAAAGAAAAGAAAAGGAGGGCTGCCATTGCAAGCTTACTTATGAAAGTTCTAGTTGCCTAGCTGTTTTGTTGGCTTGCTGGCCTCAATACTCTGGGTAACTTACCTGAAATAATTATTCAACAATGTAAAAAGTCCTTATATTTATACACATTATGAGCCAGTACTTCAATGTATTAAAGCAATGGGGTCAGCATGATAGTCAGAAAGCTAGCATATTCAAATGAAGTGGTGTGAAATGTTGCTAGCTTGCTAGATTTTGATAATTTTTTTCTCTCACTGTACAACAAAGTAAAACATTTACGTTTCTGATTTCAACTTACCGTAACTGTCAAGAGAGGAAGCTTCAGGATATGACATGGTCACATGACAGGTCACAATGATGAGAATGGACCTGCAAAATATCATAAAGAACATCCATAAATCAAAGAGATATGTAAATCTATTGGACAAAGTTATAGTCAAAGATCCACATTTCAAAGATATATTTAAAGACATAAAATATAACTGTAGCCATGTAAAGAGGTAAAAAAGTAGTGATGCGCGGTACTATAATAGGGAGTTGGCCTAGGAGGCTTAATAAATTCTATAGGCACTAAGATTGTGCGTGATATATATATTCCCGTATACAGTAAGAGAAAGGTATATAAAAAGTTGTGCGTATTTTTATAAGGGGGTGGTGGACAACTCTCACCACTATAGCATGATGATATTCAAGATAGGAGACAAATGTAATGAGTAAGAAAAAAAAGAAAAGAAAAAATTGATGAAGTCACGTGACCGTGACGAACACGCGTCGGGACGCTACCGGAAGTGACGCAATCGAGCTCGAGGCTCGTTTATACACTGCATTTGAAACTTGTCTGCTTGTGAGTACATTACTGTTTTGCTGTAATAAATCATATGTGTTGAGAATTACTACACTATGGGGCTCCCTTCCTCCTTATTTCTTTAACCCCTTACATATGCACCAATTGCCGAGGTAAACCTACACCCCCCCCCCACGCTGAGTGCTGCTGAGCAAATACTTAAAGGGACCAACACAGCGTGATAGGCAGGAGACGCCAGGATCCGTGGATACCAGGATCTGTAAATATCGGGACAAGACCTCGAGGGATAAAGTACAGGAGTTCTGAGGATATACATATCACACGCTGTTACCTTACAGCTGTAAGGTAAGGGGACACCCATACTCCAACCACACAGGACCACGTGGGATATATTCACCTCTTTCACCACCATCACCGATTATATTGCTCTGTGCACTTATATACAGACACGGACATTATATGCGATTTGTCGACATATGCGACTTTTGACATAATCGCCACCGTTTATCGCACAAAGCAGAATGGTCACACTCTGATATATGCTATTGTTATTTTTTATATAATTTCTTGTAGGTATCGCACACAGTTTTTTGATTAGTTTGTGGGATTCTTTTTACTCCCTTAACACCAATATTACTTATGCGTTTATTTTGATTTTCTGTCATTTTCTTGCACAATTGAACTATTGAGCTGTTCACGGTCGCAGGAATATTGTTTTGATGATTATATGGTAGAGAACACCCGCACGGACCTTGTTCTACCACTTCTGTGACACTAGCACTTTATGCGACTTCTGGCAGCTACAACTCACCATTTCTTGCACATACGTTTTATCGAGTTGGTGATTGTTTTATACATATTATCCTATTTACCTTATTGTGTAATAGAATATTCCACACACCTTCTCACCTTTAGCACTGGCACTTTATGCGATTTTGTCAGCGTGAACAAATCGCACTGCGATTCACTATTCTTTGTGACTGCTTTATATATATTGTTTTATTTAATCTATGGTGTAGTTAATACTTTCATGATTCTATTTATTGTCTAGCACTGGCACTTTATGCGATTCTGTCAGTTATAAAATCACATTAGGGATTACTTATTCCAAGCATTGCAATTTTTTCTTTTTTCTTTTTTTTCTTTTTTTTCTTACTCATTACATTTGTCTCCTATCTTGAATATCATCATGCTATAGTGGTGAGAGTTGTCCACCACCCCCTTATAAAAATACGCACAACTTTTTATATACCTTTCTCTTACTGTATACGGGAATATATATATCACGCACAATCTTAGTGCCTATAGAATTTATTAAGCCTCCTAGGCCAACTCCCTATTATAGTACCGCGCATCACTACTTTTTTACCTCTTTACTCCGCTATTGGGACCCAAGCATCCCCATTTCAGTGTATGCAGCAGTACGATTATCGGATTCTTCCCTGATTAGGCGCAGGAATAACCCTTTTCTCATAACTGTAGCCATGATGACAATCCGCCAAATCACCCCACTGCCAGACTTCATGCATCCTTTCCAGAGACAATGAACAGTCTTTTGTGAGCTTTGTTTTTGTTATTTTATTGGGGGGTACAACTTGGATAGGGATTGGGATATGGAATGCCCATGGAATTAATCATTGCCATCATATTTACAGAATTCAATATACTTTGAACAAAGTTAGAGCCTGAAGATTGAATGTGCATATTTGACTAGGTATAAATCTTCTTTTGCAGCTCCCTGCAGACTGTTACTCCCTCTGCATCTCCAGGCAGATTGTTGCTCCCTGCATCTCCATGCAGTCTACTGTTCCTAAGAGTTCTCCATCCATCACCGTGTGAGGGACAGAAACATCACTTTTGACCATGTAAAAGCAATGGTCTTAGATCTCTTCACCTCCTGCCCAAACTTGCTTCCTCTTGTACAAACTTGATTTCTCCTGCACAATCTTGTAGTTGCTGATTAAAGTATGACACATCCTCTTCTATTGGGTAGTATGAACTCACTCTGAATAAGCCCCTCTACTGGCTCTGGTGACTTTCTGCTACTAGGCCTGAGGCCTGCAGAACCTCTCCCTGGGGCCTAGTAAGTTAAAAGTCTATCTTCTAGGAAATGGACTACTGCTCCCAGAGAGCCCAACTTGCAAAACATGTGCCAGTCGGCCACACTGATTTGACACAGATCTCCACAGTCTCTTCTCTGATCCAGGACTCTTCACCATCCACTGTGTGCATGATAAAGACTCAGCTAGTGACCGTGTAGAAGCAGAGTTCCCTTACAGATTCCCTGGCACCTCCAGCCATCCATTGTGGTAACACTTACCTACCCTCCTTGATGAAGAACTTGTCCGGACCATACGTTCCAACAGCTTCTCCTGCCCCTCTGCTTCAAGAGTTCCCTGCCACTGACAGTGTGGTGACAAAGACATTACCAATGACCATGTAGAGGCATTGTTCCCTCACAGTTCTCCCCGGGCCTCCTCCTGCAACTGCTACACCCCCCCCCCCCCAGATGGGGGTCTACTCCTGCGGCTGTCTAGCACCCCATTCCTCATGTCACCCAGCGACTACTCCTCCCCAGCAGCATGTGACCTCAACTTATATAGGAGGCCCGCCCCCTGCCAACACCAGTTAGGGATTGGTTAGGGCTCTCACATGAGTTGCCTGCCACTCCAGCTCTAGGCCCAGCCTCTCCTCCAGAACATTCTCCCTGGAAACAGGGGAGAAGCCTCAGAACTGGAGCATAAGTGATCACACCCACTGCTACTCTGACCACTCCCTGCCCCAAGAACAAAACAGACAGGCCTAGCTTGCAGCATAGGCCTGCATAAATTTGCTTGTGCTGAACAACTTAGTAAAATAACCCTTACTAGCACCTACAGTACTTTCTGGTAGAGGGTGCTACATAACCTTTTGAATGAGATTAATTTGGAAAACATAAACACTATACATGTATAAACTTACTAAAAATCTTCACAAAGGAAGAAGCGAATCTTTAAAAATAGATTAGTAGCGCTTTTGGATCAGAATGTTCACTCCGGTCTATTCACTGAAAGGACAAAATCTACCTAACAGTCCTAAGACGGCGCTGTTTGCGGACCTGCTGGACAAGATCCTTAGACATCTCTGAGCTCTCATCTTCTTTATTTTATCAGTAGCTAAAATTTTCTCAACCTTTTTACCCTAAAGCAGGGGTGTCCAAACTTTTTTCAAAGAGGGCCAGATTCGATGAAGTGAACATGTGTGAGGGCCGACCATTTTGCCTGACATTCTTTGAACCATTAAAATTCGGTCATTCGAGCACTCATACCTGGCCCAACAAAAATTCTCGTGCCTTTGTTGCGCTCGTTTGCCCGACACACAGACGAATGCTCTGTTCTTTAGGGGTACCGTTAAGTCTTAATGGTACCCCACACATTGGAAACATGGGGTGCTTTTGGTGCAGCGCAATAAAAAAAAAAAAAAAAGCTCTGGGACTTCTTTCCCTGCATTTTTGTGGGTATGGAAGCCCATTGAAATGCATGGGCTGCCCTACACACAGCATGCAGCCATGCAGATGTGAACCAAGGGCTTATTGGAGGGGCAGTAAAACTACATGGTTAAGCTGTTTTTACCACCCCCAACTTCTCCCCCTCTAGCTGCAGAGGGAGCAGCTGGGGGTGTACACATGCTGTGGCTGCAGCTGGAGGTATGCTCAGGGTGAATGGGCCTGCACTGCAACTACCCCGCAACTGTGTAGACTGCACAGTTGCGGTATAGTGATGCTACATTTACGGGCTTAAAACAGGTGGTGAGGAGGCAACATAATGCCTCTTTACCACCTTTCAAATGCCTCTGAAAAGCGATCTGTATATGGATTGCTTTTCAGAGGAGCAGCAATCCTGGCTGCTATCACACACACAAGCACCACAAAAGCAGTTCTGATGGTACAAGAATGGGGGGGGAGGTCTGGATTAAAAGTAACACACATGCATACACATACACACAGACATACACACATACAGACACATGCATACACATACAGACACATGCATATACTTACATACATACAGACACATGCACACACACACATACAGACACAGACACATGCACACACATACATACATACATACATACATACATACAGGCACATACATACATACATACACGCACATACATACACGCACATACAGACATACATACACACACACACACACACACATACATGCACACAGATACATACAGACACACATGCTGCACACACATACAGACACACATACATGCACACACATACAGACAGACATACACGCACATACATACAGACACACATGCACATACGCATACATACAGACATACATGGACACACACACACATGCAATCATACATGCACAGACACACACACACATGCACACACACACACACAGACACACATGCACATACAGACACACATACACACACACACACATACATACAGACAGACATGCACACACACACACATATAGACACACATGCACACACATACATACAGACATGCACACACATGCACAGACACACATACATACAGACACACATACATACAGACACACATGCACACACACACATACACACATGCACACATACATACATACATACACACATGCACACACATGCATACAGACAGACATGCACACACATACATACATACAGACATGCACACACACACATACAGACAGACATGCACACACACACACACATACACATACAGACACACATGCACATACATACAGACACACATGCACATGTATATGTGTGCATGTCTGTCTGTATGTGCATGTGTGTCTGTATGTATATACAGACACACATGCACATACATACAGACAGACATGCACACATATACATACAGACACACATGCACATACATACAGACAGACATGCACACATATACATACAGACACACATGCACACACATACATACATACAGACACACATGCACACACACACACATACACATAAATAAAGCCTTTTTAAAACGAATCTAGCTTGTAGTACAGTACCTTTCCATTCCATTTCCTTATTCAGCCGGGTACTGCACTGTAGGGGGAAGCAGAGAGCACAGCACACTCCTCTGCACTTTACTTTCACTTTTGAAGCCGACGGAGCTTCTCACAGTGACGGGGATCGGCTCATTTGACAGCCCTGATCCCGCAGCACACCAGGCGGGCCGTTCAAAACCGGACCGCGGGCCGCGATTGGCCCGCGGGCCGGACTTTGGACATGCCTGCCCTAAAGGAACCCTTTAATACATTTTCAGGTCTTGGGGAACTTTTACAAAAATCTATCCATCAGGGGTCAAAGGGAGAAATGAAGCCTACATTAGTGGTCAGTGGGAAGAATGTCTTTCTTACAGTGGTGGTAAAAAGGTTGAGAAAGGCTGGTTTAGTGTAACTTGTAACAGAACCGATATAACTGCAAACTTACTACTGTCATTAAAAGTTACGATGCCTTGCTTTTGCTTCAGCAAAGTCCTCTACAATGCTTTCAATGTTGAATCTTTTAGCTCTCTCATTTTCTATGCTTAGTTTTTGTTGAGACATGGTGTTTTTCAAATAACTTTTAATTCATTTTAATTTTGAAAATTACCTTTCTGCAGTTGCTACGTTTACTGGGAGCATGAGGTACAGCAGTAATGCTATGCAGACATATGGAACAGTAGAAGACAGTGCACTGTTTTCAACGAGTAGTAGGTGAGCAATATCCTTTACAGTGGAACAACTGCGAACTGATCTATCTCAACGCTATGAAGGACTGCATTCATTCTTGTAAATCGTTCTGACAGCTGTTTTATAATCAGATTCAAACATCTAAAAAATACAGTTGTTTTAATGCGTTCTTCTGGATCAGATAATCTTTCATCCATGCACAGCTCATCAAAGTGGCACCATACTTTTTAAAATCTTTTATTTGTAAACTTTACTTCAATTCCCCACTTTTCTGCAAGTGTCACTTGTTTCTTTGGCTTCCTCAAAATGATCCAGGTAGCTGGAAAGGACTGTAACAGCATTCTGAATGAGCTGCACTGCTCCAGACAGTTCCATGTCTTTTGATTGCAAGGCTTTTGAAATTGCATTTACATGGTTCAAGATTTTAGTTTGCAGGGCCACAAGCAGTAGCGGTGCGTCCATTAAAGGCACACGGTGCCGCCCCCTCTCTCCAGCCACTCCCTCTGTGTAATATGGATAGATTCCTGCATTGCTTTTCCTATGTTGCATTGCATGAATCTATCCATGGGCGCAACTGTGACACCCTATTCAGGCGTCCGGCCCCTTTTCAGATGCTGGGCGCCTGAATTACAGCGGCGCGGGGGGGTTTTGAAGCACTTCAAAGGTGAACTGCGAGTGCAAATCATTGCGCTCGCAGTCCACCCAGGTGTGTTAGCCAAGCAAATGAATATTTGCTTGGCTAACATAGAACCGCATCTCAGCCAATCAGGAGGTGCAGATGTAATATCGCTCACCTGATTGGCTGAAGGCAGAGGCCATTTGCCGCCTAGCAGAACAGGAAGAAGAAACACACAGAGGACACAGGAGCCATCGCTGCACTATCTGTCCCACAGCTTGCCACCTGACCTGCCAACATGATGGGGTAAGAGCTGGGCAGACAGCAGGCAAGCGGACGGAGGGGGGGCACAGTGGCTGCATATTATTGGCACAAAGGCTGCAACTGAGGGGCACAGTTGGCTACATTTGCTGGGCACAGTGGCTGCATATTATGGGCACAGTTGGCTGGATTTGCTAGGCACAAGTAGAACAAACTCAAAAGATTCAATTTTCTTTTTTAGATTTGCAGCGTCATCTCTTTCTTTTGGTTTTGATGAAAGAAGGATTATTTTTGACAAAGCTTGCATGATGTCTAGAAAGCGGAAACAAAGTGCAAGCAGGGAATCATGTCTAGAAGACCACCGTGCAGGGCAAAGCCATTTCAGTGTGACAGAGGATTCAGATGTGAATGATGAGAGAAAAGCCCATCTGCGTATGCTTTCCCCAAAGAAGGTTTATAAATTATGCACCACATCAAAGAATCCAGAAATTCTCAATGCAGGCAACAATATTGCTAGCAATCCGTGCTGTACTCTGATCTTCAATGTCATGGAACCCTTAAGAAAACCAAATTTATTGTTATAATGCAGGCTTGCCGATTCATATCTCTTTCCACAGACCCATATCGAAATATCTGACTCATCTGATCTACTCTGAATATGTCCTGGGTTGTTTCCATTATTATAGAATAAAATTATTATTTTTTTTATTTCAGAAACAATTTCACTTTGCACTTTATTGGACATAATTCATTTTGTATTTTGGGGTTCAAATATTTAAATGTGCCTTGGGGTAACTGGAGAAGTTCCTTTAAAATTGGATCACATTCAGCAAGTAGCTCTATGATGGAGAGAAAGTTTCCATTGTTAACCTCTCCCAGGTGCTCTCTGTGAAAGGCTAGATTAGCCATTGCCATTGTTAATGTTACATTAACAATTCTTTGTAGGACCTACCCCCCCAAAAAAATTTTCCCGTCAAATTTGTTTTTCATTTTCCTCATCAATTGTTTTATTATGTCTCCACTGACCATAAAGTACATATGCTTCCATGTGAGCTTGCGAAGACTTATGGATCTTAATTTTAGCAGACAGCCTCTGCTAATTCTGGATCCCTTTTGCCAATGCAGGTTCAAGTCCTACTTTTTTACAGTCTGCAAACAACCATCGTGGTTCACAGTATGCTGAATTAAGCTTTGGAGAGTAACAAAGCCACATTAAGGCCGGGTTCACACCGCTGCGATGCGGGAACGCCGCGAATCCGCGGCGTTTTCCCGCATCGCACGACTCCCGCCGGCAGTTCACACTGCCCTATGCGGACGGCTGGGGGTGTCAATGTTATGTTAATGACACCCCCAGATCTGTCGGCATATCGCAGTGCGATCTGCCGACTCGCACAGGAATCGGATCGCATGGTGTGAACCCCCATGCGATCCGATTCCGTTGCGGACCCAAAAAAGGGTCCCGTGCGAGTTTGCTGCGGGACCGCTGCGAGTTCAGCCATACTATCTGTATGGCTGAACTCGCAGCGCTACGGAGATCGGATGTGATTTGCTGTGCGAATCACATCCGGTTCTCCCCCCGCAGCGGTGTGAACCCAGCCTTAAGGTAGTTTAAGCCCTGTCTTGGTGACTCGCTCATAATAACTTTCAGAAAAGCATATTTTCTTGGTATCATTATCCCGAGGGGAAAGGTCTGCATGAGCCAAGAGCTAATATAAACCTTTATAAAAGTATATTAAAGTCATAGTAATTAAAAGTATAAAAGTATATTAAATAAAAGTATATTAAAGTCATAGTATGCAAGTTCTTCAGGAAAGGCACTCCATATATAATGCCTAGGATTACATCGGATACATTTTACAGTCTAGAATTGGATTAGAAGGATAGGAAGTGTAGGTGGGGCATGGCCAGAATCTGAGATTATATTCCATATTCGGTCCTATGTCCAAGATGAATTCTCTATCAATTCATCTGCAAATTGCCTGAATTTGTGCGATAGTGAATAAACTCTCTAGTTAGGTTTTACTTTTCATAAACGGAACTAAAACACTAAAAACACACACAAATAACCCCAAAGAAAAATAATGCTGAACATTAATATTCAGTGACACATTATTTTTCCTACAATACAATGCTAAATAACCATTGTCACTCTATTTTGGATTACATTTTCTCATAAAACATGGCTGGCTGAGCATCATGGGGAATACAGACAGACCACAACTGCCATTGTTTGGCCATTAGTTAAATTAAAATACAGTTAAATTAAAAAATATATATATTTTTTAAAATTTTGGCCCAGTTTTCCTTTGATAATTAACCACTTGTCAACCTGTTCACACAGATATATTGCGGTAGGTCGGCTCTTCCACGCAGACTGACATAGCTGTATGTCAGTCTGTAAAAGTAGGATAGCGAGCGCTGCGGGAGCATCGGACCTGATGTTCGCCATCGGGCCCATGATCGCGGTGAGTAGAGGCAGAATTGGGAACTGCAAGGCAATTCCCTGTTCTGCCTAGTGACATAACAGGGATCTTCTGCTCCCTGTGATCAGGAGAAGTGATCTCTGTCATGTTTCAGTGATCTCTGCCCATTTCTACAGTTAGAACACGCTGAGGGAACACACTTAACCCCTTGATCGCTCCTAGTGTTAACCCCTTCCCTGTCAGTGTCACTTTTACATTGATCAATGCATTTTTATAGCACTGATCAACGTAATAATGTCACTGGTACCCAAAAAGTGTCATTTGGTGTAAGATTTTTCCGCCGCAATCTATCAGTCCCACAAATCGCAGATCGCCACCATTATCAGTAAAAACAATAAAAAAATAAAAGTCCCTAAATCTTTCCCATAGTTTGTAGATGCCATAACTTTTGTGCAAACCAATCAATATAAGCCTATTGCAATTGTTCCCCCCAAAATATGTAGAAGAATATATATCGGCCTAAACTGATGAATAAATTTGTTTTTTATATTTTTTTGGGGATATATATTATAGCAGAAAGTGGAAAAGAAAAGTAAGTAAGAAAAGAAAGTAAAATTGTCTGTATTTTTTTGTTTATAGCGCAAAAAATAAAAACAGCACAGGTGATCAAATACCACCAAAAGAAAGCTCTATTTGTGGAAAAAAAAGGACGTCAATTTTGTTTGGGTACAGCATCACACGACCGCACAATTGTCAGTGAAAGCAGCGCAGTGCCGTATCACAAAAAATGCTTTGTTCATTAAGGGGTTAAATCCTTCCGGGGGTGAAGTAATAAAAAAAGAATAATAATAATCAGGAGATATTCTTTATCTTTTACTACCTAAAGAAAGCCCAATTCATCCTGAAAAAAAGGTATAATCCACCTGGATACACTAAGTTGTTGTGATGATGTATAGTTTTACTAACACGTCAAAGGTGCAAAATTAGGCCTCAGTCACTAACGGGTTAAACATATTTGTCAACTCTTTGGGTTTAAACTATAAAAACAACTGCTATGCAAATTTTCTATTTCCTATGTGGCCATAATGCAGTATTTCCTGAAATACCACATTATGACCACTAGATGGAGCTGATGATCAAGGATTAATCAGAGATCTTCTATTAAAGCGCTTGTAAACCCCATTTGGTAATTATTACCTACAGGTAAGCCTATAATAAAGCCTATAATAAGACTTACCTGTACGTAAAATCAATGTCTCCTAAATGTGCACCATTTAGTAGATATTCACCCTGCAGCAGAAGTTCACCCTGCTGCTGAAGGTCCAGCATACCTTGCCGAAACTTCAGAGCTTCGTGCCAGAACCGAGGTCTCCTGCGCGAATACGCGGGAGTTACATCATCGCGTATGCGGAAAAAAGACCGGGGAACATGTCAGCCCTCTCAGCGGCGACATTACAGCGCTGGAGGACTTAGTTCCAAGGTGAGTATTTCATAATGTGCTTGTATGTGATGCATACTAGCACATTATACCATTCCCTTGCAGGTTTTTTTTTTTTTGCAATATCGGTGGTTTACAACTGCTTTAAGGCCCCTTTCACAGGGGGCGCACTCCACTTGTGATCTGATTGTTCAGCAGGGACTTTTCCCACTGGTCCCCTAGTGACCAGAGTGGATGGATAACTGGTCCATGTCCACTCGGCTTATGCATAGCGCACATGGACACAGCCTACTCTGCTCTATGTATAGTTGGATGTACATGGACCACCTGTGTTTTTTTTATCCCTTTTTACTATGATTTTGTACAGAGCACTAATACAAAGGACTGAAAAAACAGTAATACAAGGTAATTGCAACAAGATACAAATAAATAAATAAAAATGAACAGATCAAAAGAGTACTGTAATCGTGTCAGAAAAATAGGCAATATACGTCCTGCAGTACTTAGGACAGATGCTGATACAAGTGTGTATCGTACGAATTGGTATCGTACAACAAAAAAATGTCATGCATGTCCAATTGGATAATATCGGATGAACTGTCATCATCAGCTCTCGAAAGCTCTGTACTAACGATCTGATTATCGTACAATCTCTTAGAAAGTGGTATTTTTCGTACGATTTTCTAAAAGTGTTTACTGGGCTTTAGTCTTAGGCAGGCCATAGTCTGTTTTAATCCTGGCTGGTTCAGCGGGGACTAGATGAGATTCGAATGGGCAACTGGAATGTACCAAGTTGATTGATCGATCAGCTTGAGTACAACCAGCCTGCTGAATTCTCTTCCAATTATTGCAATGGCAATAATCACTGTCTTCTCCTGCCTGCCCCTTGTCCCCCCCCCCCCCCCCCCCCCCCCCCAGCTAAGAGAAGACAATTACTCGGCAGGAGGGATTCCCCTGTTAGCACTGTCCATGATCATGGAGGAATCGTGCAAAGTTCTGCAAAGAAATATGCGCGGTGTATAAACTGCCACTTTCACACTGAAACAGCGTCCGTTAAAAAAAACATTATAAATACCTTTTTTCCCTTTTTTTTTTTTTTACAAATGATCACATTCCCTCTGTTCTCAGCTGCATAAAATCTGAGGGAAGGAGAGGCAAAAGCACATTGAGCTTCCCAGTGTATGGCAATGCGGGTGGGGGGGGGGGGGTGGTTGGGGACGTGTCAGGACAATATTGATCATTGAAGGTGAGCACACAGAATTACCAGCCTATCTGGAGAACTGACCATACTGTGCGCTCCTGCTTAGAGTGGTCAGTTTTTAATAGAAAAGCAGAGGGACTTGCCATATCACCAGGGATTTCACATAAAGGAAGCAATACATTGGTTGCTGATCCTTTGAAGCACTCATAGGATCAATTAAATCTGACTAGGGGAATGGGATCAGTAACAGTGCTGGTGGGGAGGAGGGTCGAGATCAGTCGCAGAGCTAGTGGGGAGGAGGGATGGGATCAATGGCAGTGCTGGTAGGGAGGAATGCAGTATCACAGTATCTAATACAGCGTGTACACCAACACTTCAGTTGGTGTACACTGTATATAATACAGTGCAGCTGGTGTACAATTTCTAATACTGTCAGGTGCGTGTATGGAGATCGAGATGCTAAGAGGGCTCCCCTTGCGGCTAAGTGCAGCGCGTTCCTGAAGTTGGGAACTGGAAGCACGGTGCCCAAAGAAGCACGGATGGCCGGGTGCTTGCTTGCAGTTCGATGAGCTTTGCCACTAAGGGATGGCTGGAGCAGAACTTGCTGTGTTCAGGTGAATGGAGAAACCAGGAGCCAGGCCAGGGGTCATACACAGATAGATCAGTCCAGAGAATACACAGGGGTGAGCCAAGGTCAAACACAAGAAGGATCCACATACAAGCTGAAGGTCAAGCCAGGAGATCAGGAAGCATAAGCAGAGTCCAGGAGCAGGCCGAGGGTCAGGCTAGGAGATCAGGAAGCAAGGTCAAGGCAAGCCGGGTCACAACAGGTATCTCAGATCAGGAAGCAAGGTGAAGGTGCACAAGGGAGCTGAGGAGATAATCCAGCAATGTCCTGTGGTTACAGGCCGGCTTAAATACGGCCACTGGCACCAGCGTCAGTCGCAGTATTGCATGTGCGCGATGTGCACCGGAATGCGCCAATGCGCGCTGATGCGCACCTGTATGCACCAATGTGCACTGATGCGCACCGGCATGCGCCAATGTGCGCTGATGCATGGCGCCTGCTCGTGCACGTCTTGGAACCATCCGTGGGCATCCATGAGTGTTCTGGGCGGCATTGCCAGCAACGTGACAGCCATGTCCCTGACAAATACAGTGCAGGCGGTGTACACAGTATATAATAGAGTGTGTACAGTTTCTACTACACTTCAGGTGATGTACACAGTATATAACACAGTGCAGCCGGTATACAGTTTCTAATACAGTGCAGGCCGTGTACACAGTATATAATACAGTGTGTAAAGTAATACACTTCAGGTGGTGTACACAGTATATAATACAGTGTAGTGCGGTGTTAAAAGAAAAAATCCCATCATGTCCGGAAGGCCACCAAGGAGAGGCAAATGTTCATAGGCAGCCTCTGTGTCTACAGTGAACAGTGGTGGTCATATTATTGGGCCACAACATGCAGAAGAGTTGGTGGCGTGGATAACGAAGCCGTCCTCATCTTCTGTCACCCAGGCTAATACTAGTTTGCCTTCCAACACAGCTGCCAAAGCAGCCTATTCCATTGGTTCCTTGTCCACAGTTACTCCTTCCGTAGCCCCACCATCATGCACAGAGGAGTCACCATAATTATTCGACCATAGTGTCGGTTATATGCTGCTGGAGGATGCGCAGCAATTTGAAGGCTCTAATGTTGGTTCCCAGGTTGAGGAAGGGAGTAACGTAAGCCTAAAAAGAGGGAGTGCCCAAGAAGGACAAGAAATTGGCAGTCATCTTCCCCCAACTGCAGCATACTGCCAAGTTTGCTCCAGTGATGAGGAGGGAGAGAGTGATGAGGTCACTGACTGTACCTGGGTGCCTGAGAGAAGGGTAACCCTATGACATAATTAGGAAAAAAAAGGGCATGAGTCCCCCCTCAGTCCATAAAAGGCCATTTGGGTCTGGTTTTAAGGGGAATTCAACGTCAAAAAAAAAATGGCATCTGCCCCCCCCCAAAATCCATACCAGGCCCTTAGCCGAGCAAGCAGGGATAGGGAGGGGAAAAGAAAAAAGAAAAGTGTCCAGCAATGTCCATCCATCTTCAATTACGACGCTGACGAACCCTAAAAATACAAAAGCAAAACCCCCTCCGTCTCGATGGGAGGCGTCCTGCCGACTGCTGTCTTTTCCCTGTGGCAGCTGTTATATATGTGAGGGCGAGGCCACCCGGTGATGTAACCGAGTGACCCCGCCCCTTCTGACATCATGTGCCGTCATACATTGTATACCTATCCATTCACCCAAAAAAGTGGCAAAAAGTAAATACCAAAAAAGACAGTATTTGAGAAGTCCTTTATTAATAAAAAAAAAGTCCCTCGATGTCCATCCACCATCAATCACGGCACCGTCAGACCCAAAAAAAAAAAATACTTCGCCTCCATGGGAGGCGTTCCCGCCGGCTGCTGTCTTTTCACTGTGACAGCTCTTATATAGGCAAGCGTGGGGCCACCCGCTGACATAACCGTATTCTGTGTTTTTCTGTCGATATGGGGTGTTAATGAGGAAAAAAACGTACTTAAATGATTTTAGCAAATGGCTGCAATATAACAAACAGTGAAAAATGTAAGGAGGTCTGAATACTTTCTGTCCCCACTGTGTGTGTATGTGTATATATATATATATATATAGATAGATAGATAGATAGATATAGATATATGTAGATACATAGATAGATACACAAACACATATACACACACACACACACACACAGTACCTTGAAAGAGTGTTCATACCCCTTGAAATTTTCCACATTTTGTCATGTTACAACCCAATAAAAAAACATTTATGTTCTTGGATTGGACAAAGTGACACATATCTGTGAAGTGGAAAGAGAATGATAAATGTTTTTGCAATTTTTTTACAAATAAATCATAATAAATAATAAAAAGTGTGTTGTGCATTTGTATTCAGCCCCCTGTACTCTGATACCCCTAACTAAAATCTAGTGGAACCATTTGCCTTGAGAAGACACCTAATTAGTAAATAGAGTCCACCTGTGTGTAATTTAATCTCAGTATAAATATAATTGTTCTGTGAAGCCCTCGGAGGTTTGTTAGAGAATATTTGTGAATAAACAGCATCATGAAGGCCAAGAAAGATAGCACAGGTCAGGGAGAAGTTTAAAACAGGGTTAGGTTATAAAAAAAATATCCCAAGCTTTGAACATCAGCTGGAAACCTACCAAGGCATGGCCGTCCACCTAAATTGACAGGCTGGGCAAGGAGAGCATTAATCAGAGAAGCAGCCAAGCGGTCCATGTTAACTCTGGAGGAGCTGCAGAGATCCACAGCTGAGGTGGGAGAATCTGTCCACAGGACAACTATTAGTCGTACACTCCACAAATCTGTCCTATATGGACGAGTGGCAAGAAGAAAGCCATTGTTGAAAAAAAGCCATAAGAAGTTCTGTTTGCAGGTTGCGAGAAGCCATGTAGGGGACACAGCAAACATGTGGAAGAAGGTTCTCTGGTCAGATGAGACCAAAATGGTGGAAAACTAACACTGCATATCACCCTGACCACACCATCCCCACCGTGAAACATGGCGGTGGTAGCATCATGTTGTGGGGATGCTTTTCTTCAGCAGGGACAGGGAAGCTAGTCAGAGTTGATGGGAAGATGAATGGAGCCAAATACAGGGCAATCTTAAAGAAAATCTGTTAGAGTCTACAAAAGACTTGAGACTGGAGTGGAGGTTCACCTTCCAGCAAGGCAACAAACCTAATCATACAGCCAGAGCTACAATGGATTGGTTTAGATCAAATCATATTCATGTGTTGGCCCAGTCAAAGACCAGACCTAAATCCAATTGAGAATTTGTTGTAAGACTTAAAAATTGTTTTTCACAGACGCTCCCCATCCAATCTGACAGAACTTGAGCTATTTTGCAAAGAAGAATGGGCAAAAATGTCACTCTCTGGATGTGCAAAGCTGGTAGAGACGTCCCCAAAAAGAATTTGCAGCTGTAATTGCAGTGAAAGGTTCTACAAAGTATTGACTCGTATTGAATACAAATGCATGCCGCAATTTTCAGATATTTATTTGTAAAAAAAAATTGAAAAGCATTTATCATTTTCCTTCCACTTCACAATTAAGTGCCACTTTGTGTTGGTCTATCACATAAAAATCCCAATAAAATACATTTACCTTTTTGGTTGTAATATGACAAAATGTGAAAAATTTCAAGGTGTATGAATGCTTTTTCAAGGCACTGTGTGTGTATATATATCTATATAATATATACACATACACAGTATCTCACAAAAGTGAGTACACCCCTGACATTTTTGTAAATATTTTATTATATCTTTTCATGTGACAACACTGAAGAAATGACACTTTGCTGTAAAGTAAAGTAACTTTACTGTAAAGTAGAGAGTGTACAGCTTGTATAACAGTATAAATTTGCTGTCCCATCAAAATAACTCAACACACAGCCAATAATGTCTAAACCGCTGGCAACAAAAGTGAGTACACCCCTAAGTGAAAATGTCCAAATTGGTCCCAATTAGCCATTTTCCCTCCCCAGTGTCATGTGATTCGTTAGTGTTACAAGGTCTCAGGTGTGAATTTGGTGTTATCGCTCTCACTCTCACTGGAAGTACAACATGGCACCTCAAGTCAAAGAATTCTGAGGATCTGAAAAAAAGAATTGCTGCTCTACAAAAAGATGGCCTAGGCTATAAGAAGATTGCCAAGACCCTAAAACTGAGCTGCAGAACAGTGGCCAAGACCATACAGCGGTTTAACAGGACAGGTTCCACTCAGTACAGGCCTCACCATGGTCGACCAAAGAAGTTGAGTGCATGTGCTCAGCGTCATATACAGAGGTTGTCTTTGGGAAATAGACGTATGGGTGCTGCTAGCATTGCTGCAGAGATTGAAGGGGTGGGGGTCAGCCTGTCAGTGCTCAGACATACGCCGCACACTGCGTCACATTGGTCTACACAGCTGTCGTCTCAGAAGGAAGCCTCTTCTAAAGACAATGCACAAGAAAGCCCGCAGTTTGCTGAAGACAAGAAGTCTAAAGACATGGATTACTGGAACCATGTCCTGTGGTCTGATGATACCAAAATAAACGTATTTGGTTCAGATGGAGCCAAGCGTGTGTGGTGGCAACTGGGTGAAAAGTACAAAGACAAGTGTGTCTTGCCTACAGTCAAGCATGGTGGTGGGAGTGTCATGGTCTGGGGCTGCATGAGTGCTGCTGGCACTGAGGAGCTACAGTTCATTGAGGGAACCACGAATGCCAACATGTACTGTGACATACTGAAGCAGAGCATGATCTCCTCCCTTCAGAGCCTGGGCCGTAGGGCAGTATTCCAACATGATAATGACCCCAAACACACCTCCAAAAGGATCACTGCCCTGCTAAAGAAGCTGGTGGTAAAGGTGATGGACTGACCAAGCATGCCTCCAGACCTAAACCCTATTGAACATCTGTGGGGCAACAGAAGGTGGAGGAGTGCAAGGTCTCTGACAATCACCAGCTCCGTGATGTCATCATGGAGGAGTGGAAGATGATTCCAGTGGCAACCTGTGAAGCTCTGATGAACTCCATGCCCAAGAGGGTTAAGGCAGTGTTGGAAAATAATGGTGTCCACACAAAATATTGACACTTTGGGCCCAATTTGGACATTTTCACTTAGGGGTGTGCTCCCTTTTGTTGCCAGCGGTTTAGACATTAATGGCTGTGTGTTGAGTTATTTTGAGGGGTCAGCAAATTTACACTGTTATACAAGCTGTACACTCACTACTTTACATTGTAGCAAAGTGTAATTTCTTCAGTGTTGTCACATGACGAGATATAATAAAATATTTATTAAAAAAATGTGAGGGGTGTACTCATTATATATATATCTCACGCACACACACCAGGATATAAAATGCACCCTGTTAAAATGTCAGGTTTCTGTGATGTAAATAAAGGAGACAAAGATAAATGATTTCAGAACTTTTTCCACCTTTAATGTGACCTATAAATTGTACAACTCAGTTGAACAACAAACTGAAATCTTTTAGGTGGAGGGAGGTAAAAACTAAAATAATGTGGTTGCATAAGTGTGCACACCCTTAAACTAATACTTTTTTGAAGCACCTTTTGATTATTTTTTTTTACAGCACTCAGTCTTTTTGGGTATGAATCTATCAGTATGGCACATCTTGACTTGGCAATATTTGCCCACTCTTCTTTGCAAAAACATTCCAAATCTGTCAGATTGGGAGGTCATCTCCTGAGCACAGCCCTCTTCAGATCACCCCACAGATTTTCAATCGGATTCAGGTCTGGGTTCTGGCTGGGCCATTCCAAAACTTTAATCTTCTTCTGGTGAATCCATTCATTTGTTGATTTGGATGTAAGCTTTGGGTCGTTGTCATGCTAAAAGATAAAGTTCCTCTTCATGTTCAGCTTTCTAGCAAAAGCCTGAAGCTTTTTTACCAATATTGACTGGTATTTTGAACAGTTCATAATTCCTTCATCCTTGACTAAGGCCCCTGTTCCAGCTGAAGAAAAACAGCCCCAAAGCATGCTGTTCTTTAGGTGATGTGCAGTGTTGTTTTTGTGCCAAACATATTTTTTTGGAATTATGGCCAAAAAGTTCAACCTTGGTTTCATCATACCATAACACATTTTCCCACATGCTTTAGTGAGACTTCAGATTGTTTTTGCAAAATTTAGCCAGGCTTGGATGTTTTTCTTCATAGGAAAAGGCTTCCGTCTTGCCACTCTACCCCATAGCCCAGACATATGAAGAATACGGGAGATTGTTGTCACATGTACCACACAGCCAGTACTTGCCAGATATTCCTGCAGCTCCTTTAATGTTGCTGTAGGCCTCTTGGCAGCCTCCCGGACCAGTTTTCTTCTCGTCTTTTCATCAATTTTGGAGGGATGTCCAGTTCTTGGTAATGTCACTGTTGTGCCATATTTTCTCCACTTGATGATGACTGTCTTCTCTGTGTTCCATGCCATATCTAATGCCTTAGAAATTCTTTTGTACCCTTCTCCTGATACCTTTTAACAATGAGATCCCTCTGATGCTTTGGAAGCTCTCTGTGGACCGTGGCTTTTGCTGTAGGATGTGTCTAAGAAAATGCCAGGAAAGACCTACCATAACAGCGGAACTTTATTTGGGGTTAATCAGAGGCACTTTAAAATGATGACAGGTGTGTACTGAATCCTATTTAACATGAGTTTGAATGTGATTGCTTAGTTCTGAACACAGCTACATCCCCAGTTATAAAAGGGTGTGCACACTTATGCAACCACATTATTTATTTATTTTTGTTTTATTGTTACTTCCCCCCTAAAAGATAAAAAAAAATTTTTTCAATTGAGTTGTACAGTTTATAGGTCACATTAAGCCCAGGTTCACACCAGTGCGATCCCAGACATTGCATGTAATTCACACTTGCAGTGCCGATCACATGCGATGTCTGTGAGATGCGAGTTCAGCCATAGAGTTGTATGGCTGAATTCGCATATAAAAAAGTCCAGGAAAAAAGTCCAGGGGCTTGTTTTTCTCCACACTAGCATCGAATAGCATGGCTGTTCTCAACAATGAGATCCGATTCCTGCACGAAGTTCACCGTTCCCCCTTACAATCTGTGAACTGATCACCGGGTGTATTTAAAAATGTAATGACACCATCAGCGGTTAGCAGAAGGCAGTGTGAACTGCTTGCAGGAACCAGTGCTGTAATCGCACTGGTTCCCCCATCGTATCAATGTGAACCCAGGGTAAAAGGTGGAAAACGTTTGGAAATTATTTGCCTTTTTTTTTACATCACAGAAACCTGACATTTTAACAGGCGTGTGTATATATATTTATGATATATTAAAATGTATACATTTTTTTTTTTTTGGTAGAAATGATCACAATCTGTTCTTAACTGAATAAGAGGCTTAGAGAGGTGGGGGTGGAGAAAGAGCAGTTCAGCGATCTTCCCAGTGAATGGCTGTGCAGGGGGGCATTTCCAGACTAAATAATATACACCAATTAGTTGGGGGGGGGGTTCCACCAAAGAAGTGCAGCAGTATATATATTCTGGCCTAAATTTATGATGAAAGATTTAGTTGCAAAATTTTATAACAGAAAAGAAGAAAAACTTATTTTTTTTCAATATTTTCCATACTTTTTTGTTTATTAGCGCAAAAAAAATAAAAATAATAATAATAAGAAGAAACCCAGTAGTGATACCCACTTTAAGACTGGCCGCCGTCAAAACAGCAGCACAATGGCTCTACTGCGTAAATCCCCATAGGTTTACGGTGGCTCATGGATTGCGCACGCTCGCTCCCACTGCGGGAGCGTGCCTGCGGGTCGGGAGGACTCTGGCGGCCCGCAATTGCCTTGTACACAGGCAGAACGGGGAAATGTCTATGTAAATAAGGCATTTGCTTGTTCCGACAGGTGATATGACAGGGATCTACTGTTCCCAGTGGTCGGAAACCGTGATCTGTCATGTCTCAGTAAGCCCCCCACCCCTGTTAGAAACACAGTTAACTCCTTGATTGCCCCCTAGTATTAACCCCTTCCCTGCCAGCTACATTTACATGAGTGGCTCTTTTAGCTCTGATCGCTGTATAAATGTCAATGGTCCCAAAAAATTGGTCAGAAGTTTCTGATCTGTCCGCCACAATGTCACAATCCCGAAAAAAAAAAAAAAATAGAAAAATCATAGATCACCGCCATTACAAGTAAAATAAATAAAAAAGCCATAAATCTATCCCCTATTTTGTAGATGCTATAATTTTTGCACAAACCAATCAATATACGCTTATTGCGTTTTTTTTTTCTTTTACCAAAAGTATGTAGAAGAATACATATCGGCCTAAACTGATGAAAAAATTTGTTTTAAAAAAAATAAATGTGGGATATTTATTATAGCAAAAAATAAATAGTTGTTTTTTCAAAAAATAAAAACCGCAGAGGTGATTAAATACCCCCAAAAGAAAGTTCTATTTGTGGGAAGAAAAGAAAAGGACGTCAATTTTGTTTGGTAATTGCAAGGTCATGCAACGCTGTTCCTAGTTAAAACAACGCAGTGCCGAATCGCAAAAAATGCTCTGGTCATGGGGGGGGTAAAACCTTCCATGGCTGAAGTGGTTAAAGATCAACAAAAGAAAGCTCTAGTTGTGTGAAAAAAAAAAGATAAGAATTACAAAAAAAATGTTCATATGGGTACAGTGTTGCATGACCGTGCAATTGTCATTCAAAACGTGACAGCGCTGAAAGTTGAAAATTGGCCTGGGCAGGAAGGGGGTAAAAGTGCCGGGTATTGGCTTGCTTAAGTAAAGAATTAAAGTTCAGACGTAGACATCTGTTGCTGGGACATAGGTTGTCTGTTACACTGTTAACAGATAAAATGGAGCTTAGGAGTGTAAGATTTAAAAACAAAAATGATAGAACTGCTCCCATTTCCGATGTATGTGTTATTTTTGTGCAGAGCCCCATGACTGTATTTATAGGCAGCTATGCTATCAGTCCCTGCACACTGAAGCCAATGTCTATATAGTCAGTTCCCGGCTTCTCTTCCTACTTATGTTAAATGTCCCTGTGCATGAAATGACACAATGCCCATTTATTAGTTGTACACTGTACTCTACATTTGTTTCTATTGTAGTGCTAGAAAGCCCCTATGGCAAGCTCACTTTTTTTTAGTAAAGTTCTGCTTTTATGGAACCATAGCAGTAGTGGTCCTGGTATGCCAACAAACCCTTGACTGTTTTGTCGAGCATCTCACCCATACTTTGACTATTGGGATCTTTTGCGTTGTCAGTTTTGCCACGCCCATTCCAACGCTGGTGGTGGCTCAGAAGGCCTCCTAAGTAGGCATCCACACTTTCCTCAATCAAGGTGTTTACAGGAAAATAATTAGTGCTACATACAGAAATGCAGGAGGGGTGCAAAGTTCTACGCATTTCCAAATAATGTTCTACAAAGGATTCTGGGATCCATGATGTTTATTTGGCTCGACATCTTTTTTTCTATTAACCACTTGCTTACTGGGCACTTAAACCCCCCTCAGTCCCAGACCAATTTTCAGCTTTCAGCGCTGATGCACTTTGAATGACAATTGCGCGGGCATACAACACTGTACCCAAATGAAATTTTTATCATTTTTTCCCGCAAATAGAGCTTTATTTTGGTGGTATTTAATTACAGCTCGGAGTTTTATTTTTTGCTAAACAAACCAAAAAAGATGCAAAAAAAAAAAAAAAAAATCATGTTTTAATAGTTTGTTATAAAATTTTGCAAACGGATCATTTTTCTCCTTCATTGAAGTGCGCTGATTAGGCGGCACTGATGGGCTGCACTGGTGGGCACTGATAGGCATAGTTAAGGCGGCACCGATGGGCACAGATAAGGCGGCACTGATGGGCAAAGATGGGCACAGATAAGATGGCACGGATGGGCACTGATAGGTACCACTGATAGATGGGACTGATGGGCACTGATAGGTGGCACTGCTGGGCGGCACTGGGGTGCAGCACCTTTGAGGCAGATTGTGGGCAGTGCTGGGTGGCACTGTGGGCACTGCTGGGTGGCACTATGGGCACTGCTGGGTGGCACTGACGGGGGGCACTTTTAATAAGTGGGGCACTGCAGGGGGCAGGTGGTCGCTAGCAGGGCTGGCCGTGATCGGGACTGATGTCCCGATCACGGCCGCCGGTGATCGGCTTTTTTTTTTTTCTCCTCGCGCTGACAGCGCGAGGAGGAATAATAGCCGATTACCGGCTCCGTTATATCACATGATCAGCTGTCATTGGCTGACAGCTGATCACGTGATAAGGGGTCGTGATCGATCCCTTGCACGGATCGGTGATCAGGCGAGTCTCATGGACTCGCCGATCACAGAGCGCGCCGCGCGCACCCCTCGTACACGGGGACTACGTCAATAGACGTAGTCCCGGAAAAGGAGATCCGCGCTGTAGCCGTCAATTGACTATAGCGCGGATCTCAAGTGGTTAAAAGGGGTAGTAAACCTTTCAATATTTTTCACCTTAATGCATTCTATGCAGCAGCCCTCCTTTTACTTACCTGAGCCCGGTCTTCCCAGCAATGGAGATGAGCACACCAGCTCCAGCTGGAGTCTCGGATCCTCATTGGATAGATTGTTAACAGCAGGAAGCATTGGCTCCCGCTGCTGTCAATCAAATCCAGTGGCGCAGCAGCCATGGGGCAGAGGCCAGCTGTCTGTGTCAATGGACGCAGCAACAGGACACAAGAGCGCGCCTGCACGAGTGCCCACAGGGAAAGAGCTTCTCCGTGGGGGTTCTTGATGGGGGGGGGGGAGGGGTAGCCAGGAGTGCCACCTGGGCAGCCCAGAAGGTGGTGGGGGGGGGGGGGGTCAGGGCCACTCTGTGCAAAACCCTTGCTCAGAGGATGCAAGTATGACTATTTTTTTAAAATAACAAACACTCACTTTACTGCATATTTGCCCAATTAATTTGGATTATATGTTAATTAGGATTGCGCCGATGTTAGTCCCGGTACCAAGCATTTGCATGGGTATCAGTACTTGTGCAAATGCTCCGATACCTGTTGTACTGAACCAGGCATCCTCGGTGTAGCAGGAGGGGCAAGGCAGCTTCCCAAGTAACTGCCCCCACCGTTACCCCGATCACCCCCGAGTCCTCCTCCGGCTCCCCATCTGGCTTCAAATGTGATCCTCCTCTGGTCCCCATCCCCCTTCCCAACTCTGTCCACAGTCCACGCCCCATCAGTGCTGCATACTAGTGCCACTGTCACATGACATTAAAAAAAAGTGTTGGCGAGTACTTGGGGGGGGGGGGGGGGGTGGGGGTGTAGAGTATCGGTACTTGTACTCGGTCTTGAAAAAGTGATATCGGCGCAACCCTAATTTTAATGTTCCCAGGCGAGCAGCCTGGCTCCCCATTCAAACAGAGACAAAATATTCTTTATTGCATAGTTTTAGATCAGATTTTTTTTTCTTTATTATAAAAAAAAAAAAAAAAAGTCACATTCCAAAGCAGAGAATGATACACACAATGCAAATGTACAAATACTGTAAAAAGTACAAGTTTTGTTTCTGCAAACACTGATGTTATTAACACTTTATTCTAGGCAGTGAAATATTTCCAAGCAGTGAGTTCCAAAAAAGCACGATGGGTACACAAGCACGATGCCCTTTATTTCATTAAAGTGGTTCTAAAGGCTGAGGGTTTTTTTTTTTTACCTTAATGCATTCTCTGTATTAACCACTTCCGGACTGCCATCGTTTTACATCACTATTATGAAGAGGAATACAGTTGTTATGGTACCAGCTAGCTACCATAACACTGGTATCCTCTTCAAAAGCGGGCAGTCCGCTCAAGATAAAAGTGGTCTCTGTGGCGGATTCGCAGCAAGATTACTTTTATTGGTGGTGGGAGAGGAGCCCCCCTCTCACCGCTTTTCGGAGCCGCCGGTAGCGGCAGAGGCGATTGGATCCTCTCCTTAGCCTGACATGGAGACCAGTGAGGGGAAGATGGCCCCCATCCGTCTCCATATAATTGCAGGGGGGAAGTGACTTCCGCCCAATGCTCTTTAAAAAAAAAAAGGGACTTTTATTTTTTATTGCATTTTAGTGTAAATATGAGATCTGAGGTCTTTTTGACTCCAGATCTCATATTTAAGAGGTCCTGTCATGCTTTTTTTCCTATTACAAGGGATGTTTACATTCCTTGTAAACGAAGTGATTTTTTTTGAAAGAACAGTGTAAAAATAAAAAAAAACAGCAAATAAATAATAAATTATTATTTTTTTTTTTTTTTAAGCACGCCCCCGTCCCCGCCGAGCTTGCATGCAGAAGCGAACACATACGCAAGCAGCATCCGCATATGAAAACGGTGTTCAAACCACACATGTGAGGTATCACCATGATCGTTAGAGTGAGAGCAATAATTCTAGCCCTAGAACTCCTCTGTAACCTAAACATGCAACCTGTAGAAGTTTTTTAAACGCTGCATATGGAGATTTTTAAGGGTAAAAGTTTGTTGCCATTTCACAAGCGAGTGCAACTTTGAAGTGTGACAAATTGGGCTAACTGTACTGTTTATATATATATATATATACACACACATGCGATTCTCTCCCCCCCCCCCCCCCCCCCCCAAAAAAAAAGAAAAAAGTGCGCTTGTAAGACCACTGTGCAAATACGGTGTGACAAAAAGTATTGCAACGACTGCCATTTTATTCTCTAGGGTGTTTGAAAAATATATATATAATGTTTGGGGGTTCTAAGTAATTTTATAGCAAAAAAAATAAATTAAAAAAAATCATTTTTTTTAACTTGTAAATACCAAATCTCAGAAAGAGGCTTGGTCCTTAAGTGGTTAAGGTAAAAAAAATAAAAATAAAATCTGAGTGCAGAACCCCCCTTTATACTTACCCCGAGCCCAGTCTTGATTCAGTGGTGTGCATTTGATCAGCGGTTCTCCCTTGGCTCTCTTTGCTGTCAATCGCAGCCAGCGACAAGGGAATGTGGCAAAGCCATGCCAATATAATGCCATACACCCCAGGAGTCTTCATAGGAATTTTTTTCTTTCATCCAGAGGAGGGAATGATGTTTTTTCTCAGCTAAGAACACCCTTCTTCCTGCATGCCCGATCTAAGGGCAGATGGATTCCAGAAAGTAAATGCTAGAGAGAGTGTGGTTTCAAAGCGATATCTTAACAAATCACAGGGACAAGGGTGGATATGGGAGTTTGCTTTGGACTTGAAAATTTTATTAAAATTAAAACAGCAACATTTTCAATTTGTGGTGCTCAGGTACAGTTTAATTCCACTTTAAAAAGGATATTTGTAGATTTGACAAAGTAAAACGTTATGAGGTAGTTTAAATATTTATATTTAGCACAAATTAATTGTGAATTTATTGATTTACCTTTATTTCAGAGGTTTGATGGCCTAATTCTTGTAATTACATTATGTGAGTCACAAGTGCTGTCTATAACATTTCAGAGGTCATGTGGCACTTTGGGGAAAACAACCATGGACACCATTTCTTCTGGTTTCCATAAACCTGAATGTGTGCATTCTGTCCCTCGTGTTTATATCAACATTTACCCTTGGAAAAGATTACTTGCTTTATAGAACTCATTGAACAGAATAATATGGAGAAAAAAAAAAAACACACTCCATAAATGTGGTTTTCGATCTGGGGAGGTACTTTCCTCAACTGCTGTAATCCATCACATCTGCGGCATGCACAACAGTAGAGCTCACCACAGACTTGTTGGACCACTAAATGAATACTTACAATGCAGAGTGACAGTGAGCCACAGCTGGAAGCACGCTAGCAGTTTTTCAGTCGGAGGTATAATAAAAGCGATATTCTGACATTTACCCCCCAAGAGATCTATACATCAGATCGTCATGGAACTTTTTTTGGAAGTCCAACCATAGTCAAAACATTTTTTGAATACATTTATATAATGGGGGGGGGGGGTTTAGAATCTTTGTCAGGTTTTTAATGCCATGTCCCTGCTGGAGAGTTTCCACCTACATTCTTGTGCTGATGACCACATGGTGGGGACAAAAACTGCAAATACATTTTGGGTAACACATGACAATAAACACCGACGGGTTTTAACTCTTCACCACCGCTCTTTTGACTTGGAAAAAAGTTTTGGCTAAGGTCAGCTTTAAATACTTGTCTGCATGTGTAACAGTTTTAATAAGGTCGCTTAGACCCCTTTCACACCTAGGCATTTTCCACGTGCTACAGCGCTGAAAATAGCGCCTTAAAAAAGCCTCAGCTGCAAACGCAGTGTGAAAGCCCGAGTGTTTTCACACTGGGGCGCTGCGCTGGCAGGGCATCGCAAAAAGTCCTGCCAGCAGCTTCTTTGCAGCGGTGGGGGGGAGTGGTGAATACACTACTCCTCCACCGTTCCTGCCAGATTTAAGCCCTTTTCGGCCGCTAGCGTTTTTTTGGTGGTATGACAGCGCTGCCCTATTGTTTTCAACTGGCAGGAGCGGTGGAGGAGCAGTGTATTCACCGCTCCTCCACTGCTGCAAAGAAGCTGCTGGCAGGACTTTTTGCGAGGCCCTGCGAGCGCAGCGCCTCAGTGTGAAAGCACACTGGGTTTGCAGCTGAGGCTTTCTTAAGGCGCTATGCAGGCGCTATTTTTAGCGCCGCTAAAACTACGGTAAATCGGTGCTAAAAATAGCGCCACTTTACTGCTGATGCCCGGGGCGGCTCAGTGTGAAGGAGTCTTAAAATAAATATGGTATGAAAGCTTTCCTGTGAGCAGGAAAATTGTCAAACTTCTCATGATAGAATTCATGACATAAAATAGCAGCCAATGACTGGTTAAACAGCACAAACATAACCACCAGCCACCATGATGTATGACCCAATCCAAACAGAAGGGCGATAGATACATATATCAACAGCTCTGCAAAATAATGTGGACAGGACACCCTCTCAAACCAGTCTCCATTGGGCATAACGTGGTTCATGGTTACAACTTTTCCTGCAACAAAAACACACATACATTAGTAAATTGTGAGCTCATCTGCTGTAAACATCAAATTTGTCTTGAAGGAAGCAGAACATGAGGGCACATTTCTCTGCAGTCTTATAAAATAATAAGTGACCCCCCCCCCCCCCAAGATCAACCTCAGGAAACACCATCATATTCAGGTCTCTGTAGGTGGCTGTCAAAATACAACTGACACCAATCGATCATTAACCCTTTATCAGTATAGATCAGACCATGGTTCTGTGTATATACTCACAAGTGTAATTATTTATGTGGTAGGAAACAAGAACATTTGCCATCACTATGTAAGAATATCTTGCTTTAACCACTTCCAGACCAGGCCTTGTCTGGCACGGTGTTTAAATGTACAATCAATTTTTTGCTAGAAAATGATATATAACCCCCAAACATTACATATTTAACCACTTGCCCCCAAGCCAATGCTGGCATTTGGCATTTCTCTACTACAAAAATATATATATTTTTTTGCTAGAAAATTACCCCCAAGGTGTGGTCTGGTGCTACATGGAGTAGGACGCGTGGTGTAGGAGCTCCGCTCGAGGTCTATCCTTTTACCTGATCCTTTGAACCTTTTTGCCAGCTTTGGATGTCACATCAGCTCGGGGCAGCCCTGCCATCCACTATGTCACCCTCTAAGCGCTCAGGTGCCGCTGCTAAGCTGGATAAGTATTGCCGCGACGAGTGCGGCCCTCCCGAGGAAGATGGCGCCGGTCCGTGCCCTGAGGCAGACGACCACCCCGCCAGTGATACCGCTCGCGTGCTTGAGGCTCTCGCCCTCTGTCAATCGACCCTCACCTCCAGGATTGAAGAAGTGAAGGTCGACATATCCCTAATTAGACAGGATATGCACAAACTCCGGGAGCGGGTGTCGGAGACTGAGCGGCGGGTCGGCCAGGTGGAAGATGGCCTACACCCTCTCCAGGTCACCACTGAACAACTACAGTATCAGTTGAACGCTATCCTCTCCAAACAAGACGATATGGAGAATCGTCTCCGCAGGTGCAATCTCCGTTTCGTGGGTCTGCCTGAGCGATGTGAGGGTGCTGATCCCCCCACTTATCTGGAGAATCTCCTAATTCGGACCTATGGTCGTGAGGCGTTTTCCTCCTCATTTGTGGTGGAGCGTGCCCACCGCCTTGCTGCCAAGCCGCCTCCAGCGGGAGCCCCGCCTCGGACCCTCATCGGCAAGTTTCTTAATTACCGCGATCGCGACACCATCCTTAGGCTTACCCGGGAGCGGGGCAACATACCGATCGACAGTGGGACCGTGGCGGTATACCCGGATTTCTCTGCGGAAGTACAGAAAAAGAGGGCCAAGTTTATTGAGGCGAAGCGCCAACTCTGCGTGCTCCATCTGCCTTATGCTATGCTCTTTCCGGCCCGTCTCCGTGTGACCAGCTACGGCAAAGCACACTTCTTCGAAGACCCGCAGGCCGTCTTTTCCTGGCTGGAGCGCCGTGGGGGGGGGGGGGGCGGCCCGACTT
The DNA here is from genome assembly GCF_037356315.1 of Lithobates pipiens. Classification (NCBI taxonomy): domain Eukaryota; kingdom Metazoa; phylum Chordata; class Amphibia; order Anura; family Ranidae; genus Lithobates; species Lithobates pipiens. The sequence continues at coordinate 406,003,989 of NW_027507718.1, forward strand.
GATCCCAGCTACATGCTATCCGGAGCGACTGTTTGTACCATCCTTGTTTGGCCCCTGGACTATGCACGCCACTTGGACATGTGAGTGAGCTACCTGTGCCCCCCTCTGTTGTCCCTGCCCTTCCTCTCCCGGTGCTCCTCCTGGCCTTATAGTGCCTCTGCACCCCTGTGCGGGTGCAGCATGCCCCAGCCTGACACTGCCTACCACAAGCCGTTTATGCATGCCTCGAGCGGCTCCTGCCTGCACGTCTGATGTGGGTCTGGTTGATCCCTCCAGTGACTGTTGTATGCTCTTCAGTTTGTTCGCCCCTTTTGCTGTGGCTGATTACAGGACACTGGCGTGTATGCCGCGATTGCCCAGCATCCCCAAGCTTCAGTTTCCCTGGCCGGCCTCTACCCCTCTGCCTTCGGAGGAGGTTGGAGAGTTGAACCTGCTTAGTCGGTCCAGAGTTATTGCAGTATTTTTTGTTTATTACTGTTATGTGCATTTTGCTGCCTTTCATTATCGTTTGCAACTGGTCTATTGTTATGTTATATATTGTACACTTATCCTCCCGACAGTGCTTACTCATGTCGCCAGGCGTGTCTGTGGCGATTGTGCTTTCCCCTGCTATGCGCCATGTTGACGCTAGATCCGGGCAGCTGGGGCCGGGTACGCACTGGATGGGACGGACTTCTCTAATGGCATGTGTGTTTATAGATTGGGGGGATGTGCCTGTTTTTACGATGTCTGCCTACGTTATGGCATCTCTTAAGCTTCTGACATGGAATGTCAGGGGTCTGGGTGACAGGGCTAAGAGGGCCGCAATTTTGTCCCATGTTAAGTCTCAAAGGGCGGATGTCTCGATCTTGGTGGAGACCCACCTGGCGGGACAGAAACAGTTGTGTCTCAAAAAACCATGGGTGGGCTGGCTGTACCAGGCTCTGCACACCACAAACTCCCGGGGGGTCGCGGTCTTGGTTGCCAAGACCGTTCAATTCCGACTGCATTACTTGCAGTCGGACCCCCAGGGACGCTTCTTATTTCTATATGTCACTATCGGGGGCCTGGAGCTTCTCATTCTCGCATTCTACATTCCCCCACCCTTTGCAGCACTACAGCAAGGTGTTGCATTTATGGCCCGCTACCCCCTGGTCCCGGCTGTCTGGGCGGGGGATTTTAACATGGTTGTGAATCCCTCACTTGATCGGCTGAGCCCAATTGCCTCCTCGTCCCCGCCATCGGGTATTACGAGGTTTGGGAGGTTTATTGCGGAGTTTGCCCTCACGGACACGTGGAGACATAGACACCCTGCACTGACCCACTTTTCCTGCTTCACACCCTCTAGATTGGCCATGTCCCGCATTGACCTCATACTACTCTCGCCCCCTCTCCTTCCCCACCTTCTTGACGTAGGATTTGAGGCTAGGGTACTGTCCGACCATTCCCCCTACTGGATTAAGCTACGGCTACCAACTCCCCCTGGACCTCGAGCCTGGAAGCTCAACCCTTTCTGGCTTAATGTCCTACCAGACTTGGATTCTATCCAGCGTGAGTGGGAACATTTCTTCCACGTAAACACTGGCTCTGCGTCATTTGGCTCCGTCTGGGAGGCCTTCAAGGTGCATGCCCGCATGATACTCACCATGCGCATATCAAGACATAAGGCTTCCTCTAGGTGCCTGCTAGAGCAGGCGGAGGAACGATTGCGTGCTCTTGAGGTGGCCTTTCAGGCTGACCCTTCGATGACTATCGCCTCTTTGTTAAAACTGCAGGCTAGGCTCACGGACCAACTTCATCATGAAAAGGCCAAGCAGGGTATCTTTTTCACCAAACAGCGCCTGTTTGAACATGGCGAACGTGCGGGCAAGTTATTGGCCTACATGGCCCATCTTGACCACCGGCCTCCAGTGGTGGTGTCCCTGAGAACTGTGTCTGGTGCAGAAATTGTAGACCCCGACCTGGTGGCGGAGGAGTTTGGGTCCTTTTATTCGGGCCTGTACTCCTCCGCTGCATGTTACACTCAGGACGAACTTGCAACTTTTCTTGGTGATGTCCCTTTCCCCTCCCTCACCCCTTCGCAAAAAGCCCGACTTTAAACTCCTATCACTACTGACTGTATTATGGAAGCCCTGTCGCAACTCCCCATGTCCAAGACCCCAGGCTCTGACGGTTTGCCCCTGGAGTTCTACACACAATTCAGCGAAATTTTAATCTCCCAATTGGCTAAGCTATACTCGCACATATTTGACACCGGCATCCTCCCCAGATCTATGGGTGAAGCCCGCATAGTTCTCATACCCAAACCCGGCAAAGACCCGCAATTACCCGAATCATACCGACCCATATCCCTACTCCAACTAGACGTAAAAATTTTGGCCAAAATTCTCGCCCTACGACTAAACAAAGTGATCCACTCCCTGATACACCCTGACCAGACCGGGTTCATGCCCCAAAGGAATAAGGCCTTTAATCTACGGCGGCTTCACATGAACCTCCAGGCCCAGCACACTGATATTGGATCCAGGGTTGTGGTCAGTCTGGACGCCGCTAAGGCGTTTGACTCTGTGGAGTGGCGTTACCTCTGGGAATGCCTCCGCAGATTCGGAATGGGCCCCAATTTCATTAAGTGGATCCAGCTCCTATATTACGCCCCCACGGCACGTATTCAAGTGAATGGTAGGACTTCCCCCTCTTTTGCCCTTTCCAGGGGGACCCGTCAGGGCTGCCCTATCTCTCCACTGCTGTACGCCCTGGCTGTGGAGCCCCTGGCTATAGCCCTTAGGTCTCACCCAGACATTAAGGGTCTTCGTTGTGGTGGTCTGCATGAGGTGATCAGCCTATATGCAGATGATATGCTGTTGTATCTAGCTGACGCTGGTCCCTCATTGCAGACAGCCCTGCGACTCATCACGGCCTTTGGAGCCTTCTCCGGGCTCCAGATTAACTGGTCCAAATCCCAAATACTCCCGCTGGACTTGGGGCCCCCCACTGCTGAACAGGCAGCGCTCCCACTTGCTAGATCTGACTCCATTAAGTATCTCGGCATACATATCTCTAGGTCCCTTTCCGACTATCTCGCCCTTAATGTTGAACCCCTATTTGACGTTCTAAAATCCAAAACTCAAGTCTGGTCCCGTCTCCCCCTTGGGGTGATGGGCCGAATAAATTTAGTTAAGATGATTATCCTTCCCAAGCTTCTTTATGTATTCTGGCAGGCAACACTATACCTCCCTCCCCGCTTATTTAAAGCTATGGAGTCTATCATCAACACATTCATTTGGGGCTCGTCCCGACACAAGCTACCGTGGCGGGTCCTGAAATGCCCGTCAACCCTGGGGGGAGCCGCCCTGCCTGACCTCCTACTCTATTACATAGCATCTCAACTATCCCATTTTTTTCACTTCAATCAAACGGATAGAGTCCGCTATACCACCCTAGTGTGTCCACAGGCCTCAGGTCCTTTGTTTCACCCTTTCCAGCTGTTGTTCTGTAACTCCCACCTCCCGCCCCTCCCTAAAGATGGACACCTCTTGCTCTTCCATCACTGTAGAATCTGGCGGCTTACTATGCGCCTGGGGCAGGCCCCTTCTCCCCACTCTCACACACCCCTGTGGAACAATTCCGAGCTACCGGAACTGGCCCTTATCCCGGATCCCGGGTTATGGGTGCATAGGGGTGTTGTTTATCTGTCACAAGTGGTCTCTAATGGGGTGGTCAGATCCTTCCAGGCCCTCAAGGATGCCTACGCCCTGCCCAATCACATGCTATTTCGCTATCTCCAACTCCGACATGCGCTCCAAGCCCAGGTTGCTGATCGTATTCCGAGGGTTGAGACGCCAGCAGTGGTTGATCTAGTGCTGGGTGGCGATCATCGGCAGCTGATCTCGTGGTTGTACGCGTATCTTCTATCCCCTACTGCCTTGACCGTGGCCTACCAGGTGCGCTCTCGGTGGGAGGGAGATCTGGGTGCAGTGTCGGATGCGGATTGGGATGAAGCCCTGGCGAACCACAGGCTTATGTCACCTAGGCTCCCGGACCGCCTTACCCACCACTACATCCTGCACAGGTCCTATCTTACACCTCACCGCATCGCTAAATACAGACCTGATTACGACCCCATTTGTCCCCGCTGTGATTCCCCGACTGCATTCTTTTATCACCTATTGTGGGCCTGCCCGATCATACAGGGATACTGGGCGCAGGTGGTCCGGTTTCTTCACGATCGCATGGGCTCCCCGGTGTCTCTGTCCCCTCAACAGTGTATACTGGGGCTCCTCTCTTTACCCGACAGTGAGAAGTACCTCAACATTTTTTTGCAGGAGACCTTGTTTTTGGCCAGGATGCAGATTGCTAGGACGTGGCTGAGGGGGCGCCCTCCCACGTTACAGCAATGGATTAGGGCGATTAATGACACGCTTCCCCTCAAGAAGCTGTTGTACACTCATAGGGGTTGTCCCCATAAATATAACAAAATATGGGACAGATGGTTGGAGAATGCTTCTACCTGCAATGCCGTGACTTAGCTGATTTTTACATTGGATGTCTATATGTTTTTTTCCAGGGACTATCCCCCCCACTTCATACCCTTTAGATTCTTTTGCTGACCGCTGCATCGCGCATTTCGTGTTGCAAAAAATTTTCGTATATTTATTGTACCTGTCTGTAAAATGCACAAGTTTGTTTGCGTAGTGCCTGTTGCACTGCGTTTTGGTGATAATATCCTGTTCATTATGCTCAATAAAGTAGTCTTTTTTTGAGAAAATTACCCCCAAAACATATATACATATGAAAATTAGAATATCGTCAAAAAGTTAATTTATTTCAGTAATTTAATTTAAAAAGTGACACCCATATTTTATATAGATGTGTTACACACATATTTCAAGACATTTCTTTTTACATTTTGAAGATTATGGCTTACAACTAGTGAAAAACTCAAAATTCTGTATCTCAGAAAATTTGAATATATTACAGAAGACCAAATAAAAAAAATTAAAATAAGTTTTTAATACAGAAATGTTAGCATACTGAAAAGTATGTTCATGTACAGTATAGTATGCGCAATACTTGGGGCTCCTTTTGCATGAATTGCTGCATCAATGCAATGTGGCATGGAGCGATCAGCCTATGGCACTGCTGAGGTGTTATGGAAGGCCAAATTTCTTTGATAGCTCATCTGCATTGTTGGGGCTGGTGTTTCATCTTCCTCTTGAAAATACCCCACAGATTCTCTATGGGGTTTATGTCAGAGGAGTTTTCCGGCCAATCAGGCACAGTGATACCATGATCATTAAACCAGGTATCACATAGTTGCAAACTGTCCCGAATTTCCCAGGACATTCCCGGGATTAGGACCCTTGTCCCGATTTAATTTTGTCCCGGGAAATGTCCCCTTTTTTTCGCTGCCGGCCGCTAGAGGTCTGCGGTTGGTGGAGACAATGTCTCCGCCAGCCGCCATTTTAAAGAAGACAAGAAGCTGGTCTACAATAGAGATGCTGCGGGCCGCCCACCCCCGCTGCCAGTGTCTGAAGTGTATGGAAGGTGGGCGGCGTCGCAGTTCAAACTCTTTCCATGCAGCAAAGACGGCGCCTGGAGGATGTCGCGGGCCAGTCTGGATAGAGTCGGCAGTCTGGATGTCAGAGGGGGGCTAGTATGGATGTTGGGGGCCAGTCTGGATGTCAGGAGGACTGATGGGGACATCAGATGTAAGGAGGGGCTCCGCTGATGGAGAGACAGATGTGAGGAAGGCTGCTCTGATGGGGCACCTGATGTAAGGAGGGACTCTGCTGGGGGCACCTGATGGCATCTGGCGGCAGGCAACGTGGCTAGTGACGCGCTCATGGCTCCCACCAATTCTGCATTATGGTGAGTTGAATGATTTCATAATACCATGACAAATCATGCCGCCGGGATAACTGAAGCGCTAACACCAGGTATTTGGAGTATCTTTATCCGCTGATTGTCAAACGCTAGAAAACACATATTGCTATTGTGGTGTTGGATCGGGGGCTGCTGTCTCCCCATCCCCCCCCTTTCCCTCTCCATCCGGCATTCATCTCAGACTCTAACCACACCCCGCTGAGCCACGCCCACGTAAGCCATGCCCACTGTTGTGCATAAACTATGCCCATATTTTGCCGCAGCGCTCCACATTTTCACCTTTTCCTATGCCACCCCTATAAACGCATACCCCACCCCTAATTAAAATACAACTCCGCCCACTGACAAAAAAAAGTGTCCCAAATTTTTTCTTTTACAATGTTGGCAACTTTGGTATCTGTACTTTTGGCAGTGTGGGCAGCTGCCAAGTCAGTATCTCCATAAAGCTGGTCAGCAGAGAGAAGCATGAAGTGCTCTATAATTTCCTGGTAGAGGCATGTGCTGCCTTTGGACTTGATAAAACAGTGGACTAGGACCGAAATAACTAATCGATAATGAAATGAATCGATTAAATCAGCCAGTAACATGAGGGAGGAGGGGGGAGGGGGGAGGAGGGGGGAGGAGGGGGGAGGAGGGAGGAGGGAGGAGGGGGGAGGGGGGAGGAGGGAGGAGGGGGGAGGAGGGAGGAGGGGGGAGGAGGGAGGAGGGAGGAGGGAGGAGGGAGGAGGGAGGAGGGAGGAGGGAGGAGGAGGAGGAGGAGGAGAAGGAGGAGGAGAAGGAGGAGGAGAAGGAGGAGAAGAGCAAACAATAGCTACTGTAAATATAAAAAAAAAAAGAACATAAATTTTGGTTGCAAAGTTGCATGACTGCGCAATTGTCAGTTAACACAATGCAGTGCTGAATCGCAAAAAGCACTTTGGTCAGGAAGGGGGGGTAAAATCTTTCTGGGCTGAAGTGGTTAATCTGCTCAACAAATTGTCCAAAAAAAAAAAAGGCATAAACAAAAACACGCAAATCACGCGCACAAAAATCTACATGCACAGGAAAAAGCATGGCATAAATTGATCAAAAGCAAACCGCATAGGTGTGTAACCGAGCCTTATGCTGGCCACACATAAATTTTCAGACGAGAATATTCATGCGAAAAATCTTTGTACATTCGCTGAATGAAAGAATGTTTGAAATTTTCACTTGCTTTTATACATTGTTTTAAAATGAATGTAATGCCTGAACGAAAACCACATACACTGTCTGAAAATTCCTTTGACCAAGAAGTTTTCTATTATTTCTAAATTTTCCCATCACTGTGGTTGAAAACAAACATCGATTTGACCCCACTAACGATTCAAAAATAGAACGAACGTTCTTAAAATTAATTGTTTTTTTTTTTTTTTTTTTTTGAAGGAAGACATTGTTTTTGTATGGCCGGCATATATATTACAGTTCTGTTGGAAAATCTGCAGAACAGTCTACCTTTTTTTTTTCTTTAAGTAAAAAAAGTCTGATGATATTTACCAGATTCAACCTCTAATAGTACATACAGTATATCTCTTCTGTCTGTTATTGTCGGAGTGGATTAAAGATTTTACTCCCTAACCATATAGTTGGTTATTTATATTTACCACTGCATAGAGATATTTAGAAATAAATTGCCTTTTCTTAAACTTCACATATTTATTTATTTTTTTTAAGGTTATTAACCGATTAATTGAAACAAATCGGCCAACTAATAGATTATGAAAATAATCATTAGTTGCAGTGTACCAAAACCAGCAGATGACGACATGGCTACCCAAAACATCATAGACTGGAACATTTTGCATTTCATTTGGAAATCAAGGTCCCGGAATCTGGAGGAAGAGTGACGATCCAAAATCCAAGTTGCATGAGGTCCAGTATGAAGTTTCCACATTCATTGATTATTTGGGGAGCCATGTCATCTGCTGGTGTTGGTCTACTGTGTTGTATCATCATGTCCAAAGTCAGCGCAGCCCTCTACCAGGAAATTTTAGAGCACTTCATTCTTCCCTCTGCTGACCAGTTTTATGGAGATGCAGATTTAATTTTCCAGCAGGAATTGGCACCTGCCCACACTACCAAAAGTACCCATACCTGGTTTAATGATCATGGTATCATTGTGCTTGATTGGCGCATATAGGCAACGTTTTAGAAATTTTTACAGGTTACCAGTTTAGAGTTGTATAGGAGGTCTAGCACTAGAAATTTTCCTCTCACTTTAACGAATGCAGCAATACCTTACATGCGTGGGTTGAAGGTTGTGTACATATGCGGGTGTGACCTATGTATACATTTACTTCTGCGTGCGAGCAATTATTTTTATCACTTTTCTTCCTATTACAAGGAATGTAAACATCCTTCTAATAGGAATAGGGCGTGACATATCCTCTTTATGGGAGAGATCTGGGGTCTACGAGTCCCCAGATCTCTCCTCTATGCTGGAAAGCCTGAGATCAAAACCAAAACTTGATCGCAGACTTTCCAGCAAAAAGTTGGCAGTGTTTACATCTGCCAGAGCCGGAAGTGACGTCACAACATCATTTTTGGCCTCCGAAGGTCAGAGATCGCCAGAGGACCATCTGGTCTCCAGCCAGCGCTATAGTAATCTGCTGCTACTGGCAGATTTATTCTTTGGATCCGCAATTGCACAGGAGAGACCATAGGGTGGGGCACTCTCAACGTACATTTTACCTTTCATAGGCAATGCTTTAAAAGCCTTTACAAGTCACCACTAGGGATGAGCTGAACACCCCCCGGTTCGGTTGGCACCAGAACGGACCGAAAATTTGTACGAACTTTAGAACCCCATTAAAGTCTATGGGACTCAAACGTTCGAAATCAGAAGTGCTAACTTTAGGACAATATCTTGCATATTAGCCTTTAAAAAGGGGTTGGGCATCCGACTCCTGTCCCAGGGGACATGGATCAATGCAAATTTAAAAAAATAAAAATAAAAAAATAAACGCCCATTTTTTCCAGAGCACTGATTTTAATGACGATTAAAGTGAAAAAAATAGTGAAATATTCCTTTAAATATTGTGCCTGGGGGGTGTCTATAGTATGTCTGAAGTGCCACGTGTTTCCTATGTTTAGAACAGTCCCTGAACAAAATGACATTTAACGGAGAAAAAAAGTAATTTAAAACTGCTTGCGGTTTTAATGTAATGTCTGGTTTCGGCAATATGGATGAAAATCATTGAGAAAAATGGCATGGGTAGCCCCCCCCCCCCTTGCCCATTACCAGCCCCTTTGGGCCTTGTACGGATATTAAAGGGGAACCCCATACCAAAAAAAAAAAAAAAAAAAAAGGAAAGGCGTGGGGCCCCCAGGCCCTATATAATCAGAACAGCAGTATACAGGCGGTGCAAACAAGACAGGGACTGTGTAGGTTTGTTGTGTTAAGTAGAATCTGTTTGTAATTTTGAACTGGTACATTTTTAAAGTGTAGCTCCTGTCAAATCTATTTTTAAGCTTTTTAGAAAACTTGGGAAGGGTTATCACACCTGTATAATTTTTTGGCCGTTTGTCTTTTTTTATCTCACTTCCTGTTGTCTCCTTCCGTTTGCAAGTAGGAGACGTTTGTAAGTTGGATGTTTGAAAGTAGGGGCCTGCCCTATATGCTTTGCAGATATTTGGCCCCAAGGCGTTGCCACAAGTTAACACTGTAAGCTCTCAAAGTGACTCTTGGAGGACACTGGAGGGCCCTGCTGTGAACCATTATATCAAGAATTGTAATTACGTGCCATTGTTGAACAGTGGTAGAAAAATTGGGCCTTTGGTGGTTGTGGTGGTGCTGGGCTGAAAAATTGGGCCTTAGGCACTGGTGCCACAACACTGCAACCTCTCCCAGATACTCTAGTTGGAGTGCAGGAATGAGCCCTGCTGCAAAGTATTACATCAAAAATTGTAATTACGCCCCTGTTAAATAGGGGCTGAAAAAAAAAATTGATATACATTATATATTGTAATGTTCGGGGGACCAGGTAGATCGCAGGACACAGGCTTTTCATACAACAAAGGGTTTATTAACTTAAATAGCTTTACAGCAGCCAAAAACAAAAGGAAAAAGGTTTGTAGTCTCACCGACTTGCAAAGTCCAGAACAGCTGTCCTTATCAAAACAGAGCTTGATCTTGATGGCAGGTAGCTTCCCCTGCCAGGAGCCTTCCAAACAGGACACTGCTGTCCACTTCAGTTGCTGCAGTCCAAAATAAACACCATCCACCATGTCTTCTCCACTCCTCCACACCCATCTACCACTTCCTGTCTTGTTTTTTTAAAGACACTTCCTTAACAGGTGGGTTAATCAATTTTTATTCCCTTAAAGAGACCACAACCCAAACAGAGGGGAAATATAGCGTCCTTCCAGGACCCAGCCACGGCGTCCTGTACATATCCCCCCCCCCTGTGCCCCAACGCCAAGGAGGTGGAGGCAACAGTGAAGCTCAAACAATGGACTCGGGAGAGGGCATCTGCATTTTGATGCAGTCTCCCGGGCCTATGCTCCACTACAAATTTAAATTCCTGGAGTGCCAGGAACCACCGGGTAACCCTGGCATTAGTCCCTTTTCCCTGCCTCAGCCATGTTAAAGGGGCATGGTCAGAAATTAACCTAAACGTCCTCCCCAAAAGGTAATATCTGAGGGATTCCAGAGCCCACTTAATGGCCAGACACTCTCGTTCAATTATGGCATAGTTTTTCTCCGCTGGTGTTAACTTCCTGCTGAGGAAGACTATTGGGTGTTCCTCGCCATGAATAACCTGTGACAACACCGCTCCCAATCCTACATCGGAAGCATCAGTCTGGACAACAAACTCCTTTGAAAAATTGGGTGCTACCAGGACAGGGTGTTGGCACAGCGCCGACTTGAGCTCCAAAAAAGCCTTCTCAGCGTCTGCATTCCACTCCACCATGACCGATTTCCGACCCTTAGTCAGATCGGTCAACGGAGCCGCCAACGTGGCAAAGTTGGGTACAAACCTCCTGTAGTATCCCACCATGCCCAGGAATGCACGTACCTGCTTTTTTGTGAGGGGGCGGGGCCCATTCTGTATAGCCTCTATCTTGTTGACCTGAGGTTTCACTACCCCTCTACCCACGATATAACCCAGGTATTTCACCTCCTCCATTCCCAAAGCACATTTTTCAGGGTTTATTGTAAACCCCTCCTTCCAAAGAGAGTCCAGCACTGCCTGCACTTTGGGCAAATGTGATTCCCAGTCTTTGCTGAAAATGACTATCCTCCAAGTACACTGAGGCATACTTCCGGTGAGGTCGTAAAATCCTATCCATTGCTCTCTGGAACGTGGCTGGAGCAGTTTGCAATCCAAAAGGCATCCTTTTGTACTGAAAACTCCCCTCTGGGGTAGAAAAAGCAGTTTTCTCTCTAGCGGCCTTAGTCAACGGTATTTGCCAATACCCCTTGGTAAGGTCTAACGTAGTGATATACCTGGCTGGACCTAGTCTCTCGATAAGCTCATCTACCCGGGGCATGGGGTAGGCATCAAACCGGGAAACTTCATTAAGTTTCCAGGAAATTATTGCAAAATCGCAGAGTCCCGTTGGGCTTCGGTACCAACACAATCGGGCTAGACCACTCACTCTGCGATTCCTCAATAATCCCTAGGTCTAACATCTTTTTAACTTCCTCTGAAACGGCCTTCCTTTGAGCCTCTGGGATGCGGTAGGGCCGGACAAAAACTTTGACTCCTGGTTCTGTGACAATATCATGCTCTATGACACTAGTGAGCCCTGGCAAGTCTGAAAATTTTTCTTTATTTCTCTGCAAGAACTCCTTTGCCTGCTGACTTTGGGTTTTAGACAGGGTATTTGCTACTTGGACACTCTCCACCCCAACCCGAGGCTCAAGTTTTGTACTAGCCAGGGAGGTCACTGGTTCCCTGTCTGTCCAGGGCTTTAACAAGTTTACATGATATATCTGGAAGGGTTTCCCTCTTGCCTGGCTGGTGGACTCTATAATTTACCTCTCCCACTTTTTCTACAACCTCGAAAGGGCCTTGCCATCTGGCCAAGAACTTACTTTCCACAGTGGGAATCAACACTGCTACTCGATCCCCCACTTGGAAGTTCCTAATTTTGGCTGCCCTATTATAGACCCGTCGTTGAGCCTCCTGGGCTTTTTGTAAATGTTCCTTAACTAGCGGCATCACAGTTCGGATCCTCTCCTGCATTTGAGAGACATATTCAAGAACACTTTTATGCTGAATTGGTTCACTTTCTCATTCTTCTTTAACAAAGTCCAGTAATCCACGAGGTCTCCGCCCATATACCAATTCAAAGGGCGAAAACACAGTGGAGGCCTGGGGCACTTCTCGGATAGCAAATAGGAGAGCTGGTAACAGGAAGTCCCAGTCTTTCCCATCCCTTTGTACCACTCTCTTGAGCATAGACTTAAGGGTCTTATTAAAACGTTCTACCAATCCATCTGTTTGGGGATGGTAGACCGATGTGTGCAGCTGTTTTATCCGGAACAGTTTGCATACATCAGCCATAACCTTCGACATAAACGGGGTGCCCTGGTCTGTGAGAATTTCCTTGGGAAAACCTGTCCGTGTAAACAACTGGAATAACTCCCGTGCAATAGCCTTAGAGGAGGTATTCCGCAGGGGTAGCGCCTCAGGATATCGAGTGGCATAGTCGAGGATCACCAGTATGTAAGAATGACCTCGAGCTGACTTTACCAAGGGACCCACTATATCCATGGCTATCCTCTCGAATGGGACCTCAATTATGGGCAGAGGGACCAACGGGCTCCGGAAATGGGTCGCCGGAGCGGTCAACTGACAGGTGGGACAAGAGGTACAGTATCTCCTTACCTCTGCTTTCAAGCCTGGCCAGTAAAACCGGTCAGCGATCCGTGCCTCCGTCTTTTCAACTCCCAGGTGTCCCCCTAAAACATCATCATGGGCCAGGTCCAGGACCTTGCATCTATACTGTTGGGGTACCAATAATTGTTCTACCACATTTTCTCTCACTTTAGTAACCCGATAAAGCAATTCATTACATATTGAAAAATGTGGCCACCGCTCATTAGCACCTGGCTCTTGGGGCTCCCCATTTATTACTACAACCTGTTCCCGTGCCCTGGCCAAAGTGGGGTCCTGCATCTGGGCAGTACCAAATGCCCCCTGGGGAACACCCAAATCTGGCAAGTCAGGGGTAGAGGCCATTTCCTCATCCTCTTCCCCCAGCATTACCTGAAGCGGGGAAGGTTCCCCCCCCTCAGTGTTCAGGTAGGTCTGAGAACCCCACAATTTGACATCCTTAACAGTATCAGCACTATTTTCATCATTATTAACCAAAGTCTTGGCGTTTTTATCAACTGGGTCTATATTACGAATATGTGGCATCTCAGGGTTATTACCCTCAACAACAGGAACAGAGGTACTAGTTTCTTCCCAGTCTCTGGATCTTTCAGATAGTTCTCCTTGTCTCCAAAGTTTTGCAAATAACGGACAGTCACGTCCTATGATAACGTCATGTACCAAGTTCTTTACCACCCCCACCTCTTGAGTACCAGTGCCACATGCTGTGGAGATGGACACCGAGATGAGAGGGTACTCTCTAGTGTCACCATGAATGCACACAACCCGCAAAATTTTGCTTACCGGACCGATCTTCCCAATTACTCTAGGGTGAACCAGGGTTACCATGCTTCCAGAGTCCAGCAAAGCCTGTGCAGGGTGGTGGTTCACTTGGACTTCACACTCAAACTTCCCCTCTCCAAGGTCAAGATGTGTTGTACACGCTTTATGGGCATAAAAAGACCCCCTCCGAAGAACCCCGCATTCCATGGGTTCTTCCTGCAATGGGCCCGGGTATGGCCCCATGCATGACATCGCCAACATTGTACATCCCCTCCTCTCCGATCAGGAACAGGTCGCTGAGGGGGTAACGGGTGTGACTCTTGGCCTTCCGGGGTGTTGGTTCCAGGGCTCCTGGGGACATCCTTTTGAAGGGCGGCAGTTGGTCGGAAAGGCCTTGGCAGACTGGGCCCTTGACGCTTGGCGGGGCCAAGCAGATCCTCCACCACTGTATATCGTTCCACCATCTCGACAAGGTGGTTTACGGTTTTGGGGTCTCCATGGCTGACCCACCGTTGAAGGTCGTCTGGCAGTGACCTTAAGTATCGGTCCAGCACGACCCGCTCCACTATTTGGGGGCCAGACAACACTTCGGGCTGCAGCCATTTTTTTACAAGTTGCACCAGGTCATGCATTTGAGATCGCGGTGGCCGGTTTGAACGATACTTCCATTGGTGCACTCGTTGGGCCCGAACAGCCGTAGTCACTCCCAACCGAGCCAGTATTTCTGCCTTTAGTTTTTGATAATCTTTAGCATGTTCTGGTGGTAGGTCAAAATAGGCTTTTTGAGGATCTCCAGTGAGGAAAGGAGCAATTAAGCCGGCCCACTGGTCCTGGGGCCACCCTTCTCTCTCTGCCGTCCTCTCAAATGTTGCCAGAAACGCCTCTACGTCATCACTCAGGGACAACTTCTGCAAGAAATGGCTTGCCCTTATGGTCACCTGGTTGCCAGGGGCAACGGTCACTTGTTCACGGCCCTGAGAAAGCTGCTGCACTGCTTCTTTTAAGGCAGTTATCTGAGCCTGCATCACCCCTTGTTGGGTCGCTTGCTGGGCTGCTAACTGGGCCACCAACAGGCGAGTATTTTCTTGCTGCAGAGCCAGCGCCTCATTGTGGTGCATTTTTTGTACCTCCAGCTGGGTTGCTAAGCGCTGATTAGCTTCCTCATGGCGAGTCTGCGCTTGCATATTAGCCAAGGACAGCTGTTTAATTAGCTCCTCCATTGTTTCAGCTTTCAACAGTTGTGCAGCTTTAACCCAGGACATAAATTCACTGTACTGTCCCTTTAAATGTCAGTTCAAATCCAATGCAAAAAAAAAAAAAAAATAGCAAACGCCTGTTACTTTGAAATATAGCGTCCTTCCAGGACCCAGCCACGGCGTCCTGTACAAATTATATATATATATATATATATATATATATATATATATATATATATCTATCCTTAGGCACTGTCCCAGTGGCAGAGGGAGTGCCGCTACACAGTAACCTTGTGCGGTCAAAAAATACCCCCTCTCCCACTCACAGAGCCTGCCTGAAGCTAAAACAAACAACGCTGCCATAATCCTGCAGCTGATGAGGATGCCCTGAGAACTTAAACACTGCCACCACAATGACCCCCACTGGGCTGGGTACACATGGGGAAAGTGAACAGGTCACCTCATATCCGTATAGAGGAGGGAACTATAGGCCAGAGAGGAAGGTACAAGGGAACAATCCCTAGATCTATCCCATGCAACATTCCTCACAGGAACCCAAGCAATGATCCCCTTCCTAAAACAGTTTAAAAGGCGTTTCCGCAAATGGCAATGCATCCCCTCAGGCCAGAGGGGAACACAAAAAAAAAAAAAAAAAAAAAACTGAAGATTGACTGGAGGACAGCCTTGCAAACCCTTTGGTGGCAATAGGTTTACTGTTTCTTGGGGGAGGAGCTCAATATCTCATGGGCTTGCCTGGAAGATGAGAAAATGTCGTCTGCTAGAATGTGCAATCATGGCGTCCCAGTAAGAGTCATGGGGACCCACATGCTTTCAATTCAACTTTAGCAGTGTTTAATGGAGTTGATTAAACCAACATGGATTTAAAACTTCTAGAGCATTAGTATACTCTGTGAATCCCTCTAAAGTTGGCCATAAATTAATCAAAATTTCACCAGTTCAGCAGGGACTAGACAAATTTCGATCAGTGTGTGGCCACCCCGTTCGACAGACGTTGATCATTAGAGCAAGGTCTGTTAAAACACACACTATATAAAAATTTTGTAGATCAGAGTCTGAAGCCAATCGGTGTATTCTGCCAGCGCACAATGCCCCAGAAGGAACCTGTACATTTTTTTCCCCAAAAAGCTAAAGGAAAAAATAAAGAAAAAAACCTACCCAATCTATGGCCAACTTTAGTATTTTACTTTACTGATCTCAGTTGTTTCAATCTTAATCCATAAACCAGATTTATGCTACTCAGTTTAAGAGGAAGTAAACTCTCCCCATAAATTATGCCCTTATCAATCATCACTACAAACAGTGAAAAGGGGGGGGGGGGGTTGGGACTTTAAATGAGGCACAATAAATATACCTCCATCCCTAATTCAGGTAAATAAGAAAGAAATGTAGGACTTTAAATAAAGGCAATTGACTTGTGGAGGTAGAGTGGTTGGTAAACATTGTTTATTAGTAACATTAGTATGAAACAAGATTTTATATTTTAGAGATTATATATATATATATATATATATATTAATAATAAATATTTATTTTACACACACACACACACACGGCATTAACATGGATACAAATATTTCAGCTTGGCAGCACAGAAGTATTGAATATTGATAAAAAAAAAAAAAAAAAAAAAAAAAAAGGTATAAATACAAATATGTAACATGTCATAGAAACGGCATTTGGCAATAAGGTGAGAAATATCAATCTTGAGCATGATTTATTGTAGATATAATACTGGATATTTCCTATTAACAGGCATTGGTACACCATATGCAACTGAGCCGTTATAAAAACAAATATACACATAGTTACATGATACTCAATGAATTTGTATGTATGAAAGGTATGTATGGGCCAGTAACTAGATCATGAGCCAGACTTGACTGAGCACCCCATGGAAACAACGCGCTTCGCGGCTATATGCCATTCATCAGGCGTTGAGTACAGAAATAAAAGGTCAGCTAAAGCACTGTGTTGGGCTAGCATCAAGAGAGATGGGACCCCAAAATGGTTGTCTGTTCCGGAGCTGAGGCAAGGGACGCCGCCCTAGCCAAGAAAACATCCACATAGTATACTCGATCGCCGCAACACATTCCACATGTGTGAGGATGATTGCAAATGTAGTGTTGTGTGTGTACCCAGTGAATGAGCTGTGTGTGCGCTACCTCCCTGGTGTAAAACACATAGTGAAAAATATCCTGTATTATATCTACAATTAATCATGCTCAAGATTGATATTTCTCACCTTATTGGCAAATGCCGTTTCTATGACATTTTACATAGATAGTTATAAGCTTTCTGGAGAGAGGTATAAAACATTGGCTGATTGAGTGAATGATGAAGTGAATACAGGATTTATTGCACATAAAAACAATTAAAGCAGAACTCTGGGATTTTCAAAAAAATCCCCCATTAGTGCACCCCCCCCCTCCCACACACACAAACACACACACACACACACAACACACACACTAAACCGCTATTACATTTGTGAAATTTCTTACCGTTTGAGAGATAAGACCGATTGAATTTTTAGGAAGTCAGATTTGCAATTAAATCTGTATTCTGGCAGGTAGGTGGTGTTAGAACCGTGATTGCATCATATCCTCTTCTCTCTCTAACTGTAATCAGACTACACTTCCCATGAATACTTGGGATGGGAGTGAATGTGGGAGGTACACTAGGCTTGTACATGTAAATGTGAACTCACCCACTTAAACATTAATCACACCCCCTCATTCTGCAGCCAGCAAGCCATACATAACAAACGGTATGATATGACGTACCACCAGGCAGGGGGAGGAGGAGGAGGAAGGAGGAGGAGGGAGGAGCAGGAAGGAAGTAAGGGAGAGAGGGAGGGTGACAACTTCTCCATGGGTGGCACAGACCGGGGGCTGGGACACCCCCTCTGCCCACTACCAGAGATAGAACTCCCTACTCGGCTTTCAGAGGACTACAAGGGGGAGTGCCAGACCACTGGCTGAGCGGAGGAGAAGGATAGCAGCCATCGGTCTTACAAACAGGATGTCAGCAGGCAATAACGTTTTTTCAGCAAGTTCAGCAGCAAATTACAGAGGAACTACAGAGTTCAGAAGAACATGGATGGCAAATTTGGTGAAGGTAGGCAATCAGCAACAAAAAAACTTTGTTTCTGCTTTAAAAATATATGAAGTTACGGTTTTGTGGAAACTCCACTGGGAAAATACACAGAAGAGTATACGTTTTTGGCTGCTTAGGATGTAAATGTTTTCATAAATAATACTCACCAGATTTATCTTTCCTTAGATTGGCAAGAATAACATGACATCTGTGCTGATGTACTGATGCCCAGATATATAGCGTCAATCCAGCGATATGGTACCAATGAACTTGAAAGGCAAGGTCCGAAACAGTGACTAGAAGAGGGGGAAAAATAAAAATATATAATTTATTAATATAATTTTATTTCATACATCTTATATATTATAGAAATTATATATATTTATATAATTATTATATTTGAATGGACCACTAGCCTTGCGGGTGGTTCTACTTCCGCAGCTCTATAAGCTTTGTGGATAGCCATTCAAAGCCACTTTCCAATCATGCTTTTAGAAGCTCCGTAACCCTTACGAGACCCCGTAAACAGAATAAACAGAGAATTGGACTTTCTAAATGCTTTTGTTACCTCCATATAGCATAAAACACATATCTTTACGTCCAGACTATGAAATTCTCTCTCTCCCTCTCTAGGGCATGTTGGAGATGGACAGAACGTTGGTAACGCTATCACTTGGGATTTGTGAGAAAGTGAAGCGATCGTCGGCAAAAACCACAGGCCTGTCCTCAGTACTACCCGGTCCAAAAAAACGGTCATGAAAGACTCAATGATAGACAATGCCTGCAGTTCACTGACCCTTCTAGCAGAGGTAACTTAGCAGTGTAAGTTTTAATGACCAAAATTTAATTGCGGCTTCCTCTGGTGGTTCGACAGGTCTTCTAGTGAGACTTTGCAAAACCACTGTTAAATCCCATTTGGGGAAAAGCTTAAAACAGAACAGGCCTAGCCCTAGCTAGTGCCTTAAAAATCTTATGAACAAAGGATCTAGCGATAACCGTCTGCCAAATCCTTCTCCATTCCGTCCTGGAGAAATTCCAGAACGGAAAATGTCCTCCTGTGTAGAGTAATTTTTTGAAATACACCAGGAGTTAAAGCGCTTCCACGTTTTAAAATAAAATGGCCCTTGTGACTGTCTTCCTGCTTTTTAGCAGGGTACAAATTAAACCTTTGCACAATCCCTTTCTCCTCAGTAGCATTGCCAGCCCGAGATGACCTACAGTTCCTTGCAAAAAGTATTCACCTCTCTTGGCTTTACACCTATTTTGTTACATTACAGCCTGTAGTTCAATGTTTTTTTTTTTTATAATCTGAATTATATGTGATGGATCAGAACATAATAGTCTAAGTTGGTGAAGTAAAATTAGAAAACTATATACATAAAACAAATTTTTCATGTGCGTATGTATACACCCACTTTGTTATGAAGCCCATAAAAATCTCTGGTGCCACCAATTACCTTCAGAAGTCACATAATTAGTGAATTGATGTCCACCTGTGTGCAATCTAAGTGTCACATGATCTGTCATTACTTATTCCCCCAACTTTTTTGAAAGGCCCCAGAGGCTGCAACACCCAAGCAAGAGGCACCACTAACCAAACACTGCCACAAAGAGCAAGGAACTCTCCAAACAAGTACGAGACAATGTTGTTGAGAAGTACAAGTCAGGGTTAGGTTTTGAAAAAATAAAAATAAATCAAAATCTTTGATCATCCCTAGGAGCACCATCAAATCTATCATAACCAAATGGAAAGAACATGGCACAACAGCAAACCTGCCAAGAGATGGCCGCACACCAAAACTCACAGACCAGGCAAGGAAGGCATTGATCAGAGGCAGCACAGAGACTCAAGATAACCCTGGAGGAGCGGCAGAGTTCCACAGCAGAGACTGGAGTATCTGTACATAGGATGACAATAAGCCGAACGCTCCATAGAGTTGGGTTTTATGGCAGAGCGGCCAAAAGAAAGCCATTACTTTCAGCAAAAAACAAAATGGAACGTTTTGAGTTGGTGAAAAGGCATGTGGGAGACTCTCAAAATGTATGGAGGGAGGTGCTCTGGTCTGATGAAACTAAAATTTAACTTTTTGACCATCAAAGAAAACTATGTCTGGCACAAACCCAACACATCACCCAAAGAACACCATCCCCATGTTTTTCAGCAGTCGGGGCTGGGAAATTGGTCAAAGTTGTCCTGAAAGATGAGGTGACAAAGTCCCTAAGACACCACCTACCATTTCAGAACCAGCTACTATAGCAGTGCTGCTGACCACAGATGGGCCACCTTGCAGCACCACTAGCTGTGCAATTCCATTTTCCACACGCTCCATCCACACAAGGTGGATGGAGAATCCTCGCTGCTATGCTACTGTATTTTAACAGCAGGCACTTAAAATTTGTCCACAGTCCCTTTGAGAGGAGTCAATTAGATCAATTCCTTTTGAACTGAAACATGGATTGAAATGTGTGCAGTCCCTGCTGATCCGGCCATATTTCGATCAATCTATGGCCAGCTTTACCAGTTACAGTGCCTGGAAAAAGTATTCACACCCCTTGAAAATTTCCAGATTTTGTCATGTTACAACCAAAAACGTAAATGTATTTTATTGGGATTTTATGTGATAGACCAACACAAGCTGGCGCATAATTTTGAAGTGGAAGGAAAATGATAAATACTTTTCACATTTTTTTTTTTTACAAATATCTGAAAAGTTTGGTCTGCATTTGTATTCAGCCCCCTTCACTCTGATACCCCTAACTAAAATCTAGTAATACCAATTGCCGTCAGAAGTCACCTAATTAGGAGATAGATTATCTAGATTATAGATATAGATATAAATATAGATATAGAGCGAGAGAAGCCAAGAGGTCCATAGTAACTCTGGAGGAACTGCAGAAATCAGCAGCTCAGGTGGGAGAATCTGTCCACGGGACAACGATTAGTCATACACACCACAAATCTGGCCTTTAGGGAAGAGTGGCAAGAAGAAAGCCATTGTTGAAAGAAAGCTATAAAAAGTCCTGTTTGCGAGAAGCCATGTGGGAGACACAGCAAACATGTGAAAGAAGGTGCTCTGGTCAGATGAGACCATAATGGAACTTTTTGGCCTAAAAGCAAAAATGCTATGTGTGGCCGAAAACACTGGGCATCACCCTGAAACCTGAAACATGGTGGTGGCAGCATCATGCTGTGGGGGACGTTTTTTTTCAGCACAGACAGGGAAGCTGGTCAGAGTTGATGGGAAGATGGATGGAGCCAAATACAGGGCAATCCTAGAAGAAAACCTGTTAGAGTATACAAAAGACTTTAGACTGGGGCGGAGGTTCACCTTCCAGCAGGACAATGACCCTAAACATACAGCCAGAACTACGAAGGAATTATTTACATCAAAGCATATTCATGTGTTAGAATGGCCCGGTGGCGTCAATGTCCGTGACGTCACCGGATCTCTGACAGAACTCCCTGAAGACCTGGAAGCTGGCGGAGAGGAGTACCGATCAAAAGAATTTTCATCGATCAAAATAATTAACGATTAATCAAGGAATTAATCTTTAAATTTTCCCAGCCTTAATTTATATATCACATACACATATATAAGTTGAAGGGAGAAACCCTTGTCTGCCTATGTTTTTACACATCCAAGACATTCACACTTGTAGAAAAAGGTCACCACTCCAAGCCTGTACAAAAATCCCTTGCCCTTGGAACTCTAGGCGTTTCTCAAAAGGAAGCCCACCCGTGCATCACAAACTCAGCAGGAAAGCAGAAGTGGCACATCGATGTTAGATCACATCGAACTTCAATAAAGCAGGACAAGCTCCACCTAGGTCCCCCCTTAAAAAAGGGGGGGGTCCTAGGAGTTGGAGGTGAATGAGATCTGACATATTCTGGGTATGTCTGACTGCTTTCCAATTGTTTGGTTTCATTCTGTACATCAATACTTGTGTGCGCAACTGAAAAGTCACAATATCTGGAAACATTAGCAAAATGTTGCATTTGTTGATGGAAATGTATGCTCCAAAGCGCAATGCCTTGCAAATCCACCCATTCCCTTGCACACTTACCGTTTTTTGGATCCAAGTTGGCATAATCAAGTAATGTTATCCCAATAAGAAAATAGTAGGCAACTCCAAGACCATATTGAGCCACGTGAATAACCCCACTGGAATAGATGCTGACATACAGGCACTCTTCTAGTCTTCTCAGGCTGTGCAGCCATATCAAGGATAGAGCCAAAATAGTGGAAACCTCTCCACCTAGATTTTAATACATAAAATTGCATTCAGAAGGACAATGCTACAGATACAACTTAAATATAAAAAGATGTCATAGTCTACTGTAATCAGGAGTGAACCAAATAGAGAATTACGAAATTTAGCAGATGCTTTTAAATAAGAAGAGACTGAAAATGTAACACACCAGCTGTACTGCTTGAGGCACATCATCCATCTGGCTCTTCCATGGTTCTCACAATACTGTACATGTAATTAATACAATGTTATTTAAACCAGAGGTCCATCCACCTATGAAACATGGACTTGTGAAACAAGCATAATGTATAGGCTACACTTTCACCATCGTTATTATTATAATACAGGTTTTATATAGCGCCAACAGTTTGCGCAGAGCTTTACAACATGAGGGCAGACATTACAATTTGGTACAAGAGGAATCAGAGGACCCTGCTCGTTAGAGCTTACAATCTAAAAAGGGACAATTGATACTTTTTTTTTTTTTTTTTTTTTTTTTGTAATAGCTGTGGGGGGGATGAGCTGATGAACCAAAAATAGTGTTACTTAGAAGCAGGATAGGCTTCTTTGAAGAGAAAGGTTTTCAGAGATCGCCTAAAGATGGTTAGATCAGGGGACAGTCAGACAGATTGGGGTAGGGAGTTCCAAAGGATGGGAGAAGCTCTGGAGAAATCCTGGAGGCGAGCATGGGAGGAGGTGACAAGGGTGCTAGAGAGCAGGAGGTCTTGGGATGACCAAAGAGCGGCTTGGTTGGTATTTTGGGACTAGGTTAGTGATGTAACTAGGGGCAGAGTTATGGATGGCTTTGTAAATTATTGTTAGTACTTTGAATTTTATTTGTTGGGTGAGTGGAAGCCAGTGGAGGGATTGGCAGAGAGGGGTGGAGGACACTGAATGGTTGGTAAGGTGGACGAGTCTGGCAGCGGCATTCATTATGTACTGAAGGGGGGATAGTCTATGTAAAGGTAATCCAATGAGGAGGGAGTTGCAGTAGTCGAGAGATGACCAGGGAGTGAATTAGAAGCTTGGTGGTGTCATTAGTTAAAAAGGGGTGTATTCTGGAAATGTTGCGGAGGCTAAGGTGGCATGATTTGGAAAGGGCTTGTATGTGGGCCTGAAAGGACAGTTCGGAGATCATGTGACTAATGCTCCTCTTTAAGGTACTGGTGGAGGATCTACAGCTTCCTGTTTTCACATCCCTCTAGCAGTCAGATTTCTCTATAGACTTTAGAGCCAATACATTTTGAGACAAGAAAATGTAGCACAGGCCACAGAACCAGTAGATGAGACCCATCAAGTAGAATAAAATGACTAACTTACACAGAGGGGAAAGGTACATTTTCTCTAATTAGTTCATTGGATTGGAGAATTTCTTTTAACCCTTGCAGTGTTCATTTCAGCACTAAAAATATTTTTATTATAGTTTATCAGCTGCAAAACTAAACAAAAACAAAATTAGAATGAAGTCATTTGATGAAAACTGTGACGAAAATCTATTTCAGTTTTCATTGAGTCAACTAAAATTGAATGGGTTTAGTTAAATTGCAATGCATTTTTTTTCAAGTGGAATTTCATTCTCTCAAACAACATTGGCTATTGTTAATCCTTATACTGCAATCATTAGTAAATAGATCGGAAAGTATATCAGATTTACTTGTTTTAAACTTTTTTTTGCATTTCTTCAGTTACCGTATATACTCGAGTATAAGCCGAGATTTTCAGCCCTTTTTTTAGGCTGAAAGTGCCCCCCTCGGCTTATACTCCAGTCACCGCCGTCTGCCTACCTGATCAGGCATGTCATGTAGACAGACGGTGGCCAGCGTGTCATAAAAACATACAGCGGCCATTCCAGTATTTAAAAGCCGCGCCTCCTCCTCGTCTGATAGGCAGAACACTCAATTTCCCAGCAGTCAGTTTTCAGCCTATCACGGACATCCCCTCATCCTCATACCTCAGACGAGGATGAGGGGATGTCCGTGATAGGCTGAAAACTGACTGCTGGGAAATTGAGTGTTCTGCCTATCACAGACGAAGAGAAGGCGCGGCTTTTGAATACTGGAATGGCCGCCGTATGTTTTTATGACACGCTGATCGGTGGCTGCAGATGGGCACACGGAGGCATGCACAGGACACAAAGGATGAAGATTAGCACAGGTAGGCTGCAATGGACACAGGGAGGCATACACAGGACACAGTGAGGTAGGCAGATCTGCACAGGACACAGGGAGGCATACACAGGACACAGTGAGGTAGGCAGATCTGCACAGGACACAGGGAGGTATACACAGGACACAGTGAGGTAGGCAGATCTGCACGGGACACAGGGAGGCATACACAGGACACAGAGAGGTAGGCAGATCTGCACAGGACACAGAGAGGTAGGCAGATCTGCACAGGACACAGGGGAGGTAGGCAGATCTGCACAGGACACAGGGGAGGTAGGCAGATCTGCACAGGACACAGGGGAGGTAGGCAGATCTGCACAGGACACAGGGGAGGTAGGCAGATCTGCACAGGACACAGGGAGGTAGGCAGATCTGCACAGGACACAGGGAGGTAGGCAGATCTGCACAGGACACAGGGAGGTAGGCAGATCTGCACAGGACACAGGGAGGTAGGCAGATCTGCACAGGACACAGGGAGGCATGCAATAGACACAGTGAGACATGCAGCTGCAGATGGGCATTGTTGACCCTCTTTGCCACTTACAGTAGCTGCTGCATTTCCCACCCCCGGCTTATACTCGAGTCAATAAGTTTTCCCAGTTTTTTGTGGTAAATTAGGGGCCTCGGCTTATATTCGGATCGACCTATACTCGAGTATATACGGTACATCCTGGTCTCCAGGCCTAGGCCAATTTGTTTTACATCCCAAGAGTCTTTGGGAAGGAAGGAGGGGATTTCTTAGCCAATCAGATCCTCCTCTCTGCATGCCTGAGCTTAGGGCAGATGGATTCCAGGAAGTAATTGCTACATGAATCATTTGCCATTACTCAAGAGGGCCACAGCCAGAAATGCTGGGAGGGGTTTTCCAAAGTGATTTCTCAACAAAATAAAGCATGGAGACATGGATGGATGGGGTAGTTTGCTTTGAAAAATGAATTAAATTGTGTTTTTTTTGGTTTGTGGTGCTCAGGTGCAGTGTAGGTCTGCTTTAAGCATTTTTCTAGAAACTCATTATATACTCCTGGGGTAAAAATGTAATCACATTTATGGGAGTTAAAGGCAGAAGTTTTTTTGTTTTGTTTTTTTATCTTAATGCATTCTATGCATTAAGATTAAAAAAAGCCTTCTGTGTGTAGCAGACAACCCAGCACCCCCTAATTGCTTACCTGAGCCCCTTTCTCCAGCAATATCCACGAATGCCTAAGCCATCCGGGACACTCCTTGATTGGCTGAGACGCAGCAGCAGCACCAGGGGAGAAAGGGGGCAGGGCCAGGTCAGGGCTCCATGTTTGAATGGATACATGGAGCTCTGACTCTGCTCGAATGCCCCCATAGAAAGCTGCTGGCTGAGGGAGCACTCAATCAGATGGAGGGGCCAGGAGCAGAAAAGAGGGACCCGAGAAGAGGAGGATCCATTCTGCTCTGTGCAAAACCAACTACACAGAGGAGGGAAGTAGAACATGTTTTTTTATTAGGGTTTGCACCCATACGAATATCGGTGCTGATACGGAGCATTTGCCCGAGTAATTGTACTCGGGCAAAAGCTTTGATGCTTGATCCGATACCTGGACAGTCAGAGGAGTGGGGGAGTTACAAGCACCGATCTCCCTGTATAGATTTCAATAAAGCAGCCGACAGCCGCTTCTCCTCCTCTCCCTCCTGCAGGTTTCATCTGCTTTATTGAAATTTATACAGGGGGCTCGGTGCTTGTAACTCCCACAACCACCGCACCGGTCACCCGATTGTCCCCGTATCCTCCTCCAGTCCCCCTCTGTGTCCTCCTCTGTGCTCTGCTCCGGTGTAGTGTCACAGTTTGCTGCCTATCACAGGATGGTGCGGAAGTGACGTTGTTGCGTACTGCGCATGCGCGATGCGTTCCAAACGCTCGCGCCGTGCGTTCCAACATAGTTTCGGCAATACAGTTCAGCGAAACCATCACATAATGTTACGGAAGTGATGTTACACACAACACAAACACGGGCCACGTTGTTGCGTACTGCGCATGCGCGATGCGTTCCAAACACTTGCGCCGTGCGTTCCAACATAGTTTCGGCAATACAGTTCAGCGAAACCATCACATAATGTTACGGAAGTGAAGTTACACACAACACAAACACTGGGCCGTTCGTTACAACACTAATACTTCCCTTGTTACCTAGTAGGTTTTGCATTGCTGGGACTTGTAGTGCCTATCCTGAGCTACATGCTTCAATGTTCAGTGTCCTCATCCCTATCCCCATGCTTCAATGTTCAGTGTCCTCATCCCTATCCCCGAGCTTCAATGTTCAGTGTCCTCATCCCTATCCCCCTGCTTCAATGTTCAGTGTCCTCATCCTTATCCCCGAGCTTCAATGTTCAGTGTCCTCATCCCTATCCCCCTGCTTCAATGTTCAGTGTCCTCATCCCTATCCCCGAGCTTCAATGTTCAGTGTCCATCCTTATCCCTGTGCTTCAATGTTCAGTGTCCTCATCCCTATCCGCAAGCTTCAATGTTCAGTGTCCTCATCCTTATCCCCATGCTTCGATGTTCAGTGTCCTCATCGAAGCAGGGGGATAAGGATGAGGACACTGAACATTGAAGCTCGCGGATAGGGATGAGGACACTGAACATTGAAGCAGGGGGATAGGGATGAGGACACTGAACATTGAAGCAGGGGGATAGGGATGAGGACACTGAACATTGAAGCTCGGGGATAAGGATGAGGACCCTGAACATTGAAGCAGGGGGATAAGGATGAGGACACTGAACATTGAAGCAGGGGGATAGGGATGAGGACACTGAACATTGAAGCAGGGGGATAGGGATGAGGACACTGAACATTGAAGCAGGGGGATAGGGATGAGGACACTGAACATTGAAGCTCAGGGATAAGGATGAGGACACTGAACATTGAAGCACAGGGATAAGGATGAGGACACTGAACATTTAAAGCTTGCGGATAGGGATGAGGACACTGAACATTGAAGCACAGGGATAAGGATGAGGACACTGAACATTTAAAGCTTGCGGATAGGGATGAGGACACTGAACATTGAAGCAGGGGGATAAGGATGAGGACACTGAACATTGAAGCTTGCGGATAGGGATGAGGACACTGAACATTGAAGCATGGGGATAGGGATGAGGACACTGAACATTGAAGCACAGGGATAAGGATGAGGACACTGAACATTGAAGCTCGCGGATAGGGATGAGGACACTGAACATTGAAGCATGGGGATAGGGATGAGGACACTGAACATTGAAGCACAGGGATAAGGATGAGGACACTGAACATTGAAGCTCGCGGATAGGGATGAGGACACTGAACATTGAAGCACGGGGATAAGGATGGACACTGAACATTGAAGCACGGGGATAAGGATGGACACTGAACATTGAAGCATGTAGCTCAGGATAGGCACTACAAGTCCCAGCAATGCAAAACCTACTAGGTAACAAGGGAAGTATTAGTGTTGTAACGAACACTTCCGTAACATTATGTGATGGTTACGCTGAACTGTATTGCCGAAACTATGTTGGAACGCACGGCGCAAGTGTTTGGAACGCATCGCGCATGCGCAGTACGCAACAACGTGGCCCGTGTTTGTGTTGTGTGTAACATCACTTCCGTAACATTATGTGATGGTTTCGCTGAACTGTATTGCCGAAACTATGTTGGAACGCACGGCGCGAGCGTTTGGAACGCATCGCGCATGCGCAGTACGCAACAACGTCACTTCCGCACCATCCTGTGATAGGCAGCAAACTGTGACACTACACCGGGTCCCTTTGTCCTTGATCTGTCAGGATGGAGAGTGGAGGAAGGATCCGGTAAATCTGTCATTTACCGGCTCGTTCCTTATCCAAATGAACAGAGTCAGTGATCACTGCCTCTGTCCCTTTATAACTGAGCATTGTAAAGCAGAGCATTGTGTTTACGATGCTCAAGATTATGAATGGAGAGGGGCCTCTGTCTCCTGTCCATTCATCTCCAGTGCAGCTGAGGCTGCAGAGAAAGGGACTGGGGAATCTGTGTCCTCAGTCCCTTTCCCTGTCTCAAAAGGGAGATGTCAGGGGTCTGCTAAGACCCCCCCCCCCCCCCCCCCCCGATATCTCAGCAGAGCCCCCAAACAGGGTCGATTAAAAAAAAAAATGTAATTGTACAAAATAAAATATAACTACTGACAGTCCACACGTCATCAGTGCTGCATATAAGTGCCACTGTCACATGAAATTAAAAAGAAGCATCGGTACTTGCTTGTACTCGGTCTTAAAAACAAGACTTAACAATCACTTTAAAAGTTTGAACATGCATTACATACACAGGTTTAGCCATTGTTATATACAACGTCTTTTTATATAAACACCAAAATTTCATAAAACAAAAATATTTGCTTTTTTGACAAATGGAAGTGCGACTTTAAAAAATAAATAAAAAATTATGTAAACTCTATTGGCTGTTATGCCAGTCTGCAAGTGGAGGTGGGGGAAGTAAATGGGAGTGAGGGCACAGGGTAGAGAACTGGATGGTCTGGGGAGGCTGCCATTTTACACAGTGCTAAGCACTGCTACCTTGCTGGGAGGGGAAACGCTCACCCCGTCACATCCAGACATGAATCCAACAGAGGAGTTCCTCTTTTGTGGTTTGCAGGACATTGCGTTAGAACTCCTAGGCAGCAGGCAGACAGCAGGAGCCTGCATCTGTCAGCCAATACAGCTTGCCAATAGTCAGGTGGCTGGGACTGGGGCTTTAACAGACAGGTGGAGTTCTGAGAAAAAACGGAAGTTCAGCTGTGTTATTGGAGGAGATTTTAGTCCACTAAAATGCAAGGGTTAATAGCCAATTTTTTCTAGGGAAGAGGAGAAACCATTTTACTTAACTGATCCTTTGCTCCCCCACAATATAGAAGTGGGCTCTTCCTTTGAGTTCTCAAGTCCAGTGTGGGGCTATGGACCTTGTTCTTGTCTTGATGACATCAAGACCCTAAGACCGTGGGGGTGCAGCAGCTGCTGGGATCAGTCTAACTAAGGGGAGGAGTGAAGGATCAGGAAAATGCATCTCCTTTAAATTTTTCCCTAAACATAAATGAACAATTAACCCTTGCAGTGCGGGCACAACTCCACTGCAAAGGATAATTTTTTTATTTGCCCGGAGTTGGGCTTTAAAGGCAAGTTGGAATGTTTAATGCCACTCAGGATGAACTCTGAGCTGACTATGCACATAGTTATCATTGCAGAGTTTTTCTTTTTATAGACAGTACATAGCAAGTTACAAATTTAAAAGATTGGACTATAGGATAGCCCTGGAGCCCCATGCACAATTTACACGGTCCTTTTGTATTGTGTGGGAATTTTATTGCTCACCTGATATTTTTTGTTGTGGCTCCTTGTTGAAGAAATGAAGTAGTGACTGCAGCCACTGTGGTATTTCTACTCCAAACAGCTGTGACTGCACAACTAACCAAAGCAGTGCCCCGTTCCAGAAAACAGACAAATAATAAAAGTGTGAGAACCACCTGTGGGGAGAAAAAAAAAAAAAAAAGGGGGGAGGGGGGGCAAACATTAATACATAGATGATTAACCTGGGTATACAGGAGATGAAGTGATTTGATTCCACAGGAAATACCCAAAATACATCTGCTAGCATATGCTGTGTCACCTCTTGTTGGTCCCTTAACCAGAGCATTTCTACTCCAGGGACTCTTCCTTTTATTGTGAGTTCATTATTAGTGGGACTGCTTTAGCAGTCCCACTATTGTTATTTTTTTATTAATCATCATCATCATCTTTTTAATTTCATCATTCCGTACGTTTTTTGGCTCTGCGTAACTTCTGCATACTTTCAGCTATTAAAGCCATTCAACTTTTAAAATGTTCAGCACTTTCAGCTGATGAAGGGACATCTTCAACTTTTTTCCCACTATTTATACATGTTGCCATGGTTACCAAAGCTTCTTATACACAGTGATGGGCGGTGGGGGACAGCACAGACACACCATGTACTGATTTATAATAGAGGAATTTGATGGGGCAATTCTGATGGTGGCAATATGATGGGGCAAATTTGATGGGGGCAAGTTTTGACGCTATTCAGCATTTCCACGCATTTTCTCCAGGAAATGCATTTGCTAGTATCAAAGCTGAACTCTGGGCACAAAAAAAAAACCCACATTTAAAATGGATTCCTCAACAGCTAAAAGGGATATAAATCCACCTTGTGTGCACCAAATGTATTTCTAAACCCAGATGTTACCTTGTAAAAAGTAACATAGGCATCATCACTGTGCTATACATAGCCTGTGCAGACAGCAGAGTTTTGGGAGGTACCCAGCAGGTCCACCAACTACAGGCTGTCTGCAGAAAAATAAAAGAAGAGGGGCGGAGATAAGACCAGTCATCCTGTGCAAGGAGAGAGAGACCAGTAGTGACTGGTCTTATTACAGGAAATCTCAGCAAAAAGGCAAAGCACAAGAATTTGATGCTGGATTACTGCACAGATCTGGAAGAAATACACAAAGTACACCAAGATTAAAAGGAAGAATACGCATGACTCTTGTATTTAGATATTTATTTAGTCAGAATAAGTTCACCTTTTAAGGCAAATTATATTGGGGCAATATACAACAAGAGTTACTGAATGAAGCCCCAAAATTGTGGGGATTAGGTATCTATTTATATATGTGGTAGCAGTTTTATTATATTAATACTGAGAAATATGGGTAATGGAGGACGTCAGTCTGTTAGTAGTGCAAATCATATTATTCCCAGTGATTTTTATTCTATACTCTAGGGGTCCCTGTTGAGTTCATTTTCCCTTGTCCCCATGTTCATTTCTGGCACACATCTGGTGGATGGAGCCTCTACAGGGTTTTATGGTTAATTAATTTTCTCATGTGTGTGCCCTCTGGTTAGGACTCTCCTTTCAGTGGTAATTATTATGGTGATCTTGAATAGCACGTCAGCTTACCATATGGGTTTAAACTCTTTAATATGGCAGTAACTGGGGATTAGATTAAGAATATATTAATTTGGGTGGCTGTCCTTATGATAGTGGGTAGGCAACACTGTTTGCCAGAATTTATCCTGGTATATTCCCATTTTTTATTTTTTTACTTTTTCAATACAAAGTATATCCATTTCCTTTACAATACTGGCAATTCTGTCTCCTATATGGAGATATAAGATCCGCCACCTGAGACATATATAGAGGCTTGGTTCTTCCTGTGTATTACATAACGCGACAATTCAGTGCATCGCCTGTGCCCCAGGACGTAAGCTTGTGACGAAACGTGCATCGGGATGAGTGGCGTGCCTGCTCCCGGGAGGATGTGTGTTCGCTAACTGGCCAGCTTTTTTTTTTCAAATTGATGCTACATTTTATGCTTCCAATGTAAGTGCAGCCTTTTAATCTTAATAAAACCTATATGTTTTGATTTACACAGTGGTAAGTTCTTTCCTTTTTGGGTAAGCCTGCCCGGCTCATGTTCATGGTAACTGGATCATCCAGTCTCCTTGGTGTGATTGGTCGGTATCCTGCCCATTATATGCAAGGAATCCATTTGTGAGCTGATATCCCATGGATAAAAGCCCTGGCTGTGTTGATAGCCACAAGCGTATTTAGCTTCCCTTCCAATAAGCACACACCATGTGATGGAGGTTCACAAGTCTGTAGCAGTGTTTGAGTTGTTTCACGACATATGAACTGTGCATAACCTTGAATATTCACTTGTGGTTGATGGACTTATGTACAATTTATAATTCGAGTATATATTCATTTATTAGTCTCCTTCAATTGTTAATCATTCACTATTTGTTATAATATCACTAAGTGTGGTAGTTACATATTTCTAAAGAAAGCCTGTAAACATTGGAGAAAGTTGCTACCATGATAGAGGTAAGTAAGCAGTTGGAGTGGGATTAGGGAGGTTTACATAGATTGTTAGAAGGTCTTGGGGGAGGGGTTAAAGAGTAACTCCATATTTGTTGAGAAATAAAACAACATTTCCCTTTGGGTGATCTATATACATTTTCTGTGTTAATGTACGAAATGAATGTGAATGGGAGCGATTTCAGAATTATTTGTCAGCTGCTGCACTTGCAGGGCTCTAATGGGGAAAGCTGCAGGGTCTGCATCCTTTTAGATGTGATTTCCCTTTGGAAGTACCTCACCCAAAATTCAATTTTTTGTTGCAATGTCCAAAATCAGACTTCTGTAAAAAATCATAAATCCAGCCAAAAAGCAGGAAATGACATTTCTGGGGGGCAGTCTGTATACCATCTGTGTAGACGGCCACCAGGTAGCCATATTGCATTTTACAGAAAATGACAGAGCTGCAGATTAAAAATTACCTTTCCTTTTCAATAACATTCAATTACAATAGGACTTGTGTAGTAATTGTATAAGCTGTACTATTGATTGATTTTTTATTATTTTTTTACCCATGAAAGTGGAGTTACCCTTTAATGTTTGTTTATAAAGATAGTTCTGTACTTTTAAAGGGAATCTGCCATTAAGGTAAATACTTGCGCAACACACACAATGCATTCCAGGATAGTGAAACAATTGCTTTCTATGCGCCCTAGGGGCGACTGACGTTCTTCCAGTGCAGAAAGACACCAGTCTCCACACTATGTTAACCAACCCCTAAAGTGGTATTCAAGACTAAATCTAACTAACTAAGCTTAAAGTGGTAGTAAACTCCACTTTTGAACTTGTACCTACAGGTAAACCTATAAGGCGGCTTACCTGTAGGTACAGTACACATCTCCTGAACTTGCACTGTTAGGAGATATTCACACGACATACAGCTGGAGCGTGCAAACCCAGAAAGATGGAAGCGCCAGGGAGCCGTGACAGCAATGCACTGGAGGGCTCCTCGGACAGGCAAGTCCGTCATAATGTGCTAGTATGCAGAGCATACCAGTACATTATGACTTAAACTTGCCAGGGGGCTCAATTTTTTTTATTTTTCTGCCGTTTACTACAGCTTAAAGGTGGGTTTCATAGTGCTTCACTGCAGTTTAGCTGCGGTGTCCCATAGACTTTCTATTATGTACCACATTGCCGACGTGTTTTCTGAAAGCACACCAAAGATGCAGCAAAAAATAGAAAATGCAGGCCATAATTGAAAGTTTATGGGAAACTGCAGCTAACCCACATGAGAACTGCGGGTACACCTGCGCTGCGGCCAAATTGCAACACAACAGTATGAAACAGCCCTAAAACAGCTCCCACCTCCCCCCTAACCTCCTATAACAACTACCCTGTAAAAAAGGAACATGCATATACTTGCTTACCTATTCTGAAAGCGCTGTGGTCCAGTTACATGATCTTCCAGCCAACTTCAAGGGAAAGGGAGGGCCAACAAAGAAATGTCTGAACAGTGACATCACCAATAGAGTTAATATGGGGCACCTGTTGTCGGCTTTCCCTCTTTTCCTCTAAAGCTGCTTGCCAGTGTTCTGGCATATGGCGTCCGTCCATCGGATAGTGTCCGTCCCGTACTGCGCAGGCGCAGCGCTTGCGCAGTACGGAGCAGAAGGAAATTCTGAAAATCTCCGAAGATGAATGGCGCCTGCGCCGTAAGTGGAGGTGCTAGCCCCAATATCCAAGTGGACATAGGGCTGAAAATATTAGAGGGCCCCTCACCACGCTTCGGGCATGGACTCGCTGCGCTCGGCTCTTTTTATTCCAACTCTATGTCCACTTGGATGGTGGGGCTAGAACCTGGACTCACGGCGCAGGCGCCGTTCATCTTCGGCTATTTTCAGAATTTGTGTGTCCTGCGCATGCACAGTGCACAGCGGACACTATCCGATCGGTCCTATCACAATGTGATAGGACACTGGGAGCTGATCACTGGAGCTATGGGAAAAGAAGAATATGCATCTTACTTCTACAGGGTAATTAGTGTAGGACTAAGGAGATAGGCCGGAGCTTCGTTAAATCTAGGTTGGAATTCCACTTGCATCAAATATAGATTCACATTGATAAAAGAGAAAATTGAAAACAGCAGTGTGATTATCAATGCAACAATCACTATGTACAGCAGCTATATCAGGTTTGTGGTAGCTTTGCATTTTTTACAGTTGATAATTACAAAAACAGGGAACTCAATTCAGATATGAATAAGAGGGTGGAGGGAGTGGGGTTTGGTATTCTCTCACATCTCCTGAATTGCTTCCTCATCGGAAAAAGGAAATAATTTCTCAACACAACCGATTACAACAGATGTCATTTTCCCATCTCACATAGGGCCGGTGTAGTGTCATATTTTGCTCCCCATCGTAGAATGCTTCGGAAGTGACGTTGCGGCCAGAAATTTCACACTGCGCATGTGCGATGCATTCCCAACACTTGCGCCATACGCTCCAAAGGATTTGCGACAATGCAGACCAGTGAAACTGTCAGATAATGTCACGGAAGTGAGGGGAGGTAATCCCCTCCCCAAGCCACGGTTACCCGCCACTCTCCGCTCTGTCTAAAGTTAACGTCACTCTCTCTAAAGTTAGCATCATGATTACCTCCCTCACTTCCATGACATTGTCTGACGGTTTCACTGAACTACATTGTCACAAATCCTCTGGAACGCATGCGCAAGGGTTTGGAACACATTGCGCATGTGCAGTGCGACATTTCTGGCCACAACGTCCCTTCCGGAGCATTCTAAGATGGGGAGCAAAATATGACACTACACCGGTTCACACCAGCATTTGGGGTGTCATTAGGAAAATAATGACACTTGCAGCAGATTGCACACCCAGTGTGTTTTGAAGACGCTGCGGGAAACGTGAATGGAATGCAGGTCTCCCGCACCGTGTTCTGGTGTGAATGCAACTGTACATGTCTGAGCTAAAGTGGAGAGTCTTCCCAATCTGTACTTTGCCAAAGCAGGTTTTGTTTTTTTCCCTGGACACTTTTACTCCTGGCGGGAAAAAAAGCAACTAAAAAGGAAAAAAAAAGAAGAAAAAAAAAAAATACACCTCACCCGCAGACTTCGGAATGTTTTTTGTGTTTGGTATTTGCATTTCTGTCATGGTTGTTTTGGACACCAAGCGTCCAATATTTTCTAATAATGTCGTTTCTGTTGGACTCTTATATACGATCTCTGGGTATACCCTTTATTATACATAATGATTTTATTGTGCCTTTTACAATACGTTTTGTTGTCTACCAGTGACACTTTTTCTGTATTTTGACTATTTCTGCAAATAAACTACTTGGGGGGAGAAAAAAAAAAAAAAAAAAAAGAGAGAAAATGCCCCTAAAGTGCCATCTGGACCACATTTTTAGGCGTTCGTTGATGCCACTGGCCAGAATATTAACTAATTCCGGCCACTGAAATAAATGCTCATAGGCTAAATGCTTGGGTTGCCACCTCATCCCTTGCCGAACAGCCGCTGCAGTTTTACTGTGGCAGAATGGCACAGCTGGGCGAAACGACATTACCGATTCGGTATTTACACGCCTTGCATAGAGTGGTGCACTGACGCACCTTGCACATGTGACGACCCCATCTGGGGAGTGTATTTCATTCGCTTAAACCTAATTTTTTAAACTATATCACATCATCGAGTTTCTCTCTCATATATCCCTGCATTGGAAACCCGGGATCCAGTAACCAGCACAGAACCCTGGGGCGGTTCAAACACGTGTTTTGACTATACGTAACAGCCGAGTCACACGCTCTAAGGTGAGCACACATTACCTAGGGGGTCACCGGATTGCACCAATGCATGATCTGCAGCACGAATGGATATAGAAGCATGCCAATAATAGCACAACTGGATATCACACATATGCACTTCAATACGTTCTGTCAACAGGATTTTCATAAACTACTTACAGGATTATTTTTTTTTTTTATTAGAACTGTTTCAATAAGAACTGTGTGGCACAGAAGCACTCTTTTGGAATTCATGCATATGCACTTCTTTTCAATAAGATTGTCACATTATTCTTTATTAATTGTTTGTCACAGAAGCACTTTTTATGGAAATTACTTATAAGGGGATTTTTTTATACACCTATTGGACAGTACCAGTAACACAGATCA
Organism: Lithobates pipiens; assembly: GCF_037356315.1. Classification (NCBI taxonomy): domain Eukaryota; kingdom Metazoa; phylum Chordata; class Amphibia; order Anura; family Ranidae; genus Lithobates; species Lithobates pipiens. The sequence continues at coordinate 406,040,244 of NW_027507718.1, forward strand.
CTCAGGGTTACAGGAGCACTTTATTATAAATTCTGATGTGTTTACACAGTGTTATTATCAGTTACATTATATTTAAAAAAACTTTTTTAATTATGTATTTTTATTATTTACACGTGTCTGTAGGTTTATACGAGTTTGATAGACTATGGTACAAGCTTACATGGTGTAGCACGCTTTAGCGCAGCGTAGAATTTATTGTGGCAGCTATAGCAGGCTTGCTTTGCCGGGAAGGCTTCTACTGACATTCTCCCATGATTGCGGCTAAGGATAAGCTCCAGCGTGTTTGCATGCTCCATGTGCAGAGCCCGCCAGGAAGTCGGCGCAGTGCTGCGCTAATCACAGGCAGGGAGACATTGCCCTGATGCGCAGCTGCAGAGATCGGGCAATGTGTCACTGCCTGTGATTAGCGCAGCGCCAACTTCCTGGCGGGCTCTGCACATGGAGCATGCAAACACGCCGGAGCTCATCCCTAATTGTGGGACTCCGCTGCTTACAGATTGGGATAAAGAGCCAATCACAGCGGCCCTTTACCACGTGATCAGTTGTGTCCAATAACAGCTGATTACGGATGTAAACACAAGGTGCTTATCGGCTCTCCTTTCCTTGCGTTGACAGCTCGAGGAAAGGAGAAGAGAGCTGGTAACCGGCTTGTGTTAAAGGGATACAAATTCCATATGGGTACAGTGTTGCATGATAGCGCAATTGTAATTCAGCAGGAAGGGGGTGAAAGTGCCCGTTATTGAAGTGCTTTAACTCACTTAGTGGCTTATTGGCATTAAATTAGCCCCAGAACCTGTGTAATTAATATATTACAGATGAGGCGGAAACCCTACTAAACACGCCTAGCATTCACACGTGTTTAGGCCCTTTCAGACTTTTTTTCCTGCCCAAGCGCTCCTCTTATTTCTTATTTTGCTCTGCCTGGACAGACACACATGCTAAAACAGAGGGGTGTATAGAGGCAGAGGACTAAACCCGCTATATGCCTCCAACAACAGCATAGTATGCATGAGAGCTAAAGCAGCAGTTTTCTAACTACAGCACATAGTAGCCGGGAGAAAGGCGCCCCCAGCGGTAATGGAGAGTCAGCACACATATAGAACTACAAGTGTGCAGCACAATGACATCAATGGATCAGCTTGTAGAAGTACCAACAAGGGAGGGTCTTCCCGTCCATCCCCACCAATCAGAATCCTAGACTCCGCCCAGAAGCCTAGATCGCCATCTGGTTGCTACGGACAATCCCTAGTGTGCCGGTCATGTGACCCCGCTCACCTCTTCGGCAGATCGAAGCAGTGCAGCCATGCGGGCCGTCCAATCTTAGTCTTCCCATAGCGGATGAGATCCTGGAAGATGGCGCACAATGGGGAGCTCCGGCGGGCACAGTCCCCCAGCACATGGAAGAACAGAGCTATGAGGAAGGCGAAATCTAACAGGAGCCACAAAGCAGCGATGACACTCACTCCTGTGCCAGAGAGGAGCAACATGGCCGCCGCCGCCTCACTTACACCCAGCTGCTTGTTTCCAAACTACATGGACATATAGAACGACTTCCCGATATTGCCCGGGACACTTCCACTTATTAGACTCCTCCTCCCCCTCCACATCTGCAGCTCATAACCTTCGTTCATATCGGAACTAGTTAGCCGTTTCATGTTCTTCCGGTGTTTCATAAGATTTGGCGACCCGTCAGAATATGTAACGGAAGTGACGTTACGCCGCCGACATCATGCTACACCCCGCACTGCTCCATAGTAAGGATAGAGTGATAAGGGGGCAAGCGGACATCTTGTTACACCCACCGCAGTTTTGCATTTTACATTTATCTTTAAAGCGGTAGTAAACCCGCACATTTTTTTTTTTAAACCTGCAAAGCAAAAGGCATAATGAGCTAGTATGCACTGCATACTAGCTCATTATGAAATACTTACCTTAGAACGAGGCCCCCGATCCACGCCGAGGGAGCTGACATGCTCCCTTGGCATTTCTTCCGGGTATCGCGGCTCCGGCGCTGTGAGTGGCCAGAGCCGCGATATCCATGCGCGGGAGATTTCATTCCGGCCAGCCGGCCACTGCCGGATTTTCAGGCCGAGAATCCCCTTGTGCGCATGCGCCGCTGCAGTCAGCGGCGCATACCGAGGGGAATATCTCCTAAACCGTACAGGTTTAGGAGATATTTTTTTTACCTACAGGTAAGCCTTATTATAGATTCTGCAGAAGGTACGCCCCTTTCCGAAAGTCCCCCGCTGCCTGCTGGGAAACACACGGATCCCAGAGACAGTGGGACCAACCTTATTGCGCAGCGCGACTCACGCATGCGCAGTAGGGAACTGGGAAATAAAGCCGAAAGGCTCCACTTCCTGATTCCCATACCCAAGATGGCGGCGGTAGCACCCGAGAGACGATCGAGAGATCGGCTTCGGGTGCCGACATCGCGGGCGCGCTGAGCGGGTAAGTGTCACTATTTTAAAAGTCAGCAGCTGCAGTATTTGTAGCTGTTGGCTTTAAAAAAAAAAAAAAACGGAGTCCCGCAAATTATTATTTTTTTAAAGTCAGCAGCTGCAAATACTGCAGCTGCTGACTTTTAAAATAAGGATACTCACCTGTTCCAGGAATTTTGGCACCCGAAGCCGTGCCGTTCCTCAGATGCTGCCGCCACCATCTTCCGTAAGGGAATCAAGAATTGAAGCCTTGTGGCTTCACTTCCCGGTTCCCTACTGCGCATGCGCAAGTCGCGCAGCGCAATCCGAACCATCCGCAAGTCGCGCAGCGCAATCCGAACCATCCCGCTGTCTCTGGGACCCGTGTGTGTCCCAGCAGACAGTGCGGTGGGACAGGAAGGGGCATAGACTCCCGTAGGGGTCTATGCCTGGAAGTGGGTGCACATACCTGTATTAGTGGTTGTGCACATATAGGCACCCCCTCTCCCCTGAAAGGTGCCAAATGTGACCGTAGGGGGGAGGGTTCTGAAAAGCGGAGGTTCAATTTTTGTGTGAACCTCTGCTTTAAAGCCACAAGTGCTTTTTTAATCACTACTATTCCTTTATATTGGCGTTTGGAATTTAGAAATGCAACCATTTAGAAATCAGATGAAAGGTTTAGTGCTGGAAAACACTTTTTGAAAGCTAAAAAATGCATTTTATATACAACTATATAGATCAGACCAAAATCAAGAGGAACGAGGGGCATTGCTCTAAATCAGTGACAGTTGGGTGCTATGGTAAACTGACGTTATATAGTGAAATACAGTACTGAGAACCAGTTTGACTGTTTAGATGTTTAATTTTAAAAGCAGCAGCAACCCTGCTCATCTCATAGGTTTGCTAATCTGACAGAAGTTTGTCAGACGGAGTTCTCAGTACTGTATTTCAGTATATAATCTTCGTTTACAGTTGAAAATAAGTGTAAAATGCAAAACTCTGATGGGTGTAACAAGATGTCCGCTTGCCCCCTTCTCAGTGTATCCTTACTATTGAACTTTTTGGAAAACAGCGCTGTCCAAACAATAACTAAATTAATCAAACCAAGGCCTAAGCCGGTGAAAACAAACTCTAAAAGTGATAATATAAATAATAACAGTATAAATTCCTGCTGCAACCCAATGTGAGATACCCACACTAGACACAAACCCAAAAAATAAGGCTGCGCTAAAACTTATACATTACAGTATTAACAATGTGACGTGTTAAATTCTAGTATTAAACAATGTATACTATCAAGAAAAATTGTGTATAAAAACATCAAACTTGAAGCACATAAAAAGTCCAAAGAGAGGGAAGTACGAAGGTATGGAATAAGTCCCTTGAAGTGACTCTTTACAAACACCCTTCAGATGTATAGCAGGTGCGCCCAAAGAGGAAGTTCTATCCACCACCTATTTCAATGAGGCTTACCAGCTGCCAAGATCTCTTTTTAGGGAGATCATACAGGCATGAAGAAAAAACGATCGTTCCTGGTCTCTCCGATGGGTTCTGCTGGCGTCTCCACCTCTTATATCTCTTTCTTACAACGTCTCACATTCCACCGAATTTTTTAGATAAGACATACAGAAGGTCCAGCTTCAAAGAGGTGACAGGTGTCCCGTTTTCTTTCAGCCTCTCCAAGGTTACATGAGCTCTTCTCGGTGCCTCGGTACCCGATATGATCTATGTCCTCTCTATCCAGGGAAATCTTGCGAGACTGATGCCCTCTCCTCATGTGTTGATAGTATACATTGTTTAATACTAGAATTTAACACGTCACATTGTTAATACTGTAATGTATAAGTTTTAGCGCAGCCTTATTTTTTGGGTTTATCCTTACTATTGGGGTGTAACAAGATGGCCGGCGACAGACCGCCACTTCCATTACAAATTCTGACGTCGCCCAATCTGATGAAACACCGGAAATATCACTACGTCCCAAACACTTTTTATGACAATAACTTGCATATAAACCTTCAAAATGAGTACTTTTGATTTTTCATGTTCATGGTCCCATAGACTTTAACGGTGTTCCGAGAGCTTTTGAATTTCCCCCGAACACCGCATACTGTTCGGGTTTATCCGAACAACCAAAGTTCGGCCCAAACTTATGCTCGGGCCTAACCGTTTTCCCATCCCTAGTGAGATGTTCAAAGCTTGGGATATTATTTTATAACCTAACCCTGCTTTAAACTTCGCCAGAACTTTATCCCTGACCTGTCTGGTGTGTTCCTTGGTCTTCATGATACTGTTTATTCACGAAGGTTCTCTAACAAACCTCTGAGGGCTTCACAGAACAGCTGTATTTATACTGAGATTAAATTTCACATAAGTGGACTCTATTTACCAATTAGATGAATTCTGAAGGCAATTGGTTCCACTAGATTTTAGTTATTGGTATCAGAGTATCATTTTCCCTCCACTTCATAATTATGTGCCACTTTGTGTTGTTCTATCACATAAAATCCCAATAAAAAACATATTTACGTTTTTGGTTGTAACATGACAAAATTTGGAAAATGTCAAGGGGTATGAATACTTTTTCCAGGCACTGTATATGATTTTAAATTATTCACTCACCGTTTGTTGGTATCTATGATGCTTAATGGAGTTTAGATTTTAGATTACTGATTCTGAGTAGGGATGAGCCGAACACCCCCCGGTTCGGTTCGCACCAGAACTTGCGAACGACCCCCGCGTTCGGTACGAACGTTAGAACCCCATTGAAGTCTATGGGACTCGAACGTTCGAATTGGAAAGTGCTCATTTTAACGGCTAATATGCAAGATAGTGTCCTAAAAAGGGTTTGGCGACCTGCCTCCTGCCTCAGGGGACATGGGTCACTGCAAAAAAAAGTTTTAAAAACTACCGTTTTGGCGGGAGCACTGATTTTAATGACGATTAAAGTGAAAAAAAAAAAGTGAAATATTCCTTTAAATATGGTGCCTGCGGGGTGTCTGTAGTATGCCTGTGAAGTGCCACGTGTTTCCCGTGTTTAGAACAGTCCCTGCACAAAATTACATTAAACGGAAATAACACCATTTAAAACTGCTTGCGGTTTTAATGTTATATCTGGTTCCTGCAATATGGTTGAAAATCATTGAGAAACATGGCATGGGTAGCCCTCCCTGCCCATTACCAGCCTATTTGGGTCTTGTACGCATATTAAGGGGAACCCCGTACCCATATTAAAAAAAGGAAATGCGTGTGGCCCCCAGGCCCTATATACTCAGAACAGCAGTATACAGGCGGTGCAAACAAGACAGGGACTGTGTAGGTTTGTTGTGTTAAGTTGAATCTGTTTGTCATTTTCAACCGGTACATTTTTAAAGTGTAGCTCCAGTCAAAAAAACTATCTTTAAGCTTTTTGGAAAACATAGGGAAGGGTTATCACCCCTGTATAATTTGTTTTGTCGTCCATCTTTTTTCATCTCACTTGCTGCTGTCTCCTTGCGTTTGCAAGTAGGAGATGTTTGTAAGTTGGATGTTTGAAAGTAGGGGCCTGCCCTATATTATAGCGGTATGTACTGGGTACAGAGCACGCAGACAGCACGCACTATCTCCTAACACTACTGACTGCAAGCTCTATTATTAACCACTTGTTAGCCCAATGTTTGCATAAAGTGAAAGATGAAGTTATGCTGAGTAAATAGATATCAAACATGTCACTCTTCAAAATTGCACATGCCCGTGGAATGGCGCCAAACGTCGCTACTTAAAAAATCCCCATAGGCGACGCTTTAAATATTTTTTTACTGGTTACATGTTTTGAGTTGCAGAGGAGGTCTAGGACTAGAATTATTGCTCTCGCTCTAACATTCTCGGCGATACCTCACATGTGTGGCACATGCGAGCACATGGGGACATGGGCGCTTTAATTTTTATTTTATTTTTTTATTGTTCATTTTACTTTATTTATTTTAGTTTGACATTTTTTTTCCCAAAAATATATTTTTGATCACTTTTATTCCTATTACAAGAAATGTAAACATCCCTTGTAATAGGAATATGGGGTGACAGGTCCTCTTTACAGTGAAATCTGGGGGGTCAATATGACCCCACATCTCACCTCTAGGCTGGGAAGCCTGAAATAAAAAATAAAAAAAAGATTCTGGCTTTGATCGTACTGGCGAGTTGGTAGAAGCACCGGAGGGCGGTGAGGGGTGGGGGGCGTCTATGGCTGGGTATTTCAGGGTATCACCGAGTATGGCTGGGTATCTCTGAGTATGGCTGGGTATGGCAATTTATGGCAGGGTATTACAGAGTATTGGCGGGGTATTGGCGTGGTACTACAGAGTAATAGCAGGGTACTGCAGAGTATTGGGGGTACTGCAGAGTAATGGCGGGTACTGCAGAGTATTGGGGGGTACTGCAGAGTAATGGGGGTTACTGCAGAGTAATGGGGGGTACTGCAGAGTAATGGCAGGGTACTGCACTGCAGAGTAATGGCGGGGTACTGCACTGCAGAGTAATGGCGGGGTACTGCAGAGTAATGGCGGGGTACTGCAGAGTAATGGCAGGGTACTGCACTGCAGAGTAATGGCAGGGTACTGCACTGCAGAGTAATGGCGGGGTACTGCACTGCAGAGTAATGGCGGGGTACTGCACTGCAGAGTAATGGCGGGGTACTGCAGAGTAATGGCAGGGTACTGCACTGCAGAGTAATGGCAGGGTACTGCACTGCAGAGTAATGGCGGGGTACTGCACTGCAGAGTAATGGTGGGGTACTGCAGAGTAATGGCGGGGTACTGCAGAGTAATGGCAGGGTACTGCAGAGTATGCACTGGTATTGCAGAGTATTGGCAGGGAATTGAGGGGTTAAATTCGGTGAGCGGCGATGTGGGCACTGCAGATGCAGCCCACATCGCTGCTGACACCGATCTCTTTCCCCTCCGCTGTACCGATCGGTACAGAAAGGGGAGGGAGGAACAGGCGTCATAACATGACGCCGGTTTGTTTCCAAGTGATCACTCCGTCATTTGACGGAGCAATCACGTGGTAAACGGCCGCTATGAGCGGCCGTTTACCGTGATGCGCCGGGTCCTATGGACCCGGCGGTCACGGATGCTCTCGAGTGCGCACACCTCGGGGCACGCGAGAGCAGAATTCTGGGAGGCCGTTAATTAACGGCCTCTCTGAGTTAAACAACCGCCCTGAAGCCGTTAATCGGCAATGGGCAGTTGTTAAGTGGTTAAAGCTAGATCACTAGCTATATAGGTGAGGTGAATATAGTGGTGTATACTGCAGTCAGGGCACAGACAACAACCACTACACAGCAGCAAGACAGGAAATCAGCCAAAAACGATTGGTGTGTACTGTGTTGAAGGTACACAGAACACCCACTGCTTCAGATGCAAAGTAACACACTACAGGAGGCCGCCTTAAAGGCGGCCTTATATAGTGTGGGGCGTGCACTACACAGCCTGAGCTATGATTGACCACAGGCAGGATGCCTGTGGCCAATCATGGCTCTCCTCGCTGCCGGCGCTGCGATTGGCCAAGCATGCGGGGTCACAGTGCATGCTTGGCCAACGCAGTGCATTGTGGTCCGCGCACGCGTCACTCGAATTTTGACGCGAACGGCCAAAACGTTCGGAATTCGCCGAACAGCCAATGTTCGAGTCGAACGTACGTTCGACTCGAACACGAAGCTCATCCCTAATTCTGAGTTTAGATTACTAATTCTGAGCTCAGTTGTCCACTGTGGAGTCTCCAATCCTTGCTTCTTTTTAAGCTGACCTTACCCTAGTAGAATTTTTGTCAAAATTTTTAGTTTTAAGAATGTTCGTTTTTTTATTTTTTTTAATCATTAGTGGAGTCAAATCTACGCACTTTTTTTTATTTTGTCGTAGTGACAAGAAAATGTTAAGGAGCAGGATGACATTTTTTTTCTCAAATAAGCTACCGTATATACTCGAGTGGTCCTTGTCATTGCATTGGGATGCTGAGTGGGCCAGGAAAATAACTCCTCAATGACTGTTGATAAGTGTTAAGTTTTGTTTGTCTCAATAAATTTAGTATTTGTTTGACTTTTTTTTGTGTTATTGAAAAATGGTAAATGTGCTGAAAATGTATAAATTATATTGTACATGTAAACAAATATCTGTGTTCTTGAATATACATTCTAAACCGGTACACGCGATCAGATTTTATGCAAACAAAACCTCAGACTTTTGTCCGAAGGCGTTGTCTTGTATACCAATGGTACACAATTGTCGGCCAACAAAAATAAACTTATTGAAGTACTAGACATACTACGAGCTGAAAAAGAGGACGTTCAGTTGTCAGGCACCACCCTTTGTGCTATTTCTGCTAATTTGGTGTTAGTAAAAGTTTGGTGAGTGTTAATTTGCACTTTTCATTTCCCACTTTTCAGTTTGTTTCTGAACGGCCGTTCGTCAAACAGGCATGTTGCAGGAATCGGAGGAGATAACGTGTTATTTATTATTGGCCTTGGAGTTATTGCTTTGACCTAAGTCCAGTCCAGGAACAGGAGGAGGAGGAGGATTTCTTGGACCAAAAATTGGTTGCTTTTTTATTTGTGACCAATTATGTCATACGCCTTTGCTGCGGTAGCTGCAGGAGAATAATCCAGATGATTTTTGGAATTATCTCCGGATGACAGACCCCTGCTTTCACCAACTCTTGGTATTGTTGACCCCCTATATTAAGAAGGAGGACACATGCATAGGACTTTTATTTTATTTTTTGGTTGAATAATGATTTAATTTGGTATATTTTTGGATGCATAGAATGCACTTTTTGGTTAAGTTCCGTTGGCAGATATCATATCTAATTTTATTTGTTTTCTTTTTTTTAATTCACAATAAAAAAATTGTGGAGAATAATACTTGGCTATGAGTTTTACCTCAAATGACAATTTGGGAGAAGGCAGTTACATTTAAAAAAAATACTATGTAAAATTAACAAGGGATCTTTGATCTTAAAAAATATAGGATATTGGTGTTGTGATAGCCTTTGAAAATGTGTTTGCAATAACTCCATCAGTATCACCAGAAAAGCAGATTCATTATTACCCCATTAAAGATGAAGAGAATGTGCGCTGCATTTCAAGATTTCAGATTTTGCCACGTCATAAATTTTAATTCTGCATTACGAGCAGTAGTTTACAATACCGACCGCTTCTGGCTCGTCCTTGCTTCCAAGCATGCGTGTTTGTACTTTGGACTTTTGTCCAAAGGACTTGTGTACACATGCTCGGAAAATCCGACATTAGACATTTGTCCGTGGAATAATTTAAAGCCTGCCATCCAACATTTGATCGCGGAAAATCAGACAACAATTGACTGATGAAGTGTACAAACAGTCATATTTTCCATCAACAGCCTGTCATCACACATTTCCCATCGGAAAATCCGATCGTGTGATATGCAGCTTAACACTAAAATCTCAAAATCTACAGACATCCATGATCTAAGACTAACCCTGTAAAGACTAAATCAGTATACATACCTTTTTTGAAGCGGTGGCTTTTTTGCGAAGGTGGGTGCAGAGGAGGCAGCTGATAACAGAAGCTCCATAGTAAGTCTATGGGTGATGTCACCTCCCATTCGTTTTATAGCCATTGTCGGCTGTGTCCTCTGCAGAGCTTCTGTCGCTGGAGATGGGACCGGATCGGCTTAAAAAAAGCTATGTATACTGATTTCTTGTTTACAGGGCTAGATAGGTTAGTATTAGATCATGGATGTTTGTATATGTAGAGATTTTAGTGTTAAGGTGGACTTCTCCTTTAACATTTTACATTTGCCTAGGCTAAAGCTGATCTCCAGGATAAGAAAATATTGTCTGAATACAAGAGCTATAGTGTATGTATTCTGCCTTGAATCTTTGTGTTCTTCCAGATCTGTGTAGTAATCCAGTGTGAGACGTTCCCTCTGTGTAGGATCTTTAATAAAGACTAGTCACTGCTGCTCTCTGTACTTCTGCAGGGTGACTGGTCTTGTCGCCGCCCCTTCCTTTAGTTTTCTGCAGGTAGCCTGTAGTGGGTGGGGCCTGCTGGGTACTGTGATCTCTCTAAGGAGTAAGCAATACTTGGAGGAGGTACACTGACTCATTACTTAGCATTTAACCATCTAACATAACCACTTGACCTCTGAAAGATTTACCCCACTTCATGACCAGACCATTTTATGCTATACGGCACTGCGTTACTTTAACTGACAACTGTGCTGTCATGCAACACTGTACATACATTAAATGTGTGTCATTTTTTCCCTACAAAGAGCTTTCTTTTGGTGGTATTTTATCACCACTGGGTTTTTTGTGCTATAAACAAAAACGACAGGAAAAAAATATTTTTTACGTTCTGCTAAAAAACATATGCAATAGAAAATGTAAAAAGCCAAATTTCGTCATGAATTTAGGCCAAATGTATTCTGCTACATGTTATTGATAAAAAAAAGAAATCCCAATAAGTGTATATTGATTGTTTTGCAAAAAAGTTATAGCATTTAGAAACTATGGGATATATACTGGAATTTTCATTTCATTTTTTTTTACTAGTAATTGTGATCAACAACTTATAGCGGGACTGCGATATTGCATCGGACAATCTGACACTTTTTGGGAACCAATTACACTAATACTCAGATCAGCGCTAAAAATATACCACTGTCACTGTACTAATGACAGGGGCTAGAAAGGGGTTAAACATCTAAGATGATCAAAGGGTTAAATGTGTACAGTGCCTTGCAAAAGTATTCACCCCCTTGGCTTTTTACCTATTTTGTTACATTACAGCCTTTAGTTCAATGTTTTTTTTTAATCTGAATTATATGTGACTGATCAGAACACAATAGTCTAAGTTGGTGAAGTAAAATTTGAAATATATATATATAAAACTATTTTTCAGAAATAAAAAAACTCATAATTGGCATTTGCATATGTATTCACCCTCTTTGTTATGAAGCCCATAAAAAGCTCTGGTGCAACCCATTACCTTCAAAAGTCACATAATTAGTGAAATGATGTCCACCTGTGTGCAATTTAAGTGTCACATGATCTGTCATTACATACAGGTCCTTCTCAAAAAATTAGCATATTGTGATAAAGTTCATTATTTTCTGTAATGTACTGATAAACATTAGGCCGCGTACACACGGGCGGACTGTTCGCCCAACCTTGTCCGCTGAACAGTGTTTGGGCGGACAGTCCGCTCGTGTGTAGGCTTTCAGCGGACAGTTTCAGCGGACAGTTGGACGGACACGGTCTTTCGGAAATTCCGAAAAACTGTCCGCTGAAACTGTGTTTGAGCGAACAGTCTGCCCGTGTGTGGGCCTGTCCGCTGTACTTTCGAAATGAGCGGACTGTTCCCGCTCGGAAAGTCCGCCCATTTCGAGCGCGTGTACAGGTAGGCGGGGCCCGCAAAGGAGACGTCGCGGGCTCCGCCGCCTGGAATGGGCTTAAAGGGGACCCCAACGCCGAAAAAAATCGGCGTGGGGGTTCCCCCCAAGTCCACACCAGACCCTTGTCCGAGCACGCTACCCGGCCGGCCAGGAAAGGGGGGCGAGCGAGCGCGCCCCCCCTCCTGAGCCGTACCAGGCCGCGTGCCCTCAACATGGGGGGGTGCCTTGGGGAAGAGGGGGGCCGTTGATGAGGACAAGGGCCTCTTCCCGACAACCCTGGCCGTTGGTTGTCGGGGTCTGCGGGCGGGGGGCTTATCGGAATCCGGGAGCCCCCTTTAAGAAGGGGGCCCCCGGATACCGGTCCCCCACCCTATGTGAATGAGTATGGGGTACAATGTACCCCTACCCATTCACCTGTGAAATAAAGTACAAATAAAAACACAACACAGGGGGAAAAAATATTTTATTGCACAGCCGGGGGTCTTCCGTCTTCGGGGGTCTTCTCGCCGGACTCCTCCGCTATGTGTGTGTAGCTCTTTTGCTAGCGGAGGAGTCCGGCTTTCTTCCTCCATGCCGCCGGCCTCTTCTCCCGACTTCGGGGGTCTTGTCCCCCTCTTCGGTTCTTCTGCCGGGCCACCGCGCCTGGTCCGGTGGCCCGGTCTTCTGTCGCCGTCTTCCGTTCTTCTGTCGCCGCCTTCGGTTCTTCTGCCGGGCCACCGCGCCTTCTTGTAGCTCTTTTACAGGCGGTGGCCCGGTCTTCTGTCGCCGCTGTCGCCGCCGACTTCCGTTCGTGTTCTTCTTCTTGTTCTTCTCCAGGAGATGTTGACACGTCGCTCCCTCCGGCCGGAATGCCAGAGCCGCCCTGCGCTGTCACTTATATAGTGACAATGGGGCGGTGTCACATGGTATATGTCACATGGGTTGGTCACATGGTGACCCCGCCCCCTTACGATGTCATAGTCCCCATGTGACATCAACCCATGTGACCAACCCATGTGACATATACCATGTGACACCGCCCCATTGTCACTATATAAGTGACCGCAGAGCGCGTCCCTGGCATTCCGGCCGGAGAGCTCGTCGAGTCAACATCTCCAGGAGAAGAAGAAGAAGAACAAGAAGAAGAACGGAAGGCGACAGCGGCGACAGAAGACCGGGCCACCGCCTGTAAAAGAGCTACAAGAAGGCGCGGTGGCCCGGCAGAAGAACCGAAGGCGGCGACAGAAGAACGGAAGACGGCGACAGAAGACCGGGCCACCGGACCAGGCGCGGTGGCCCGGCAGAAGAACCGAAGAGGGGGACAAGACCCCCGAAGTCGGGAGAAGAGGCCGGCGGCGGGGAGGAAGAAAGCCGGACTCCTCCGCTAGCAAAAGAGCTACACACACATAGCGGAGGAGTCCGGCGAGAAGACCCCCGAAGACGGAAGACCCCCGGCTGTGCAATAAAATATTTTTTTCCCCTGTGTTGTGTTTTTATTTGTACTTTATTTCACAGGTGAATGGGTAGGGGTACATTGTACCCCATACTCATTCACATAGGGTGGGGGGCCGGTATCCGGGGGCCCCCTTCTTAAAGGGGGCTCCCGGATTCCGATAAGCCCCCCGCCCGCAGACCCCGACAACCAACGGCCAGGGTTGTCGGGAAGAGGCCCTTGTCCTCATCAACATGGGGACAAGGTGCTTTGGGGTGGGGGGGCCGCGCGGCCCCCCTCTTCCCCAAGGCACCCCCCCATGTTGAGGGCACGCGGCCTGGTACGGCTCAGGAGGGGGGGCGCGCTCGCTCGCCCCCCTTTCCTGGCCGGCCGGGTAGCGTGCTCGGACAAGGGTCTGGTGTGGACTTGGGGGGAACCCCCACGCCGATTTTTTTCGGCGTTGGGGTTCCCCTTTAAGCCCATTCCAGGCGGCGGAGCCCGCGACGTCTCCTTCGCGGGCCCCGCCTACCTGTACACGCGCTCGAAATGGGCGGACTTGCCTCCTCCTTACGTGGGCGAGTCCGTTCATTTCAAAAGTCGAGCGAACTGTTTGCCCAACCTTGTTCGTCAAACAGTCCGCTCGTGTGTGGGCAAGTCCGCTCATGCAAATTTTGAGCGGACTGTTTGCCCAAACTGTTTGACGAACAAGGTTGGGCGAACAGTCCGCGCGTGTGTACGCGGCCTTAGACTTTCATATATTTTAGATTCATTACACACAACTGAAGTAGTTCAAGCCTTTTCTTGTTTTAATATTGATGATTTTGGCATACAGCTCCTGAAAACCCCAAAATCCTATCTCAAAAAATTAGCATATTTCATCCGACCAATAAAAGAAAAGTGTTTTTAATACAAAAAAAGTCAACCTTCAAATAATTATGTTCAGTTATGCACTCAATACTTGGTCGGGAATCCTTTTGCAGAAATGACTGCTTCAATGCGGCGTGGCATGGAGGCAACCAGCCTGTGGCACTGCTGAGGTGTTATGGAGGCCCAGGATGCTTCGATAGCGGCCTTAAGCTCATCCAGAGTGTTGGGTCTTGCGTCTCTCAACTTTCTCTTCCCAATATCCCACAGATTCTCTATGGGGTTCAGGTCAGGAGAGTTGGCAGGCCAATTGAGCACAGTAATACCATGGTCAGTAAACCATTTACCAGTGGTTTTGGCACTGTGAGCAGGTGCCAGGTCGTGCTGAAAAATGAAATCTTCATCTCCATAAAGCTTTTCAGCAGATGGAAGCATGAAGTGCTCCAAAATCTCCTGATAGCTAGCTGCATTGACCCTGCCCTTGATAAAACACAGAGGACCAACACCAGCAGCTGACATGGCACCCCAGACCATCACTGACTGTGGGTACTTGACACTGGACCTCAGGCATTTTGGCATTTCCCTCTCCCCAGTCTTCCTCCAGACTCTGGCACCTTGATTTCCGAATGACATGCAAAATTAGCTTTCATCCAAAAAAAGTACTTTGGACCACTGAGCAACAGTCCAGTGCTGCTTCTCTGTAGCCCAGGTCAGGCGCTTCTGCCGCTGTTTCTGGTTCAAAAGTGACTTGACCTGGGGAATGCGGCACCTGTAGCCCATTTCCTGCACACGCCTGTTCACGGTGGCTCTGGATGTTTCTACTCCAGACTCAGTCCACTGCTTCCGCAGGTCCTCCAAGGTCTAGAATCGGTCCTTCTCCACAATCTTCTTCAGGGTCCGGTCACCTCTTCTTGTTGTACAGCGTTTTCTGCCACACTTTTTCCTTCCCACAGACTTCCCACTGAGGTGCCTTGATACAGCACTCTGGGAACAGCCTATTCGTTCAGAAATTTCTTTCTGTGTCTTACCCTCTTGCTTGAGGGTGTCAATGATGGCCTTCTGGACAGCAGTCAGGTCGGCAGTCTTACCCATGATTGCGGTTTTGAGTAATGAACCAGGCTGGGAGTTTTTAAAAGCCTCAGGAATCTTTTGCAGGTGTTTAGAGTTAATTAGTTGATTCAGATGATTAGGTTAATAGCTTGTTTAGAGAACCTTTTCATGATATGCTAATTTTTTGAGATAGGAATTTGGGGTTTTCATGAGCTGTATGCCAAAATCATCAATATTAAAACAAGAAAAGGCTTGAACTACTTCAGTTGTGTGTAATGAATCTAAAATATATGAAAGTCTAATGTTTATCAGTACATTACAGAAAATAATGAACTTTATCACAATATGCTAATTTTTTGAGAAGGACCTGTATATACACCTTTTTGAAAGGCCCCAGAGGCTGCAACACCTAAGCAAGAGGCACCACTAACCAAACACTGCCATGAACACCAAGTAACTCTCCAAACAAGTAAGGGACAATGTTGTTAAGTACAGATCAGGGTTAGGTTTAAAAAAAAAAATATCCAAATCTTTGATGATCCCTAGGAGCACTATCAAATCTATCAAAACTAAATGTAAAGAACATGGCACAACAGCAAACCTGCCAAGAGATGACCGCATACCAAAACTCACAGACTGGGCAAGGAGGGCATTACTCAGAGAGGCAGCACAGAGACCTAAGGTAACCCTGGAGGAGCTGCAGAGTTCCACAACAGAGACTGGAGTATCTGTACATAGGATGACAATAAGCCATACGCTCCATAGAGTTGGGCTTTATGGCAGAGTAGTGAGAAGAAAGCCATTACTTTCAGCAAAAAACAAAATAGAACGTTTTGAGTTTGTGAAAATTCATGTGGGAGACTCCCAAAATGTATGGAGGAAGGTGCTTTAGTCTCATCTGGTCTGATGAGACTAAAATTTAACCTTCTGGCCATCAAAGAAAATGCTATGTCTGGTGCAAACCCAACACATAACATCACCCAAAGAACACCATCCCCACAGTGAAGCAAGCTCTGGGGATATTTTTCAGCAGTTGGGACTGGGAAACTGATCAGAGTTGAGAGAAGATGGATGGTGCTAAATACAGGGATATTCTTGAGTAAAACCTGTACCACTCTATGTGTAATTTGAGTCTAGGATGGAGGTTCACCTTCCAGCAGGACAATGACCCCAAACACACCGCTAAAGCAACACTTGAGTGGTTTAAGGAGAAACATGTAAATGTGTTGGAATGGCCTACTTAAAGCCCAGACCTCAATCCAATATAAAATCTGTGGTAAGACTTAAAGATTGCTGTTTACAACCACAAATCATGCAGCTTGAAGGAGCTGGAGCAGTTTTGCAAGGAGGAATGGGCAAAAATCCCAGTGGTAAGATGTGGCAAGCTCATAGAGATTTATCCAAAGCGACTTGGGGCTGCGATAGCTGCAAAAAGTGGTCGTACAAAGTAGTATTAACTTCAGGGGGGTGAATAGTTATGCACATTGACTTTTTCTGTTATTTTGTCCTATTTGTTTGCTTCGCAATAAAAAAAAAATCTTCAAAGTTGTGGGCATGTTTTGTAAATTAAATGATGCAAATGCTCAAACAATCCATGTTAATTCCAGGTTGTGAGACAACAAAGTGAATACTTTTGCAAGGCACTGTATGTGTGTACTGTAAGGTGCTTTTACTAAGGGATGTACTGTGTCATGGTTATGCAGTGATCTTCCAGTGTTTGCTTACCTCCCCTCATGTCTTCAGACTAAGAGGCCAGCCACTTCCACCTGGTGGTTTTTATAACCTCTCCTCTAAGCATGGCTCCACCCCAGGCCCTATCAGGGAGCCCTATATTAACCTGTGCACTGCAGACCATCAGTGCTGATCAACCATTGTGTATTCCTTTGTGTGTTAGCTTCCTGTTTCCTGCCGTGTGCTCTGCTACTGGTTTTCGTTACTGACTTTGGCGTGTCTTGACTATCCCTGTTTGCCTGTGATCCTGACCTTTTTGCGTGTACCCGACTATTCTTGTCTGCTTGTGGCCCGACCTTGGCTTTGTCCCTCACCATCCCTATCCTCCTGTTGCCTACTGTGGGTGTGAGCTGGGGGACCCTGGGGGTCGCGACCTGGAGCCAGTTGCAGCCAAGTCCATCCTCACCACCAGAGGCGCTGGTGAACACCTGCTGGCTCTTAGACTCCGCGTCCCAGGAAATCTTACGCTCTAACCCCAGTGGGATCTGTCCCCCGTCAGCAGCAGTCAGCCGTAGGGTCCACAACCTTGCGGTGCACTCCTGTTCCTACGGTGTGTACCTGTCACCTTGCCTCAAGGTGACCTGACATGCTGGTTTTTGATTCCCTGCTAGCAGCACAGAGCTATGCTTGTTTACATGTTCTGTTCTTTCGAATGCCTCGCCGATCTGAGGAACGGCTTGTGCTGTGACTAATCACAGTAAAAGCGGTGCGTCGGCGCCCCCCTACCCGAAAGAACAGAATCACGTATATATGCAAGATTTTGTGCAGCTGACCTGCCCTGTTGTAGTAGATGTATAGTGCGTGGTCGACAAAACTATCGGAAACTAGGGCAACTTTAATCATGACTGTGCAGGCTTACATGTAAAAGACGTTTAGTTGTATTTAACTTTTCTTACTTTAATTATGCTTTGTCTTCTTGAGTCAAAGGGTTATCGTTTGCCACCTAATATACCAGCAGTCTATCAGGAACCACAATATCTTCTAACCCCTGGTTCTTATGCCCCATAGACACGGTCGGACATTCCGACCACAAAATCCGTTGGATTTTTTTCTGATGGAGTTTGGCCGAAATTTGTCTTGCATACACACGGTCACACAAAGTTGTCGGAAAATCCGACCGTTTGGAATGATGTGACGTTATGCACATACAGCGGGACTATGTAGAGGCTTTCGTCTCCAAATAGTTTCTGAGCATGCGCTGCACTTTGTGCGTCGGATTTCACTACACACGATCGTAAAAAGTCAGATCGGATTTTGTTGGAAAATTTTAGATCTAGCGCTCAAACTTTTTCCGTCGTAAATTCCGACGGAAAATGTCAGATGGAGCCCACACACGATTGGATTTTCCAACAAGATAATCCAATCTGACTTTTTCCGTCGGAATTTCCGACCGTGTGTATGGGGCATTAGATCTGAGGTTAAGGAAAATAAATTTTTCTCTTATAGACTTTAGTCACATCACTTGCCTGTAATGAAGTATGTTCCAAATTGTCCTAAGCAACTGGATCTTGTAGAAATCTGTGCCCAGTCCTCTTCCTGGCACTGAACTTCTGGCACAGGCAAAGGTTAATGGATTCAGACTGAACTCAAAAGAAAAAGGCTTCAACAGGAACCTGCCACCACCTCCCCTCTCACCCTTTGAGAAAATCCAATATAACACAGGTAACAAGATCTGTGAATGGGGGAGAGTGATGAATGTCAGGATTCACTTCCCCATTCAGAGATCTTGTTAGATGCAGTGTAAATTATGCAAAGGTTTTTCTCAATGAATAAGAGGGGGTGGCGGGGGTCCATGTAGGATCTTTTTCACTGTAGCTCACAGAAGCCCCAAAAGTATTAAAGGATAAGTTCACCTTTCTTAACCACTTAACCCCTGGAAGGGATTTGCCCCCTTCCTGACCAGAGCACTTTTTGCGATACGGCACTGCGTCGGTTTAACTGACAATTGCGCACCCAAACAAAATTGATGTCATTTTTTCCCCACAAACAGAGCTTTCTTTTGGTGGTATTTGATTTGGGAACACTGGTTGACCCTGCAGTATCTGCAGCTCCTTGTCACACTGACCATAAAGATGACTGCTACAGGAGCACAGATTCAAAGATAAGTTTAACCACTTGCTGACTGCCGGCCGTCAAATGACGGGTACCCATTTAAATAGGGAATGCGCGTGATCGTGTGCACGCATCCCTGTTCCTTTGGTGGTGGTGTGTCATGGAGACACCGCTCGCCACCGAGGGGGGGCGAACAGCCATTGGGTATAGCTGTTTACCACGTGATCGGCTGTGATGAAGTCATGGCCGATCACAGATTGTTACACCCCCACTGTGCACGGCGCGAGCGAGCTGGTGGCGGAGAGTTCCCGGGAACACTGCTCGTCACCGACGCTGGTAAACAGCCATTGGCCGGCTGTTTACCCACGTGATCTCGTGTGTGAGGAGGAGAATGCGGTAACATCTTGTTACCGCTTACAGTATACACCAATCACACTGATTGCCCCCCCAATAAAGAGGACCCACTCATCATAGTACCTGTCACTCACAGTCCATTAGAGTACCCAAGTACCTGTCACAGTCCATCAGAGTACTCCAGTACCTGTCAAAATCCATCAAAGTACCCGAGTACCTGTCACAGTCCATCTGAGTACCTGTCACAGTCCATCATAGTACCCAAGTACCTGTCCCAGTCCATCTGAGTACCCGATTACCTGTCAGTCCATCTGAGTACCTGTCACAATCCATATGAGTACCTGAGTACCTGTCACAGTCCATATGAGTACTTGAGTATCTGTCACAGTCTATATGAGTACCTGAGTACCTGTCACAGTCCATATGAGTACCTGTCACCACTCTTTAGAGTACCCGAATACCAGTCACCAGGCCATCAGAGTACCCGAGTACCTGTCACCAGGCCATCAGAGTACCCGAGTACCTGTCACCAGACCATCAGTGTACCCGAGTACCTGTCACCAGCCCATCAGAGTACCCGAGTACCTGTCACCAGCCCATCAGAGTACCCGAGTACCTATTAGCAGCCCATGCTTCACAGAATATACGATGGGATGTTTGCTTTCCAAAATGGGGTCATCTTGTCTGTAATTTCATTGTCCTGGTGCTCCAGGACCTTCAAAAGTGTGATAGGTAGGAATGAAATGAGACGTGTAATTTATGTTCCTAGAACGCCTGAAGGTACTACTTCAATATTTGGCCTGTCTATGTGGCCAGGCTGTGTAAAAGTCTCACACATATGGTATTGTCATACTCGGGAAGAGTAGCAGAATGTGTTTTGGGGTGTAATCTTTGCTATATACATGCTATGTGTTAGAAATATCTTATAAATTGACAACTTTGTGTTAAAAAAAAAAAAAATGGGGTTTCATTTTTTTTTCCAAATTTTCCAAAAACTTCTGGAAAAAAATGAACCGTTCAAAAGACTCATTATTCCTCATAAATTATACGTTGGGGTGTTTTCTTTCCAAAATGGGGTCATTTTGTGGCCAATTCCATAGTTCTGGTGCTCCAGGGTCTTCAAAAGTGTAATAGGTGGTTGTGAAATGACATTTTTGCTTGTAGAACGCCTGAAGGTGCTATTTCAATGTTGGTGCTCTGTATGTGGCCAGGCTGTGTAAAAGTCTCACATATGTGATATTGCCATACTCTGGAAGAGTAGCAGAATGTATTTTGGGGTGTAATTTGTTGTATGCATATGCTGTGTGTGAGAAATAACCTGATAATATGACAATTTTGTAAAAAAAAAAAAACAAAAAAAAAAAACAAATCTTCATTTTGCAAAGAATTGTGGGAAAAAATGATAACTTAAAAAAAACTCACCATGCTACTTACTTAATACCTTGGAATGTCTACTTTCTAAAAGGGGGTCATTTGGTGGTATTTGTACTTTCCTGACTTGTTAGTGTCTCAAGAAATGATGTACTGAAGCAGATGTGATCAGTTTTCAGTGATTGGCACCATAGTTTGTAGACTCTATAACTTTCACAAAGACCAAATAATATACACTAATCTGGTTATTTTTACCAAGATATGTAGCAGTATAAATTTTGGCCAAAATGTATAAGAAAAATTACTAATTAGCAAAATGTTATGACAGAAACAAAGAAAAAGGCATTTTTTTTCACAAAATGTAAATTTTTTCTTATTTATAGCACAAAAAATAAAAATAAACACTAGTGATTAAATACCACCAAAAGAAAGCTCTATTTGTGTGGAAAAAAGGACGCAAGTTTCATATGGGTACAGTGTTGCATGTCTGAGTAATTGTCATTCAAACTGTGAGAGCGCTGAAAGCTGAAAATTGGCCTGGACAGGAAGGGGGTGTAAGTGCACTGTATTGAGGTGGTTAAGGAATAAATAATACTAGTATGTTTTCTAATTCATTTTCTAAACTCACTTTGCTCTCCGCAGGGAGCGCGCTCTGTTCTTCAGTGTGGGCATCTGAAGCTCACTTGTTGTTCCTTACAGGATACGGTGCTGCTGGCTACCCAGCATATACCTCCCAATCTCGCACATGCACATAGCGTAATAAGCATAGTGCACTCATGGCGGCGGATGCTCATTGACTCCTGGAATGTGATTACACTCATATCCTAGGAGTCAATGGGCAGGCGGAAATGACATACCTCGCTGCAGTGAGGTAAAGCGTAATAGGAAGGTTTCAACGAACAGAAATTGAGATTTGCAGACTTGCAGAATTTCCCACAATTCCTATCTGCTGAAACCTTTCGCCATGGAGACAGAAAGACAGGGCCAGAGAGAACAACAAATTTTTTTTGATCTGATAGACTAAAACCCCTGCAGTCTGTCCATCACTGTGACTGCAAGTGAGGAAAATCTAACAGGGGCTCAAATTTTTCCCCACCCAGTCCAACCTCAAATCAATGCTTAGGAAGCACCTAGCAACATGGGACAAAGTATTGCATGTACAGAATAGTGAAAAAAATATTACCGTAATACTTTTCCTTTAATTAATAACATATTTTAAAATCTGAAAACGCAGTGAGACAAATCAAAATTAACAAAATAGTGAGACTGTTATACAAGCTAAATAATAAACCAGTCACATTACCTATGATGTCATCATTAACTGGTTGGATTCCGCACATATCTGATTTCCCCTACATATCTTTACACAACCTCCCCCTACCCATAATACAGCATGGAGAGGCTCAGTGAAGGTGGCATTGAAGGTGTGGAGGTGCTGTATTGGGTCACATAGGTCATAGAAGGAGATCTGCCCAGCTTCATAATCCAGATATACCCTGACTCTCTTACTGGACACTTTTCCGAATAACCGGATCCAATTCCTATTATACAGCACCGAATACTGATTATTCAGCCAAGATTTATGCAAACCCCATGACTTGTTATTCCATCCAATCTCTGAGTGACACCCACTCCTGTTTATACTAGGGTAACACATCCCAACACTCCAAATCTGGGACCTTTCCACATCCACTTCCCAATAATGTTGCCCAGAGGAGAAACTCTGAGTGCTTAACACCTGAGCAGACTGAAATCTTCCTGGTCTTTCTGGGCGTTTATGGGTAAAAATTGAGCAGGACACAGTCGTGCTGTTATGTGATACACAAAGATCATTCCCAGCTGTGTTTACATCCATTTTTATGTCTGTAATCTTTGACGGCCCCAACTTTTCAAGGACAGACTGAATACTTGGTCTCATAGGCCGGTGATGTGTGCCTTGTATTGTTAAGGCTGGTTGAGGGACTTCGGAAGGCACTGTAACTATGATGTGATCTTTGTTCTCTGTATTAAAATGGGAATACAAATGTGTACTTGTATGTTTCTGCAAATTTACCTCCGACATTATAGCAAATAAACCTGATTGTAATGTCTGTGAAATCCTAGCCATATCCAGATGCTCTCCGTCATGGAGGAGTTCATCAAGTCTCTGCCTGTCTTTATTATCACCATCCTCCGTATCATACAAATCACAGATATCTGCTTCCTGTAGGACTGTCAGTGGATCCACCATGTTACACAACTCCTCAATGTGATGCACCTTCATGGACAGCTCTTCCTTTTTTAATTCCAGCTCTTGGATCAAATCCATTATGGAACGTGACAAGTTCTTTGCTGGCTTCGAGATCTCGCTCAGCAATCTTTCCTCCAGGACTTTCAGTTGTCTCCTGAGGTCTCTAAACAGGGCAGTGACTGTTTTTGTGGCACCAGCTGCCTTTTCCTCTATTTTTTCCCTGTGTTTCTGCAGACTCTGGACTCTTTCCTCCGTCTCTTCTCTCTTTGTCAGCAGTTTCTGCAGAACATTCCTCATTTTATTTTTTTTATTTCCAGAGGCCTCCTTCAGTGACTCAAATATATGACCTTTGTGTTCTCCAATGAGACAGCAGGATGCACAGACATAGGTATCATCGTCTGTGCAGTAATATTCCAGTATCTTTTGATGGATGGAGCAGAAGACCTCAGATTCCTCCTGGACTGATTCAGTAGACAAGAAATTCTCCACTATGTTACGCAGTTTTATGTTCCTGGGCAATGCTGGCCTCTCTTGATACATCTGTCTGCATTCAGGGCAGGAATAACATCCAGACGATTCTTGTGTTTTCAGCACACAATCAATACATTCCTGGCAGAAATTGTGTCCACACTTCAGCATTACAGGATCTACATAAATGTTTAGACAGACGGAGCATTCCAGCTCTGCTTTCAAATCGGCAGATGCCATTGTTGACAGCAGAAGAAAGAAACGAAAGTGAAAGTCTGTGACGCGTGAAATCCCCGGAGGAGTGGCGTGATTATTGCACACGTCAAGGTTTTTTTTTTTTCTCTTCCGGCATCTTTGGATTACAATTTATTTTGAAAATTAGAAAAAAAAGTGCCATTTGCCACTGAGGTACTGTACATGAGTAAAATATGTGCTACATATATGCAATACATATGTCATACAATGTTTTAAACACCACCAAAGAGATAAGATTCAATAGGCAAAAAAAAGCATCAAATATAAAGTCCATAAAAATCCAAAAATAGTCCCAGTGTAATAAACATCCACGTGAATAAAGATCGAGGTATCCTCTCCATCAGCATGCAGATGCACCATACACTCACCGGACTCTATTGATCCCCCTATTACAGGGAGTCAAATGTGCAAGAGGGATAATCCCAAAGGATCACAGGCCGGTCACCATATATTTGAATCCAAATCACAGCTGACATCCATCCAAATATCCAGGTATGACTGCACTTCAGCGCTCTAATATACCTGTAGCTCCATAAAAGTGTAAGGAGGGAGAGAGAAGAGGGCTCTCATAGTGTTTTTTTTCAAAAAAGGTTTATTTAAAACCAAATAATATTGCACTTACATATAGGTAAAGATCAGCATGTAAAGTAATGGGAACACCGGTTTGCATTCTACCTGCGCTCCAACTACCGCAAATGACGTATCTAAAGAAACTTCATCCAATGTTGTTTCGTTAGCCAATGTCTGATGTCATCAGGGGTCACGTGCTCGGATCGATGTCTACCGCTTATATACACAATTTTCAAGCAGCCTGGGCTAATCTGATCGAAACCCAAGCCATCTTTATTAGTTTTACAGATCCAATCATCAAATAATATTCTATATAAGATATTCTAATATTAGATGGTCTTATTTTGTAATTGTATAGAAAAATCAATTATAGTAAATGTAATAAAGTATCTTTAGTTCTAAGACAGGGGTCTCAAGGTACCGGCCCGCGGGCCGCGGACCGGTTAAAAATGGCCCGCAGACAGCGCCGACCCAGGACGTCTTTTTGCACTGCACCGCAGAGGAGGAGGCACCAAAGAGCTTTACCTTACCATCTGCTCTGTCCTCTCCGCTGCCCGCTGATGCAGCCCAGAGAGAGATCAGAGTGGAGGGAAGATCCGCCCATTGCCCCGCCCACCTAGGCACTGACCTCAGGGCGGGAGATTGAGTCCCCTGTTACTTGGCCCGGTGTGGAAGCCAGGAGGAGAGGACTTGGGAGGCAGATGATCCTGACTGCCAGGAGAGGTGAGTGAGCCATCACACTGAGGCAAAGTCCTTAGTGGGGTGACTGGGGTAGAAGTGTGTAGTGTGGGGGGTATTTTATGGAGTGTGGGGGTAATTGTGTAGTGGGGGGGTAATTGTGTAGTGTGGGCGGGTAATTATGGAGTGTGGAGCTATTTGTGCAGTGTGGGGGGTAATGCGGGGGGTTAATAATGCGTTTGCTGACACCAGTGTTGGGTTAATAATGCGTTTGCTGACACCAGTGCTGGGGGTTAATAATGCGTTTGCTGACACCAGTGCTGGGGGTTAATAATACGTTTGCTGACACCAGTGCTGGGGGTTAATAATGTGTTTGCTGACACCAGTGCTGGGGGTTAATAAGGTCATTTGCTGACACCAGTGTTGGGTTAATAATGCGTTTGCTGACACCAGTGCTGGGGGTTAATAATGCGTTTGCTGACACCAGTGCTGGGGGTTAATAATGCGTTTGCTGACACCAGTGCTGGGGGTTAATAATGCGTTTGCTGACACCAGTGCTGGGGGTTAATAATGCGTTTGCTGACACCAGTGCTGGGGGTTAATAATGCGTTTGCTGACATTAGTGCTGAGGGTTAACAATGCGTTTGCCGACATCAGTGCTGGGGGTTAATAATGCGTTTGCTGACACGTGTTGGGTTAATAATGCGTTTGCTGACACCAGTGCTGGGGGTTAATAATGTGTTTGCTGACACCAGTGCTGGGGGTTAATAATGCATTTGCTGACACCAGTGTTGGGTTAATAATGCGTTTGCTGACACCAGTGCTGGGGGTTAATAATGCGTTTGCTGACATTAGTGCTGGGGGTTAACAATGCGTTTTCTGACATCAGTGCTGGGGGTTAATAATGCGTTTGCTGACACGTGTTGGGTTAATAATGCGTTTGCTGACACCAGTGCTGGGGGTTAATAATGCGTTTGCCGACATCAGTGCTGGGGGTTAATAATGCGTTTGCCGACATCAGTGCTGGGGGTTAATAATGCGTTTGCTGACACCAGTGCTGGGGGTTAATAATGCGTTTGCTGACACCAGTGTTGGGTTAATAATGCGTTTGCTGACACCAGTGCTGGGGGTTAATAATGCATTTGCTGACACCAGTGCTGGGGGTTAATAATGCGTTTGCTGACACCAGTGCCTGGGGGTTAATAATGCGTTTGCTGACACCAGTGCTGGGGTTTAATAATACGTTTGCTGACACCAGTGCTGGTTATAGTATAGTATATTATTTTGCTGGTATAGTTTATTGTTTTTTAAACTTTTTGAAAGTTTGCATGCGGCCCCCATGGGATATGAAAACTTGTCATGTGGCCCTCTGGCAATTTGAGTTTGAGACCCCTGCTCTAAGAGGACAGCGAGGGCCTCTAGTGGCCACTATAGCTATACAGTGTCTCAAAAAAGTGAGTACACCCCACACATTTTTGTGAATATTTTATTCTATCTTTTCATGTGACAACACTGCAGAAATGACACTTTGCTACAATGTAAAGTAGTGAGTGTACAGCTTGTATAACAGTGTAAATTTGCTCTACCCTCAAAATAACTCAACATACAGCCATTAATGTCTAAACCGTGGCAACAAAAGTGAGTACAACCCTAAGTGAAAAGGTAAAAATTTGGCCCAAGTGTCAATATTTTGTGTGGCCACCATTAGTTTCCAGCACTGCCTTAACCCTCTTGGGCATGGAGTTCACCAGAGCTTCACAGGTTGCCACTGGAGTCCTCTTCCACTCCTCCATGACAACATCACGGAGCTGGTAGATGTTAGAGATCTTGCGCTCCTCCACCTTCAGTTTGAAGATGCCCCACAGACGCTCAATACGGTTTAGGTCTGTAGACATGCTTGGCCAGTCCATCACCTTTACCCTCAGCTTCTTTAGCAAGGCAGTGGTCATCTTGGAGGTGTGTTTGGGGTCGTTATTGTGTTGGAATACTGCCCTGTGATCCACTCTCCAAAGGGAGGGGATCATGCTCTGCTTCACTATGTCATGGTACATGTTGGCATTCATGGTTCCCTCAATGAACTGTAGCTTCCCAGTGCCGGCAGCACTCATGCAGCCACAGACCATGACACTCCCACCATCATACTTGACTGTAGGCAAGACACACTTGTCTTTGTACTCCTCACCTGGTTGTGTTCATCTTGGTCTTATCAGACCACAGGACATGGTTCCAGTAATCCATGTCCTTAGTCTGCTTGTCTTCAGCAAACTTATTTGTGGGCTTTCTTTTGCATCATGTTTAGAAGAGGCTTCCTTCTGGGATGATAGCCATGCAGACCAATTTGATGCAGTGTGCGGCATATTGACTGAGCACTGACGGGCTGACCCCGCATCCCTTCAACCTCTGCAGCAATGCTGGCAGCACTCATATGTCTAGTTCCCAAAGACAACCTCTGGATATGATGCTGAGCATGTGCACTCAACTCCTTTGGTCGACCATGGCAAGGCCTGTTCTGAGTTGAACCTGTCCTGTTAAAATGTTGTATGGTCTTGGCCACCATGCTGCAGCTCAGTTTCAGGGTCTTGGCCATATTCTTATAGCCTAATGCCGCATACACATGATCAAACAATCCGGTGGAAAAGTCCGCCCGTGTGTAGGCTCTGGCAGACTTTTTTTACCCAAAAGTCCGGACTAAGAAAGTAGTTTTGCACACCAATCCGTGTGTGCTAGTCCGCAGTACTTTTGAAATGAACAGACTTTTCCCGCCCGGAGAAAAGTCTGCTCATTTTGAGCGCGGCTCCAGGTAGCCGGGCCGATTTTCCGGCGTAGGGATTTCCCTTTAAGTCCATACCAGGTGACGGGGCCTGCGACGCCTCCTTCGCTGGCCCCGGCTACCTGGAGCCGCGCTCAAAATTAGCGGACTTTTCTCCGTGTGTGGGCGAGTCCGTTCATTCCAAAAGTACAGCGGACTTAGTACGCCGTACTTAATCCGCCACAAAAGTACCATGTGTGGGCAGGTAGCTCGTCCGGAAAGTCCAGCGTACAGTCTAACGGACAGTTCGCCAGACTAAGTCCGCCGGATAGTCTGCTACGTGTGTACGCGGCATAAGCCATCTTTATGTAGAGCAACAATTCTTTTTTTCAGATCCTCAGAGAGTTCTTTGCCATGAGAGGCCATGTTGAACTTCCAGTGAGCAGTATGAGAGCGTCAGAACAATAACACCAAATTTAACACACCTGGTCCCCATTCACCCCTGAGATCTTGTAACACTAATCAGGGAAAATGGCTAATTGGGCCCAATTTGGACATTTCACTTAGGGGTGTACTCACTTTTGTTGCCAGCAGTTTAGACATTAATGGCTGTGTGTTGAGTTATTTTGAGGGGACAGCAAATTAACACTGTTACACAAACTGTACACTCACTACTTTACATTGTAGCAAAGTTTAATTTCTTCAGTGTTGTCACATGAAAAGATATAATAAACTCATTTTTGTGAGATACTGTATTTGGAGGGAGTGCCTGAGGCTCAGGCCTTTTTGTCAGGATATTAGAGCCCAGATATCAAAATGAATGATTTTTCCCTTGGAGTTTTTGCTTCATGTGCCATCCATCCCTCTCAGTAATTACCATAAATCGATTCTGCCCTACCTCCTAAATGCAGCCAAATATTTGATCCCCATCCATTGGAAGTCGGCCCATATTCCAGGGCAGGCTTATTGGATTTGTCTGGTCAATAACATCATGGCAACGGAGGAGTGGGTGGCAACATGCAAGGATAGACATGAGAGGTTTTATAGTGTTTGGGCTACCTGGATACATTATACCTCTAGTGCCATACAGGCGCCCTAGCCTGTCACCTCTGGACCCTATTTGTCTCTATCTTCATTACTGGGGACCTGGACCTAAACTGCATTGACTTAGTACAATGCTATCGCATAAGGTGGGCTTGCTAAAGATCCCTAGAACATTTTTGATACCATTATTTTCTGATCCTGTTTTTGCTTTATTTAAAGGTTGGTTTTGTTGTCTATCTTGTGTACAGCCTATTCCCCCCGCCTATTTTTTTCACTTACCTCCTTTACCTTAAACCTCCTCTCCCACTCCCTACATCTTCTCCTATTTCCGTCCCATGTAACATTCTGTTCATGATGTCGTATATATGGGTGCTTTGCTCATGCTCGGTACGACAGTTCATAAACACAACTCCTAGTGTCACCGGGGAATAAAATGGTGGAATTATATGATGTTCACAACTGCATGTACCAAGGCAGTTGATTCTGATTTAGAAAATTTGGGATTTATGGTCTGTTGCCCTTTTGGGTGCTTTTTTCTCTTTTTATTACTTATTGTATGTTTTTGAAAACTAAAATAAAGATTATTCCAAAAAAAAATATCCTTTTAAGTCTCTTCTCTTAAGTAAATCTGAGAGAGCTGAAACAGTTTGAACTGTGTCTGTATCATTTATTGTGCTATTCCACTAACCATTTTGCTAGGTGTGCCAGTAGGGGCTGAGACGATTCTTTGGGTTGAAGGGCAGAGTAACGGACCGAACAAACTTAACCAGCTCCTAAGGGGGTAGCGCTACATGTATCTGGTTTATTTTGAACTAATCTGTGACTGCATACATATTTCCTTACTGAAATGTCTGAACCCAGGGTGTCAGAGGTGTCAGTAGGGAGACTTGCAAAGTCAGGACAACCATTGGGGTACAGCATCTTTAAGCAGCCCTCATGGGGGTAGCGCTACATATAGAGCCTACAGTTTATGCAGTGCATTACATACTGTATGTAACATTTAATTTTTAAAATACTGTAGCTGTGGCCTTCCCTCTTGGTTACTTAGCAATCCGCCAATCACCCTGCTGCCAGACTCCCCACTATCAGTTAAGACAATGAACAGTCATTTGTGCAGTTTTGTTACGTTTATTGCGGGATACAACTTGAGTGGACCAAGGGATGATATGAGATGCCCATAGCATTTGGTGTATTTCAAGACAATACTGAACAGCCTTGGCTTGTAAATCAAGAAAAAAAAAACATTTTATTTAACCACTTCCCACCCGGCCAATGCATATATACGGCCGGGTGGGAGCCGTCTACTCCTGATAGGACGTTCAGGAACGTCATTCAGGAGTAGCGGGATCGCGCGCGCGCGTGCCCGCGCAGCGGCGCGATCCCGATGTGCTCGTGTCACCCGGACACGGCACATCTCAGATCGGCAGGAGGGCTCTGTGATTGGCCCTCCTGATCACATGACGGCCGTGTCCAATCACGGCCGTCATGTGATGTAAACAAACAGCCGGTTGCTAGGCAATCGGCTCTCCTCTCCTCACACGGAAGTCACCGCTGAGGAGAGGAGAGCAGAACGCTGCAGCCGGCTGATGATCAGTGAGTATGGGCTGCTTTTTACAGCTTTTTACTCACTGATCATCAGTGTAGTGTAAACACACAACACACCACACAGTACAAACACAGTCCCCACATATGTCCCCAAAACACACATGTCCCCAAAACATACATGTCCCCAAATAATAAAAACACATGTCCCTAATAATAAAAACATGTCCCCCACATATGTCCCACTAAAATCACATGTCCCAATGATTATCTGCACACATATGTACGTGATCACCTGCACACATATGTACATGATCATTTGCGTACATATGTCCGTGATCACACAAACCAATTATTATACACTTAACGGAATTTTTTTTACCAAAAACATGTAGCAGAATACATTTTGGCTTAAATTTATGACAAAATTTGATTTTATTGGATTTCTTTTCAAATAGAAAAAAGAAAATATTGTTTTTTTTCCAAATTTCCGCTTTTTTTGCGCTTATATCGCAAAAAAAAAAAACGGAGTCGTGAATAAATAACACCAAAATAAAGCTCTATTTGTGCGAACAAAATGATAACAATTTCATTTGGGTACAGTGTAGCATGACCGCGCAATTGTCACTGAAAGCGTTAGAGCGCTGAAAGCTGAAAATTGGGCTGGGAAGGAAGGGGGTGAAAGTGCCCTGTATTGTAGTGGTTAAGCACATAAACACAAGTATCTGAATAAAGGCCCAGTGGGCAGAACAGTATATATAGGAAGATTTATCATACTAAGGACAGAAACACAGCAATTTTGCCTGAAAATATATCTTTTATAAACCACTGCAGCCATTTAATTCTACAGGGCCTCTGCTTTAAAAAAATCTATTATGTTTGGAGGTTCCAAGTAATTTTCAAGCAAAAAGTGCAGATTTTAACTTTTATGTGAAAATTTTAAAAAATTGCACCAGGCAGTGTTAAGTGGTTTAACCGTCTGAACTATATACCCACCTGCTAAAGTGTGGATTAGGAGCAGCATTGTGCAGCGGGCAGTGAACACACAGAGTCCAGGTTAGTAACAACAGTGTATTGTAGCACTCTGAAAAGAGATAGACAAGAAAGGCGCCACCAGATTAAAAACAGTTGCATTTATTTGAAACACACAGGTGCATACATCCACTTACATATAGTATAGAGAATTTCCAGCACAAAAGTCCTCAGCAGCGTCAGCACGCATTGGAGAGCCTGTAGATGTTTTTCCCATCAGATGGAGGGTCCCGACCCGCAGAACTCCACCGAGATCGAGGCTTGGCTCAGGTCCACAGTGAAACGCAGGCATCGAGCGTGGTGACATCACTGCAAATAACGACGACGTTTCGGAGCATGCACGCTGCGTGTAAACAAACAGGCGCACTCCTTCCTCAAGTAATTTTCAAGCAAAAAGTGCAGATTTTAACTTTTATGCGAAAATTTAAAAAAATTGCACTAGGCAGTGTTAAATGGTTAAGAGTTAAGGATTGGGTAAACAGTTGTTTAACCATCTGAACTATATACCCACCTGCTAGAGTGTGGATTAGGAGCAACATTTTGCAGCGGGCAGTGAACACACAGAGTTTCGGAGCATGCGCACTGCGTGTAAACAAACAGGTGTGCTCCTTCCTCAAGCTTAGCGTGCCTGTTTGTTTACACGCAGTGCGCATGCTCCGAAACGTCTTCGCTATTTGCAGTGACGTCACCACGCTCTACGCCTGCGTTTCACTGTGGACCTGAGCCAAGCCTCGATCTCGGTGTACCCCGTCAGACAGGGAAGTTCTGCGGATCGGGACCCTCCATCTGATTGGAAAAACATCTACAGGCTCTCCAATGTGTGCTGACGCTGCTGAGGACTTTTGTGCTGGAAATTCTCTATACTATATGTAAGTGGATGTATGCACCTGTGTGTTTCAAATAAATGCAACTGTTTTCAATCTGGTGGCGCCTTTCTTGTCTCTCTCTTTGCATGTAACTTGGAGCCTGCTTTCAACTCTCTTCTGAAGGCTTGCCCTGGAATATGGACTTGTTACTAAGAAAACACAAAAAATGTTTTTTCTCCTACTTGCTTTTTAATCATTATTATTTCATCTCAAAATCAGAACTGCATCTCTCTGAATGGACAATAAGATCCTAAACACTATTAATTGAGTAACAGTGCCACTTTCCCATTTGATTTTTATTGTAGCACTCTGCCTGATCCAAGATGGCCACTAAAGTCACATGGGGAGCCAGCTTTCAATCAAATAGTGGCCCCTGCATGACTGAGGAAATCATAGAGGAACCAGTTCCTCTTGAGATTCGCACTGATCTGCATTGCCACTACAGCCAAGCGCCACCTGCAGTGGAGACTGCAGACTGCACTTGCATACAAGAGGGCAAGACTTGGCTATTTTTATTATCAGACATATACAAACAGCAGGGCTTTGTTAATGAACTTTTCCTAATATATTCCCACAGCCCCCAAGCATATGTACATGTACAGTACAAGTTAACATACAAACAGACATTTGAAGGAAACATCTCTATGCTCTGTCCTAGCCTGAAAGTTAATAAACAAAATGTCCGTGATCTAGTCAAATTGACTATTCATCCAATTATTCTATGCAGTTGTCAGAAATGGTTGGAAATAAATGATCGCAAATATTAAATTATCATTTGAACCTGCGTGTATGCCTCTTTTTATGCACAAGAGCTTGCAACCTGTATTTTAGTAAAGGGACTACAGGCATTTGGTAGGCAGGTAGGTGCTATTGTACAACGAACAGGGTCAACAAATCCAGTGTAGTATTTTCATGATGCAACTAAATAAAATTATATTAAGGTTTCAGGAAAAGCTAATGAAAAAAAGAAAAAAAAGATGGAAGTCTACTAAACTGAGAAAAGATCATCATGTCATGTGGCTGGCAGATGATTTACACGATGTTAGACTCCACAGGCAGAGCTTAGCCGGCTTTGCACACTCTTCGTGGCTTCTGCTCAGCTCACTCGCACACCACCCAAAGAAGGCGTGAACTATGAGGCAAGGTGCATCTCCATCCTTGTCCACTCATACAGCATAGCCAGCAAAAAGGAGACAGGCACCCCCTAGGGGATGTTTCTTCAGTCCTCCACCACAGAGCTTGGGAAAATGAAAGCTACTGCCTGGGGAGGGGGATGGACATTCATCCCAATCTCTTCCCACAATCAGCAACAATGTAACAAATTAAGGCACCCAAATGTGCAGGCATCCGGCTGCAGCAGCAATGATGAAATACCTCGATGTCTGTACAGATTTTTGGAAGGCAATGTCTCAAAAAAATGCAGATGTCCATGAGTATGTCTAATTTGCGGGACAAAGACATGTTGGAACATTTTATGAAAAACTATGATTGTCCAGGCAAAAATGGGGCAGTTAGCAGCTATGGATATCTATCCTCCCTTACTCATACCCAGGTCAACCTGATGTTTTTCACAGGGACAGTAGGGTTGCCACTTTTTCTTCAAGTCAAACCCCGAACACTTTAGCGGCGCACAGCTATTTTTTTTATACTATAAACTATACCTATATTTTTCCATTAAATAACATTTCTAATCATATGATGTTAAGAGTTCCCCCTTTACATCAAAGTCCACAGAGTTCCCCTTTACATCTGAACTCGCAGAGTTCTCTTTCACTGTAAGGGGGAGAACTTTGGGGACTCTGATGTAAGGGAGAACTCTGGGGACTCTGATGTAAGGGAGAACTTTGGGGACTCTGATGTAAGGGGGAGAACTTTGGGGACTCTGATGTAAGGGAGAACTCTGGGGACTCTGATGTAAGGGAGAACTCTGGGGACTCTGATGTAAGGGAGAACTTTGGGGACTCTGATGTAAGGGAGAACTTTGGGGACTCTGACATAAGGGATGTTCTGGGAACCCTGATTTAAGGGGGAACACTGAGTGCTCTGATGTAGGAAGAGGACTCTGATGTAAGGGGGAAAACTGTGGCCTCTGGTGCAAAGGGGAACTCTGATGTAAGGGGTGCTCTGAGAACCCTGATTTACCTTAGTGTACTCACTCAGGGGCAAGAGAGAGAGAAGGGGGGGGAGACTTCAGTCACAGACAGGGATGGATGGTGAGCTCACTCACCCCTTGGTAGTCAGCACCTCTCATCCAGATGTATCTGAGGCTGCTGGATTTCAAATTTCCAGGCCCAACTTTCATTTTCTGAGGCACAGCGCCGGGGATTGGAGTGTTGGCAGACACGGAGGGGTAGGGGTGGGGGGAAGAGGTGCAGATCGAGACCTCTCTCCTCTCCCGTCTGTGTGTTTGGGGGGGGGGATTGTTAGTGTTGGCTTTGGGCAGTGTGAAAGAGAGTGTAACAGACACTCTCAGCTAAACAACTGCAGCCAGTAAACCTGCTGGTAAGCCATAGTCCAGTCTAAATAATGTGTCCGGGTTTCAGGCAGTCTGAAACCCGGACACATGATTCCAAACCCGAACTGTCCGGGTGAATCCTGGACAGGTGGTAACCCTAAGGGACAGACTAGCAATATGGGCTCCTCCAGGCCTTGCCAGTTCCACTAGCATGGTTGATGATACCTTCTCTCTAGCAGTTAAATGGCAATAAGAAGCTGGAAGGAGGTGAATTGGAAGGCTGTCTGGAAGGACAGTGTAAATCTAAAGCCGCGTACACACGGGCGGATTGTATGGCCTACTTAGTCCGCCGAAACACATTTCAGCGGACAGTCCGCTCGTGTGTGGGCTTCAGCGGACTTTTTCAGCGTGCAGTACGGCGGACTAAGTATTTCGGATTTTTCGAAATTCTGTCCGTCGTACTCGCATTTCGGTGGACAGTATGGCTGTGTGTGTGCCAGTCCGCCGTACTTTTGAAATGAACGGACTTTTCCCGCCCAGAGAAAAGTCCGCTCATTTCGAGCGCGTCTCCAGGTAGGCGGGGCCTGCGAAGGAGACGTCGCTGGCCCCGCCGCCTGGTATGGACTTAAAGGGGACCCCCAACGCCGAAAAAAATCGGCGTGGGGGTCCCCCCCAAGTCCACAACAGACCCTTGTCCGAGCACGCTTCCCGGCCGGCCCCCCCTCCTGAGCCGTACCAGGCCGTGTGCCCTCAACATGGGAGGGTGCCTTGGGGAAGGGGGGGCCGCGCGGCCCCCCCACCCCAAAGCACCTTGTCCCCATGTTGATGAGGACAAGGGCCTCTTCCCGACAACCCTGGCCGTTGGTTGTCGGGGTCTGCGGGCGGGGGGCTTATCGGAATCCGGGAGCCCCCTTTAATAAGGGGGCCCCCGGGTACCGGCCCCCCACCCTATGTGAATGAGTATGGGGTACAATGTACCCCTACCCATTCACCTGTAAAATAAAAGTACAAAAAAAAACACAGCACACGAGATAAAATACTTTATTGCACTGCTCCGGGGGTCTTCCGTCTTCGGGGGTCTTCTCGCCGGACTCCTCCGCTATCTTCTTGTAGCTCTTTTACTAGCGGAGGAGCCCGGCTTTCTTCCTCGCCGCCGGCCTCTTCTCCCGACTTCGGTCTGGTAAGTGCACACCAGCGAGTGGGAACACCAAGGGTGCATGTGATTTGCATTTTGGGGAAGGAGGTGTTTTGTAATCCACTATGCGTGGTTTTTGCTGGAGTATATATTGAGATTTGGATGAAGAAACACTGCATTTTTTAGATATATTTGTTTGTAGTTATACAATGTATTTATATTATTTATATTAATTTTATTTGAGTACAAAGAACATGTTGGATGGACTTTGATTTCCCGTTATGCTTTTTCATTGGGTACTTATCACTTAAATTGATCATTTATCAAGTTTTTTACATGTTTCACTTTGAGTTTAAAAGCACAGTATTTATATATGTATATATATAAGAGAAGCACAGCACTTTATTGTATTTTTCGCAATAGAACTGTTATCAACTTAGAATATATGGTTCACAGCACTAGCAGCCTCACAGGAGTAGAAACACCATAACAGCAACATCAGCATGGGGTGTTTATAGTTTTTCACCAGTGTACATATGCCTTGCTTTCAGGTCGCGGCAGGAATTGTACGTCCAATCACTTTTAGGCATATTGCCCACTGACTGCAGCCCATATGGGTGAATGGGGGACGCTCTGGAAGCCCCCTGAAACCACGTGCAGAGGGTTAAAGCAAGTGGTGATGAGGTGATTAAGGATGTGCCAGCGGTTCGAATTGAACATCATTTTTTTCTAAAACAAGCTGAACATATGGGGCACGTGCAGGAAATTTGAGCACCATGAAATGCCTTGTAATGCACTGCGAGATCGCAGTGCATTGCTTTATGATGATTGGCCAAAGCATGCGTCTGACCTGTATGCTTTGGCCAATTACAGCGTGCTCTGCTAGGAGAGACATAATTGGCCAAAGGCACATGCACCTGCTCAGTGTCAAATCCAGAGGTTGTCTTTGGGAAATAGATGTATGAGTGCGCCATGCTGCCACTGATCACTGTGTTCTGTGACAGTCACAGGTGAGCAGAGAGAAAAAAACGCGTTATTCTGAGGTACAGTGAACCAGCACTGAAGAGAAAACTGCTTTGAGGCCACAAGAAAATGGCTGCCGGCCATGCTCTGCAAGAAAATGAAGGGAAAATGGTGGCAGCCGCCGGAAAATGGCGCCATTATATGCAGAGGAGAAGTTCTCACAGGCACTGCAGACACAGAGAAAAACACAGCACAAAGACCCAAACAGCCAGCACAGCACCAGCCAAGGATCAGAGACCCCCGGAGGAAGGTACATACACCACACCTCATGCCCAGTTATGCAGCATCCCCCGCAGGGGGAGGAGGGAAAAGCAGGGACAGGGAGAGAGGAAAGGGAGAGGGAGGGACCCCCTAATCGACCTCCCAGGGAATGCCCAGCTGCTCTATCCTGCCGAGGCAGGGAGAGCTGTACTTACCCATCCGGACGAGCTGGAGGCATTCCATAACAGACCCATCACCCAAGCAGTACGGGGTGGCTGCTGGCCAAGGCACACTGTGACACAAACAGCAGTAGCCTGGTCATATTTGTGCCCCGGAGCATATAGCTCACCGGCCGCCCCTGGAGCTTGAGGGTCATGACGTGGCCGACCCAGAGCATAGCAGCCAGGACTGGGCAGACTACAAGGATTTGTATTATTCAGCTTGTCACTCAGCCGGCTGTTGATAGAAGATCACAGGATCAATATCTTGCGCATTTTTTTTTTTTTTTATCTTTTTATTAATTTTTCCATAAACAAAACATACAACAGTGGCCACATCCATCCAAAACACTGTCCACATCCAGTCTATCTAACAGAGACCATCTAACTACAAACATCCCTTCCCTTCCCCCCTCCCCTCCCTTCCCACCCCTATTAGTCACATCTCGCAATGGGAACTATCCCAGACTATCGCATAAAGATTTGCATGTTTTAAAGCTTATCTCCTAGTGCCATATTCATTACGGATATCTCCAAGGTGCGTCAGTTAGTGTGTTTCATAAGTAAAGCAATGGTGGCTTAATCAAAACTCCGTGTCTTGTACCTTCAGGTCCCCCCCTCAGCCCACCGTGTCACTGGAGTTACACCAGGAGTGCCACACTTTATCAAACTTTTTCCCGCAGCCTCTACCCTCATAAGCAGCTTTATAGTAAGGTAACATTGAATTCACCAGACCCTTCCAAGCAGCAACGCCCAGGCCAGCAGGATAGCTTTCCTACCATAGAAAAAAAGGATATTCAGCATCGTACGCATGGCCCGTGTAGGTACTACTTCATCCACTAGTCCCAAAAGGCACACCTTGATGGTCATCGGTATCGGAACTGAAATCAGCTCCGAAACACATGCAACTACATCATTCCAGAATTTCTGTATGTGAGGACAATGCCAGAAAATGTGCCCGTCGTCGGCGGGTGTGTGGCGACATCGCCAGCATTCCGTCGAGGCCGAGGGGAAAATTCTGCCCAGTCTAGCCGGAGTGTAGTAACTCCTATGCAAAAATTTGAACT
Source organism: Lithobates pipiens (assembly GCF_037356315.1). Classification (NCBI taxonomy): domain Eukaryota; kingdom Metazoa; phylum Chordata; class Amphibia; order Anura; family Ranidae; genus Lithobates; species Lithobates pipiens. The sequence goes on from NW_027507718.1 coordinate 406,078,437, forward strand.
GAATCAACCTGTCTCTTGCGGATACTAGGTGTTTGAACGGTCGAGTCCATAGGTCATCTCAGTCCTCCCCCTGCACCTCCGGAACCCCAGTAACATTCTTAATAATGTCAGGCACCAAATAGCCTCTCTCCCTGGAAGGGCAAGTCCGCCAGTGCTTTCTTAGATGCCTGGTCCGCAGACCAGCATTTCAGCCAAAATCAGGCGATGTAACACTAGCAACTATATATATATATATATAATATATATATATATATATATATATAAATATATATATATATATATATATATATATATATATATATATATATATAAAAACATTTTCAGCAAATGCAATTCTCAGTTGGTGCCACAAGGTGACATGGTGACTTCCTCGCATGGTACCACTAGATGGCACTATGATCTAACCTTAATATGTTGGCGTTCCTGTATGTAAATAAGCAATGTGCACATCTTTTGGTCCTAGAGCAATTCTCTGTTGTTCAAAAGAGGCATTTTATCTTTTGTGCAAGTTATGGTAACAAATCAGAAGGTTGATCTTTTTGCTTGTAAAGACTTTTCACATCTTATCAAACCAAGACAAAAGGATTTATTTAGTGCTGAAGTAGAGAGTGTTCACTTTGCAAAAAGAACGCTCACATAGCTTAGTACTATGGTGAAGCTCTGTTCACTTAGACCACATTCACACATGTGTTTAGCTGCAGACTATGGATTGCTGCAGAGTTTCCTCAAACATCTACGGGTGAAGGATAAATGTTTTTGCCATACCAGAAAGACTAATGAGTTTGCCACATCTTTGGATGTATAGAGAAAGTCTGAATACCCCCAAAATGGGATTTTAAATTGGCAAAAACACTATAGGAATGAGTAAAATCGTTTTATTAATACAAATAGAAACTAAAAAATCATCATGCGATGATTACTAAAACAAACATGTACATAAAACACAAACAAACAATATCTTGCAATAGAATACACAAGTACGTATATGAAGTAGTTTCTCTCCAGTAACCGAGAACACTTTCCGGGAACCAAATCGAAGAAAAGCTATCCGATACCCTACATGTTTCAGGTTCAAAGTCCTTTCATCAGGGGTATTTGTATAGGAGATTTTAAATTCGAAATATGGTGAATGGCACCGCAGTCAAACACAAGAGTATTCAGGCAAGACTGAATTTAACATTGTCAGTAGATGGCGTGTGTAGAGGTCTAATTCAACCTATAGATTTGAATTGTGATGGCCTGTAAGGAACGTGTCAGTGGTCCCTCAAGCCAAGGGATGTGAAACTGAGAACAGTAACTTTTTAGCTTCTATAAAAGATCACACAGTAGGGTTCAGAATAGGACATTGATCAAAGTCCTGCATAAATAATAACGCTGTGTTAAAATGCTGTGCATCGTTCCTTAAACTGTGTGAAAAGTATCCATAAGGCACCCCATCTGATCTGGCAACATCTGCAGTGGTTACCGGAAAGTGGAGTACATGGCAGAGCGGAAGGAGACTGTGTCGTAAATGACCAGTGTACTATCTTCCGGACGGCAGCAGGTGCCTCTACAGTGGTGGTACTCAAGGGCCTAGTCGCAAGTTCGACTGCTGCGACCCTTGTAATTTCACCACTGGCTACAGCTAAGTAGGGTCAGAAACAGCTCTTTAGCCTCTCCAGGGCTACAACATGGCACACTCCAAGCCACTCCTCCCAGATGGCCCGTAGCATTCACAATTAATATATAGGGAAAAAATCCCACCTCTCCATTACGACACAGAAGACCCTTCAGTGTCCAATCTGGCTTACACCTTTCGAGGGCTATCCCTTGAAAGGCGTAAGCCAGAGTGGACACTGAAGGGTCTTCCGTGTCGTAATGAAGAGGTGGGGTTCTGGTTGCAGTTACACCCATGTTATATGACTTTCCAATTATTGTCATGCATTTATTTCCATATATATTTATTGTGGATGCTACGGGCGGAGATAGTGGAGAGGAAGCTTGGAGTGTGGCATGTTGCAGCCCTGGATAGGCTAAAAAGCTGTTTCTGACCCTACTTATCTGTAGCGGTCGCATTACTTCCGGTAAGAATACTCCTGAGGGGGGGGGGGGGGCACCTTGAGGTGATTTATTTGCCTTCACCTACTGGGAGCATGAAATGAATGGATGGAATAAAAACACTACTGTGAAAAACAGCACTGTGTGAAACTCCTATTTATGTGGACAAAGCCGTTTCCTTTATTCTTGCATGGACACATTTTTCACTTTTATATATTTTTTTATACAGTATTCTTGTTTTTTTGGTGACACATAGTTGATGCTGTTTGTCTATTTGTGTGTCTCATTATATTATTTGTTTGTGGTCACAGCAATGATTGCACATTATAGCTAAGATAGTGTTATTTTGGATATTTTAGAGCTGCACAGTTTGTTAATGATCTTTGTTACACATCTGTGGGTTTGTGATTAGTGTCAGTGGCTTTCTTATTCAGTTTATTTTCATTGTTAATATTCTTACATGTATCTAGTAGTGATGCACAGGTTTACTTGTTATATTTATGATAAAAAATAATGTTCTTTGGAAACGTGGCATTAGTAATTATGCTGCCAAAATTAGTTTGTGCTGTAAATTGGCTCCAGTATTGCTCCTGTTATTTCCTGCTGGGGGCTGCCATTATGCTGAAGTCCAGTGCCCCTGAGCAGTAGCAAATCTTTAGACTGCCAGCTGATCAGCCTTTAGTGGCTCTTGATTTTTGGCACAGGGCCAAAAAATAGAGAGCAGCTGAGCATGTACAGAGCAGAGTGATACAGTGGAGTTGATTTACTAAAACTAGAGAGTGCAAAATCAGGTGCAGTTCTGCACAGAAACCGATCAGCTTCTAACTTCAGCTTGTTCAATTAAGCTTTGACAAAAAACTTGCAAGCTACTTGGTTTCTATGCAGAGCTGCACCAGATTTTGAACTCTCCAGTTTTAGTAACTCATTCCCAGTGTATTACTGGATTTTAAACAGTATAGGCACTTATTGTTAATGTTTTATATTTGCTATACCTGCAAAAGGAGTCAACCTGAAGTGATCTAGCAAGACATAATTTTCTGATGAAAGTTCTACGTTAAGGTTTCTTTTGGCAAAATAAAAAAAACACAGCAGTCCTCCCGCAACTAGTTTTACTATCTGTTTTATTACCTGGCAGTAGATCTGAGTCTTTTTTGTACTTTCCATTTTAGGGTGACGACGCTGTTCTGTCTACAGGGAAACTAAACAGCAGTGTTGTCAACCTGTGGGTAGTCTTAGATGATCATGTGCTTGTAGATGGACTTTAACAAATTCAGCCCGGACCTTTTTGCTGGCTTAAGACCAGACCACTTTTTGCGATTTGGCACTGCGTCGCTTTAACTAACAATTGTGCGGTCGTGCGACGTGGCTCCCAAACAAAATTTTTTGAGCTATAAACAAAAATAGAGCGACAATTTTGAAAATAACGCATTATTTTTTACTTTTTGTTATAATAAATATCCCCCAAAAATATAAAAAAAAACATTTTTTTCCCCCAGTTTAGGCGGATACATATTCTTCTATATATTTTTGGTAAAAAAAATCGCAATAAGCGATTATTGATTGGTTTGCGCAAAAGTTATAGCGTTTACAAAATAGGGGATAATTTTATGGCATTTTTATTAATAATTTTTTTTTACTAGTAATGGTGGCGATCAGCGATTTTTATTGTGACTGCGACATTATGGCGGACTATTCAGACTTTTTTGACACATTTTTGGGACAATTGTCATTTATACAGCAATCACTGCTATACAAATGCAGTGATTCCTGTGTAAATGACACTGGCAGTGAAGGGGTTAACCAGTGGGTGGCAGTGTAGGGGTTAAGTGTTCCTAGGGGCGTGTTACTAACTGTTGGGGACTGGGCTTTCTTTTAGTGAACACTGATCTCTGCTCCAATCACATGGAGCAGAGATCAGCGTCACTTGTTGCTAAGCAGAACTGGGAGATGCTGTTTACAACGGCATCTCCTAGTTCAGCCGCCCCGTGAGACGATCGCTGGTATGCCTGCGGCGATCGAGTCTGCGGGACCCGTGACCAGACTCACGGGGGTCCCGACCGGCACGTGAGCGCGCCGCCAACAGCGCGCTCACGATGGCAGGGCAGCAAATTTAAATTTGTGTGCTGTAATCTCTAGCAACCAGTCAGTGACCTGTAATGATACACTGTAACCTGAGAACCAATCACAATCGCTGCCTGATCTCATTCAGTAAAAGGATTTTGAGTTTAGCTTCTATTTATTGTATGTCTCAGAGCAGGTGGAGAGTGAAACTGCATGGAGGGGAGAGCCCAAGAAATTTTTTGCCCAGGGTCCAATCAATATTAAAGACGGCTCTGCAAAGAGCTATTAGAATAATGATGGTAATCCAATTTTTTTTTTATACATTTCTGACTCATTTAACAAATGCAAATGAGTAGTATTTAAAATCATGTCCCTATCAAATACAAATATCTGAAGGTTTTAAGTAGCACTTATGAGACGGCGAAACTTAAAATGAGCAGATGTTTTGCTTTTGAGCCTGATCATCCTGTTTTACATAAGCTCTGCTTTGTAAAATATACTTCTTCTAACCCATGTCTGTGGAACTGAAGCTCTTGTGTTCACATAATTACCAATATGTGTATATTATCATTTGGGTCAGACCATATGCACACAAGCACAGAATGTTCCCAGACTTGGCCATGCTTTTACTCGTGAATAATCAATAAAGACTGCAGCAATGTTTTCACAAATACTCCTAGTAAAACATCTTCTAAGGTGCAATCCTTTTTTGAAACTTTCTTTTAATATACGCTCTTAGATCCTGCTTTCGAAATACTAGACTTCTTCATTAAAGAGAACCTGTCATGACAGGCTGTCATTACTGACATCAACAGTGCCTTGCAAAAGTATTCACCCCCTTTGGCATTTTTCGTGTTTTGTTGCCTCACAACCTGGAATTAACATGGATTGTTTGAGAATTTGCATCATTTAATTTACAGAACATGCTCACAATTTTGAAGATTTTTTTTTTTATTGTGAAGCAAACAACAAATAGGACAAAATAACAGAAAAAGTCAATGTGCATAACTATTCTCCCCCCTAAATTCAATATTTTGTAGAGCCACCTTTTGCGGCTATCACAGCTCCAAGTCATTTTGGATAAATCTCTATGAGCTTTCCACATCTTACCACTAGGTTTTTTGCCAATTCCTCCTTGCAAAACGGCTCCAGCTCCTTCAATTTGGATGGTTTGGGCTTGTGAACAGCAATCTTTAAGTCTGACCACAGATTCTCTATTGGATTGAGGTCTGGGCTTTGACTAGGCCATTTCAACACATTTACATGTTACCCCTTAAACCACTCAAGTGTTGCTTTAGCAGTGTGTTTGGGGTCATTGTCCTGCTGGAAGGTGAACCTCCGTCCTAGCCTCAAATCACACACAGAGTGGTACAGGTTTTGCTCAAGAATATCCCTGCATTTAGCACCATCCATCTTTCCCTCAACTCTGACCAGTTTCCCAGAACCAGTTGCTGGAAAACATCTTCACAGCATGATACTGCCACCACCATGTTTCACTGTGGGGATGGTGTTCTTTGGGTGATGTGATGTGTTGGGTTTGCGCCAGACATAGCGTTTTCTTTGATGGCCAAAAAGTTACATTTTAGTCTCATCAGACCAGAGCACCTTCCTCCATACATTTTAGGAGTCTCCCACATGCCTTTTCACAAACTCAAAACATGTAATTTTGTTTTTTTCTGAAAGTAATGTCTTTCTTCTGGCCACTCTGCCATAAAGCCCAACTCTATGGAGCGTACAGCTTATTGTCGTTCTATGTACAGATACTCCAGTCTCTGCTGTGGAACTGCAGCTCCTCCAGAGTTACCTCTGTGCTGCCTCTCTGATTAATGCCCTCCTTGCCTGGTCCGTGAGTTTTGGTGTGCGGCCGTCTCCTAGCAGGTTTGCTGTTGTGCCATGTTCTTTCCATTTGGTTATGATAGATTTGATGGTGCTCCTAGGGATCATCAATGATTTGGATATTTTTTATAACTTAACCCCGACTTGTACTTCTCAACAACATTGTCCCTTACTTGTTTGGAAAATTCCTTGGTCTTCATGGCAGTGTTTGGTTAGTGGTGCCCCTTGCTTAGGTGTTGCATCTTTCAAAAAGGTGTGTATATGTAATGACAGCTCATATGACACTAAGGCCGCGTACACACGCGCGGACTGTTGGCCCAACCTTGTCCGCTGAACAGTGTTTGGGCAGACAGTCCGCTCGTGTGTGGGCTTTCAGCGGACAGTTTCAGCGGACAGTTGGACGGACAAGGTTTTACGGAAATTCCGAAAAACTGTCCGCTGAAACCTTGTTTCAACGAACAGTCCGCCCGTGTGTAGGCTTGTTCGTCAAACTAAGTTCCGCGCATGCTCAGAAAGGATTTTCAAGCCGAAAGTTATAATGCAGTGTATAGGACGTCGTATTTTGCGTCCCGTCGTACGTGCCGTTCACGTCATCGCGCACGGTTTCAGCAAACTGTTCGTTCGTCGTGTGTGGCCATGTCCGTCCATGCTAAGTTTGAGCGGACTGTTCGCTCAAACTGTTGGACGGACAAAGTTGGGCCAACAGTCCGCGCGTGTGTACGCGGCCTTAGATTGCACACAGGTGGACATTTAATTTCATAATTATGTGACTTCTGAATGTAATTGGTTGCACCAGAGCTTTTTATGGGCTTCATAACAAAGGAGGTGAATATATACGCACATGCCAATTATCAGTTTTTTATTTCTGAAAAGAAGTTGTAAGTATATATTTTTTCTAATTTTACTTCACCAACTTAGGCTATTGTGTTCTGATCCATTACATATAATTCAGATTAAAAAAAACATTGAACTAATAGCTGTAATGTAACAAAATAGGTAAAAAGCCAAGGGGGGGGTGAATACTTTTGCAAGGCACTGTATTTCTAGAAAATTATTGTGATCTAGCATTCATGCTGTAAGAGATTTTCCCATCCACGCCAAACAGAGGATGGACAAATCACCCTATGCTTGTTGTTGTATTATGACAGCCGGCACCCATGACTATTAGCCCTTGTACACACGGTCGGACATTCCGACAACAATTTTGTCCGAAACTTGTGTTGCATACACACGGTTGGACAAAGTTGTTGGAAAATCCGATCGTTCAGAAGGTGATGACGTTATTTCGTTACGACGGGACTACGTTTAGGCTAGTAGCCAATAGCTTTGGTCTAGGAATTTGATCTGAGCATGCGTGGCACTTTGTCCGATCGGAATTCTCTACAAACGATAGGACAAAGTCTGATCGGATCATGTGGTCGGAAAGTTTTATAGCCCAGCTCTAAAACTTTGTTGGTCGGATAAGTCCGATGGAGCCCACACACAGTTGGATTATCCGACAACACGGTCCGATCGGACATTTTCCGTCGGAATGTCCGATCGTGTGTACAAGGGCTTAGAATACCTGAACAGTGAATGTCTGCTGATTAGCTACAGTCACTGTTAAGCCAACTTTTTTCACCTTGACTCCTTCAATTTCTCAATCAACTTTTGTTGAGCCAGGTGGTGTCGGTAGGGCCACCCATAGCTCCAATTTATGTTGATTGTCAGGAATTATCTGACATTTAAGTCTTATATGCAGTGTTGTCTTTAACGCAAGGCAAAAGGGGCAGCTGCCCAGGGCCCAGTTATTGTTGTGGGGCCCGAATCAGCAGTCCCTTGAGCCCACACCAGCGTTGCCATAGATCTGATATTCTGCCTGCCACAGTGACGCTGCTGAAGTCCCACCTCCTGGCTCCTGCTGCTGCCAACAATAGGGGTTAGGACCACCCGGCGTCTAGCAACCAATCATGTGGCTAATCTGACTCCGACTCTGCCACCGCATTCAGCGGAGATCGGAACTTTCTCCTGCAGTCCTCCAGGCTCCCCCTGCAGCTGTCAGTGGTGTTTGGTTGCTAGGTCACAACCGCTTAGCATCTAGCAACCAACCACATTGTTTGTCTGACTCCGCCCCTGCCCCTGTTCAATGGATGAACACAGGATTTCCTGCTCCAGACTGGGTTGCTGCGACTGTTGCTAGTGCCACATGGCTTATCTGACACTTCCCTTCCACCCCTCAGTGTTTAGTGGAAGAGCATAGGGCTTCTCCCTCCACACCTGGCTACTGCAGCTGCTGCCAGTCCAGTGCCAGCTCAGTGAACTCAAGGAAGGTAAGGAAAATCTCTGATTTATTTTAGAGGAGGAGCAACAGCTCTGGAGTCCCTGATATAAGAAGGAGGGAATCCTGATGAAGGGGGAAATGTGTGAACCCTGATGTAAGAAGGATGGATCTGAGGACCCTAATGTAAGGAGTGGGGCTCTCTGGGGACCCAGATGTAAGGAGGGGGGCCCTGGGGACCCTGATGTAAGGAGGAGGCCCCTGGGGACCCTAATGTAAGGAGGGGGCCCTGATGTAAGGAGGGGGGCCCTGGGGGCTCTCTGGGGACCCTGATGTGAGGAGAGGGTCTCTGGGGACCCTGATATAAGGAGGAGGCTCTCTGGGGACCCTTATGTAAGGAGGGGGGCTCTGGGGACCCTGATGTCAGGAGGGGGTCGTGGGGGGCTCTCTTGGGACCCTAATGTAAGGAGAGGGGCTCTCTGGGACCCTGATTTAAAGAGGGGGATCTCTGGGGACCCTGATTTAAAGAAGGGGCTCCCTGGGGACCCTAATTTAAAGAGAGGGTTCTCTGGGGACCCTGATGTAAGAAGGGAGGCTCTGGGTGCCTTGATGTAAGGAGGGGGGCTCTCTGGTGACCCTGGTGTAAGGAGGGGGCTCTCTGGTGATCCTGATGTAAGGAGGGGGCTCTCTGGCGACCCTGGTGTAAGGAGGGACTCTGGTGACCCTGATGTAAGGAGAGGGGCTCTGGTGACCCTGATGTAAGGAGGGGGCTCTGGAGATCCTGATGTAAGGAGGGGGCTCTGGGGACCCTGATGTAAGGAGGGGGCTCACTGGGGACCCTGATGTAAAGATGGGGCTCTCTGGGTACCCTGATGTAAGCAGGGGGTTCTCTGGGGACTCTGATGTAAGGAAGGAGCTCTCTGGGGACCCTGATGTAAGGAGGGGCTCTCTGGGGACCCTAGTATAAGGAGGGGGCTCTTTGGGGACCCTGATGTAAGGAGGGGGCTCTGGGGACCCTGATGTAAGGAAGAGGCTCTCTGGGGACCCTGATGTAAGAGGGGGACTCTGACATAAGAGAGGGGCTCTCTGGGTACTCTGATGTAAGGAGGGGGTATCTCTGAGGACCCTGATGTAAGCAGGGGGCTCCCTGGGTACACTGATGTAAGAAGGGGGCTATGGGGACCCTGATGTGAGAAGGGGGGCTCCGAGGACCCTGATGTAAAAAGGGGGGCTCTGGTGTCCCCAAAGTAATGAGGGACCTCAATATATAGAGAGGATAACTCTGGGAGAGGATATCGGTGAGAATCCTGATTTAAGTTTTGGGGCCCAGGGGATGTTAATACAAGAAAGGTGCCTCTGGGACCATGATTTCAGATGGGGGAACTCTGATGTAAGGAGGGGGGGGGGTTCTGCACTGCCACTTATTCCATCCCCCAAGCACTGCCACCAGCACTGTAACTCATCCCATCGCCCCAGCACTACCACTAATTCCCCCCCCCCCCCTTTGCCATTGATCACACCCCCCCCCCCACAGCTCCAAAAGCCAACTGCCAATAATGATGTGTGGTAGTCTCTAGCAACCAATCAGGAAGCGTAAGTGGGGAGCGAAATTGCAAGGTTATTAAAGACGGCCCTGGTTATATGTCCAGCTTAAGTCGCTGAGCTGTGACAAGCATAGAAATTGGAAATTCTGATTTTTCTGCACAGTTCATCAGAAACATTAAAAGCAGGCACAGCTGGCAAATGCATTTTCAGAAGAAGGCCTCTATTTTTCTCAGAACAATTTGCATCTAAATTCTGTTGCCTGTGTCATTCATTGGCTCTACCATTTGACATGCAGTTTTTACTAAAGGTTATCTCTACACTTTTTTTTCATCATACAGTATGCTCAGTTTTAAAAAATGTATTTTAAAGTGAAACCTGGTGGATTGATTCAGCCCCTGGTTGCTGATATGCAGGGCTTTTTTTCAGGGGGAACTTGGTGGAACTCAGTTCCACCACCTCTGGCTCAGACATTTTGGTGCCTGCTCACCACAATCACTTGTAAACACAGAAGTCTTGGTGTTTACAAGTGACAGCTCTGCACTCCATGAACTATGCACTCTGTATTTAATGCAATCCTGATATTTAATGCCCCTTTAAGACCCTGCTACTGTTTTTGAAATATGACCGCACCTACTATTTGATGTTATTTGGAGGGTGTGTGTGTGGGGAGGGGTTTTGAGGGGTTGTGGTTGAGTTCCAGAACCTATTGTTTGAAAAAAAACCAAAAGCCCTGCTGATATGTGTTGGATAGTTCTGCAATTAGATCTCCTTGGCATAATTCTGGGCTACAGGTACTAAAGCACAGATATCCCACCAAAAAATACAGTCTTTGTCAAGTTCAATTGCTGTCTTGGGAAATTTCCCTTCACATCCTGCTTTGACTTCAGGAGTGAAAGAAAATCTCCAAAGGATGATATAGATAGCAATAAATACTAAACTAAAGTTGTGCCCCTTTCCCATTTTAGCCAAAAAGAGTACTTTTGGGATTTTTATGTTTATTTTAGAATCATACTTACCTAGGTGGATGCAGCATTGGTCCAAAGCTGCATCTGTCCCAGCTCTAAGGCTGAGAACCGAGTGATCAAACACCACTGATCGCTTGGTTCTCAGAGCTCCCAGAGCAGAGAGCTTGTGACTGTCACCGCTTTCTGCTCTGCCCCTACAGCTCTCACTGGAGCATGGGCTGTGGAGGGGGTGGGAGTGGCCGGTTCAGGTTCTCAGTAGCTTGCTGAGAGCCTGAGCCGGGTGCCGGTCCAGGCATGTGGACAGATCCCGACCATATGGACAGACCTTTTCCGTCTCTGTGACGTCAGCCGACAGTGGGCTGCAGACAGGTAACAGGAGTGCAGAAAGAACTGCACTCCAGTGATCCACAGGCGAAGTACAGCCAAACGAGCTTTGGCTGTACTTCTACTTTAATAATGCAGCCAAAGAAATACACAGATTACATTTATGGAAGGCTATACAGTTCCTGCAAAAGGACTTGTATTTCTGTTCATCCAGCCTTGAGATTTACACATCTTTGCAATACAGAAAAACCTTGTCTGATAGGGCAAAAAACTTGATTTTTATCTGCTGCAGTTCAGTAACACATACAGGCCTTTCCCTCCTCCACCCTGTAACTTTACAGAAAAGCAGAAGCAGCAGACTAATGAGCTCACCCCTATGTCACTCTGTTTTCTCCTCCTGTCGGCATCCTCCTTGCACTATAGCATATGTAATTGGCCGCATGTGCTGCTTCTCTCTCCTGTCTTAGCTCTGCTATACATGAGGTTTCAAAAAACTGATACCAAGTTCAATTCAGGTACATGCCCTGCTTGCATTTGATTGCCCTGACATACCCCTCACTGATTGCCCTGACATACCCCTCACTGACAGGTCCGACATTCTACTCACTGACTGCGATGTCACTACATACCCCTCACTGACCGCCCTGCTGCTATATACCTTCTATAGCTCTGCACTGCCATTTCTTACTGTCCTGCACTACATATTTTTTGTTTACCTTTGTGTTTCTTTAGGCCTATAACTATAGCTCTCTTATATATGCTAAAATGTGGCACTAGATTATTGATATACCTCTTGTAAAACCACGCCCATTTTGAATGAATGCCCCACCCTTAATTAAAGTAATTCTCTGCCTACAATGACTTGCTGGACACATAGCAAAAAAAAGATGTCCCTGAAAATGTTTTTTTGAAAATGTTGGCAACCATGTAAAAACAAGAGGTTTTAATTCTAACCAAAATGAAAGTTCCATGGTTGGAGTTCCTTTTAAAAAAAGCAGTTTGAAGATCATTGATAAATAACAGTCTTGCCTTCCACAGCCAGATTCAGTTTCTGGAAAATGGAGTCTGTACTGAGTCCTATTAGTTACTGCATTTTGCATACTGTTCAATGGTCTTGCTGAATAAGTAAGAGACATTTTTAAAGGATTCTTGCGAAGTGTATACCAGGGAGGAATCACAGGCTGTCACTGTATTCTGACCTCAGGAGGACCTTTCTTCACCTTCTGGTACTTGTGCTGATTTTGGTTAATTACCTTCCCATAGACAAATTCCCCTTTTAAGTACAGTGGCCACATTTCTAGCAAGTCAAAGGTAAGCAGAAGGGCAGAAAAATTTCTGCTACAGGGGAGGTTTTGATGACAGTAACACAGAAGGACTATTTACACGGTTGGCTGGGTTAAACCTACGAAACTCTAGATGTAGACCACTTCCAACACACTGCAGCGGAATAATTCCAACACAAACGTAACCAAACACCAATGAAAACTGACCACAGAATTAAAAAGTGGTTTAGCAGGCGTGCAGGCGAAGTGTATGGGAGTCAGTGCAGGGATTTCAGAATAAATCCAAAAGACACTCTATTAAATCTAATAAAATAAGAGAACCTATTAATCATGAGAAGAGGAAAGATGACAAGGTGGCCAAAGTAAATATGACAACTTATTAGCACCTGTTATAACTTGCTGGGTATGTGTGCCACTTTAACACTGTAGTGTAGAGCCTCATACACACGATAAGACTTTGTAAAAACTTTCCCTTGGATTTTTGTACAAAGGGCGTCGGCCCTGAACTTGTATTGCATACACACAGCAGGACTTTTTCAGCCAACTTTCATCAAATCATGTGGTTTTTCTGCTCTTTACCGCCACCTTTGGTCAACTTCTGTATTGTTGTCTGATCTTTTGCATTGGTTCTGAGCATGCCTGTTTGTACTTTGTACAAAAGCCTATGGTTTTCTGTACACACGATCAGACATTGCTCCATCGGACTTTTGTTGCCAGAAAGTTTGTCCGTTCGCACAGCCAACAAAAGTCCGATGAAAACCAAAAAAGTACACACAGTCGGATGTGGCTCCAAAACAGCTAATTTGCATGTTTGTTGTCAAAAAGTCTGATCGTGTGTATGGGCCTTTACACCGTTAAGGGTATCAATGTAAAGCTGAATACAAATGCACGCCACACTTTCAGATATTTATTTATAAACTATTTTGAAACCCATTTATCATTTTCCTTCCACTTCACAATTATGCGCCACTTTGTGTTGGTCTATCACAGGGGTCTCCAAACTTTCTAAACAAAGGGCCGGTTCGATGTCTTTCAGACTTTAGAGGGGCCAAACCAGGGCAAGTGCAAGTAGAAAATGTGCTGCCGTCCAGTTGGAGTCAACTAGGCCCTATCTTTGGTTCAGTGGGAGGAATTATGTCCCATTGCTGGTTTTAATGGAAGGAACTGTGCCCCATCATTAGTGTCAATGGAAGGAATTATGTCCCATTGTTGATTTTAATGGAAGGAACTGTGCCCCATCATTAGTGTCAATGGAAGGAATTAAGTCTCATTGTTGGTTTTAATGGAAGGAACTGTGCTCCATCATTAGTGTCAATGGAAGGAATTATGTCCCATTGCTGGTTTTAATGGAAGTAACTGTGCTCCATCATTATTGTCAATGGAAGGAATTATGTCCCATTGTTGGTTTTAATGGAAGGAACTGTGCCCCATCATTAGTGTCAATGGAAGGAATTAAGTCCCATTGTTGGTTTTAATGGAAGGAACTGTGCTCCATCATTAGTGTCAATGAAAGGAATTATGCCCTAACCTTAGTTCAGTGGGAGGAATTGTGCCCCATTGTTGGTGTCAGTGGGAAGAATCAGGCCCTTTTTATGGTGTCAGTAGAAGGAATTATGCCCCATTGTTGGTGTCAGTGGGAAGAGTCGTGCCCTTTTAATGGTGTCAGTGGAAGGAATTATGCCCCATTGTTGGTGTCAGTGGATGGAAAAGTGCCCCAAGGGCCACATAAAGGCAAGCAAAGGGCCACATCTGGCCCCCGGGCCGCAGTTTGGAGACCACTGGTCTATCAGATAAAATCCCAATAAAATACATTTACGTTTTTGGTTGTAACATGACAAAATGTGGAAAATGTCAAGGGGTATGAATACTTTTTCAAGGCACTGTAGAGATAATAACACATGTTGAAGTTCGTAGTGCAACATTATACTTTAGGACAGGGGTGTCCAACATGTGGTCCAAAGGCTACATGTGGCCCAACACAGCAATAAATGAAGCCCAACACAAAATCCAAAACTTACTTTAAAATGTTGATTTTTGTAGGAAATCTCTGTAAAATGCTTTTACACTTATCGAACACATGGGGCTGAAGAAAAATTTGACAGCGTGCCTTTACTGGACTTTTGTAAATTTTATCTTCCCAAAGAAAAATATTCCTCTCTTCACAATCACGCCATATTTATTTCATGAGTTTTCAGCAGCACCTACAGTGCCTTGAAAAAGTATTCACACCCCTTGCCATTTTCCACATTTTGTCATGTTACAACCCAAAACGAAAATTTATTTTATTGGGAAGTGCCACATATTTGTGAGGTGGAAGGAAAATAATAAATGGTTTTCAACATTTTTTTACAAATACATATCTGAAAAGTGTGGCGTGCATTTGTATTCAGCCCCCTTTACTCTGATACCCCTAACTAAAATCTAGTGGAACCAATTGCCTACAAGTGTCACCTAATTAATAAATATTGTGCACCTGTCTGTAATTTAATCACAGTATATATACAGCTGTTCTGTGAGGCCCTCAGAGGTTTGTTAGAGAACCTTAGTGAACAAACAGCATCATGAAGGCCAAGGAATACACCAGACAGATCAGGGATAAAGTTGTGGAGAAGTTTAAAGCAGGGTTAGGTTCTAAAAAAAATATCCCAAACCTTGAACATCTCACGAAGCAACGTTCAATCCATCATCCGACAATGGAAAGAGTGTGGCATTTTCCTTCCACTTCACAATTATGTGCAACTTTGTGTTGGTCTATCACATAAAATCCCAATACAATACATTTACATTTTTGGTTGTAACATGACAAAATGTGGAAAATTTCAAGGGGTATGAATACTTTTTCAAGGCACTCTATATTTGTGAGCAACTATATTCCGGGATAAACCACACGAAGGGCAAAATTGGAAACAAAACATCTGATGAGCACCTTGAGAATTCATTGAGAATTGCTACTACATCCGTAGAACCAGATATTGTTGCGTTAGTTTATCGAAAACAGTGTTAAATATCGCACAGTGGCGGTCCGTCCATACAGAGTGCAGGGGCACTCATCCGTGCGTTCAGCCCCTAATCTAGATGCAGGGCGCAGGACGCATGGATTCCAATGGTTTTATTTTTGAAGCACATGATTAGAGCCTGAGGCTTTAATTGGCTTAAAAAAAGGTAGTCTCAGAGAATTGTGCCCCAAGCCCAAGTCTGAATGAATATTCGCTATTGTCTTCCTGCCTCTCCCAGCCAATCAGGAAGCAGTTCCTAAGACCCGATTGGCCAAGAGGAGACGCGACCGTGTTAGCCGGGCAGGGGGGAGGATGTACAGGGAGATCCGGGAGCACCACCAGCCACCATTGGTATGGGGTGCAGGCAGCCGTACACACCTCTGGATCTCCTCAGTGCTGGGTCTGGGCCAGTGCCAGTACTACAGATCGGTGTGATGGATGGAAGGGAGGGAGAGAAGGGTGCGGTCCCCCTGTTCTCCGATCTACAGGTCATCTGTCTTCTGCTGCCTGTCTACTTCTGTCTGCCCTTGGGGTGCTGTGGGTGCCGGTACCACCTCCTTCCTCCCCTCTTCCTTCCTGCTCTGGACTGCATAGAGAATGGATCTGTCCAGCCTTGTGTCAGCCATGGAGCGGTGAGTGCTGGGACTGTGGAGCAGTGAGTGCAGGGACTGTGGAGCGGTTAGTGCAGGGACTGTGGAGCGGTTAGTGCAGGGACTGTGGAGCGGTGAGTGCAGGGACTGTGGAGCGGTGAGTGCCGGGACTGTGGAGCGGTGAGTGCAGGGACTGTGGAGCGGTGAGTGCTGGGACTGTGGAGCGGTGAGTGCAGGGACTGTGGAGCGGTGAGTGCTGGAACTGTGGAGCAGTGAGTGCCGGGACCATGGTGAATGCTGACCTTGGGGGGGGGGGGGTTGTTTAGCACCAGCCGCTACTAAGAAGCTTCTCTATTCACACATAGGCAGTATTAAAATATATTCCATAGTTGCCGCAACAAAATACAGGTATATCCACAGCTTGTGGGATTGAAAGCTTCCCCTGTCATAAATGATTCCTTTTTCCACAGTATCCCTCATTGACCAGGTCCCTCTGTATTTGTGTGTAGTGGCCATAACACTTGGCAGGGCAGCCTTAACTTTTGGGCTTACCGGTTACCTCCGCTTGGCTTGTTCTTCCACGTCTAGGGGTTCCCAGAGTTAGTACCCAACAACTTTGGATGCTGACACCATAAAAGTCCTTTAGAAAAGGTTTTCATTTGCAGGGGTAACATCCAACAACACAGTCTCGTATGGGAACAGAGGGCAAGGGTGAAGAAACTCAGGCACCTTGAACTGCTAATATCAGAAAGTCTCTAATACCACCCAGAGAGTAGCCACTCGCAGCTGGGCGCTTCAAGACTGAACAATTCTCTAGCCAGAGATTATGTCAGTCAGCACTTTGATCCAGAACCTGTGAAATCTTTGACCTTAAGTAACTGGTAACAGAAGTGAACAGGAACCTTTTTCCTCAGTACCTGGAACGTTCTCTGTCTCCGTGGTAGTACTGGAAAAAGCGTGGATTCGTCAGTGTCCTTCACAACTCAGCAACCAGGCACTTCTCAGGATGCCAGCTTGTTGGCCCTCCTCCGAAGAGTCCTCCCCTGGTCGTCTAAACGAGCTGCAGTGCCCCTCCAAGCCGAGAACACATCTGGATGCCTTGAATCCTCCCTCAGTTACCGCGCCTCGGACCAGCCGGTTCCGAGACTCGGGAACAGAAGGATCCTTACCCCAGACCAGGCGGGTCTATTGGGGTTAGGCAAACTAAGCATGTCGCGGAGCGACTAACGCTCCCGTGACCGGGACCCCTCGCGGGGCTACCCCAGTCCGCAATCAGAAACAGACCGCTAGGGCCCCACAAACCAACCTAGAACACGTGACTTCAACATCTTAAGTACCCTTCCCCAGACTCCTCAGCGGGGCCCGGCGCACCCACTGATTGGCTACGGGGAAGCTGTTACCCAAAATGTCCAACCAGGCCGGGTTCTGAGCCTGTCATGTGCACCTCACTGTACACATGACCAGGCTGAACTCTAACACAGCCCAGCCAAACTGATTTCAAAGTTAAACATACACAATTAACCCTCAGAACCCCATTACTGTTCTGAGGCAAAAACTAAATTTGTACATGACAGACACTTTGTCCAAAGTGTCATCGCTACATGTGTATATCACTTTTTATGGCTGGCACCATGGCTTTATTATACAGTGCTAATCCATATGACTGACAAATACACCAAAAAAGTTTTCAGTAAGAAAAAAAAATGCTAAAACCCAGCGAGTTCTTTGCGCCCCCCCCCCCCCAATTTTTTTTACCACCTGCCCCCACTTTAATTCTATAATAAAAAAATTACCGTACAAAAAAAAAAAAAGTTTTATTACTCAAGTACATTATCTATATCAGTGATCACTAACTTGGGTTCTCCTTGACTTTTTCTGCTCATCAGCTATCTTTATTGTTAGTGTATTTTAGGTGTTGCCCAATACAATTCCTCTTCTTCCAGTGTGGTCCAGGAAGGTCAAAAGTTTGGACACCCATGCTTCAAGACCTCTTTGGTTGGCTGATATTCATATATATATTTGACTCTACAGTCCTATTTAAGACCCCCCAGCATATCTGATTATGAGAAATTCAAAATTTCTGTGCAAGATAGGACAGCGCAGGATAAACATGGGACAACATGGGATTTACTAGGCTTGTATGTATGTTTATCCTGCATAAATGAGCATCAAAGAAAGTGGAATATGGAAAGTAAAATTCATGGGCAGGGGTTACGTTTCCGATTAAGGCTCTCTTCACACTTAAATGTTTGGATACATACATTTGTACTAATGCATGCACACCACAACGCATGGTACAGTATATGTTCATTTTTAATGGGGAAATGCAATGCATCAGCCTTCAGTGCACAACAATGTAGAGATAAGAATGCACCAGGTGCTGTGGTATGCTGCATTGGACAAAAAATATTAAAGGTTTTATTTTTAAGATTTTTTTTACCTAAAGAAAATCTGCCCGGATAACAAAAAGAGAGTTGCCACTTCTGACTTGTTTTTGATGTATATTGAGTGCCTGTTCTGGGGCTGCCATCCTTATCCATTACTTAGTGTCCTGACACCTGATATGCACATTTGTTCCAGGTCAGCGACTCACCCTACAGCATGCACCTTCAAAAAGGATCAACGGTGGCAATTACCCATACTTTTCTCCTGTGAGATCCTTTTAAAGTATCCATCAGCACTGTTATGTGGGGTGTCTCTCCTACATACAAATAACGTGGTAGAGGAGGGAAGGGTAGATAAGTACTGTTGTATAAGCAGTACTGGGAAGGACCAGAATTTAAAGTGTATCTAGCAAAACATATTTTTTTGTATTAGCTAGAGAAAAGTTAAAAACTCAATTGTGGATATTCAGTACTATAAAAGGCTATCATAAGTCTCATTTTTAGGCTTATTTTAGGGTCCCTCCAGACCTATGTGTATGCAGGGTAAAAAAGGACAGTTTGTAGCTGTTTTGCCATTTATATAGATTGGTACTCAAATGCACAAGTAGAGTAGGTGCCAGTGGTCACCACAATGCACAAGCTGGGTTACCTGATGGTGAGAAAAATGTGCCATGACTACGTAATGTATATATATATTTTTTTGTTCAGCCAATTGTAGTCTTCATTGCAAGTTCATGTGACAGGGTAACAATACAGGAGCAAAATTTGAAGATGGGGACATAGAGTTGTCACCTTATAACAGGAAGTGTGTGAACAAGGATGCTTATGTTAAGATTACAAATACTTCTATCAGGGCTCAAAATTTTAAGTCCTGAGCTACTAGCCAGCCCTTATAAGTTACTCGCCACCAGTTGTCCCACCCAACTCCTACCCTACCCTACCTCTAATCCCACCCCTAAACACGAATAGTATATGAATGGGGACCTTGGATTGTGGGCTCCTTGAGGGTAGGGACCAATGTGAGTGTGCAATGTACAGGGATAGGGACAATTGTAGATACTCACTCAGGTTCAACTGGATGGACTGGTGTCTTTGTTCAACCTTGCTAACTATGAAACTATGAAACACTGTTAAATGTTTTATGCAGAATTAAGTTACAAAAATAAATATTAACAACAACAACTTTGGCAATATTAACATAAAGCATATTTAATTGATCTGAATGTTAAAAATAAAATAGGGATAAAATATGATTGACTACTATAGGAACTGTACACATCATTACTGCCTTGTTAAGTAAATATTTGAATGCTATAATAAATATAGCATTAAAAAAAATTAAAACCAATGAATGACACTTTAACTAATTCAGGATGCAGAGAGTCTTACAGCGGAGCATAGCACTGGACAGGGGAGTGGGAGCTGCCAAAGTTAACTTTTCCTATTAACAAGCTGGTGATTGGTTGCTAGGCGGTCCGAGCAACCAATCACCAGCTTGCTAATAGTAAAAGTAAACTTTAGCAGCCCTCGCCCATTGCTCTCCCCCCCCCCCCCCCCCCCCAGTTCCTTGCTTACTCCTGCTGTATGCCAGGCCCTGATAAGAGAATGAAAGGGGGTGGAGACTGGGAGGAGAACTGGCTCCTATCCAACCCTCCTGCTGGTGGCGCCCACCCCCCTCCTATGCGGCTCCACACTCGCACTCAGCTTATTTCCACTCGCCTAACGCAAGCAGGCAAGTGGACATTTTCAGTTTTTTTTCTATGTTTCTAGCTAAAAATTCACTTTCCATAAACAGAAAATACTGAAAGCAGACTGCCAATTCTACAGCCTTCCCATCCATTTCATATAGTGGCCCAAAGAGGCAACTACAAATTTAGGAGCTTAGCAGCTATTTTTATGGCTACCCACTGAATGTCAAGTTGCAAGTAGAGTAGTTTCAGCATGAGTGTGTTTTTGTGGGAGAATTGGGTGCAGGTTGAGTGTTTGAAACTCATAAAAGATTGTGAAAATCAGAGTTTTGCCAGAATATTTTCAGGGAATCTGTTTCTAATTTCTATTTATGTAAAATCGTTAAGGGCTTATTCAGATCCTTCCTGTCCCATGTGGTGTATTAACATTAATTATATTACATGTTAAACTTCATTGTATTAAGGCAGGCCATTCATTTGAATGCAGCCTCACCATTGCCATGAATGCAGCCTCTGAATGCAGCCTCACTATTGCATTCAGTGCAGCCTGATCCATGCCCATCTGCAGCCTGGAAGGGGACAGGGAGGGGGTCCGACAAGCGCCAACAGATTAAGTAAAGGAAAATCTCCTGTTTACTCTGTGGCCTCTTTAATACAATGTCCCGCCTCCTATGATAGACAGAACAGTTGTCCATTGCCTGCCCTGGAGATGGGACTTCCTATTACAGAGGCCACCAAGTAAACAGGAGATTCTCCTGTATGTAATCTGACAGCACTCGTCCCGCCCCCCCTCTCTGTCCCCTCCGAGGAAAGATAAATACAGTATTTATGAACCCCCGAGCACCACACATGGGGGCCACAAAAGATATATACATCCAAATTACCAGTGGAGCCATATGAAACTGGACCACGGGCCAGACTTTGGACATGCCTGATCTAAATCATTCCATTGTAGCTCTGGCTGTATGTTTAGGGTTGTTGTCCTGCTAGAATGTGAACCTCCACCCCAGTCTCAAGTCTTTTGCAGAAACAGGTTTTCTTCTAATATTGCCCTGTATTTGGCTCCATCCATCTTCCCATCAACTCTGACTAGCTTCCCTGTCCCTCCTAAAGAAAAGCATCCCCACAACATGATGCTGCCACCACCATGTTTCAATGTGGGGATGGTGTGTTCAGGGTGATGTGCAGTGTTAGTTTTCAGCCACACATAGCATTTTGCTTTTAGGCCAAAAAGTTAAATTTTGGTCTCATCTGACCAGAGCACCTTCTTTCACATGTTTGCCATGTTCCCCACATGTCTTCTCGCAAACTGCAAATGGGACTTTTTTGGATTACTTTCAACAATGGTTTTCTTCTTGCCACTCTTCCATAAAGGCCAGATTTGTGGAGGGCACAACTAATAGTTGTCCTGTGGACAGATTCTCCCATCTGATCTGTGGATCTCTGCAGTTCCTCCAGAGTTACCATGGGCCTCTTGGCTGCTTCTCTGGCTATAGCTCTCCTTGCCCGGCCTGTCAGTTTAGGTGGACGGTCATGTCTTGGTAGGTTTGCAGTTGTGTCGTACTCTTTCCATTTTTGGATGATGGATTGAACAGTGCTCTGTGAGATGTTCAAAGCTTGGGATTTTTTTTATAACCTAACCCTACTTTAAACTTCTCCATGACTTTATCCCTGACCTGTCTGTTGTGTCTAGTGTGTTGCTGTTTGTTCACAAATGTTCTCTAACAAACCTCTGATTGCTTCACAGAACAGCTGTATTTATTTATACTGAGGTTGAATTACACATAGGTGGACTCTATTTACTAATTAGATGACTTCTGAAGGCAATTGGTTCCACTAGATTTTAGTTAGGGGTATCAGAGTAAAGGGGTTGAATACAAATGCACACCACACTTTTCCGATATTTATTTGTAAAAAAAAATGTAAAAACTATTTATCCATTTCATTGCGCTTTACAATTATGTGCCACTTTGTGTTGGTCTATCACATAAAATCCCAATAAAATAAGTTTTTGGTCATGACATGACAAAATTTGGAAATGTTTGGGGTATGAATACTTTTTCAAGGCACTGTATTTGAAAAGATGAAAAGGAATAGAGAGGGGAGTCAGTGTGATCTGTTGCAAAGGAGAATTTTTTTGAAGTTGCAGGTGAAATTTGTGATACATACTGTAATTACATTAGTGGAAGAAGTGTGGTACTCTACTGGCAGCACTGGATGAGGCCGTTGCCTACACTTGCATACACTGGGCTGGGTGAGCAGCATCCCACACTTCTTAGGTATATGTAGCACTAACCCCTGAAGGAGTTGCTGGTTTTATTTGGGCTAACCGTTACCTCACCTGCTTGCTTCTCCGTCTTGGGGATCCCGTGGTAAATGGCCTAAAGAAAGTTGAAACTGACACTGTATCCTCTTTTGGGTTATTTATTCAGAAAAACAAAGTCTCTTAACAGAGGGTAGAGGGTTAGGGGTGAGTTCAGGCACTTAAATTGCAGGGTGAAGATATTGAAAGAATCCAGAGAATAAGACGGTTCCACACTGGATTCGGATTCAACAACCCCCAGATAGACCTCTCTCACTTGGCCTAGCAGCTGGTGATATGCTCGGTAAAGTCTCTGCTACCGACTTGTTAGATACTCTTGAGCGTTACTGAGGGATGATAAATTTAAAGAACTGACATACGTTACCAGGTTCTCTCAGCCTATCCGGCGATACCATATGATTGTTGATCCAAGTTGCGTCCTTCAACTAAGCCTCCAGGCTCCTTCAGAGAAGCCAGCCTTGCGCAAGGCCTTCTCCTGAAAGAGTCCTCCCCTGGGGTTCTTCAGTTGCTGGGCCTCTCCTTTCTGATGAGATGCCACCGGACCATCCCTGGATCAGTGGGCCCCGAAAATCGCTCGGGCCCATCCCTTCAGTTGCATCGCCTTGGGCCAGCCATCCCCGAGACTCAGGATGCATGGTTCCACACCCCAGTCCAGGAGGGCCATGGGGGCTAGGTCAGGAGGACCACCCGAACCAAAAGACAGAAAAAAATCCCCCCGCCAACATGGCGTTGGTACCTTAAATACCACCCCCCAGAATGCACAGCAAGAGAACACTCTCACTGGGCTGGTTCTGAGAGACAAGTGGCATTCAATGTATCCATCTAGACTGCGTTTCTACTCTTGCTGGTGGTGACAGCGACATCTGCGGTCAAGGAGAACCCAGTGCAACCCAGCTGGACAGGTACTGAAACCAGAAATTTTGAGAAATAATCCCGAACCCAACTGTGGATTCAGGCAACTTAATTTTACAAAAACAATAGCGCCTGCTCGTCAGGAGCCAGCGCTACATATATGCCAGCACTTCTGGATGAGTTAAAGGACGCCAGCCCCCCAATCCCTGAGTCCCAGCGGGCAGCATATCACACCTCGGGCTTTGAGCGGCACTAACAAGTTTTTCCAGGTTCACTGCTACAAATCGCTTCAGTGATGTGTAGCTAAACCATATACCGTAGGTAAATGCAGGGCGATTGTTGCTCTTGATCTTGTCTCTGACATGAAACGCTGCAAAAACTCAATCGCTGTGCAAATGAGATACCATTCACTGTAAAATTAGAAAGTTTTTGATTCTAATTAAAAAAAACTATGATTTCCTTAGCAAGAAGGCTTTTAAACCACCTGTCTGACATGGCCCTAAATGTGGCCCCCAGCATTGCTGATGAACTTTGAAAAACTGCTCACCGCACAGATTATACGGTACGTTATTCTTGCATGTGGATTCATTTTCAATGTTTTAACTGCTTTTCTTTTCTTCTTTTCTAATTGCCGGGAATATGAAGACCAAGCAGCCAAAACATAATTAATCATAATAGCTTTGGCCTTGCTCTACAGATAAAAGGCCTGTAGGAGTTTATCTGAGTTGTGACAAGAAGATTATTATTTTGGGAGGTAATGAGCAAAACAAGTTGATAGTCTCCTGTGTTAGAAAGATACTGAGTTAAAAATAGAGTCCCGTGGGATACCAATAGTCATAAAAATAATGAGAATTCACACTGGTGAAACCCCTGTATTATAACACTATGGGAAAAGATCTTACAATGAAGTACTTCATAGAATACACTAAAATTGGCGATATTTAGCTAAGGAGATAAATGCTGGGGCAGGAAGACATGAACTATATTTTGGCTATAGGTAGCTTTCATTGTGCTTATGTTTTTATGAGGAATTATTATCCATAATGCCTCGAGTATGTCTCAGCTGTCTTAATTAAAAGAAAACAAAAGCAACCATTTAGCAGGTGAGAATAAGGGGCAACTGTACCTGCGGACCACGTTGATTTTGACAAATAAGGGTCAGCACTGAGAATGGGAGAGGGCCTCCATCAAGGGAACCTGTACTAAGAGAAATGTGGAAGCTGCCATTAATCATCCTAAGGAAATTCTTGTAGCTTGGCTATCCCTGGTTTTAGTACTTTAAAGAGGAACTTTGCCTAACCCTCAAAAAAAAAAAAAAAAAAAAAATTCCCAAAACTTGTCCCTGTCTTACCTAAAAAAAAAAAAACAATTAGTGGATCGTGGAGTCCAGCATTGTCTTTTGTTAATCATGCACAGACAGGCTGCGAGTCTCTGCCAGTTCTAAAGGAGCTGACAGGAATGCTTGTGGCATGTGTGTATGCGCCCCATGCACACACATCAGGGTCGGATCTAGCCTGCCTAATCCGGGGGTACAGTAAAAAAAGTCAGGAGGGCATACTGTCAACACACTTTCATTTTATCCTCTCCCTCAGAATTCACCCCAACTATTCATATCAATGCTCCTCCATCACATCAGAAGCGAGCCAGTTCCCATCATGTCAGCATTGCTCCCTTCATATTAGAGTCCTCCTCTGTTGACATTCATGTCAGCCCTGTGACTTCAGCCCCCTTCAGGGTCCTCCCTTCAAATCTTCAATACAGCTGCAGCATCATTGCAGGTAGAGAAGGTCTGCATGGAAGCAGGACTTCCATCCTCTTCTAAATGCCCAGTTTGGATTAACATCATTTGTTTTAAGGAGTCGCCATCACCATAGCAATGAATGACGCTGTGCATCCTGGTGTGTCACCTGCACCATGGAAATGAATGATGCAATGCGGCAGATAAGGGCAAGACAGTGTGCAGCCATGCGGAGGCTGTGCACTGCACCCCGGCCCATCTACTTCCTGATACCAACATCACTATTCCTGGATGGGCATGACTGAAATCTGGAGGGGGGGCACAGCCCACTCAAGCAACCCCCAGACCTGGCCCTGCATGATAACATCATAATATTAAAATGTTGCAATATATAACCAACCACAATGAAATGTGTAAATTACTAAAAAACATCAAAATAACTGTTGCAGGAACTGGCAAGTAGCTTGAGAAATGTCTCTCCTTCTGGTTGGCCTGCCAATGTAATATAGTTGTGGAGCTAGACTTTTTGGTTCCTCTGATTGGTTATTCATACGAGCTGGATCAGAGTAGCTAATAATAAATAAATGAAACTGACACACAGTATATTTGGTCATAAATGGCCACGGTGTTTATTCAAGGGGTAACCCAAATTAGCTACATTCACATTAACTAAAAAATCAGCTTTCAGCATAGAATTAAATTTCAAAATTAACAAAATGATCCAATACCAGATCTCAATCACCATGTCCTTCCAGACTTATACTGGAAGACGAACCCCACCGGCCGAAGCCAATTGTGAAACAAAACGCTGAGGCCCCCCCAACACCGTGGCTTTCTCTATCATATTCTGCAAACCTACATTGAAAATGTCCAGACCTATGTCCGACAAATGTACCAAGTCTGATCTATAGAGACCTGAGATAAAACCTTCCAACTCAACGTGGCGATAGGATAAGTTATTGGAAGAAACCAAAAAATTATGAATGGTCCTATTTAAGCGTCTACGAATCTTGTCTAGATAAAACAAATTGCTAGAGGGGGACCAAAGTAACCTAGGAATCATCTCAGAAAAAGCGATAATTGCGGATGGAAAAAGGACCTTAAACGAAAAGAGATCCTGTTTCATCTCACATAAAAGATTCCAAGTTTTAACTTTACCAATATCATTTGCCCCAGCGTGGATTATTAATAGATCCGGGCTGGGCCAAACATTATTTAAATAAATTAATTCATTTCTTACATCTTTCCAACGTAACCCCCTAACACCATGCCAAAAGATTTGCAAAGCATGAACCTTAAAACCCAAAGTCTTTTCGAAATTCCGTGCTTCGGCTCTTTTGTAGGCCCAATGAATAAATGAATGGCCTATAATCCAGACCTTGAACCTAGGAAAATCTGAAAAGAAACTTAATTAGTAACTAACTCAGGTCGAATGTAAGACTTATATCTAACACTGTCCCAACGACCCAACCTCTGAACCTCCTCAGAAGAAAAACCCATAGAGTTAGCAGCAGTGGCAGCCCCTATTCTGAAGGAGTGAGATGAGAAATAAAAGCCTGACAAACCAAGGGTTTTTAGACAAGAAGAAAGGACAGAAGAAAATTGATAACGAGTAAGAGGAGACAGGTCATTGTGAATAAAGAATGACCCGTGAAAGAAAGGTCTAAAGGCGATAAAATTTAAATTATTTTGGACCGGGCAGATAGGAATATACCCTGCCCGACCCAACTTAATCATGCGTCCCTTACCAACCTGATCGGTTTTTGACCTTCTGATGCATATAGTGATAGAATCTGAAGAAACAAACACATCACTATCTAACAGGATAGCGTATGAAGACTTATTTGAGGCGGAAAACTCACCCAGCCGTAAAGCGCCAAAAAATGCCAAAGAAAAAGCTGCATTAAATAATAAAATTTCATAAGGGGAATAGCATACTGAAGGCAAAGTCTGAATTAATTTAACCAAAAGATCAATAGAAATGGGTCTCCTACCATCTCTAACCAAATGGGAACGCCTAAAACCTTTCAATACCTGACGTACTGTATAGAAAGAAGACAAGGCCGGAAGGTCAAAACATTTTAGAAAGAAGGAAACCCCGGCCAAAATTTTATGTATAGAAGCTGCACTAAGGTTAGAATGGATTAAAAAAGTAACAAAAGACAGAGCTGTGTAAGCATTACAACTGGCAATACTTAAATTGTATGTAGAGCAGAAACTATATCATCTCGACCATGCTCGCAGATAGTCCTCCCATGTTCTCAGTGAAACGGAGTTCTTTAAATTGGCGGAGATTAATCCCAAATCAAGCCCCAGAGGAATTCCGGGCATTGGGAGCCAATTGGGTCTGCCTCCGGAGCCAATTCGTGGAACCTGGAAAACTGAAGACGAGATAACGAGTCTGCAATGCTATTGCTTACACCTGGTAAATGTTTAGCCTTAAGCCAAATATTATATTTCATACAATGGAGAACTAAGAAACGAAGCAATTTGATTACAAAATCAGACTTAGAAGATAAACAATTAATCGCGAATAGGACACCTTTATTATCCGTGTGAATTAAAACTCTCCGATTTTTAAACAAATCACACCAAATAACTACCGCCACCACTACTGGGAATAATTCTAACAAGACTAGGTTACGCGCAATGTCAGGAATCCTCCAAGATGTGTGCCACTTTGAAGCACACCAATGACCTGCCAGGAAGGCACCAAAGCCTATAGAACCTGAAGCGTTGGTAAAAAGGCCTAGTTCAAAATCGTCTATAAATTCTTTCTGCCATACCGTTGATCCATTAAAACCTAACAAGAACTCATCCCATACCTTTAAATCATCTTTAATGGCTTTTGACATGGTAACATGAGAAAAAGGATTTTTTAAATCCTTTGTAGCCCTAGCAAAACGGCGAGAAAAAATCCTAGCTACCGGAATTACTCTTGCAGCGAAAGCAAACAAGCCTAATAGAGATTGGACATCTTTAAGCAGAACTCTCCGTCTAGATAGAAAAGAGGATATTAGCGACCTAATCTTGAAAAGCTTTGATGGAGGCAATCTGAATTCCATGGCATTTGAATCAATGACAATGCCCAAAAATTCCAGACTAGTAGATGGAAACACTGTCTTCTCCTGGGCAAGGGGAATGCCAAAATTTTCACAAATATCAAAGAAGGCTGACAAAGAATCAGAGCAAACAGAACATTCAGGTGGACCTATGAAAAGAAAATCATCTAGATAATGAATATAACCAGCACCGGGATGCACCACAGACACTACCCATTGAAGAAAAGAAGAAAAAGCCTCAAAGTAAAAACAAGATAAGGAGAAGCCCATTGGCATACATTTATCAAAATAAAAATATCCGTTAAAATGAAAACCTAGAGAACTAAAGCCTTGCGGGTGTACTGGGAGTAAACGAAATGCAGACTTAATATCCGCCTTGGCCATTAATGAATTCCTTCCAAAATGCTCAAGGAGAACCAAGGCCTCATCGAAAGAAGCATACGTAACTGAAGCATCGAAATCAGCAACCTCATCATTAAGAGACTCGCCAGCAGGGTATGACAAATGAAGTATTAGGCGAAAAGAGCCTGGCTCTTTTTTGGGAACTACGCCCAATGGAGAAATTCTGAAGTTGGAGAAAGGGGGTGAGAAGAACGGACCCGCAATGCTGCCCTCTGTTAGTTCTTTCTCAATTTTAACCCTAACAACCTTTGGGTGTGAAAAGACCGAACGCAAATTGTCCACTAACTTACAACCAGACCCAGAAAAACCAGGGACTAAAAAACCATGCTTGAAGCCGCTATAAAGCAGCTCCGCCATCCTGGTGTTTGGATACATTTCTAGCCAAGGAAGCATGTTTGACAATTTCACCGTTGTCTGTGCCTTTTGAAAACCCATCCCTGGATTGAGGCTGACCTGACATGGCAGAGGCCTTTCGATAACATCTACAAGCCGGGTGTGACCCTGTACAATATGAGCACTCGTGTTTGTATCTACAGTTGGCCAGAAATCTGCATTGTCCTTCATTGAATGCAAAGCAGAAACCTTTGCGAAATGAATTATTAGTAGAGTTGGGTGCTTTGAATTGCACCTGCGGTTTTGGAGGCAACATCAGATTTAACCAAAGGCCAACGTCTTTCACACCCCAACGTAGAGAAGGGTGTACCGCCAGCTTCTGCCTGAAATTCTCATCATAATGAAACCATGAAATACCCCCGAAATGCCTAAAGGCCTCAGCAACAATGTCTAGATGTTGAAATAGCCCAGAACATTTTTCTGGAAATTTTTCACCCATAACTGAAGCGAAAATACAGAATGCTTGAAGCCAATTCTGGAATGTTCTAGGTACTGCTCTCCTTCTATCTTCTTCTGAACGCTCCTCTGATTTCTTATCTAATTTAGAAAGAAATTCTTTAGAAGAAGGCAGGAGGGATAATAAATCAACAAATTCTCCTCTCCAAATTTTCTCCTTAACTGAGGAAGACAAGTGGAAACCTAACGGGGAGATTTCGCACGGAAGCGCCTCTTTCATACAAGCTTCTGCTATTTGACAAGGTGTATTATTACAAGAACTAGGCTGTAAAAGACCACCAGTATTCACTAAAATGCTCTGAGTTCTTAAAGGGTTAAACTGTTTCTCCATAGGAATAGTAACATTACCCTGCGAACGCATAGCGTTCCAGACAGGGCCAACCTTTAAAGCATCCGCAGTGACTGACTGCTGCAATCCAGTACCATCTTGATAAGCACCAATATTTTGTGCACCTGAAGCAAGCAAATGCTGCACATCTTCCCTTACACCAATAGGGGGAGCAGTACTGATATTCAAATGATTAACAGGATTTTGTAATATCGCTCCAGAATACTGAGCACCTGACACTGCACCAGAATACTGTGCACCTGGCTGCAAATTATAGGAAAAAGTACCAGAAGACTGTACACCTGACATAGTATTAATAGGAGCACCAGCAGGCTGTGTCTCCTGAGCTGCACCAAATAAATGTGCCCCTTGTAAGGTACCAGAAGGCAGTGCCTCCTGTACAGGGATAGTTGTTTGAACTGAAACATTGTTTAATTGCTGTCTATTCTGAAAAGAACTGCCAGCGCTTGCAAACAGAGCCCTGGCAATGAGAGAGGGAGAAGGAGATCCTTGTTCCCCTTCTGACAGGCTAGTAAAAGCATTTGCTAATGAATTAAGGATAACAATTAAGTCAGGTAAAGAAGAAACAGGATTCTCACCAGGCGGAATATCTGACACAGCATTCTGTCCCAAAGGAGCTGCAGCGCTGGTTTCTGGAATGGAGGATGAGGAGGATAAAGTTGCAGCATCTTTAAGATACCTGGAACGAGAAGTAGAAGTGAAAGAATCTTCCTTAGAATAAGGAACAGCAGGGGCTGCCGACTTTTTCTGCTTCTTTCCTTTTCCTACAGGTGTGCGGGAGTTGCCAGCTGAAGGAGAATTCCTGTGTTCCTCCATAATGTTCGGCATGGGCGTCAGACAGGCAGGGAGAGAAGAAAAAGCAGGAGGGTCTTCAGCTAAGCAGTGCCTCAGCCACTCCTCACCGCCGGAGCTTTCTGCTTTTTCCAGAAGCTGACGAAGGAGAGACTCCATTCTAACTGTACACCTGAGCGCAAACTGGTCCTCTTCAGGTGGCTGTGAAGCTGAGGTAGCGTCCGGCTTATATAAGCAGTCATAGGCGCGAAGAAACAGCCCGCCAAATTCCTCCAATGATGGCTTGTTGCTAAGGGATATTGCACCAATAGCCCTGCTGAGAGAAAGGAGAGAAAATGCACAGGCAAAGAGCCCTCTGCCCTGTCCCATGCGGGCCCCCGGTTAATGCCGGGGACCGAACATTCTCCGATATCTTGTCCAAGTTTTCTTTGGCTCCTTGTTCCTGACGACATACTAGATTGACCTTTGTAGTAAGGGCCATCTAATCTAGTTTCTTAGCACAGGATGTTTTACATATGAAACCAAAAGTGTGTAACACAGGGCTCGACAAACCCCAGGCGCCAGGTCGCCAATGCGACCAGAAATCGCAACCTGGCACCTAAGCTGCCACCAGCCCACTCACTATTGATGCCCCAGACATGCAGCGCATGAACACTGACTGCCGTCCTCCTCCCTCCTCCACACTCAGCGGCGCCGCGCTAAGTGTGTGAAACTGACAAGCAACGGAGAGAGGAGGATCTGTCAGATTTCAGCTTGATGTCGGGGTGGGCGGGACCCGGCTGGGGTGGGCGGGACCCAGCAGTTATCAAACACCAGCCAATGGGATCTGGGCGGGCCGCTACGTGTATGTGGCCCCACCCCTTTTCTTAAGCAGCCCAATCGTTGGCTGGTGTTAGATAGCTGCTGAGTCCTGCCCACCCGGCCGGGCCCCGCCCACCCCGGCTGGGTCCCGCCCATTCCGAAATTAAGCTCAATTCTGACAGTTCCTCTGTTACATTTCAGTAACAGAGTGCTCCGTGTGAAACCTGCCAGTGCCACCTGCCAGTGCCACCTGCCAGCGCCAACCAGTGCCATCTGCCAGTGCCAACCAGTGCCACCGCCAATCAGTGCCACCTGCCACCGCCAACCAGTGCCACCTGCCACCAATCAGTGCCACCTGCTAGTGCCAACCAGTGCCACCTGCTAGTGCCAACCAGTGCCACCGCCAATCAATACCACCTGCAACCACCAACCAGTGCCACCTGCCAGTGGCAATCAGTGCTACCTGCCACTACCAATCAGTGCCACCTGCCAGTGCCACCGTCAGTCAGTGCCACCTGCCAGTGCCGAGTGTCACCGTCAATCAGTGCCACCTGCCAGTGCCATCTGCCACCGCCAATCAGTGCCACCTGCCACCGCCAATCAGTGCCACCGCCTACCAGTGCCAACCAGTGCCACCTGCCACCACTAATCAGTTCAACCTGCCACCACCTACCAGTGCAACATGCCACCACCTACCAGTGCCACCTGCCACCACCGACCAGTGCCACCTGCCACCACCGACCAGTGCCACCTGCCAGTGCCACCGCCAATCAGTGCCAACTAGTGCCACCGCCAACCAGTGCCACCTGCCAACACCAAACAGTGCCACCGCCAATCAATACCACCTGCAACCACCAACCAGTGCCACCTGCCAGTGATAATCAGTGCCACTTGCCACTACCAATCAGTGCCACCTGCCAGTGCCACGTCAGTCAGTGCCACCTGCCAGTGCCGAGTGTCACCGTCAATCAGTGCCACCTGCCAGTGCCATCTGCCACCGCCAATCAGTGCCACCTGCCACCGCCAATCAGTGCCACCGCCAACCGGTGCCACCTGCCAGTGCCAACCAGTGCCACTGCTAATCAGTGCAACCTGCCACCACCTACCAGTGCCACCTGCCACCACCAATCAGTGCCACCTGCCAGTGCCACCGCCAATCAGTGCCAACTAGTGGCACCTCCTACCAGTGCCACCTGGCAACACCAACCATTGCCACCGCCAATCAGTGCCATCTGCCAGTGACAACTAGTGCCACCGCCAACCAGGGCCATCTGCCACTTCCAAACCACTGCCACCTGCCAATCAGTGCCACCTGCCAGTGCCAATAGTGCCACCTGCCAGTTCCAAACCAGTGTCACCTGCCAATGCCAACCAGTGTCACCTGCCAATGCCATCTGGCAGTTCCACGTGCCTGCCAGTGGCAACCAGTGCCAGCCAGTGCCACCTGCCACCGCCAATCAGTGCCACCTGCCAGTGCCAACCAGTGCCACTGCCAATCAGTGCCACCTGCCACTACCAATCAGTGCAACGTGCCACCTGCCAGTGCCACCACCAATCAGTGCCACCGCCAATCAATGCCAACTAGTGGCACCGCCAACCAGTGCCACCTGCCAACACCAACCAGTGCCACCGCCAATCAGTGTCATCTGCCAGTGACAACTAGTGCCACCTGCCATCACCAACCAGGGCCACCTGCCACTTCCAAACCAGTGCCACCTGCCAATCAGTGTCACGTGCCACCGCCAGTGCCAATAGTGCCACCTGCCAGTTCCAACCAGTGTTACCTGCCAGTGCCATCTGGCAGTTCCACGTGCCTGCCAGTGGCACCCAGTGCCACCAGCCAGTGCCACCTGCCAGTGCCAGCCTTACTCTTTCTGGTCAGCCCATAACCCTGATGTAACAGCGTTTCATTGGAGTTATTGACTGGGTGCTCCATTGTGAGTTAGGGATAGGGGGTGAAAATGAGTGGCCGTACCCCGGGAGCTGACAATCCATACCACTCTAAAAAAAAAAAAACAATAACTGGCTCCTAACTTTTTTAACTGGCTCCTAAATTCAAAGCAAATTTGTCAACCCCTGGTGTAACATCTTACTTTTTATTTACTTAAGAAGAAGCCACAGCCAGTTCCCTGCAGCCAGTGTGCTGCAGGAAAGAGCCCTTGTACTCTTTAGGGAAGTGGTGGTCTTTCTGCACAGGTCCAGCATGCTAATTACTGATATCTCCAGCTAGCAAAACTTGCATTCCCTACAAATTGGAGAGCTCTAGCTCCAACTCAGCAGAGAACACGTCAAAACCCCTTCAGAAAGATCAATGCTTTTGAACAGGGAGCTGGGGTGCTTCTTGGCAGCATGCTGGCAGGTGGAGAGGCTTTTATAATAAGACTGTGGTTGTTTTCTAAAGAAACCAACTTGTCAGAGGCACCTAGGTTCCTCCAGAGGTTGGTAGGGGTTCCTTGAGCAGTGAGCAATGGTTTATTGATCTCCTGTTTATTGATCTCTTGTCTAGTGTAAGGGGACATATTGCTACTGATATACCATGAGCTGCAGATATAATAATTTTAATAGGGGTTCCTTACTACCTAAAATAATTTCAAGGGTTCCTCTATAGTAAAAAGGTTAATAAAGGGCACTATAAGACTTTGTACACTTTTGTATTTAGTCGATTTAGAACTGAACGTTCTGTTGAGCTTTAAGGTGATACTAAAAGCTTTTTTTTCTTTTTTAACTAACAAACATGTTATACTCACCTGCTCTGTGTGAGGGTTTTGCACAAAGCAGCCTTGATCCTCTCCTTCTCTGGTCCCCTGCTGGCACTCTGGGCTCCTCCCCCTGCGTAGTGCCCCCATTGCAAGCCAATGGTCCATTGCTCCAGGGCCCCCGCTCTGTGTGTCCGTAAGACACACAAAACGGGACTTGGCCCTGCCCTCCCTACTCATGGGCTGTGAGTGACACCAGCTGGAGTCAAAGGCTCCCACTGCTGTCTCTAAGCCAATGTGGAGGCAGAGAGCTGGGACAGCCGCCACTCATGCACATCACTGGATCAAAATCAGGCTCAAGTCCAAGCAGGGCTGTGGGGGTAGCTGCATACTGAAGGTTTTTCACCTTATGCATATAATGCATGAAGGTAAAAAGCCTTCAGTCTTTACAACTACTTAAAGCGGGAGTCCACCGGGACTCCGCGTTTTTTTTTTTTTTTAAAAGCCAGCAGCTACAAATACTGCAGCTGCTGACTTTTAAAATAGTGACACTTACCTGTCCAGCGCGCCCGCGATGTCGGCACCCGAAGCCGATCTCTAGGTCGTCTGTCGGGTCCTGCCGCCGCCATCTTGGGTATGGGAATCAGGAAATGGAGCCTTTCGGCTTCATTTCCCGGTTCCCTACTGCGCATGCGCGAATCGCGCTGCGCAATAAGGACGCTCCCCGCTGCCTCTGAGATCTGTGTGTTTCCCAGCAGGCAGCGGGGCACTTGCGGAAAGGGGCGTAAGTTACGCCCCTTTCCGCAGAGAGCTATCCCGGAAGTGGGTGCAGTTACCTGGATTATCCAGGTAACTGCACCCCCCTCCCCCCTGAAAGGTGCCGATTGTGGCACCGGAGGGGGGGAGGGTTCCGATGAGCGGAAGGTCCACTTTAGGGTGGACCTCCGCTTTAATGCACTTGGGTCAACATATGTGCTTTGATGGATGGTCCCGTCAACCAGTCTACTCCAGCTTGACAATGGATGCAGAGGTTGGATTGGCTGATGAGGTATAGCGTACTTTGCTCTCTCATAAATTGATAATAATTCTAAATTTGACTTTACTGCCCAAAGACCTCAAAATTGTTAAAGTGTTGACCATATTAGCAGGTTGCTGCAGTTATATTTGGAGTTTTCTCATGGTCTTAGGGTGTGTGTGTGAGCATTTAGCTCTGCGTGTTCTCCGTGGGCCATAGTGGCCCCTTTCACTGCTTCTTGAACTGTACTAAAGCTGACCACATATATTGCAATCTGATGGTGTAACCAACAACTATGTATTACCACCAAACTATATATACCACCTCCTATACCACCAACTGTATATTACCACCTAACACTTACTGACCTATGAGCCTAAGGGCACCCACTTAGATTTGGCATCCATTAACACATTATGTGCATACAGCTCCTGGGATGGCCAGGCATACACACGCTGCCACAGGCATAATTTAGAATTTAGAAAGGAGAAGTCCCATTGAAGTCTATGGGGCCAAAGTCATACCTGCCTGCACTTCTTACAAAAACGCACTGTAGAAAAATTCATAAGTGTGAATGGGCCGCAAAAGAAAATAATGTTAAATGGATTGTCATGCATTGTTGCGCTTTAGCAAACAAGAAACAAATTGTACAGGTGTGAATGGAGCCTAATGCCCCATACACACGATCTGATTTTTCTGACAACAAAACCGTGGAATTTTGTTTGAAGGTTGTTGGCTCCAACTTGTCTTGCATACACACAGTCACACAAATGTTGGCCAACAATTACGAACATAGTGGCATACAAGACGTAGGACAAGCTGAGAAAAAGCAAGTTGAATAGTCATGCGATATCTCCATTAACGAATGCTAGTTTTACAAGACTGAGCGCTTCCGGCTTGTACTTAATTCCGAGCATGCGTGAACTTTTCTGCGATGGACTTGTGTACACACGATCGGAAAGTCCAACAACAAAGTTTTGTTGGCTGAAAATTTGAGAACCTGCTAACCAACATTTGTTGGTGGAAAGTCCGACAACAAATGTTCGATGGAGCATACACATGGTCAGACTTTCAGCCAACAAGCTCACATCCAACATTTCCCGTCGGAAAGTCAGATCGTGTGTACGCGACATAAGTCACTAAACCCAACAAGCATGCAGTTTAGAAAGCCAGAACTAAAGATTTTCTGACTTTTTTGAGATCAGTGGCATGGAAAATGTTGAAGACATTTCAGGAAGAGATATTAGCAATGCAGCCTACATACAGTAGTATATCTTGTGGCATAGGTTTTTGTTTCAGTCTTACACTAAAGTAAATGGTTCCGGTGCACATTTACAGCAGTTTAATTCATGTTCTGTTG
This sequence comes from Lithobates pipiens, assembly GCF_037356315.1. NCBI lineage: Eukaryota > Metazoa > Chordata > Amphibia > Anura > Ranidae > Lithobates > Lithobates pipiens. Next base: position 406,114,642 of record NW_027507718.1, read on the forward strand.
CATACCATATAAACAGTCATTACTCAGGACAAGAAACACTGGATAATTAAACTTCTGAAGCCATAACGCCTGCCTGATATTGTTTCTTCCCCCTAATTAGGAATGAGTGAAGTCAAAACTATTAGCTATTCACTTTGCTGGCAAACTGGTAGAGTGGAAATAGCACAAATCAGTTTACTTCCTATACAGCGCTCAACAGTGGGCCCCAATCAGTATACGGATCCACTATACTACAGCATTACCCTAACAAAGATGTACTATACGTCAGTAAAGCTTTCTAATACTTATTGAGCCAGTAGTAATGTTAGCACTGCTCCATTCAACATAGCTCCCAACTGTCCTTGATTTCGAGGGACTGTCCCTGATTTGGAACAAAGTCCCTCTGTCCCTCTTTCCTCCTCATTTGTCTCTCATTTTGGTCTAATTTATATAGTTGTATATAAAATGCACTATTTAGCTTTCAAAAATGTTTCCCAGCACTTAACCTTTTAACCAATTTCTAAATTGCTGCATTTGTAAATTTCAAAAGCCAATATAAAGGAATAGTAGTGGTAAAAGAAAAAGCACTTGTGGGTTTAACTAATACTTTTTTGGATAATTCTCCTTTAAGGGGGCGTGGCAGTGTTTTATGCCAACATACTTTTGTTAATAGGTGTCCCTCGTTCCTATCTCAAAAAGTTGGGAAGTATGCATTCACTAGTGAACAAGCAAGCAGGGCTTTGGATTTTAAAGTGATTGTAAGCTTAAAGTGTTTTTTTTTTAACGTTTTTCCTCCTCTTGGTGTGCCACCATAGTAAGCGACTTCCTATGGTGACACACCTGTGGGCTCGATCCCAAGCTTCGTTGCCTCTGTCCATAGACACAGACACTGCAGTTCAGCCCCACCCCCACTCACTCGTCACAGGATTTGGTTGACAGCAGCAGGAGCCAATGGCTCCTGCTGTCTCAGCAAAGCCAATGGGACTGGAAATGAGAGGCGAGACCCGATGTAGATGGGTACAGTGCTGGATCAGGTAAATATAAAGGGTGGTGAGGGGGCTATACTTTTTCAGAATCAGAACATTTCTGATTTTACCTAAACATTTTTTACCCTAATGTAAGGAATGTATTAAGGTAAAAAAAAATGGCTCACGTTTGCAGCATTATAACCCATCATTGTAAATTTCCATTCATCAAAAAAACAGGCATTCAGGTGGTGACGGATTACCTCCTGAATGCCTGACAGTGGCTACTACTGAAGGGGGTTTACTATAGAAATACAGCCATACAAACTTGACAGTGGATCTAATCCAAACAAAAGAAAAAAATGCCTGAAGGTTTTTAAGATCTACTAGACCATATGATTTCCCCGGATTGCCTCCGGGGCAAATCTAGTACTTCCTAAAATATCAGTGGTTTTCTGCATGGATTACTGTAACAACTATGTTACAATCTGTATAATTAGGACCTCTTTCAGATCGGCGTTCCAATTATGTCGATCTGTCTGTTTTTCAGGCGGACCTGAACTGAAGGTCCATTCATCCCTTAGGGCAGGCAGGTGTAAACTGGCATGTGTCCATTTACACCTGCCTACCTCAGGGTCCAAACGGTTCCGCTAAGGCGGATTGGAGGGTAGTCAGGTGTAAACGGACAGTGGAGCCTGTTCACTCCTTGCCACCATAGAGCAGAACAGGCTCTGTCCATGTCTGCTCTGCAGAAACTAAGCAGTGACTGTGTCATCAACTTGCTCTGCCGAGATCAGCAAGGAATCTGTGATCTGATCCCCTGATAATCAGATTGGAATCTGTCCATTGTGTAAGGGGCCTGTTTCTAACTACAAGCCCTGGTTCACACCAGTGTGGCTTTGAAGTCACGCTACTTTAGCTATCAGTGCGATTTCATGTTCAGCTTGATGCCATCTGTGCAACCTCATTTAACAGATGTCAACGCAAGTCACACTGAAATCGCACAAAACTAGTGCGGGAACCTTTTGTAAAGTCACTCCAACTTGAGTCCCAGTGATTTGAATAGTTCCATTGCACCATATAAGGTGCAACATGTCATGTGACTTTGAACTATCAAGTGGCATGACAAGTTGCACTGGTGTAAACCAAGGCTAAAAGTTGGTACATTGTACTGTAATTAGTTGTAACCATCAGGGGCAGCTAATTACAATCCATTTGTTTATACATTATTTAGCTAGAACCAACCTGAAAGTCCCTAGCTCGTCACAGCAAGCTCTTTTGCCCCTTAGGCCCCTTTCACACGAGCGCCTCTGTCTTGTGGACGTCAACTTGCTCAGCAGGTGATCACTCCGCTGATTCCAGCTGAGCAGGTGGATGACAGTCCCGCTTTCCTTTATAGGGAAATCATGTGGAAACGGACCCCCTGTCCATTTTCATACTATCCTATCTGATCCGATCCACCAGAGGGATGGAAAATAGGACCACCATCCATCTGGATTTTGTGGGCAGGATTGGATTGGATTGCAGCGGGTGTCAGCGGTTCTGCTGCTCCATAGAGGAGACTGGAGGGTCTGATCAGGTCCGCCTGAAAAACTGACAGGCGGACCTAATCCGAAAGCCCAAAAAAAAAAAAACATAAAAAAAAATGTTTTGTTATGTTTTAGTTTGTGTGAGGATGCTTTTTTTATTTTTAAATATCCGCACCATCTAGATGTATCTGTAGTAAATAAAGCTCCCCGGGAGCCAGATGGAGTCTCTATAGCAGGGGTAGGCAACCCCCCGGCACTGGTGCCACAAGCAGCACATAAAGCTTCTTTTGCCCGACACTCGACTCCCTCCCCAGCAGTGCAGGGAAGTGTCAGTGAGACCCTAATGCATTCCAATTTCAGAGTTCCCTCACACTGCACCTACACTGAGGGGGAGACATGTGCCTCCACACATTGTGAAAGATGGGAAACATTGTTTGGTTCTCTAACTTTGCTGTAGCTGTGATCATCTGCTTTTGTAATGGGGAAGAAATTGGGTGCAGTTCTGCTGGGGGGGCAGTCCCTGTTTGTCCCCAGGAGGAAGAGGACTGTCTTGGCCACTGCTAAAGCCAATCACAGTCCTGCTAGCCCTATCCACCATCTGAAGGAAGATGACTCGCTTGGTTGCCACTACCAATCTCATAAAGAAGGGATTTCACTGTGATTGAGAAAACCCCAATCCAGTGACAGTTTGTGGAATTACTGTTGAGCTTCTGGGAACTTTGTTGAAAATATCCCTGAACCATCATAGCACATCATCTCCTCACTGCAGGGGAGCATGATATACATATGAATGCTGCATTTATTTACATATCAATGCTGCCAGCAGCAACTATTTACTTAGTAATGGCGCTGCTATTTACATATGAATGCCGGTTATTTTCATGTAAACACAGGGTCTGCAGGTGAGTCATCTGTACACAACAATAGGGCAGAGCTGAGCAACATTAGTACCAGCACTTCACACTGAGATATCGGGACACAGCACAGGACTAAAACTTCAAGGGACAAGGGAATTTAAACTGGGATAGTTGGCAAGTATGAGGCAGCTGCTTTGGGCACCACAACAATGACAGGGCCCAGGGCATCTGCCCCTTTTGCCCTGCCTTAAAGACGGCCCTGCCTGTGCTCCCTTTAAGGAGATTTACCCTCTCTATTTGTTATGTTTACCATTATCATTGAAAGCAAACGAAAATCCCATATTTTGGGTTGTCCCCAGAAAAGTAAGTAAGAGAGGAAATCTTCCAACGAGGACACTAGTCATGGTGACCTGGGGGTCCTCAAGGGATATGATATGATATGTTTGGCCATGGGACAGTAAGTGATCGGAAATCTCCACAATGGAACATAGATTGTGGACAAAAGATCTGACAGGAGCTATAACCTTCCCTTACTCTATCCAAATCCTACTTTAATTCCTGTACACTTCATTGTCGATTTTTTTTACATTTCAGCCATGATTCTGTTTACAAAGAATGGAGTGTCAGTGTTGGGTTTGAAATTTTAGAACAGTGCTACTATCCCTGGAGATGTCACTTGCTTGAAGTCAATAACAGACCACAATACAACTAAGGTGATGAATCTCAAACGCAACTGAAACATAGATCATTGGGGACATTTAACTTGTTTTTTTTTTTTGTTTTTTTTAGTATTCCATATGTGGGTTCAAAATGAAATAAAACTACAAGATGTAAAGAGTTTTAGCACAGCTCCTACTTGTGTAGTTTTGTGATTGAGTGCAAAGCAGGATTCTGGAATAGTCATAAGAAGAGACCGATGATAGCACCACATGCATTGTTACAGAGATCACAGAGGGGAGACAAAACAGAGAGGGAGGATGAGCATCCCAAAACAAAGTGTTTCAGAGGCAGAGGATGTGAAGAGCAAATCCAGGCCAGTTTGGTCACAGGGAAATCTTCAGAAGAATCAAGGGAAACTGAAACAGATGCCAGAAAAGATAAAAAGGCTTACTGCTCAACTCCAAGTTAAAAGAATGTATAGTAGTTTTATACATGGTATAAAAAAATGAAGACATATTTTTTCCTTTTTTGAGGTTTTTAGTAAAGGAAATATGAAATAGTTAATATTGATCATTTGCTATTTACTATCCAGCCAACAGGTGGCGCTCAAGTAAAGCATTGTATTGTTGTTACCTATGCTGAAAGAAGCACTTTTTTTTACAGAACCTAATGGGGTTGATTTTCTGAAGGAAAAGTCTGTTCACAAAATGAATGCTCACTTTTTTGATGCTTTACTTTGCAGAATGGGTGCTTACTTTATGCTTTACAGAGGGGCCTTGAGGAGGCAGTGTGACTTCCACATGTTTGCAAATGTATGCAATAAAAACTGTTTTGTTTCAAATTGTTGACAGAGTGTAGAATTTGCTTAGTATTTTTTTTTGTGTAAAATGACCTGTCCATTTTTGTTTTGCTTGCTTGATTTGGCAAAGGGCACACTACAGGTTTTCAGCTCCCTCTTGAGCTGTGCTGGACTTCCCTGGTGTGCTAGTGTGTCCCTATACCTTTAACCAGCCTTGAACCAAAAAAAGTAATCAAAGAACAAAGAGCATGCTTCACACACTGCTGCTTCTCCCCTTGCTGTTTTTATTGGCAATTCATGGCTGTCAAAATGGCAGCCAGGACTTGCAACATAAATACAGTGGTTGGCTCTAGCTCGAGACCTTTTTATCAACATTTGTAAATGCTGTTGAGTAGCAGAGATACAAAGTAACAGTATTGTCTGATTAATCTGATGATCAAAGGAATGAGCTTCGATCTGCATGTGATGTTGGTTGAAGTGACCTTTCGTGAAAAAAAAAATGTCAAAAAAAGCTTGTTTCTATTGAACCCCTTAGGCCCCTTTCAGACAAGTGTTCTGATCAGGTCCGCCTGTCAGTTTTTCAAGTAAACCTGTTTGGAAGGTTCATTCATTCCTATGGAGAGGCAGGTGTAACCAAACGTGTGTTGATTTACAGCCGCCTACCTCTGGGTCCGATCAGGCCTACTAAAAAACAAAAACAGAGAAGACTCTGTTGGATTGGAGGTAGCCAGGTGTAAATAAACAGCGGAGTCCATTTACTCCTGGCTGTCCATAAAGCAGAGACACAGATGTGTCATCCTCCTGCATTGCTCCAATCAGCAGGGGAGCAGCTCACAGATTCCCTGCTGATTGCAATGGAATCTGCCCTGTGCGAAAGGGGTATCAATTAGAAAACCCTAATCGGCCCTAGTTAACTCCTTCCACCCTTAACTATTATTGTTCTGCTATTTTTTCTATTTCCATAATATTTTTACTTTTTTTCATTAAGTTTGTTCATTAATTTTTTAGTGTTGCATTAACAAAAAAGAACAAAATTGAAAAAAAAAAGTATTATTATTATTTAATTGACAATGGTTTCTACCAGAAATTTAATTTTAGTGTCATTTTAAACAGGACAGATAATAGAATAAATAATATATTATTTTATACTAATTTATACTTTTTATCTACGGTAACACAATTTTTTTCTAAACTAAATGACGTTTTAATTTTTATTTTTACATGTTTTCTTTCTCTAAATTGCGTTAAACATAAAATCATTTTACTAGTAATACCACCAAAAGAAAGCCCCGTTTGAGTTGAAAAAAATATGTATGTGTTACTTTTTTATCTTAAGTAAGACAAAATTATCACTGAATAAATAGGCCCTTAGCAGAAATGTAAAAGTTTTGTTTTGGTCTACAGTATAAGGGGTATAAAAGCTGTGGGAGTTCACATTCCGCTCTTCCCAATATACCACGGCGTTTCATGCCACCAACCCATCCACGAAATCCAAGGGAGTGTCGATTCTCATTTCCAAGAACTGCCCTATCCAAATAGAGGACACGCTCATCGACAAAGAGGCCCGATACATATTCCTGAAAGGAAAACTATTTGACCAATATATCACGCTAGCAAACCTATATGCACCGAACAAACATCAGGTTCCCTTCTTCAGAAACACTATGCAACAACTCACCTCCTTTTTTAAAGGCATGTTAGTGGTTGGGGGAGACTTCAACATGGCCCTGTTCCCTGCGCTAGACTCATCCTCAGGTTCCTCATCGATAACCTATAGAGCTCTTCGTGCCATTAAAACTCAATTCTTTACACTGACCCTTCATGACACCTGGCGGACGCTACATCCGACAGAAAAGCACTTTACTTATTACTCCCCCCCGCACAACAAATATAAGAGGATTGACTATTTCTTCTTGTCACAGGCAAATTTAGACTCCTTGATCGCAGCTGACATAGACCCTATGGTAATTTCAGACCACCACCCAATATCAACCACCATCTCCTTTTCCACACGACCTACGAAACCATACACCTGGCGCCTGGACAACTCCCTACTAAACGACATTGGACATTGTTCACAAACTCAAGACGTGCCTTTCGCAGTATTTCAAAAACAATGCGGCAGCTGAAATACACCCTACCACTCGATGGACGGCACACAAATGTGTGATTCGGGGGGAACTCCTGTCATTAGTGGCGCAGAAAAGGAAAGCTAAGCTTATAGGCATCGACACATTGTCTAAACGCATACAATTTTTAGAACAAAAACATAAACAAACACTGGCTGAAAACACCCTAGTCGAACTCCAGAAAGCCCGAGAAGATTGAAGAATTAGGGAAACCGATCAGACGAAAATATGTACTTATGCAAAGAAATTACTATGAATTTGGCAATAAGGCTGGCAAATTGTTGGCTAGGGCGATCCAAAAAAGAGAGCAAGGGCAACCATACATCATATCACTGACCCCACAGGTAACAAAATAGAAACCCCCATCTGGTTTTGTGGAGCAGTTTAAACAATATTATTCTAAGCTTTATAATCTTCCATCCACCCACCAAGCAGGATCTTAACAGGACAGAGGCAGGATGATTTCGGACTTCTTGACAGACCACTGCCCGGGACCTATCTCGGCAGACATGGCGGCTGACATAGATAAACCTATCTCTGGGGAAGAGATACAGGAGGCCCTTAAGCAGTTAAAACCAGGCAAGAGCCCAGGCCCTGATGGCCTCTCAACCCTATATTATAAAAAAAATTCAGAAACCTTGCTCACACACCTTACAGAAACTTTCAATAATCTCCCCAACTCCCCTGTAATGCATGCGGACCTTTTTGAGGCACATATCACCATGATCCCCAAACCAGGGAAGGATGAATCGCTGGTAACCAACTATAGACCCATTTCACTTATCAACATTGACATGAAGATATACGCCAAAATTTTAGCGAATCATATACTCCCCTTACTCCTATCACTGATATCCCTGGATCAGGTAGGCTTTGTCCCGGGCTGAGAGGCCCGTGATAATACTTTAAAGGCAATCAGTATACACCAGTGGCTATCCACATCCCGTAAACCATTTTTTTTCCTCTCGTTGGACGCGGAGAAGGCATTCGACAGGGTGGCGTGGGATTACATGCAGGCAACGCTCCGTAAATTGGGTTTTCGAGAACGCACAATGCAATTCATCACTGCATTATACTCATCCCCCCACAGCCAGAATTAGGGCGAACGGTCACCTGTCGGGTGCCTTCTCCCTGTCCAACGGGACCAGACAGGGATGCCCCCTGTCCCCCCTCATTTTCATCCTCGCATTAGAACCCATGTTACATAAACTCCGAATGAATGAAGACATTAAGGGGATCCGGATAAACGACAAAGTGTACAAAGTAGCGGCGTACGCTGACGATGTACTCTTGTTCCTCACAGAACCGATCATCACGATACCAAATCTACTCCAAGATCTTGCCCTTTTTAAATCAATAGCCAACTTACAGATTAATTACAGTAAATCAAGGGCCCTTAATATTACTCTTCCTGAGAACATACTAACACAATGTAAATCGAACTTCCCGTTCGGCTGGCAAAGACATGCCATAACATATTTAGGGATTCAGCTCCCAACGAAACTGTCGGACCTTTACCCTCAAAACTTTTTACCCCTATTAAATACTATCAGACAAGACCTGCAAAATTGGAACAAACACACAATCTCGTGGTTTGGGAGATCCTTGATCCTGAAGATGAATGTTCTCCCCAGGATCTTGTATCTTATGCAGACAATTCCAATTAAACTCCCGTCCACCTTTTTTGCCACATACAAGGCCCTAAGCTCCCAATTTGTGTGGGCTAACAAGCATCCACGCATAAGAGGGGGAAAACTGACTTTGCCCAAACTGCAAGGCGGATTGGGAGTCCCGGACATGCAAAAATACAATTGGGCATGCCATTTGACCAGAATTGTGGACTGGCATGTTCACCGGCATGCCAAAGCATGGGTAGACATAGAAGAAACATTCACCCTCGTCCCGATCCGACTTCTCCCATAGCTGAACCCCCACTCTATCTCACGCGCACTTACATCTCATCCATTGATAGGTTCGACCTTACACACATGGAAAACGGTGTGTCAGAAATTCAAACTCTGCTCTACTCCTGGCCTACTTTCCCCACTGGAGCACAACCCAGATTTTCCTCCAGGCATCCCAACACGGCAGCCAGCAGACCAGTCACAACATGACATCATGAGAGCAAGATCCTTCTTTGATAGGGGAGAATTAATCTCCTTCCATTCCCTTCAAGAAAAAATCCCTGATAGACACATTCCCTTTTTTAACTACCTTCAGATAAGGCACTTCCTGTCCAGTACACCTCTCATGTCACAATGGAGTAGAGAACTGACACCTTTTGAGGAACTATGCACCAGACAAGAACCACAGAAGCATCTAATCTATGAACTTTACTCACTCCTCTCTCCTAAGGCAAACAGTTTAAATGATCCTGCCAATAATAGATGGGTAGAGGAGCTGAATTTAGAGCTAACGCGGGAAAACTGGGAAAACATTCTGCTACATATACATAAAGGCTCCAGGAATGTGTCAGTCCAAGAGAATGGTTATAAACTTTACTCCAGATGGTACAGAACGCCAGACATATTACACAAATTCTACCCTACCCTAACACATCGTCCACATGCTGGAGATGCAAGGCAATGGAGGGGACAATGTTACATGTCTGGTGGGACCGCCCCATTATCCAACCGTACTGGACAGCCATAAACCAACTAATTTCTAAAATAACAACCTACACCTTGGAATTTACACATGCGCAATATTTACTCCATCAGGCCTCCATACCACAGAAGCAATATAGGAAATCTCTAGTCTTACACCTTGCGAATGCAGCAAAAATGTGTCTTCCCATTTGCTGGAAATCAACCACTCCCCCCACCGTAGGAGATTGGATTCAACGAGTGGGATGGACAATGGAGATGGAGGAACTTATTCACCAACTCAATGACACATCACCCAAGTTTACCACAGTCTGGGCATGTTGGCTACATTTTCGAGCATCCACAGAATGTAAGAAATTGCTGGACGAGTTATAGCCTGACCTGAGATACCAGTTCTCTAATCATATAGTAGTATATGCTTCCCACAAGTAAATTGATTCCCTACTCAGAATACCGCACCCCTCCCTCCCCCTGCCTTACCCCCATATCTTCCCCCCTCTCCCCCCACCCTTCTATCAATACTTTGGAATACTAATAGTAATTAGATGAAAGTAAGATTTAGCAGGAGACTTACCACATGGATATTTAGGTCCGTTGGGACATATGTTAATGACAGGGCTCTTTTATGCTCATAGCTAGGCTCCAATATTTCCCTCTACTCTCACAGTGTGAGCCCTGTAGGGGTGAGAGTAGGGGGATATGGACTACCTGTCCTCTACCTGAGATCAGACTAGATATAATCCTGGTCCGATTCACAACACAGTTTACCAGTCTCATGATACTTATATATACCCTATTGTTGCTAGTCAATTAATAATACCAGCTTATTCTCACAAGAGTATCTGTTTCCAGTTCGGCTGTTCAGTATTGTTTAATACCAAATCAGAATATGTTTTACACTCAAACATATTGATATGCAAGACAATGTACCTTGTCAAGGGGAGTTTGTAAAAAGTAATTGTCTTTTGAAAATATTGTTATGTACTGCATTTATTGAATAAAAATATATATAAAAAAAAAAAAAAAAGCTGTGGGAGTTGAACTGGTCCAGGAAGAATGGGCTACCTCCACTCATACCTGCTGTCAATTATTCACTCCCTTGAGTGACTTAAAGTGATTGTAAACGATCACCTTGTAAAACAACCCATTCGGATTAAAATAGAAATGAAAGGCAAAACATTTTTGTATAGATATAAAAAAAGTATAAATACCTAATTACCCCTTTCACCTTTTTTTATACATGATTAAATTCTCTGTTCTTAGCTGCATTCGAGCATAGGGGGAGAGGAGGAGAAACAGCAGCAGCACACTGAGTTTCCCAGTGAACGGCTGTGCAGCAGGGTGTGTCAGGACCAGTCCGATCATTGGAGGAGAGCACACTGAGTTCCCAGCATAGCTACAGAACTGACCACGATGTGCTCTTCTGCTTAGTGTGGTCAGTTTTTAATAATAAAGCAGAGGGACTGGCAGGAACACCAGGGATTTCACATAAAGGAAGCAGAGAACAGGATACTTTCTTATACAAGTACAGGGTAGAGCAGGCACATATCAAGAATATGAAGTGTTGGGGTAACAAATGCTTTAAGTTCTGTGCACTCTTCCATCTGCAATTTAGAACAATTATTTTTTTGTTTTTTTTCCTTTTAACAATTTATTTTGTGACTAAATTTGGCCCTATGTAATTAAAAATGTGATCTTGGATTAATGTTTTTTGATCTTTTAATTTATGATTTGATCTATGAAATCAATGTTGATGGCTAATTTAACAGTACTAGGTATGAGCTTTTCTTTTTTTCAAGACTCTATTGTGATACATGTTATAACCATACTTCCAGCAGTATAAGAATTGGTTAGAATACATATTAAAAGAGTTTGGTGTTCTATAAATTTCCATGCTGGATAACATGCATCCCTACAGTAATCTTCCACTTGCTGATGTTTTTGGGATGAAAGGCTGCTCAATTTCCTTATTTTGCTGCAGTCCACCGGTCTTTGGTTTATAACATAAAAATGGCAGCGTGCTAAGCGGAATTTCCTCCTTGGCTGCTATGTCTAATTTCTGTAACGTTTATGTCAACAGTTTAGTTTCTTTTTTGCTTTGATTATTATTTTCAGGAAATTTGCTTTTTAGCCCAAGGTTATCCTCTGGCCTTCCTGAGAAGAAAGTTCAATCACCCATTTATTGGAAAACTAGCTGCATTCTGTAGTTTACAATAAAGGCAGCTTTAACATTTTACATGCTTTGCATAATACAGGAAATGTAGTTTGTTGTTTTACTTTCTCAGCTCACCATGTTTGTATTATCCCACACCTGTGAGCATCTGAGGAAGGACAGTCATCTGCCCTTTAAAGAGGAAGTAAACCCTGATGGGTTTACATCCTCTTTCATTCCCTGCAAAGGTAATGCATAATGGACTACTATGCATCGCATAGTAGTCCATTATGTGTCACTTACTTGACACAGGAGCCAGCGATGTCACCGCTGTCCCCTGTAGTCCGGCGCATCCATCTTCTCGGTGGGTCTCGCCGCTCCGCCGCTGTCATTCGGCGAAGCCGCAATGACGTCATTTGCTATTTCTATGCTGGGACTATTGTTGCAATAAACTTGTTCCGCTATGATATCTATTGTGCTTCTCCTGAGCTTCTTTGGTTTTAAATTAAGAAGATATATCTTGAGCTGAGTTCCATCCTCTTCAGATACACAGGGCTAGCCAAGGAATCTGATTGTTACAAGGCTTGTTTAATTTAGATGTCTGGTGAGTTTGCATTTCTCACACACGAATGATGGTGGAGCACAGACAAAACAATTACTTGTCACTGCGCAATATTATTCTACCACGGTGATTGGATTCCTCTTGAGGGCATTTTCTTTTTTCACAATTTTGTGAGTTTTTATTGTGGAACATCGTTTTTGGACTATATATATATATATATATATATATATATATATTTGACTATGGATTCATATTGATTGATTTATCTGAGTTAGTGGTGGAGCTTGTCACAGATATGCTGCCATGGATACAAAAAAGATAAAGAGAATAAAGTTCCCCTTAGAGGGCGAATTACGAACACAATGGTGCAGTGAAAAACTATAAATTTTATTAATAAACAATTATCAAAAGACCCCAAAAAAAAAAACCCTCTATGAACACAGGACAGTGGTTATCATAGACAGATAAAAAATAGAATGCATTAAGGTGAAAATAGGCCAATTTTAATTGCCAAGATCTGTTTACTTGAAAGGTGATGTCACAGATCACACAATGGACTCCTTATGCCACGTAAACACGACCAAACTTTCCGGCAGAAAAGGTCCAACGGAATCATTTTGTCGGATATTACGATCGCGTGTGGGCTTAATCGGATTTTTGTCTTCAAAAATTCAGACGGACCTAGAAATAGAATATGTTTCAAGTCTGTCCGACAGAATCAATTTCTATCGGGAAAACCGTTCCTCTGTATGCTGGTCCGACAGACCAAAAACGATGCAAGGGCAGCTATTGGCTACTGGCTATTGAACTTCCTTTTTCTAGTCCCATCGTACCTGTTGTACATTGCGTTCTAAGCTATCGGGCTTTGGTGTGATCCTGTGTAGGCAAGTCCGTTTCGACAGACAGAGTTTATTCTGATGTAAAAACTGGTCCTGTATACGCGGCATTAGTTCCCTCAGGAGTGAGCCAACAGAGGATTTTTAAAGAGGAACCACGTTTTTGCAGGTGGAAGGAAGAAAATGAGTCTGCAAATAGGGAGGAGATGTCCCTGAATGGTTGTTGTTGCCACACTGGGCATCCCATAATCCCTTACCCCATCCAAGTTATCATCCCATAATAAAACTACATAAACAAGCCAAAGACTGATTCCTGTGTCGGGATGAATAAAGGAAATGCTGTGTGACTGGCTTTGCAGCAGTGGGGAACCCTAACTTCAGCAACTCCTATGAGGGTAGTGCTAGATGTTTTTTTTATTACATACCTTATTTTAGACCCAGTGATGTCATCTCTGTGCTTCTCTATGTAATGATGTAATTCAGCAGATCATGGCTGGTGGGAGGGGACAACAGTATGCAAAGCTTCCTGAAAATATTACTGCAGCCTACCTCAGTAGTCCTCTTAAGAGCCCTCAGCCATGGTGCAAGCAGTGGGCTGGCTATTGATGGGTGGGTGTCAGTCAGAAGGAGTGGCCATCAATTTGCAGGCAGACTGTCCTACCTTTTTCCACACATGTGATGCTGAGTCTCCATGATTGAAAGAGCTTTTGCCCAATGACTGAAAGGTGCAGCCAAAGACAGTAAGGCTAGGGAGGAAAATGGCTAAATTTTGCTGGATAGCCTCCAATCAGGAAATTAGGTGGGCTCTATCAGACTTGTTGCAGTTTCTAATTGACACTGTGAAAAACTCACAGCGTGCAGTCAATTTAACGTGTAGGTATAGGTAAGAAGCCTGTACAGCTGTGCAAAACTGAATCTGAGGTTCAGCTGTAAAAATTACCCACCGTCCTCTGCTGGTAGAAAAGACACAACATATTTTAGGCATTGTTCATGTATCTATAGTTTAGCTAAAATATAATATTCTAATGAAAACCCTGTAATTAAACAGGCTTTAGGAATGAATGAATGTAACTGTTCAAATCCTTTTTATGCACTGCTAGATTTTTGTAATTTAAAGTTGCCTATGAGCACAATAGTTATGAGTTCATAATTAATAATAATTAATAGTTGAGCACCACCTATGTTATTGTAGATGCAACTAAGCAGCACAGTCACAACGGCATGGTGAAGATCTTTAAAGATCATTGTGTTTAACAACATGCCCTGAGTTGACATGTGGCGGGGGCTGATTTACTTAGGGATTTTAAAAAACGTATGGGTTCTCTGAATCTAATAACATCCCAGTTTGTGTTGTTTTCAACTAAATAAAACACATTTGCAACTATATATAGCTTCATTTTGTTATTTTTAGATGATCTTTAAGAAAGACATGAAAGCGTGTCTGAAAATAGGCACGTATTTACTATGGAAATGTCTGCTACTCATTTCTTACATCACCCTGCTGTCATTATCTACAGCAGTCTATGTCCCATTTTAGCAGCCGGAAGGCAAAAAAGCAACTATTTATTGATGGGTGAGGAAGGGAACAGTTCACTAATGCCGTCTTTCACTGAGTGCCATGGTCAAGCCAATGCAACGTTAGAAGAAAGAAAAATAATGTTTGTTGTTGTTAAGCACTTTGCGATCACATGTAAGGCAGTATACCAATAGTCCTGTGCCCTATCCATCAGACAGTTACAACCATCAGTAAACAGGAAGGTCCAAATGGAGGAACAACCACCCTGAAACTGCAGCTCTGGAAGGATGTGTCCCATGTCATCTATCCCATTCTAGCCATCCCAAACCACATATAAACCATCTGATCTTGTGCAAAGTCATCTATACTTATGGTTGCAATTTCACAGTGAATTATATGTCCAATGCTGGAGACTACATGTTTATTACTGCCATGCTAGCACCTTTACTAGTCTAACTACTCACAGGTTGCTGTGTTATGAATTTGCAGAGAAGATCTGAATAATGAGACAATACTTGCCTTAAATGATCTTTATTTTAGTCCTTAAAATAGAATGTATCAAAACTAACAAACAAAAGAAATGACCGTACTTCCTCGAAGTCCTTAGAAGAGGTGACAGCGCATGTTTTCTTTCATCTGGACTTTTTTCCAAGCTTAGCTTATTCACTCTACCTTATTTATGGAAGGAGCCATAGTTGCCACTCAGGCTGGATTTCAAACATGACAAACTTTGTTTGTCTCATTCTAATGGGGGTGATTTTTAGTTTAAACAAGAAAGATAACATGTTTTTTTTTTTTCCAGGTAAACTTACAGAAATTAAAAAGATGATACATTTCTGGCAAAATCAACAGGTATTTTCTGTACTTGCTAAAAAATATTCTTAGCCTTAAAAAAAGAAGCTAACACAGCCACCACATAAGTGGGCTGGTAAGCTGCAATGTATTTTTGTTCTTGCGTTCCGTTACAATTTAGAACTGTTTATATATTGTTAGGATTAAAGAAGAAGCAGGGTCAAAGCTCTTTTGGCCCTACTTCTCCTGGGGCGCACAGGAGTACACTTTGTTCTGCACTCCTGTGAGCCCGCTGTCGCCTGACTTCACTCAGCTGGTCCAGGCTCTGCAGAGATCCCAGCTTTAATGTCGGGATCCACCCAGATGTCTGAGCAGTAGCTGGCTCAGCCTCTCAGTGTGCTACTGAGAGCCTGAGCCAGACGCTTTCTTCCCCTCAGTCTGGTGGTCCAGTGAGTTCTGGAGGGGCAGAGCAGAGAGTTGGTGTCTGACTGTTGCTAACTGCCTGGTCACTGAAGACCGGATCAATGTTGCATCCACCTAGGTCAGTGTGAATGTTTTTTTTTTCTTTTATATCCGCACTTTAAAATGCATGTACATACATGGAAAATGTGTGTTTTAAAAGTACCATTGCAAGGATGCAATATTTTAGACCAGGTGACTAACCTCTGAAAGCCACTATGCACTTAGAAAAGTAATTTGCCAGTTTGCTCTTAACTTTCCAGTGCTCCCTCAGCCTTGCCAAAAATCTGGTGCTGCAGGGTATAGGACAGCATGTGATGCTCCCTTAACATCCTCTGGCCTCAGTAACCAAATGTCATGCTAAAGTGTTGTGGTTAATTATGTAACTATTGATTTTTAGAATGTTGATATTTGCATAGGGACTTTAGGGGTTACCATTAGCCAGTCAGGCACGAATCTAGAGTCCCCTGTTGCTAATACTTTAATCTCTGTACAAGTAAGATTGCTCCAAGTCTCACGTATATGGTAACATTCTCACTTTGCCTATAACCAGCTTGTGACTTCTAGTTGTCTGCCAAATTGTAATACTTAATAGGGATTCTAGGTTGGGAATTATCCACAGTTCCTAAATATACAGTTATACTTCAGCCACCATAATACTGTAAACACAGGTGAGCAATTGTTTCTTGATTCCCCACAATCAATACTTTTCTATTTTGATTTTGTTTAATACAGAAGAGGTTGCTGAACCTTTCTCTGAAGCCCACCTTACTACCCACCCCCTGGGCCCTTTTATCTCTTCCCCTTCCTTCTAAAACATGCGTTGGTCATCCCTTTACCTAAAATGCTCTTGCTTAACCTCATCAGTCTAAACAACCTAAGACACAAGGAGAGAGGCGCCTCTGAGTGCAGATATAGAACAAGTTTTAATAACACTTAATACAACCAGCTCACATTTGAGAAGTCATGAGCAGGCATAGATAAGTCCCAAACATGGGGGTAGTCTGGTCACAAGTTCATCATTTCATTGCTGCAAGGCGCTCTCAGTACAAACACCGCTGGATGATGAAAAAGGCGGCCGCAGTGGAGCATTCTCAATACGAGGCTTGGGGCGTAGTTGGTGTGCAGGCAAGGAGGGATGATGTCACTGTGATAGTTTCTGTTCCCCCCCCGATGGCAGCCCTGAGTGTGGGACCCCTCATCATCACTCCATATGATCCTTGGACCTCTTAACATATTACAAGACTATGGACTCTTGTTATGTTATCTCTTAAATCAGAATATTTTTAACCTACACATTATATATACTTTATTTATTGTGGGTCATTTAATGTTCTAGTTCTTGCGCCTGTACTTGTATATATAAACAACCTAGGACCCATCTCCTTGTATTCCTAACCTCCAAACTTCTAAAATGCCCAGTCTTCAACCGTCTGAGCTGCTGCCTCACTGATAACAATTTTCTCGACCCATTACAGTCTGGCTTTCACCTGCAATACTTTACAGAACTGCTCATCTAAAACTCCCTAACAAGTTACCAATGGCACTACTTCCTACTAATGCTATTGGACTCCCTCCAAAAACTCCCTTGGCTTCCAACACTCTGACCTTTCCTGGTTCTCCTCAAACCTAACTAAGGGCTTTGCCAGTGTCACCTGTAACTCCATCGCCTCTTTTTCCTTTGCTCTTCCTGTAGGGGTTTCCCAAGGCTCTGTCCTTGGACCACATCTATTCTCTACCTACACCTCCTCTCTTAGTCAGTTGATAGCATTCATTGGCTTCCAATAGCATATCTGTTCTGACAACACTTAAATCTGTCTCTCACAAAAGTCCTCTTCCTTAAACTCAATATTTTCACTATACATTATTCCATTCTTTCAGTTATCAGTTGACTCCCTCATGCCAGGGTGCTAGATGTAATCCTGGACTCTGACCTCTTCTTTCACTCGTACATACAATCACAGCCCAAATTTTGTTGCCTTCACCTCCTTAACTTTTCCAAAATATGCACCTTCTTAACCAAGATACTTATTTACCTCCTTGTGTGGTGGGTGCCCCACGGGCCTGCATCTCCCTCCAGCCACCACCAGGATTACACAGGCTCTCAGGCAGAGAGAGCCTGTCAGCTCCTGTGGGGGAATTCCCCTCCTCCCTCTCATTCTCTCAGTGTGCAGACACACACACACACACACACACACACACACACACAGAACTGCTCTCTGCTCCCTACCCTGCTTCTTCATTGGCAGGGAGGAAAGAGTCAATCACCAGCCAGGGATGTTGCAGCAAAGGATTGTGGGCATGCAGTCCCTAATACAAATGGCCCAATAGATCCCTATGCGGACAGGACTGCACACTCCTGCATGCTTTGGGGAAAAAGCAGAAAAGGACATCTGGGGCTGACTGGGAGCTAGTGAGACACCACGAGGAAGACCAGACCTGGGGAGAGGTGTTGCCTCCCGGGTTGGTGTACTGTTCTTGCCAGGCATCCACTGCTGATCGGGGGACATCCTGCCTGAGAGGTTGATCCCAGGTGCTGCACCAACAGCGTGAAGTGGAAAGTTGTGAGGTAGTCAGTCGGGCTACCTAAAGAGCCAGCCTGTTCCAGGATGCTTAGTTTAGGCCTAGTATGCAGGATTGGTGAGTGGGCACTTGCCCATTTGCAGGAAACAAAAACACTGCATGCAGCCAGCTTGGACTCACTTTGCCCACACTTGCCAGAACCTGGCTCACACCTGAGCCCTATTAAGCAGTCACAGTGTCTGTCCTGTTATAGCATACTGCATTTACACATATAGGAGTTCAAAGTGCACCAACTAAAGTGGCTAGCCGAAGACTCAAGGCCTTTTTCTCCAAAAGGGACTGAAGTTACTGTGGCCATACGGATACGCACACATACCCAGGGCTCAGTGTATGTGATACATGAGCAGAGTAGTCTGTCTTGGGAGTTAGTCCAATGACCACTGAACTACTGTAGGTGCAGTGTTTATAGTTAGAGGGCTTGTGGTGTCAGGGGACAGAAGAGAGAGGTCTGACATGAGTGAGGGTCATTCCTCTACTCTCCTCCTGCCTAGAGACAAATCTAAGTAAAGAGGTGACCAATTTGTTATAGATAAACTCACAAAAATACACTGCCACAGGATGGTACTGTGGATGTATGAAAAATAGTAAAAAGTGCCACATCCTATTATCTAAGATTCAATATATTGGGAGAAATTATGGACTTTACAGACAAAAATATAAAAATACAGTTTTTATTCATAACAAATTTACAAACTTCCTAAAAACATATAAAAAAAAAATACAGACTCATGCTAAACGATAATCAGCAGCACAACCAACTCTAACCCCTGGGCCAGGGTCGGTGTGTATCAACCACTAGGGATATTCTTTAGCAGAGTGGAAGAGTGGAAGAGTGGAAGCAGGATAAAGTTTTAAAGATGCAAGCTCTACATATTTTGCGATAAGATGCTTCTTCAGGAGATTATCGGTATTTTTCACTAAGTAGATGAGAAAAACATCAGTAAATGTACATATAAGAACCACCAAACACAACATTTGCATTTTATTTGTAAATAAAAAAAAAAGAAGAAAACATAAATTAAGACTGTGTGCAAGATCACAAAGCTAGGAACAGGCATGCAACCAGGGTGAGGAAAAATGTGAGGATGCACCCAGTATCGAAAAGTTGAAGGTAACCTGATACCTTCATTTGAGGTAGTGCATATATAGAATGAAGAGCAAAACACCATCACCACACCCAGTGTCTAAGGTGTGTACTATAGAGTAACATAACTTACCAAAAGTAAGTATATATGTACTCAACGGCCCGAGGATTAAATCCTCAGAGTGGAATAGTCCAGCAGACGCACATGAGAGAGGTACTAAAATGGCTTATAGTAAGCTCACAAAATTATGGTGTTATTTAAGGATGTGGAGAGAAAAATATATCCATAAATGTTGTATGGTACTTCAATTTGTCAGAAACCGTGTATATCTCTTTAAAAATCATTAGTAATTAAAAGGTGGGTATTTTATACTAACCTCAAAACCAATATGCATGTGTTAGGTCATGCACAATGAAGATAGATAGGGGTGCATGCGTGGCTTCTGACATGGCGGACATGTTGTGAGTGAGCACCGGGTCCCATCTGCTCTCCGTGACCTCTGCACAGCTACACTGTCCTGAAAAAGCATCGGGGGTAAGCTTAACAATCTCCTCTGCTCCTTGGGCACCCCATGGGAAAGATTGGCCAGCAGCAACACTATAATCTGCTGTATGTTCCAAGATCGGGAACAGCTATGGACTGTTACCTTATTAGCCTGCAGACAGATCCCCGTTCTGATAGGGGAGTTAGAGAGAGATCTGCTGATCCTAATGATCAGGAATAGCGATCTCTCTCCTTCTCCAGTCAGCCCAGCCCCCATACAGTTACACTCCCAGGGAACACACTTAATCCCTTGATCGCCCCCTAGTGTTAACCCATTCCCTGCCAGTGACATTTATGCAGTAATCTGTGGCTATTTTTAGCTCTGATCACTGTATAAATGTCAATGTTCCCAGAAAAGTGTCAAAAGTGTCCTTCCGCCACAATGTCGCAGTCCTGCTAAAAATTGCAGATCACCGCCATTACTAGTAAAAAAAGAAAATAATAAAATTGCCATAAATCTATCCCCTATTTTTTAGACGCTGTAACCTTTGCGCAAATTAAGCAATATACGCTGATTGCATTTTTTTTTTACTAAAAATATGTAAAAGAATACATATTGCCTTAAACTGATGAATAAATTATTTAGTAAAATCAGTTAGTAAATTAGATATTTATTATAGCAAAAAGTAAAAAATATATATATTTTTTTTAAATTGTCACCCTTTTTTTTCTTTTTTAAAGTGCAAAAAATGAAAACTGCAGAGGTGATCAAATACCACCAAAAGAAAGCTCTATTTGTGGGAAAAGAAGGACATACATTTTGTTTGGGTACAGTGGCGCACGACCGCGCAATTGTCAGTTAAAGTAACGCAGTGCCGCAAAAATGCAAACACAAAAAATGGCCTGGTCATTAAGGGGGTAAATCCTTCTGGTGCTTAAGTGCTTAAAATACAATGTACAGCAGAAATATCACATATAAGAGTGTGTAATGTAAAACTGACTCACTCATTAATATATATATAGTGTAGTTAGGGTAAATCTGAACACATAAGAACAAACAGAAAAACAAAAAAGGAAAGAAAAACTAAACAAAAAACAAAAACACCCAGAGACACATAATTTATAGAAAGGACTTATATGATTGAACCTGATTAATTCCCAGTGGATAAGTAGAGTTCAACTGCGCTATTCATAGGGTTTCCCTTTGTAATATTTGTTTATCCGAGTCGCCTCCCCCTGGGGAATAACCTCCAGTACCAGGAATGTGACGAAGGACGTATCAAATTTGTGGTACAGGTCAAGGTGTCCGCTCACAGGAATGAGCATTTTACCATTTGCTGAATAATAAACGTGGTCATTAAGTCTCTGCCTTAATTGGCTGATAGTCTTCCCAACATAGAAGGCTCTGCATTTGCACAACATAAGATATATCACACCTTGGGTGCTACAATCTGTCACAAATTTGGGGTGAAAGATCTCTCCATTTTGGAGTACAAAATGAGAGTCAGTGGAAACCCACAGACAAAAAGTACAACAACCACATTTGTAGATCCCTCTAGCATGGGCCAACCCTCTCGAGACAGGGGCATGATGGCTACGTGTTAGCCTGTCCCAGAGTGAGGTGGCACATTTAAAGTCGATCTCCGAGTAATCACAAATATATTTTCTAAGGTTGGGATCATCATGCAACAAGTGCCAATGATGTGATAAGTTGTTGTTGAATGTGGTAATGAATCTCACAGTGGAGGTGTTATTTTCCCTAGTGTTGGGTTTGTACAGAAGTACACTGCGGGGTTGGTTAAGGGCTCTATTGTAGGCTTTACGTAAAAGTGATTTGGTATATCCTCTCTGTAATAGCCATTGTCGCAGAAGATTAGCCTGGTGTTTGAAATCTGACAGATGTGTACAGTTCCTTTTTAATCTAATATACTGCGTGTAGAGGTCAAGAGTAGCTGGGTGTTCATTTTGAGTGTGCAAGATGGTATTTCCCGCAGTTGCCTTTTCGATACAAAGTGGTAGCCAGGCAATTCTCAGAATCTTTAAATATTTGAAGATCTAAGAATGTAATGGTATTGGGGTGATTGTTTACAGTAAATTTCAAATTAAATGTGTTGTTATTTAGGGTCCTCACAGAGGTGAATGGTTAGGATGTATGATCCTGTTCCATGAGGAAGGCGCATACTATTCCGATGCCCTGCTCGTGAGGGATGCTCAAATACAAGGCTTCAACATCCAAAGTCATGAGCAGGGCTTCAATCCAATCCTTCAGTTTGCTTGAGTAAGTCTCCTGTGTCTTTCACTTATGATAGCAACCGAGTAACATGAGGCATAATGAGAAAATAAACAAATCTACTCGCATTTTCCGTGAGTGATCCTATGCCGGATACAATAAGTCTACCGGGGGGTAAGAGGATTTTTGTGAATTTTAGTTAGTGTGTAGAATGTGGCTTCCCGCAGTTATTCAGATAGATATAAGTATTCATAATAGAGTTTGAATGGCAAATAGAGTTTGCCATTTGGGATCTGTTATAAAAGTGTTTGCCTCTGCTCTTGCGTTTATTCGCTATTGAGGAATCCCCTGAAAGCAGCCTGAAAGTACCACTGAGTTTTTGCTTTTGATTCTCAGTCATTATTCTACAGTTAATTTTCTTGATCTATATTTTTACTGTTTGTTACCATTCCACAGAAACTTCACAGTAAAGACTATTACGGTGTTTTACTACAGCGCGTGTCCGTTATCACTGTGCTTGCACTTACACTATTGCCAGGTGTACCAGAGGGGCTGAGACTGTTCTTGGGGTTGAGAGGCAGAGTACAGAACCAATTATACCTAAAGTGGAGGTCCCCCACCACTTCAAAAATGAAAAGCTAGCACATACTGCAGCTGCTGACTTAATAGGACACTTACCTGTCCTGGAGTGCAGCGATGTTGGCACCGGCAGCTGATGTAGCCTTATGGAACCCTACTGAGCATGCTCCGCTTCTCTCACCTATTGGTCCGGCAGCGGGGGAGCCAAGCTGTGACGTCAAGGGCCGCTGCGCAGGCTCCCGGAAGTGGGGACAGGATACCTGTGAAAGACGGGTATCCTCTCTCCCTTCCCCCCCGCAAGGTGCCAAATGTGGTATGAGAGGGGGGGAATCAGATGAGCGGAAGTTCCACTTTTGGGTGGAACTCGGGTTTAAGCGGCTCCTCTGGGGGTAGTGCTCCACTTGTTATCTTTTTATTTGTCTATTGCAAATCCCTTCTCATTGAACTCCCTTTTACACAGGATTTACTCCCTTCAGTCAGTCTTTCATGATTTTTGCTGCCAGACTCATCCACCCTACCAATTGTTCATTGTTCGCTGCTCCTCTCTACCAATCACTCAATCTCTGCCCAAGACCTCCGGCTCTCCATAGATCTATTGCCACCTCATCCCATGCGCTCCCCCAGTACTTCTCCACAGCCTCTCCCATCTATTGAACCTCAATACCACAATCTGTCCAGCTAACTCCTTTTCTGCCCACCATTAGGTTATTTCTGAAAACTCATCTTTCAGGGAAGCCTATCCTGACTCTGCCTAAAAACTGTACATTTCCTTTCACCATCAACACAACATCTAACTATTATTATCTTTTTTAGTTTGTGAGCTCTTACTAGCAGGGCCCTTATAACCCTCTTAAATTGTATTGTGTTGAAACTGTACTTACTTTTTGTATTTTGTAAAGCACTGCACAAACTGTTGGTCCTATAGAAATCCTGTATAATAATAGTGATATTAAAGCCTCCTTTTTTTAATTAAAATATTCAGTAAGGTATACTTACCTGCTCTGTGCAATGGTTTTTCACAGAGCATCTCCAATCCTCCTCCTCTCAGGTCTGCCACTGGCATGCCTGGCTCCTCCTCCTGTTGAGTGCCCCCATAGAAAGCCAGTCTTTTGTTGCCCCTTCCCAGTCACAAGTCAGGAGCAGGAAGGTGACCTAACTGTGTTACCTATCTGCAGCAGAGAATGTTACCAAGTTACCAAGCTGGCTCTGCCGAGGATCAGAGCTGTGTAAATTTCATAGCTTGACAATGGAAATAGAAATCTTCTGATAGACAAATGTCAGAAACCATGAATCAGACTGAGACAGATGTACAGTTAAATCTCACTTGTTTAATAATAATAATAAAAAAGGTAAACAGAGTAAATAGTCAGTCAAGCCAAAACGTCGGGGGGGTTGGGGATGACTGTACTAGAACAGCAAGCAGGATCTGGAGCCAGAAGGAATGTCAGCCAAGCAAGTCTTTAACAGAAACACTGGAGAGCGTCTCTAGAGATGTGACCAAGGTGAAGGCAGACATCATCTGGGCTGGACGGCTTAAGTAGGCAGGACTGGCCAGCAGGATATCATCCACAGGTGAGTCACTATGGAGAGATAGGAGCTAGCGATTAGCCGACAGCTTAGCAGCCAGCTCAGAGAAGGATGGACTGAGCCCAGCGCTGACAGCATCAGATAATAAGCAGTTAAAGTAGAATTCCAGACTAAACCTAACTAGTCTTAAAAATGCTTCCTCCCTCCTTCTAACAACTATACTGACTAACCCATGTAAGAAAGATGTATGTACTTACCTATTTGCAGCCTGATTTGGTCTGGTCACGGGATCCAGCTCCTCTGTGTCACTCACCCTGTCCTCTGTCCTGACCCTGAACCCTGTCCTACTGACCCCCTGTCTTCCATCCTGCTGACCCCTATACCTTGTCCTAATGACCCCCTGTCTTCCATCCTGCTGACCCCTATACCTTGTCCTAATGACCCCCTGTCTTACATCCTGCTGACTCCACTTCTCTGCTCTGCTGACCCACGTACACTGTCTTGCAGACCGTCTCCTGTCCACCACACTCCTTAAGCCCCACCCACTGTTAAGAGTTTGGCTACACCCACAAATTGCTGCTATGCGTGCCGCAAATTACTTCCTCCCTCAAGTGTCCCTCATTCCAAAGTTCAAAAGTTGGGAGGTATGTAAACCTTTAGTTGGGAAGTGAAGACACAAACAGGGAAATATGGGCTTAATGAGCACTGAAACAAAAGGATCCAGCAAGAGTGCAGAAAAGTTGCTAATATTTTGTTGTACCCAAGTTCTCTGGTGTACTCATAAATTAAGCCCTCTGTATTTGTCTATATTTTCCATAACCTTTGTATTATTTATTCCAATAAAACACGTGATTATAGCAGCCATAAAGACTAAAGAAGCAGAAATTCTGAAAAGTACTAACAAGGTCACAGCACACTTTGTCAGAGGTGTATGTAAACAGTCTAGAGACTATAAGAAAATAAAGTGCAGCAAAAGATTAGATATAGCTTAGTGCATGGAGTACTGGGAATCCACTACTTCTTATATCTCTAGTCCACTTCAACTAACACTGAAGTGGGAATTGCAGTCTAGAATAACACAGCATATCCGTGATCATAAACAATGATGGTTTTCACTAATCATCCATTAATAGATACAAGGAACATTAATCAAAATTAGAACATTGTGACTGTGATCAAAGAAAGTGCTGTAAAATTGAAGATCTCAAGAGTGAGTTTTATCAGCTTCCCGTCTGAGCTTAGAAAAAATTTGAGATGGATTGAGAGCATTCCCAATTGACTCCTGTCAGTACTATTTTCATGGCAGATATGTGTGGTCCATTGGGATTATATCACTTTCGGGTTAAGTGGACTCATTGATATTAATTACAAAGTAAAGGCCAGTGAGACATTTGCCATATTATTTTGTTAATGAACATTACAAAATGTGTGCTTGTTTGGACACAGAAGAGACGAGGTGCTGGGAATTTTTTTAAAAATATAATTGTAAAAGAAGCACAGATATTTTATTATGCACATCACACGCCATTCTTCCAGAGGACAGCAGTAGGAAACACAGAAGGATGTTTGAACAATATGTTTAAAGATGGATCAAGTACCTAAAAGTACAGCAACTTTTTTTTTCTAACCATAATGGGTCACTGCTTTCGCAGAAGATGCTGTGTTCACCAGCCAGCCATGCTGGTAAAAGCAGATGAAAACAGCTTATTTCATCATGGAAAATAAACAAAACAGTCCATACTCCAAGTACACAAAATAAAGGTTTGGCTAACCGCCTATAAGACTTGTCCTTAACCATATCTCAGCAGTGTCTCAGACAGACAGTCCTCACACAACTTTTCCACTCAACACCTCACAGATACCTGTTGACAGTTTCCTGCCCTTTTCAGACCTCTCTCACAGGTGGGAGAATCCATACAGGCCAAGATACTTATAGCCAGGGTTGGAGGCTCTTTTCAACCCAAAAATCTCTCTGAATCTCCAAACTCTAGGTCCCATATAAGGACTACCAATCCTGGTAAAAATATGTCAGTTATCCCCCTTTTTGCCAGATCACACCAGAACCCATTACTCTGCATGAGTGAGAGCCCCTGAGTGCTCCAAGAATGTCTCCTGTTGTCCCACTTAAAGGGACCACAAGACAAATAATGGAGACACATATCTTCCATCCAGTGCCCATCCCTGGTGTATTTTACAATGTATATGACCAATGTTACAGAGTCTCATCTTTGGTCAAAGTCTGATCACAAATCATTCAAATGTTCAGTATGGTTTATAATGCTGGCCATACAAAGCTCGTAATCTTGACTGATTCCTACTGAATCAGCTGAAACTCAAGTTTTGGGTAGCCATCCTGGCACCACCTGGCTTAACAAAAGTCTAATGAAGAATTGAAAGAGCTGGGTGGAAAATTGTTGGTTGAACAGTGACTGCTCCCAATCAGATACAGTCACTGTTTGGGTTTTTTAAGCAGCCACTGATCCTGTGGCTGCTTGAATACAATAGCCAACAATGCAGAGTCTTCCATCCACAATGTTTAGTGTAAATTCAGCAATCTATTGATTTTCTCTCAAAGGGTAGGGTTGAGAGACTGCAGAGAAACTGCCACACATGAGAAGAAAGAAGTTCTCCAGGTCTCCAGGCACATGGCCATATAGGAGAGAATAGCGGTGTGAGGCTGCAGAGGCACATTTTTTTAAGAAGTGTGTTTCTCCAGGAGGGGAGGAGGTGCCACCTCTATACCATCACTTCCAACTCTAAAAGGAGTGACCAGATTGGTTTATATAGAGTGAGCAGGCAGTGTCAGATTAAACTCTGTGGAGGTCCTTAGGCAGTCAAAACTATGCCCCCACTCCTTGCAGGTTTCTGGAGGTTTCTGATGCGCATGCACTAGTGGGATAACATAAAACTCAGTAGTGTGCTTATCGGCCTCTAGATGGAGATGACCATCACTACTGTACAGGGTAGCCATCGGACATTATTGGGCCATTTACACAGCTTTAGGCCTTGGCTCCTTGCCCTCCCGAGCCTGTACGCACTCAGCCCCCCCACATACCTGTATATTTGTCAGCCCCCCCAAACCTGTATAATTTTTCAGTGCCCCTCACACCTATATATATGTCAGCCCCCCCCCTACAAACACACACCTGTATATATATATGTCAGCCCCCCACAGACACACCTGTATATATATCAGCCCTAACCCCCCCCCCCCACACACACACACACACACACACCTGTATATTACACATAAATAGATTCCATCAAAATGTTTTACAAACTGACAGCTGAAAGAAGATGATCTTTTAAGAGACCAACTGTAATGTGCCCCTGATCTGTAAGTTGTTATTGGGTACATTACATTGATACGGTATTTTTTCTATAGAGTCTTTAATGTGAAATGTATATTTCTTTGAATTTGTTCATTTTTTTTCTCTCTTTTAGAAACAATTTAGGAAAGCTTCATTGTAATTTCCTTTAAAGTTCATTATTATTTTGATCCATTATCACAGGACCCTTAAACGGCATTGGGACAAAAATCTGCCTACTCTACCTCTTTGGTAATCTAGCGCTGTGAGGAGGGTAGGAATTGCTTTGCATAAATCCTTCTGAAACCTAATTTGCAATTTCTAGCAATTGACATTGGCTTAGCCTAAATAATATTAAGGGATAGTTTTGCTGAGAGTTTATATACTGCTTTCTGAGAATCCAGTAAAAAGTGTATATTTAAATCTAAAGACTTTTGGTGAGCTTTAAAAACTATACTCCCTGTTTTTTCCATCTAGACATAGAGGGGTTGATTTACTAAAGGCAATTAGGCTATGCATTTTTGGTTCTCTTCAAAAATAAGTGATCAGCACAGTAATAATCCCGTTTTGTCCTCCTTTATCTTTCTATCCAACTATTTTGGGATGAGGTGCCTTAATAATTATTATTGCTTTTCCCTGATTTTCCCTTTTTCTTTTCGCTTTTAGGCTATTCACATGTTTAAAGGAAGGTGCACTTTGCAAAAGAATTTGCCCCAGAGTTTAGTGAATGTGGTGAATTTTCACTTTGCAAGGTATACATCACAAGCAAGTAAAATTTAAAAGAAGCATTTTTGCTTGCACATGATCGGATGATGGAAGTTAGCAGAGCTTTACCTTGTTCACTAAGCTCTGGGGAAATTTCCCTTGCACAGCTCATTTTCCTTTGGTAAATCAATCCCAAAGCACCTGTATACACTTTGAGTCAGCTGATCATATAAATAATTTGACACACTTTTCAAGTTGTATGACATTGTGCGGAGTGAAGAGTGAAGCATCAGGAATGTGATCTGGCAGTCTTTCCTGCTCACCTCCAACATTAGGACCTGGAGTTTTCCTGATATTCTGAGGTAAGGGTGCTGCATTGAACTGCTTATGGTGAGACCTGGCCTGCGCTGAACAATGAATGTTCTGAGTCTGAAGCCAGTATACACTAGTCATAAGAGTGATCTCTAAGTTTATGTCCATATATTATCCAAATTGAATCCCAAATCTTCCTCTCCCCCTCTAGAGGCTGCCCAGAACTCTTTTTTATTTTATGAATAGATGGAGCCAGCAACCCTGTTATTCTGTATAGCAAATTTGAATGACTACATATGAGTGATAATAAAACAAAGGAACTGATGCGTTTTGGCGAGAACCTTAGTCGTAGCATGCATTGCTATGACTAAGGCTCATGCAGAAATGCATCAGCTTCTTTGTTTTATTGCTACGACTAAGGCTCTTGCCGAAATGCATCAGTTTCTTTGTTTTATTATCATTCATATGAAGTCAATAAAATTTGCTATGTGGAATAACAGGGTTGCCGGCTCCATCTATTCCTTTATCCTGTTGTAGAAGGACACACTGAGTCTGGGCACCTGTGTGTGGCTCTTGCATTTGAATTGGGCTGTTCCTGCAGTGAGGGCTGCTTCTGCTGGATCTTCTTTTTTATTTTACAGAAAATTTGGTTTTATTACTCCCTGTAGCATCGTTACGAGGCTACTAAAATTCTTGCAGGGGCAGCTGCTGAGAACTCAAGTCCTTTTGATGTATCCACACCCCAGAGCTTCATTTCCTAAGACCTCTTCACTACACACAGGCAGGCTCATGTACTCTTTTAGGTGTTGACATGTTGTGTATCCCAAGCTGCATTCTGATTTTGCAGTGCAGTCCATGCATTAGCTGGGTATCTATGGAGCCACTATAAGGTGAGTGCTCCCTGCAGTGAAACATCAATCAGCTGTGTTCATGTACAAACGCACAGGCAGCTCCTTCAGTCTGACAGCGGAGAATTGAAATCTGCACACCTCTCTGCCAAATTGATTGGAGTGACAGGCAATAAGGGACCAGCAGAACCGCCTATTTAGCATTGACCATGTGCATTAGCTTTGGGTGTCCAGTGCATCATGGGCACTACTGGAAAGATGAAGACAGAGCAATGGAAAGTTAATTATGGTAAATGTATTTATTGCAAGCTTAGTGGGTTAAAAGTGTTTGTATTTTGTATTATATTAAAGACATAATTAAAAGCGTGGGTCTTATTCCAAGTTTTTAATACTACTTTCATAGCTCTTTGAAGATGAAGATTTGCATTTTATTTTTTTCTTTACAATAATTTTATTGAACATTTTATTTAAAGCAAAATGATATAACAATTAGTGGTGCATAAAAATATTAATATAGCATGATATGGATGGCAATCCCCAAAGTCCCAGAGTTACCAAAGAAGAGCTAAAGTAGACTGTAGGGTCCTAAGTCTACAGCTTCTCGAAATTATATTGTTACAAGGTGGAAAGAAAGCTTGGGTTGCCCAGTCCCCCTATAATTCCCTTGTACCAGGACCTTCAGACAGTAGAGTTTATATGTGTCAAGTTTAAATAGAATTCGTTTTTAGAAAAAAATCCTCTTTTGTAGCAGTTAGCATGGGCAATGTTTTTATCCAGAGTATTATTGTGTGTGTTATTCATGATGTTAAAAAAATCCTCCGCCCCATCTCCATTATCGGGCTGCACTTATGGATTATAGACAGGCACTACTAGACTTAATTTTCTCATTCCTTTTTTCACCCTAGGTTGTTATGTAAATGCTTGGCAGTGTAAGAATGTTTTTTAGAATTATTTACACATATTAACATCACATACATTTACATGACGCAAATATGCAGAAGGACCATATTATCCCAAAACTCTTACTATATTGTACACATGTTTTGGGGCAAAATAAAAATGTAATGTAAATAAAACTTTTTTAAAGCACATACCTTCCTGTAGACAGATGTTTCTGTCTGATTAACCTCCATGTAGTTGAGGCACATAGCCCTTGCAGAATAGGATCATGATTATTACCTTGGATGTGATGTAAACATTGGATCACATATCATGGCAATTGCAGCTAATTACAGAGCAAATTTACTGCATGATGTATTTTGCATCAAAAAAATTAATTTCCTTGTGAACATGAGGAAATATAACATTTCTTTACATATCTTGAGTTTTTTTTTTTCTGTTGGTGGTCTCCTTTTTGTTTGT
Organism: Lithobates pipiens; assembly: GCF_037356315.1. Taxonomy (NCBI): domain Eukaryota; kingdom Metazoa; phylum Chordata; class Amphibia; order Anura; family Ranidae; genus Lithobates; species Lithobates pipiens. Next base: position 406,145,505 of record NW_027507718.1, read on the forward strand.
TTCTCTATTGTACATTTGTATGTTACAATAAAAACAAATGCCAGAATATATTTTCTTTTTGAATACCCGTTTTTATTAAGAAATAAAATAATAAACAGATCATGTGTTATTTGTACTCTAAGGGTCTGTTTACACCAGAATGTGGTGTGGGAAACTCACGTTCTGTGTGCGTTTTCCATACCGCCTTCAAAATGCACTGTGTGTCATTGTATTCCTAACGACACCCCAAAGGCAGATTATAAATACAGTGTGTTTGCCTGCACCAGATCACAATTTACCACAATACCAAGTAATCCAGTTTCAGCGCGTTTTTAAAAGTAGTACAAGCGCTACTTTTGGTACCGTGATCCAGCACAATTTAGCAACGCACAGAAATGCACAGGAGTCACTTTGGAACGCTGTGCGTGCTCCTGTGCAATTCAGTATGCAGTTTGGTGTGAACCAGCCCTAAGGGGTTTTCTGCTTTCATAATTAGGTGGAAAACTCATTAAAGCAGTAATAAAATCTTAAAAAAATAAAATAAAAAAGCTTCTTCCTGCAAGGCAATATCATATTATGCTTGTAGACACTGCATACTAGCACATTATGAAAGATTGACCTTATAATAAAGCCCCCCCCCAGCAGCATGTTGTCACCATTGCAGAGGCTTCCATAGTCACCCGGTCTTCTTTCCGGGTTTGTGGGCTGCAGCTGATTGAATGGCCGAGCCGCGATGATGACACTCGAGGCATGAAAACAGCACATAACTCTGAAGGAACGGCACAGGTATACCATTCCTTCAGAGCGCATGCTTTGGAGATGTCACCAGCTGCTGCTCGGTAGAATATCTCCTATACAGTGCATATTTAGGAGCTAATCATTTTACTTACAGGTAAACTTTATTATAACTCAAAGCGCAAAGTTTACTAACGCTTTAACGCTCATGTGACTTTGACCAACAGCAGATGTGCTTTTGGTACACCTGAAAGTTAATTATTCCCAAGATATTCAAAATAACATCCTATACTTTTTATGCCCCATACGGAAAATGTGAGATTGGATCATGTTGTCGGAAAATCCGACCGTGTGGGCTCCATCTGACTTTTTCCGTCGGATTTTCCGATGCACAAAGTTTGAGAGCAGGATCTAAAATTTTCCGACATCAAAATCCGATCGCATAAATTCCCATCGTGTGTAGACAATTCCGACGGACAAAGTGCCATGCTCAGAATAAACTATGAGACTAAAGCTATTGGCTACTGGCCCATTTATAATCCCGACGTACGTGTTTGACGTCACCTCGTTCAGAACGATCGGAAATTCCGACAACTTTGTGCGACTGTGTGTATGCAAGACAAGTTTGCGCCAAAATCTGTCGTAAAAAATCCAACGAATTTTGTTGTCGGAATGTCCGACCGTCTGTATGGGGCATAAGACATTACTCAGAAACCCAGTGAAAGCAGTAAGTTTCTCAGACTCTTTATGTGGACCTATATTCAAATGAGATTTTCCTTGCTACCTTGAACCTACAAAGTCATTAAAGAGTAGCTCCAGTCGGGGGAAGGAAAATGAAGAAAGAAAATTACATTTTTTTTTTAATTTTTCAAAACTTTGTGACAATAAATGAGATCTGAAAAATACTCATCAAAAAAATACTCATCATGGCTCTCAGCAAATACCTTGGAGTGTTTACTTTCCAAACAGGGGTAATTTAAGGGGGTGTTTGTACTATGCTGGAATTTTAGGGCCTCCAAAACTGTGATAGGTAGTCAGGAAATGAAATGCACAATAACCTGAAGGTGGTTATTGGACTTTGGGCCCAGGTACACGGCTAGGCTCTCAAAATGTCTCACACATGTGGTATCCCCACACTCTGGAGGAGAAGCAGAATATGCTTTGGGTGTAATTCCACATATACCAATGGCATGTGTGAGAAATAATGAGATATTTAAAGTGACAACTTTGTGTAAAAAAAATATATGTTTTTGGCCATTATCCAAAAACTTGTGGGAAAAAACTGGACTATTCAATGTACTCAACATGCCTTTCAGCAAATATCTTGGAGTCTCTATTTTCCAAAAAAGGTGTAATATGGGGGGTGTTTATACTATCCTGTCAATTCAGGGCCTCAGAAAATGTAATAGTTAGTCAGGAAATCCAATGCATTAATGCGCCTTGAAAGCATGAAGGTGGTCTTTGGATTTTGGGCCCCTGTATGTGGCTAGGTTGGCAAAAAGTCTCTCACATGTGGTATCCCGATACTCGTGAAAAGGTGCAGAATGGGTTTTGGGGTGTAATTCCACATATACCCATGGCATGTGTGAGAAATATAATTTTTTTTATTTAACCACTTTAGGAGCGCCGCATATAATTATACGTCGGCACAATGGCACAAGCACGTACCCATACGTGACTGCCTTCCAGCGGGTGGGGGTCCGGTCGGACCCCTTCCCGCTGGCTGCGGCAGTCCTTTTTGCTTCAGGAGTGATCCGGGATGAGGGGATGGCCTTTGGTTTCTGGCCATCCCCTCTTGATCGCTCCTGGTGAACGAGAAGCTTCCCCTGCCTGTGTAGTGTAAACACAGGCAGGAGGAAGTGATGTCACTCTCCTCAAGGTGGTCTTTTTGACCGGATGACGAAGAGAGAAGACATCATAGTAAGTGCACCAACACTACACTGACATGTAGGTAGACATAGGCACACTTTAACCCCCAGTCACCCCCTGATCACCCCCCGATCGCCCCCCCCGATCACCCCCCGCCCCCCCCCCCCCCCCGTCACAGTGTCACTGATTGCAGTGATCATTTATTTACTGATCACTGCATTTAGTGTCAGTTGTGACTGTAAAAAGTGTCAGGGCAGTTAGTGTTAGGTCCAGGGTAGCCCCCTACCCCCCCAATAAAGGTTTAACCCCTTGATTCCCCCCCCCCAGGTAACCCTTTCACCCCCTTTTGCCAGTGTCACTAAGCAATCGTTTTTCTGATCGCTGCATTAGTGTCACTGGTGCCACTAGGTAGATAGTTAATTTTTAGGTTCACCGCCAGGTTTTTATAGCGTTAGGTACCCCCATATACTACCTAATAAAGGTTTTAACCCCCTGATTGCCCCTAGAGTTAACCCTTTCACCAGTGATCACCGTATAAGTGTCACTGGTGACACTGGTTAGCCAGTTAGTTATTTAGGTTCCCCGTCAGGTTTTTATATAGTGTCAGGGACCCCCATATACTACCTAATAAAGGTTTTAACCCCCTGATTACCCCCAGGTAACCCTTTTTACCCCCTTTTGCCAGTGTCACTAAGCGATCGTTTTTCTGATCGCTGCATTAGTGTCACTGGTGCCGCTAGGTAGCTAGTTATTTTTTAGGTTCACCACCAGGTTTTTATAGCGTTAGGTACCCCCATATACTACCTAATAAAGGTTTTAACCCCCTGATTGCCCCTAGTTAACCCTTTCACCAGTGATTATCGTATAAGTGTTACGGGTGACGCTGGTTAGTTAGTTTGCTTTTTATAGCATCAGGGCACCCACCATTTATTACCCAATAAAGGTTTAACCCCCTGATCACCCGGCGGGTGATATCAATTAGGTTTTAGGGTCAGATAGGGTCTGCGTCGCCCCAGGCAGTGCTAGGTTAGTGCCAGTACCGCTAACACCCACGCGCAAAGCATACACCTCCCGTAGTGGTATAGTATCTGAACAGATCAATATCTGCAGTTTAGGGTTCCAAAAAAACGCATTGTTAGCCCAGATACCTGCTAACACCTGCGTTTTGCCCCTCCGCCCAGCCCACCCAAGTGCAGTATCGATCGATCACTGTCACTTACAAAACACTAAACACATAACTGCAGCGTTCGCAGAGTCAGGCCTGATCCCTGCGATCGCTAACAGTTTTTTTTTGTAGTGTTTTATATTTAAATCCTGAAGGCGGTACTTGGTTTTCGGGTTCCCGTACGCGGCTAGGCTCACAAAAAGTCCCCCACATGTGGTATCCCCGTACTCGGGAGAAGCAGCAGAATGTATTTTGGGATATAATTTCACATATGCCCATAGCATGTGTGAGCAATATATCATTTAGTGACAACTTTGTGCAAAAAAAAAAAAGTTTGTAATATTCCTGCAACTTGTGGCAAAATATAAAATATTCCATGGACTCAACATGCCTCTCAGTAAATAGCTTGGGGTGTCTACTTTCCAAAATGGGGTCATTTGGGGGGTTTTGTGTTGTTTTGGCATTTTATGGCCTTCGAAACTGTGATAGGTAGTGAGGAGTGAAATCAAAAATTTGCACCCTTAGAAATCCTGAAGGCAGTGATTGGTTTTTGGGGTGCCGTACGTAGCTAGACTCCCAAAAAGTCCCACACATGTAGTATCCCCATACTCAGGAGAAGTAGCAGAATATATTTTGGGGTGCAATTCCACATATAACGATGGCATGTGTGAGCAATATATCATTTAGTGACAACTTTTTGTAAACTTTTTTTTTTTTGTCATTATTCAATCACTTGGGACAAAAAAAAATATTCAATGGGCTCAACATACCTCTCAGCAATTTCCTTGGGGTGTCTACTTTCCAAAATGGGGTCATTTGGGGGGGATTTGTACTGCCCTGCCATTTTAGCACCTCAAGAAATGAGGTAGGCAGTCATAAATTAAAAGCTGAGTAAATTCCAGAAAATGTACTCTAGTTTGTAGACGCTATAACTTTTGCGCAAACCAATAAATATACGCTTATTGACATTTTTTTTAGTAAAGACATGTGGCTGAATACATTTTGGTCTAAATGTATGACTAAAATTGAGTTTATTCGATTTTTCTTATAACAAAAAGTAGAAAATATCTTTTTTTTTCAAAATTTTCAATCTTTTTCCATTTATATCGTAAAAAATAAAAATCGCAGAGACAATCAAATACCATCAAAAGAAATCTCTATTTGTGGGAAGAAAAGGACGCAAATTTCGTTTGGGTGCAACATTGCATGACTGCGCAATTACCAGTTAAAACAGTGCAGTGCAAATTGTAAAAAGACCTCTGGTCCTTAGGCTGACAATTGGTCCGGGGCCTAAGTGGTTAAAGCGACAACTTTTCTTACCAAAGACATGTAGCAATGTAGAATACATTTTGCCCTAAATCGTTTTTTTTTTTTCAAAATTTTCTGTCTTTTTTCATTTATATAATAAAAAATAAAAAAGCCAGTGGTGAACAAATACCAGCAAAAGAAAGCTCTATTTGTGTGGAAAAATATATATTACTTTCTGTTTCAATCTTGTTTATTCGGGTTTTAGCAAGTAGTTAACATGCAAAATGAACTTCCGCCAACTCGAGAACTGACACAACATCAATATCAATCAAATCAAATATACATAGTCAAGAAGCCATGAAGGCCAGAGGGTCCTGGAGAAGTTACCCACAACAACGGGCATAACCTGGGCCCATCAATATCCATACAGTGGTGCAGTATATACAGCCTATACAGATCGTTATCGGAAAAGGGATCACGCACCTAAGTAGGGAGACAGAGAAAAGACAAAAAAATTATATACCGTATATACTCGAGTATAGGCCGACCCGAATATAAGCCGAGGCCCCCAATTTACCCCCAAAAAAACTGGCAAACTTATTGACTCGTGTATAAGCCGAGGGTGAGACATGCCTGTCCATCCCTGTGTGTCCGTCCATCCCTGTGTGTCCGTCCATCCCTGTGTGTCCGTCCATCCCTGTGTGTCCGTCCATCCATCCCTGTGTGTGTGTGTGTCCATCCATCCATCCATCCCTGTGTGTGTGTGTCTCCATCCATCCATCCATCCATCCCTGTGTGTGTGTGTCTCCATCCATCCATCCATCCATCCCTGTGTGTGTGTGTCTCCATCCATCCATCCATCCCTGTGTGTGTGTGTATCCATCCATCCCTGTGTGTGTGTCTCCATCCATCCATCCATCCGTGTGTGTGTGTCTCCATCCGTGTGTGTGTGTGTGTGTGTGTGTGTGTGTGTGTGTGTGTGTGTGTGTGTGTGTGTCCAGCCTACCTGTGTCCCGAGCCTTTGTCCCGAGCCTCCGTCCCGTGTCGTGCCTTGCCTTCGTCCCGTCCCGTCCCGTCCCGTGCCGTGCCTTGCCTTGCCTCCGTCCCGTGCCCTCTTCGTCGGCGGCCATTGTAAAATTCAAAAGCCGCGCCTCCTCCTTCGCCTGTGATAGGCGGAACACTGAATTTCCCAGCAGCCTGTGTTCCGCCTATCACGGACGTCGTATCATCCTCGTCCGTAGTACGAGGATGAGCGGATGCCCGTGATAGGCGGAACACAGGCTGCTGGGAAATTCAGTGTTCCGCCTATCACAGGCGAAGGCGGAGCCGGAGGCGCGGCTTTTGAATCATAGAATGGCCGCTGTCTGTCTGCTCGACACGCTGATCGAGCGGGCAGACAGCGATGACTCGAGTATAAGCCGAGGGGGGCACTTTCAGCCTCAAAAAAGAGGCTGAAAATCTCGGCTTATACTCGAGTATATACGGTAAATTTAATTTGCATGACCATGCAATTGCCAGTTAACGTAGCACAGTGCTGAATAGCAAAAAATACCTTGGTCATGAAGGGGGTAAAACCTTCTGCTGGTCAAGTGGCTAACCCTAATCTCCAAATAAGGTTTTTAAGCAGTTCCTTTAGGGATAAAGGTTTTACATAAATGAATAAATGTGGGCCATTGTAAACATCCCTGTCAGTGGTAAATAGTTTGTTTCAACCAGCCTAAGAAAACCCAAACGAATGCAGCCAACATATTTAATAATCAGTAAGCTGTAATATAATGAATTTGTGCTTTGGGGTTTAGATTTTAAAAACTGACCTCTTCCATTTCTTTTGACTCCAACTGGCAGTGTTTTATGCATTTTGTGATTTTTAATACACACCTTTTATAATATTTTCAGGCTGGTCACATGATGTTGCAGTGTTCCCTTCACTGGTCTGGGCACTCGCTCATGCAAAGTGCGGAATTAGGCCTCTTTCACACGGACTGTCTGTTCTGGTCCGCCTGTCAGCTTTTTAGGTGGACCTGAATGGACACTCCATAGACCTCTATGGAGCGTCGGATGTCTGCGGACATGTCACCCGCTCCGATGTGAAAAAGTGTGAGGGAGGAAAAAACTACTTTTCTATCCGTCTGAGGATCGGATCGGGTGACCACGGACTCTACGGTCCGTCCTCTTCCGATCCCCCATAGGAAAGTGCGGCGCTCTGACAGGTCTGTCCCTGTACAGTGTGCAGAGACGGGCCTGTTATCGTCTTGCTCAGCAGGGATTGGGCTCCATACACGGACATGTCCGTGTGAAGGAGCTCTACATGTGATGTATGATCTCTGCACCAATACATTCTTAAACCCAGATTACTTAGGACATATTTTAGCAACTTCGAGGTACTGTGGGAGACAACTCCTGATTAAAGACAAATAAAGCAGCCTAAACAATTTTTTTACACTGCCTGGTGGACATTCCAAGTAATAAAAATTTAACCTGGAGATGAACTTTCAATCCAAAGTCCCACTTAATAGTATAACTTTAAAAAGCATAAAGGGCATAATAATTAGGACTATATAATAGTGATCCATTTCTAGTGTTGGGTGCTATTTAAAGTGGTTTAAACCCTTTACAACCACTTTTTGCTACAGGTATGGTTTACCTGTAGCTACCCTGGATATCTCCTAAACCTGCACGGTTTAGGAGATATCCCCTGTATCTGCCGACACATATGAACTGAAGCAATGGCTTGTACGTGCTGTTGCTTCAGTTAGACTGTGCTGTTACCGGCGGCTCCCGTGCGCATGTGCAGGAGTGACATCATCGTGGCACAGGCCAATCACAGCGCCGGAGCCCGCGATACCCAGAAGCAACTCTGGGAGCGATGTAGCCGGCCGGAGCAGTGAACGAGGACCGCTGCGGGGGCTTCGATCTAACATAAGTAAGACATAATGAGCTAGTATGCTATGCATTTTTTGTTTGTTTGTTTTGTTTGTGGGTTTACAACCACTTTAATAAGATAGTTGAAAAAGTTAGCTTCTGTACAGTTTGTGTAATGGTTTGCATGGAGTACATTCCTAAGCAGGCTGAATTCTCCTCCAGATGAGATGGTATATTTTGCTTAGTACATACGGGTGCTGATGTCAGCTCAGAGTAGTCAGAACTATGAAATATGATTGCTAAGTGTCTGCAGGGGCGTTGCTAGGTCTACAAAAGATCTGGGGCTAGAGTCCATACCAGCGTAGTAAAGAAAGTCATACGCTTGGGCAGGCATACACATGTATATACAGTAATATACAGGTGTATATTTCCCCAGAGAGCCCCCCACTTACATCAGGGTCCCCAGAGAGCCCCCCTTACATCAGGGTCCTCAGAGAGCCTCCCCCTTGAATTAGGGTTCCCAAAGAGCCCCCCACTTACATCAGGGTTCCCAGAGAGCCTCCCCCTTAAATCAGGGTCCCCAGAGAGCCGCCACTTAAATCAGGGTCCCCAGAGAGCCTCTCCCTTAAAATCAGGGTCCCCAGAGAGCCTCCCCCTTGCATCCGGGTCCCCAGAGAGCCCCCCACTTACATCAGGGTCCCCAGAGAGCCTCCCCTTACCTTGGGGACCCCTGCAGAGATTTGGGGCTATGGCCCCAAAAGCCACCCCCTAGCGATGCCACTGAGTGTCTGCTATGGGTTACTGTGCTTGGATAATTTGTTTGCTTTAGCCCTGATTCACATATGTGCTCCCATGTTTGCAGGTGCATGACGCGGGTAGAGCAGCCCAATTGATTCACCCGAAAGTAAGGCCGAAAACGAACCTTTTTTTAAAATTATGCCCCACTGAAGTCTGACAAGGTTTGGGGTGGGTGGATTAACTTTACTTTTATTCCCTATGACTGATAACCTTGTACCCTATTCTGTCCTTACCACTGTATTATATATTACACTCATAAGTGTGTGCAGCCTATTGCATTAGGGTGTCCCCCCATAAGCTCAAACAGACGTGACTTTCTCTGCAGCCTCAGCTGTGCTGCACAGTGAATGAATGGGAAGTGCTCTGTGCTGAGTGGCTTCCTGTTCATTCACAAACTAAAGTATAGTAAACACAGTTTTACTCTTCTTCAGTTATGAAGGGACACAGTAAGTGAGTGTGTTCACTGTGTTCATTTAAAAAAGGATGGGGCTGGTAAATGACATATTTACTGGCTACTTCCCCCAGGAGAGGGGGGAAGCCAGCAGCACTGTGGGGGGAGAGGGCCCAACATGGGGGGGGAGCTCAGGAAATAGGGGGAATCGACACCTCACGCAGTGATTAGGGTGTGCCCTGGCACACCTGGCACAACCCCTGTGCATGCCTATGATTGTTTTCTTTCTAGTACAGTGCCTTTCTCTGTGGGTTGGGAATGCGTGCGATTTTGCACGCATTCCCCAGCCCCGAAGATGTGAACCTAGACTTACTGAATACACATATATGCAGTAGCGGCTGGTGGGTTTTGTTTATGGGGGGGGGCGGAAAACAACCAGCCCATTCTCTGCGTCCCGAGCCCACCCTATTTTAACCACTACAATAAAGGGCACTTTCGCCCCCTTTCTTCCCAGACCATTTTTCAGCTTTCAGCACTCTCGCACTTTCAATGACAAGCTACGCTGTACCCAAATTAACAAATAGAGCTTTATTTTGGTGGTATTTATTTTTTATTTTTTGCAATATATAAGCAGAAAAAGAGCGGAAATGTGGAAAAAAAACAATATTTTCTTCTTTCTATTTTAAAAGAAATCCAATAAAATCTAATTTTGTCATAAATCTAAGCCAAAATGTATTCTTCTACATGTTTTTGCTAAAAAAAATCTGTTAAGGTTATAATAATTGGTTTGTGTGATCACGGACATATGTACGCAAATGATCATGTACAGATGTGTGCAGGTGATCAAGGACATATGTGTGCAGATAATCATTGGGACATGTGATTTTAGTGGGGCATATGTGGGGGACAGGTGTTTTTATTATTTGGGGTCATGTGTGTTTTGGGGACATAGTGTGGGGACATGTGTGTTTACACTAGACTAGTGATCAGTGAGTAAAACGCTGTAAAAAACAGCTCATGCTCACTGATCACCAGCCGGCTGCAGCGATCCCCTCTCCTCTCCTCAGCGACAACTTCCGTGTGAGGAGAGGAGACCTGATTGCCTAGCAACCAGCTGTTTGTTTACATCACATGACGCTTGTGATTGAACACGGCTGTCATGTGATCAGGAGGGCCGATCACAGAGCCCTCCTGCCGATCAGAGATGCGCCGTGTCTGGGTGACACGAGCGCATCGGGATCGCGCCGCTGCGCGAGTACACGCGGGTGATCCCCCTCCTTCTGAAGGACGTTCCTGAATGTCCACTCAGAAAGAGAGGGCACCCACCCGGGTGGGAAGTAGTTAAAGCCTATTAGAGCTTTTGGTTCTAATCAGGTGCTTCAAAAAACACCCACCCACTATTGGAATCCATGCATCCAGGGGGCTGAAAGGGGCTGGACGCATGGATAGGGAGGGCAGCGCCCATGCGCCCTTAATGGATGGGCCGCCCCTGCATATATGTGTGTTATTTTAAAATTACTCAAAGTGTATCTATACCCAAGAGCAATATGTAATATATTGCATCTAACCAGTCCTTAGATGTGTAGGCTGCATTATTCTTCTTATTTTTAGGGTTCTTTTTCCTTTATTTTCAACTGATGATCCTGCCAGTAACACCCCTCCTGTTGTAGGGTGACAACGCGCACTCACTGAACTGTATCTGTAGAGGATCAGCATCACCGTTGTAGGACAGAACTACAGAACACCTGCCCCCTTTTCTTTTCTCCATAAGACAGGGAAGGGGTATGTTTGTGTTTATTGAGCACATATAATAAAATACTTTCATTTGTATATTTAAAGTGGAAGTAAACCCATCGATTTAAACAGTTAAAAAAAAAGGCATGCCGGGAATGCTAACTGCACATTGGCTGTGCTCTCAGCCAAACTATCAAACCACCCAATGGCTGGTGTCATAATGAATCACATGTGCAGCACCATAGCAGTTGAAGATTAAACAGAGGCAAAGATGGCAGCTTCCTTGGCTGAAAACGATAGGGGAGTTTACTTCCACTTTAACAGCCCAAATGGAATCAAATAGGATATGTTCATTGTTAAGCTTCATACACACGATTGAACTTTGTACAAACTTTTCCATGGATTTCTGTACAAAGGGTGTTGCCCGTGAACTTGTTAAGCATACACACAACCTGACTTTTTCAGCCAACATTCACCAAATCACGTGTTTTTTCTGCTCTTTACCGCCACCTTTGTTCAACTTCTGTATTGTTGTCTGATTTTTTGCATTGGTTCTGAGCATGCGTGTTTGTAAAGTCCGGTGATACACATGATCGGACTTTGTTCCATTGGACTTACGTTGTCGAAAAGTTTGCCAATAAAAGTACGATGAAAACCGGAAAAGTTTGTCCGATGGAGCATACACACGGTCAGATGTTGCCTTAAAACAGCTAATTTGCACGTTTGTTGTCAAAAAGTCCAATTGTGTGTACGGGCCATTAGTGTTACACTTCAAAATTGGAAGAAGAAATATTTCACAGAAAACATTTTTTTTTTAAAGCTTAAATTGTTTTGATGCCTTTCCAAAATATTTTGTTATTTAGTTCTCTGTCAGTTAATAGGTATTCGTTTTCTAATGCCCATTTGTCATTGATAATCTTGTGTTTCCAAGTCCCATTGGCCCAATCTAGAGTAGAGCTGAGCTCTGGACATTTAGCTGGCTCCTAATATGAGTTTCAGTGGTGACCTAATGTCATTTGTTGGAGAGTTGCATTTAGAATCGTGTTGTAATGCCATGAACCCTGCAGTGCTCTGTTCCCCAGTGTCACCAAATACTGCTTCAGTGAGCGGATTCCACTTTCATGTGTTCCTGTTATTCCTCCTCAGGGACTTGCTACTACAACCTTTCTTTCCCCAAAGCTGTTCTAGATGACCATGTATATGACGTCTTAATACAGATGAAAAGGCAGACATTTCAATGAAAACTGACACTTAAATTACTCTCGGTGGTTCCTAATGACATGTTGTGGCTAAAAGAGCCCCATTCTAATAAACACTATGCAGCTCTTGAAATGCCATATAGAATTAAGATACTTAAAGACTGAAGTGTAAGTAACGGTGGCATCTAGGAGAGCTTTTTTCCTTATGCCGGACTTTCCGACAAGAAAACAGTGAATTTTTGTTTGAAGGTTGTTGGCTCCAACATGTCTTGCATACACACGGTCGCACAAATGTTGGCCAACAATTACGAACGTAGTGACGTACAAGACGTACGTGATATCTCCATTGCGAACGCTAGTTATATCGGCGGCTCGTACTTGATTCCGAGCAGGACTTGTGTACACATGATCAGAAAGTCCAGCAACAAACATTTCTTGGTGGAAAATTTGAGAACCTGCTAGCCAAAATTTGTTGGCGGAAAGTCCGACAACAAATGTTCGATGGAGCATACACACGGTCGGACTTTCCGCCAACAAACTCACATCCAACATTTGTTGTCAGAAAATCTGATCATGTGTACGGGGCATTACTGACAATGGCAGGAATTATAAGGCCTGACTTAGCATTATGCATCAATTATAGATATGCGTAATGTTAAAAAAATTATAGCATTAGGTGTTATGAAGTATTTACACTTAAATTCTATAAATAATATATGAACAAATTCTGTGTGTGTTTAGGTATGTGTTCTATAATTATCACAATCTGCCATAAGAATGTGCTGTCTAAATAGTTTGAACACAATGGGGTTGATTTACAAAAATTGGAGAGTGCAAAATCTGGTGCAGCTCTGCATGGCAGCCAACCAGCTTCTAACTTCAGTGTGTGCAATTATGCTTTGACAAAAAAAAAACTGGAAGCTGATTGGTTTCTGTACCAGATTTTGCACTCTCCAGTTTTAGTAAATAAACCCCAGTTTGACAGTTAGGCTGGCTTTACATTATACAATTATCTGGTGCAATTTTCCTTTAGATTTACCATCAACCAACCAAAAAATATAATGTTAAACATAAATACCATCAATTTGTATGCAGTCAGGCAGGCCCTTGCACTACATAGGTCAATCTAAAGAAAAATTGAATAAGAAAATTGTATAATGTATGACCAGCTTTAAAGCCCTTTTTCAGAAAAAAAATGTAATCCCCTTTCACACCCATCTAACTCATTCAATTGTTCATTTTATTGTTAACTTTTAAAAGTTAACCTAATCCGCCATTCTGGACCCTTGTTGATGCAAAGGGCTGGTAATCTAGCTCTTCAGAAGTCATAGTTGCCAAGTGCAATGGTTCTTGTGGGAGAGTCCTGGGATTTGGGACACTGTCCCACAGTGTCCACGTTCTTTGGACTGTCTTGCATGACCTGATATGCTGAGGAAAGAGGCAGTGGCATGGAAGTATGGGATCAGGACCAGGTAAGGATAACCACTGACCACCAATGAAAGGGGTGTAGGAATTATCACTGCCACTGGACACTAATGACAATTGGGAGAATAAATTAATTCCAGTGGCCAGTATTGATTTGTGGGCTGGAAGTTTAATTATTACTGCCATTGACCACAAATAGAAGGAAGGATGGGGGGGGGGGAGTGGGAGGTTAATTACCGTATTTATCGGCGTATAACACGCACTTTTTCCCCCTTAAAATCGGGGTAAAGTCGTGGGTGCGTGTTATAGGCTGATCCCCACTGTCTGTGAGGCTAAAATACTGAGCGGCGCCGAAAAAGACCGAGCCGCCTGCTCGGCTCCGCTCGTAGTCCCACCTCCCTGCTGTTTCTGGAGCCATACTGGGCGGGACTGCGAGCCGAGCCAAGCTGAATACACAGTAGAGTTGGCTCGGGCAGGACTACGAGCGGAGCCGAGCAGACGGCTCAGTCTTTTTCGGCGCCGCTCGGTCTTTTTCGGCAGCGCTCGCTCGGTCTGTCTCGGCGGTGGGATATTTAAACATGGGCAAGGCTGCAAACGGCACTGGGCGAGTTGGAAATGACACTGGCAAGCTGCAAATGACACTGATCATTCTGCAATTATGGACAAGGCTGCAGATGCACACTGATAAGGCTGCATTGAGGGGCATTTAAATGTAAGTTTTTTTTCCCTCCTAAAACTTTTTTCCTTAAAATGCCCTCCTAAACTTGGGGTGCGTGTTATACGCCGGTGCGTGTTATACCCCGATAAATACGGTATTACTGCCAATGGCCACCAATGAAAGGGTAGTGGGGGGGATTAATTATTACTACCACTGGCCACCAATTAAACAACCATGGTTTATTTATTACTGCTACTAACCACCAATGAAAGAGGGGATCAATAACACTGCCACTGTTCACTAATGGGGGGGTGGGGGCTTTATGGAGTGATGGACAGCAGCTCCAGTCAGCAGCACACATTGAAAGTGCAACAGAATGTATTATGCCCGGAAACTGACTGTATGGTGTGAACTAGAGCCATTGAAATACATTGAAAACACTGTGCATGCTTTTTGTGCATAAAAAAAAAAAAAAAAAATTGCACGGAACTGAACAGAACTGCATCTGGTGTGAACTGACCCTTAAAGCGGAAGTTCCATTTTTGGGTGGAACTCCGCTTTAAGTTTACAAATGAAATGTTAAACAGTTAGCATTAGGTCATTCATTTAGGAGTTAGGAATGACAATCAAAACATAACAGGGATGTAGCAATGATAATAAGCCCCGACATACAACGGAGAAAGCTAAATGAAATACAATAGGTAGGCGAAAAGAAACGACTATCATTCAATAAAGGCATGCCCCACTTTTAACCTCCTCGCGCCCGCCCTATGGCCGAATGACGGCCGTAGAGCAGGCGCCTTCGTCCGGGTTGCCGTCCCTGGACGGCGTGATGTTTACTTCCGCAATGCGCGCCGCCGCGGGCGCGCATCGCGGAAGTTCTGTGTTCGCCGTGTCCCCCGGGGACAGGCAAACACAGATCGCTGTAAACGGCCAATCACAGCGGCCGTTTACAGCGTGATCGGCGTATCCAATGGGAGATGATCTCATATGTTTACATATGAGATCATCTCTCAGCGCCGCTCTCCTTCCTCGCACAGACAGTGCGAGAGGGGAGAGATGAACGGCTGCAGCGGCAGCCGTTCTGCCTGTGAAAGAAAAAAAAAGTAAAAAAATAAAATAAAGTGCCATCCTCCCCTAGCAGTGCCATCCTCCCCTAGCAGTGCCATCCACCCCCAGCAGTGCCATCCGCCCCAGTGCCATCCGCCCCAGTGCCATCTGCCCCAGTGCCATCTGCCCCAGTGCCATCCACCCCAGTGCCATCCACCCCAGTGCCACCTGCCCCCAGTGCCATCCACCCCAGTGCTACCTGCCCCCAGTGCCATCCACCCCAGTGCTACCTGCCCCCAGTGCCACCCACCCCAGTGCTACCTGCCCCCAGTGCCATCCACCCCAGTGCTACCTGCCCCCAGTGCCATCCACCCCAGTGCCATCTGTTGTCAGTGTCACGTGTCATCAATGCCACTTATCAGTGCCATCTGTCATCAGTGTCACGCGTCATTGGTGCCACGTATTAGTGCCATCTGTCACCGGTGGCACGTATTAGTGCCACGTATTAGTGCCACGTGTCATCAGTGCCACGTATTAGTGCCATGTGCCATCAGTGCCACGTATTAGTGCCACGTGTCATCAGTGCCACGTATTAGTGCCACGTGTCATCAGTGCCACATATTAGTGTCATCTGTCATCAGTGCCACATATTAGTGCCATCTGTCATCAGTGCCACGTGTCATCAGTGCCACGTATAAGTGTCATCATTGCCACGTATCAGTGCCATCTGTCATCAGTGTCACGTGTCATTGTCCTGGTATTTCAAAAGTGTAATAAATAGTCAACAAGTTAGATGTGTAATTTATGCTTCTAGAACACGTGATGGCGCTCCCTGCATGTTGGGCCTCTCTATGTGGCCAGGCTGTGAAAAAGTCCCACACATGTGGTATTGTAATATTCAGGAGGAGTAGCAGAATTTTTTGGGGGGGTGTCATTTGTGGTATACACATGCCACGTGAGAGAAATAACCTATTACAATGACAATTTTGTGGAGAAAAATAAAAAAAATGAAAAATCTTCATTTTGCAAAGAATTGTGGGAAAAAAATGACAACATCAAAAAGCTCACCATGCCTCTTACTAAATACCTTGGAATGTCTACTTTCCAAAAAGGGGTCATTTGGGGAGTATTTGTACTTTTCTGACTTGTTCGGGTCACAAGAAGCGAGATAGGCCACCAGTACATCAGATGTGATCAATTTTGTGCGATTCGCACCACAGCTTGTAGACACTCTAACTTTCACAAAGACCAAATAATATCCACTAATTTGGGTTATTTTTACCAAAGATATGTAGCAGTATAAATTGTGGCCAAAATTTATGAAGAAAAATTAATAATTTGCATAATTCTGTCACAGAAACAAAGAAATATGCGTTTTTTTTCAAAATTTTCGGTCTTTTTTCATTTATAGCGCAAAAAATAAAAACCCCAGAGGTGATCAAATACCACCAAAAGAAAGCTCTATTTGTGGGAAAAAAAGGACACAAAATTCATTTGGGTACAGTGTTGCATGACTGAGTAATTGTCATTCAAAGTGTGAGAGCACCAAAAGCTGAAAATTGGTCTGGGCAGAATGGTGTTTAAGTGCCCAGTAAGCAAGTGGTTAAGTACACAATGGAGTTTATTTACTAAAGCTGAAAAGTACAAAATCAGGCTCACTTCTGCATAGAAACCAATGAGCTGCCAGTTTTTTTTTACCAAAGCTTAATTGAACAAACTGGGGTTAGAAGCTCATTGGTTTCTATGCATAAGTGAGCCTGATTTTGCACTTTCCAGCTTTAGTAAATAAACCCCATTGTGTACTTAAAAGTGGGGTATGCCTGTATGTTGCTAGGGTTGGAGGTAAAATAGTGATTGCTAGCAGCCTTGTGTAATATGTCCGCAGTCTCTGGCAGTCTCTGCAGTCTCTGATAACACCTATTGCATGTCCACAGTATATGGCCATCTCTTGCATTATGTCCACAGTCTCTGGCCATCTCTTGGTGTTTAACTTTCTTAACCACTTAAGCCCTGGACCAATTGTCAGCCTAAGGACCAGAGGTCTTTTTACAATTTCACACTGCACTGATTTAACTGGTAATTTCGCGGTCATGCAATGTTGTACCCAAACTAAATTTGTGTCCTTTTCTTTCCACAAATAGAGCTTTCTTTTGATGGTATTTGATTGCCTCTGCGATTTTTATTTTTTTACGATATAAAAGGAAAAAGACTGAAAATTTTGAAAAAAAATATATTTTCTACTTTTTGTTATAAGAAAAATCGAATAAACTCAATTTTAGTCATACATTTAGGCCAAAATGTATTCAGCCACATGTCTTTAGTAAAAAAAAATGTCAATAAGCATATATTTATTGGTTTGCGCAAAAGTTATAGCGTCTACAAACTACATTTTCTGGAATTTACACAGCTTTTAATTTATGACTGCCTATCTCATTTCTTGAGGTGCTAAAATGGCAGGGCAGTACAAACCCCCCCCCCCCCCCCAAATGACCCCATTTTGGAAAGTAGACACCCCAAGGAAATTGCTGAGGGGCATGTTGAGCCCATTGAATATTTTTTTTTCTTTGTCCCAAGTGATTGAATAATGACACAAAAAAAAGTGTACAAAAAGTTGTCACTAAATGATATATTGCTCACACATGCCATCGTTATATGTGGAATTGCACCCCAAAATATATTCTGCTGCTTCTCCTGAGTATGGGGAAACTGTGGGACTTTTTTGGAGCCTAGCCACGTACGGACCCCGAAAATAAATCACTGCCTTCAGGATTTCTAAGGGTGCAAATTTTTGATTTCACTCCTCACTACCTATCACAGTTTCGAAGGCCATAAAATGGCAAAATAGCACAACCCCCCCCCCCAAATGACCCCATTTTGGAAAGTAGACACCCCAAGCTATTTGTTGAGAGGCATGTTGAGTCCATGGAATATTTTATATTTTGCCACAAGTTGCAGGAATATTACAAACTTTTTTTTTGTTTGCACAAAGTTGTCACTAAATGATATATTGCTCACACATGCTATGGGCATATGTGAAATTACACCCCAAAATAAATTCTGCTGCTTCTCCTGAGTACGGGGATACCACATGTGGGGGACTTTTTGGGAGCCTAGCCACGTACGGGACCCCGAAAACCAAGAACTGCCTTCCAGATTTAAATATAAAACACTACCAAAAAAAACTGTTAGCGATCACAGGGAACAGGCCTGACTCTGCGAACGCTGCAGTTATGTGTTTAGTGTTTTGTGACAGTGAACAATTGATACTGCACTTGGGTGGGCTGGGCGGAGGGGCAAAACGCAGGTGTTAGCAGGTTAATCCCGCTAACAATGCGTTTTTTTGGAACCCTAAACTGCTGGGGACGCTAGTATAGATCTGATCAGATCAGATCAGATATTGATCTGTTCAGATACTATACCACTACGGGAGGTGTATGTTTTGCGCGTGGGTGTTAGCGGTACTGGCACTAACCTAGTGCTGCCTGGGGCGACGCAGACCCTATCTGACCCTAAAACCTAATTGATATCACCCACCGGGTGATCAGGGGGTTAAACCTTTATTGGGTAATAAATGGGGGGTGTCATGATGCTATAAAAAGCAAACTAACTAACCAGAGTCACCCGTAACACTTATACGGTGATCACTGGTGAAAGGGTTAACTAGGGGCAATCAGGGGGTTAAAACCTGACGGGGAACCTAAATAACTAAATAACTAACTGGCTAACCAGTGTCACCAGTGACACTTATACAGTGATCGCTGGTGAAAGAGTTAACTCTGGGGGCAATCAGGGGGTTAAAATCTTTATTAGGTAGCATATGGGGGTACGTAACGCTATAAAAACCTGGCGGTGAACCTAAGAAATAACTAGCTACCTAGCACCAGTGACACTAATGCAGTGATCAGAAAAACGATTGCTTAGTGACACTGGCAAAATGGGGTGAAAGGGTTAACTCTAGGGGCAATCAGGGGGTTAAACCTTTATTGGGGGGGTAGGGGGCTACCCTGGACCTAACACTAACTGCCCTGACACTTTTTACTGTCACAACTGACAGTAAATGCAGTAATCAGTAAATAAATGATCACTGCAATCAGTGACACTGTGACTGGGGGGGGGGGGGGGGGTGATCGGGGGGTGATTTGTGTGCCTATGTGTACCTACGTGTCAGTGTAGTGATTGGTGCACACTTACTATGTTCTCTCCTCGCAGTCCGGTCAAAAAGACCACCTGAGGAGAATGACATCACTTCCTCCTGCCTGTGTTTACACTATACAGGCAGGGGAAGCTTCTAATTCGCCAGGAGCGACCGAGAGGGGATGGCCAGAAACCAACAGCCATCCCCTCATCCCGGATCGCTCCTGAAGTGAGACAGACCGCCGCAGCCAGCGGGAGGGGGTCCAATCGGACCCCCCACCCGATGGAAGGCAGGCACGTACGGGTAGGTGCTTGTGCCCGTACATGCCATTCTGCCGACGTATAATTACATGCGGAGGTCCTAAAGTGGTTAAGATGTGAGCACCCAAGTGTGGTCCCCCATCATCACTAAAGAGCCACACATAAAATTCAGTGAATATTCATTATAAGAGACAGCAGACTCACACAACAGGATATAATCAAAGACTATGGGTATAATACAGGAGGTGGACGTAATGCAAGAGATGGCCAGAGACTGTGGACATAATGCAAGAGATGGGCAGAGATTGTGGACCTAATGCAAGAAGCTGCCATCTTAGCCTCTGTTTTATCTGTAGATGGCATGGTACTGCACCTGTGATCAGTTATGATGTAAGCCATTTGATGGCTTGACGGTTCAGTTGACAGAACAAGCAATTATTACAGTTATCATTACTGCCATGCCTTAAATGTAACGGTTTTGGAAAAGTTAAATCAATGGGCTATTTCCACTTTAAGGTTTTCAATATGCTACTAGACTGCACCAGTAGACTGGATTTTAGGAGAAATCTTTAACTGAAGATCTATTGTGTGGGAAAATCTGAGACATGGTCCAGCCAGGAGGGGGACCCATCAGTTATTTTACACATATTGGGGGAGATTTACTAAAACTGGTGCACTCAGAATCTTGTGCAGCTGTGCATGGTAGCAATTGAGCTTCTAGCTTCAGCTTATTCGATTAAGCTTTGGCAATAAAACCTGGAAGCTGATTGGTTACTATGCAGAGGTGCACCAGATACTGCACTCTCCAGTTTTACTAAATAACCCCCAAAGTTTCCAAACAAAGTGGGAATTTTCAACTTTCCTGAATATCCCCTTCCGACTGAAAGAATTTAAACTAACATTTAGAACTTTCTGACCAGCTACATTGTACTCTGTGATTTTTAACAAGGTTACTATAAATTCTATGGAGGGTGATAATCTTTAGTATTATTTCTAAATCTTCTGTTTTATCTGGCTAGAGTTTTTTTCTGAAGGTGATAAATTGGAGGTTGTGTTCCATCTCTATCTCACTCTATACAGCGTGTGCTTCCCATGAGTCTGTCAACGTTGACAGAAAAAGACCAAAGAAGTCATTATGACTTAACTGAAATGTCATAACAAGGCTGAGATGTAACCTGGTTCTAAAAGATCATCTTTCCAGCAGGAAACCCGATTGCTCTGGAAACAGCAAATGACATTGTTGTGATTTCTTGTGAGTGGTAAAGACGATGGATCAACGGCACTCGCATATCATGTAATCCCCCCAGACACCGGCACTGAGCTGTTACATTGTACTTGTACATCATCCCCGCATAATAACTCATGAATGGAATACAGCTCCAGATAGATTTACAAAGTCCTCTAAAGTGGAACTAAACCCAAAAAGGAAGAACATTTACTTGTACGTTACAATTTCATGCATGAAGTATTTGTTTATTTACACAGAGGTGATACATGAGATTTCATTCTTTTCTATAAGCTCAGTAGTTGAGGTTGCTCAAAGGAAAAGTTCAGCTTACAAATAAATATAATCAATAAACAATAAATTTTGCCACGCATATCAATATATGTAGTCATGTCTTTTTATTAAAAAAATTACAAATACATATATCTACATGTGCAACATAACAAAGGTTTAGTGTTTATTATTTTTCTAGTTTGGCTACAGTGAGTTGCAGCTTTATTTGTCCTTAAGCTTATCCCTTCATGGCAGCTGAGAGCATGCGCCTCTATTAAAGGGCAGAGAATACTTTGCTCTTACCACCACTGTACTCAACCGATATGAGACTCCTGTAATCTTTTTTCTTACATTTTAAATATATGTGCTAATACTTTGTTAAGTGATTTTATAAATCAACAAAGAATTAAAAAAAAAAGGGGATAGCATTGTATGTAATGGCTTAGAGACAGACATATATTTATATATATTATTATACAGGATTTATATAGTGCCAACAACGAACATTGCTTTACAAAATGAGGGCAAACATTATAGTTACAATATAATTCAAGAGGAATCAAAGAGCCCTGCCCCATTAGAGCTTACAATCTAAGAGGTATGGTCAAGTGTTAAAAAAGGTATATTGTATATGGGTCCAAAATTGTATAGAGTATAAGCAAAGATCAAAAATCTAAAACATCTTTCAAAGCGACACTAAACTCTGGTTTAAAAAGAATAATATTCTATTCAAGTATGTATTCTTAAAGCAGTTGTACACCGCTGGACGGTTTTTTTCCCCCCCTGCAAGGTAAAGTCATAATATGTGATACATACTAGCCCATTATGTTGCACTTGCCTGCAAATGAAGCCAGCGATGTCCGCGAAGCCCCCACTGGTGGCCACATCCATCTTCACCCCTCTTCCTTCTGGGGCCGTTAACTCCGGCTCTGTGACTGGCCGGAGTCGCGTGGCGGTCACAGCACGAGCCCCTTGGAAACGGCACGGTCGTGCCTATTTTTAAAATAATCTAATTTTGTTGCTTTGCAGTCTGAAATAAGGACAGACACAGTTTTTGTTTTATCCAAGATGGCAGAAAAACACATTGAGGAAAATTTTACATCCCGTTTCTTTGAATTTTCTTGTCACTTGTCAAAAAAGAACATTGATTTGACCACATTACGATTAGAAAATCAAATTAACATCCTTACAAATTTTTAAATTAAATTCTACTAGTGTATGGCAATCTTTAATCCAAGCGGTCACTCACCCCCCCCCCCCCCCCCCCCACGCCAATGAAGACTGCCAACACTCCCTTTCTTTAATAACAAATGGCAAACTACACGCCGATCGTATAACAATATGTTCAGCACTGACCTCAACACACACTATGCTATGGGGGTAAATGTTCTCACTCACCTCTTTATGGTCAAAGTGATAGATAAACGGTTTCCTGCAGCTATAATATGGGACACGATGTACGCAGAAAACACATTTTAACAGATAAACATGTCATAATGTATCCTCTGTCATCATTTTCAAACTCATTGTGCTTGCACTATACCTCAAAACTAGTAACATAAGGTAAAACCATGAATACATTTGGATGTATTCAGTAGCTGGTAAAGTGCTGGATTTAACTTGTGTTTGAGTCAATACTTACCCTCATCATACAGTATTAAAAACATATGGAGTCCATTATATATTGAATATCAACCATATGTTTTGCTAATTAGACCTAATTTAGTGGCTAATTTACTGAGGAGATGTTGTTTGCTAGCTTGATACTGAAACATGTGGTAGGAATAGCCCCAATGTTAGGGTTTGTTTATATGTTTGAAAAAAGTCTAAAATCTGAATCCTTCCTTCCTTAGTTCAAGGTAACCATATTTTTCCAGGTGACACTAAGACATGCATAAGACATATAAGAAATAGTACATATAAGGATACGTTCTCACCACACATTCTAGTACCAGAATGCCTCCTCCGCCTTCTTTTTTTCTGAACACCAGAAAGAAGAGAAAGAGGTGATACAGTTTACATGCACTTTGTTTTCTGATTATAAAAATTTGATTCAATAATAATATATGAAAGAGAATGAACTATACTTGGCCTAATTGTAAAACTTTATTGCAAGTATGTACATACATGACCGACAATGTTACTTGAGCTTTTGCCCACTGATTGTACATGACTACTTTATTTATTGTTTCTTGTGAGATGGAACACATGTTCAACTCAGTGGCGGCTGGTGGTTTATTTTTTCAGGGGGGGGGGGAGTGGCAAACATTCACTCCCCCAGGTGGCTGGCGGTGGCACACCCAACCCACTCACTGTCTGCCGGTCGGTCCAGCACTTACCCAATCTAGGGCACTTATGTGGGCAGTGGCTCCCATGTCCTCCAGAGCGGCGGACCCCATCTAGGTGGCGGGCGGCGGGTGGCGGGCAGTGGCTCTGGTGACCTTTTCTCCAGCACTGTGGTTTCTGCCATGTATCTCCTCTCTCCTCCTCCTAGGCGATAGGTGTCTAATAGGATCACCTGACATTTTTGTCAATCAGGGAAACGGGTCTCATGACCCGCTTCCTGATTGGCGGGGAGGAGATTTAGTGTGATACAACTGGGTGGGATCGGGGTGCTGGCTCTAATCATATGCTTCAAAACACCCCCTCCCCCATTGGAATCCATAGTCTGGTACCCTGTATGTAGATCAGGGGGCTGGACGCATGGATAGGGAGGGCCGTGCCCGTGTGCCACTAATGGATGGGCCGTCACTGGTTCAACTGTTATCTGCTTTCTTTTTGAGCCTGACAATCAATAAAAGGAAATTAAGCATTATGCAAAGCAGGAAATGAGAGTGAATTTCTCCAAAGTGAAGGAAATGCACTTTTAGGAAATTATCACCCCAATAAGTGTCCTCATTAAATGTTTTCCCCCAATTCCTGTTCTGGTGACAACTCAAATTTTGGTCTTTGTTCATTTTCAGTCCTAATGACAGTGGTCACCAAGACAAACTCAGAAAATCAATCTACCTAATGGGGATCTAGATAGCAAAAAAAACTATTATCCGCTCATAGTTACTTAGTTAGTCGAGTTGAAAAAGGACATACGTCCATCTAGTTTATTACACAATCATTTACCCACAGTTGTAGATCAACAATGTCTGATGTTCCAATATTGAGCTTAACTCGTGCTTGGCAAATCAATCAGTCAGATTAAATGAAGGTGAGATAGTAAAAAACCTGACTGCAGCACTCGCTGATATTCACACATAAATATAAAAAAAAAAATCAAAAAATTGTGTTGCGCTGTCAGGAAATCATCTAATTCAATATATAGTGTATAACAAACAAAATAAAAAATAATAATAATGAAGTCCTATAAATTAAATATAAAGGTCCACCAAAAGTGTAGAAAATCTTCATGCAGATGCTGTGCACCAACCACCAAGTGATTATAATGCTGCTTACCAAATCCTTAGACCCCCACAACGCAAGCACTCTAATGCCGTGTGCACACGATCGCACATTCCGACAACAAAATCCATGGGATTTTTTCGAAGGAATTTGGCCCAAACTTGTCTTGCATACACACGGTCACACAAAGTTGTCAGAAATTCTGAATGTCAAGAATGCGGTTATGTATGATGAGCCGTGAAAATTTATGTTCCATAGCCAGTGTGGCTCTTCTGCTTGATTCCGAGCATGCATGGAACTTGTGCGTCAGAATTGTGTAAAAACAATCGGAATTTCCAACAACGGATTTTTGTGTTGGAAAATTTGAGATCCAGATCTCATATTTTGTGTGTTGCAGATTAAAAAACATAAATTGCTGTAAACATTTGGTAAAAAAACGCACTACATGCTTTTCTGCAGTTTCTCCATTAAAATCTATTGAACCAAAAAAAGCACAGTTTTGTGTTAAAAAAAAGTCCCTGACCCTTTGCAAAAATTCGAAGGCACAAAAATGCATTGATGTAAACGTGTTCAATAGGGACCCATGTTAAAAATAATGTCCTGCGTTTCTGCAAAAAGCATGAAAAATGCATCGGTGGGAATGGAATCTTAATCAGCATTTAAAATATGACAGATACTGCATGAATGGATGGATGGCTCCAGCTCTGTTCCTCACACCTCAGCAAGCCTTAAGCCTCACTCTCTTGTGAATGGCATTCCCCAAAAGTGGTCAATGGATCGCTTCTTATCCAGCAGCAACAGCAGTCTCAGCAGCAAAAACACATACCAAGGAAAGAGCAAGGTAATCCCATTGGTAAGTACTGTTTAAAAAAACATTTATTAATAAACCAAGTAGGTACTCACAAAACAGATAGTATGACAAGTATATATCACAGCAACACCGACTCTCCGGGCGGGCATGATAACATCACCGCTAAACTCTGCCCTAGACACATTTGTCTGATGGGACACCTTCCAACGGTCAACAAAGTCATGGATGACATATTCAGTAAAGGTAGGAAATCAGCAAAAAGAACATTTGCCAGGAGTGAAAAGCTCTTCACCAAGTTCACTATATGGACCACTTGTGTATTTATAGATGGTGATCATAGACCCCTTAACTGCTTCATGCCCGCCGGCCAGGGCGGCGTGGCTCTTGTTCTGGGTGGACGTCACATGACGTCCGTCCTTTCAAACAGAGCATGCGTGCGATCGTGTACGCGCAGTCCTGTACCTTCGGTGGAGGAGTGTCACGGAGACACTGCTCGCCACCGATGGGGGGTGAAGAGCCATTGGGCAATTGGTCACAGCCGATCACAGATGGTATCGCCCCACTTTGCATGGTGCATGCGTGTGAGCGCAGTGTGTGTGCACTTCGGTGGCAGCGTGTTCCCAGGAACACAGCTCATCACGACGATAGTAAACAGCCATTGGCCGGCAGCTGTTTACCACGTGATCGGCTGTAATCCTTTCACAGCTGATCACTAAATGTAAACATAGACCGATAACAAGGTGTTAACGGGTTCTCCTCCTCACACACCGATCGTGTGTGAGAAGGAGAGTCGGTGTACAGTTTACACCAACACACACTGATTGCCCCCCAAAAAGGAGGACCTGTCATCATCTATCAAAGTACCTGTCACCAGCCATCAAAGTACCTGTCACAGTCCATCTGAGTACCCGAGTACATCACAGTCAATCTGAGTACCCGAGTACCTGTCACAGTTCATGTGAGTACCCAAGTACCTGTCACAGTTCATGTGAGTACCCAAGTACCTGTCACAGTTCATCTGAGTACCTGAGTACCTATCACAATCCATATGAGTACCTGAGTACCTGCCACAGTCCATCTGAGTACCTGAGTACCTGTCACAGTTCATTTGAGTAACCGAGTACTTGTCACAGTTCATATGAGTACCTGAGTACCCGAGTACCTCTCACAGTCCATCTGAGTACCTGTCACAGTTCATATGAGTACCGAGTACCTGAGTACCAGCCCATCAGAGTACTCTAGTACCTGTCACCAGCCCATCAGAGTAAGCGAGTAACTGTCACCAGCCCATCAGTGTACCCGAATACCTGTCTGCAGCTCATCAAGTTACCCGAGTACCTGTCTCCAGCCCATCAGAGTACCCAAGTACCTATCTGCAGCCTATCAGAATACCTGAGTACCTATCTGCCACCCATGCCTCATAGAATATACGTTGGGGTGTTTGCTTTCTAAAATGGGGTAATTTTGTGGGTAATTCCACTATCCTGGGGCTCCAGGGCTTTCAAAAGTGTGATAGGTAGGAATGAAATGAGATGTATAATTTATGCTCCTAGAACGCCTGAAGGTATTACTTCAATGTTGTGACCTGTATGTGACCAGGCTGTGTAAAAGTCTCATGCATGGGAAGAGTAGCAGAGCAGAATGTATTTTGGGGTGGTATTTTTGCTATATACATGCTATGTGTTAGAAATATCTTATAAGTTGACAACTTTGTGTAAAGAAAATTGCAATTCCATTGTCCTAGTGCTCCAGGGGCTTCAAAAAGGTAATGGGTGGTTGAGAAATGAGCTGTGTCATTTATGCTCGTAGAATGGCTGAAGGTGCTACTTCAATGTTGGGCCTTTGTATGTGGCCAGGCTGTGTAAAAGTCTCACACAAGTGGTATCACCATACTCGGGAAGAGTAGCAGAATGTATTTTGGGGTGTAATTTGTTATGTGCATATGCTGTGTGTGAGAAATAACCTGATAATATGACAATTTTGTTTAAAAAAAAAATCTTCATTTTGCAAAGATTTGTGGGAAAAAATTACAAATCACAAATTAAAACTCACCATGCTACTTACTTAATACCTTGGGATGTCTGCTTACTATTTGTACTTTGTATTTGTACTTTCCTGACTTGTTAGTGTCTCAAGAAATGAGATTCACCTGATGTACTGATCAGATGTGATACATTTTCAGTGATTGGCACCATAGTTTGTAGATTCTGTAACTTTCACAAAGACCAAATAATATACACTAATTTGGGTTATTTTTTTACCAAAGCTATATAGCAGCATACATTTTGACCAAAATTTATGAAGAAAAATTACTAATTTGCAAAATTTTATGACAGAAACAAAGTTTTCACAAAATTTACAGTCATTTTTTATTTATAGCACAAAAAATCAAAAACCCACTATTGATTAAATACCAGCAAAAGAAAGCTCTTTTTGTGTGAAAAAAGGATGCAAATTTCATATGGGTACAGTGTTGCATGACTGAGTAATTTTCATTCAAACTGTAAGAGTGCTGAAAGCTCAAAATTGGTCTGGGCAGGAAGGGGGTGTACGTGCCCTGTATTGAGGTGGCTAATCTTCTTTTCTAAAGAGGGAATAAACTCTGTTTAGCTAATCTTGCTTCTGAAGAAGCATCTTTGTCATGAAATGCATTGCGCATTCCCGGAAAAGAGGACGTCTTTTTTCACTTCCCCACATGGCCTGGCATCCAATACTTGTTTGACATCCTCTACTCTAAGTTGGGTATTGTGGTGTTTTGGTCTATTTTTTGTGCCCTCTGTTACTTCTTCATCCTCTTCTACTACTCTACTGTTTCTACTGTTTTTTTCAACTTTTTCTGGTCTTATTTTTTATCATCTTGTCTCTCCTGCAGATGTATACCTATTTCAGCGCATTTAGAAAGAGAATGTAAATTTCTCTATCGTGGATGGCCACATGTACATATATGGAATGAATTCTGGTATACAGTTTTAAATTTTTTTAAATGATTTATGTGCTTAAGGGGAGTTTTTGCAATTTTTATATATTTTGTTTCAATAAAGATTTGTATAAAAATGTTTTGCCATTTAGTTGTAAGAGATCAATTTTTTTTATGTAGTTTAGTTTCTGTACACATTAGAAACCTGACAGAGCACCTGAACCCTCACCACTGTATACACAATTGGAAAAAGTTTTGGCTTTATGTTTAAACAAAAGTCCATTAGCCATATAGCCAACACAGTAGGATCCAATATGTTTAGAAGGGAATGCAGGCTGCCATTGCTTTCCTCACTTTCTGAAAATGCTTGTTTTCTGCCTGTCATGCTGACCCTCTCATTTTAGTACTTTGAGGCACTAAACTGGATAAGTATGCAGATAAGGACTTCTGACTATTGTGATCTGCATATTTGTTCCAAGCCAATGGGTTAACATAATAGCCAGGCAACCAGCATTCTCAGAAGGTGACCAATAATGGCAGCACCTGTATTTACTTTTAGACAGGTTTACTTTAAATTTGATTGGATGCTTTTGGCGGAACATTTGTACTTTGCATCTATTTTCTAAAATGTTTCTGTATACTTAACCGGTTCCCGACCAGCGCACGACGATGTACGTCGACAGAATGGCACGGGCAGGCATTTTGGCGTACATGTACGTCCAATCTTCAATGCCGCCCTGCCATCGGGAGCGTGCCGCCGGCGGCGCACTCCCGCGCTGGTCGGGGGTCCCCGTGAGTCCGGTCGCGGGACCCGCGGACTCGATCGCCGCGGGCATACCCGCGGGCATACCCGCGATCGTCTCATGGGACGGCTGAATGGAGGAAATGCCGTGTAAACAGCATCTCTCCATTCTTCCTAGCAACTAGTGACGCTGATCTCTGCTCCATGTGATTGGAGCAGAGATCAGTGTTCACTAAATGAAAGCCCGACCCCCCCACAGTTAGTAACACACCCCTAGGAACACTTAACCCCTACACTGCCACCCACTGGTTAACCCCTTCACTGCCAGTGTCATTTACACAGGAATCACTGCATTTATATAGCAGTGATTACTGTATAAATGACAATGGTCCCAAAAATGTGTCAAAAATGTCCGATGGGTCCCCCACAATGTCGCAGTCATAATAAAAATCGCTGATCGCCGCCATTACTAGTAAAAAAAAAAATAATAAAAAATTATTAATAAAAATGCTATAAAACTATCCCTATTTTGTAAACGCTATAACTTTTGCGCAAACCAATCAATAATCGCTTATTGCGATTTTTTTAACCAAAAATATGTAGAAGAATATGTATCGGCCTAAACTGAGGGAAAAAATGTTTTTTTATATATTTTTGGGGGGTATTTATTATAACAAAAAGTAAAAAATAATGCGTTTTTTTCAAAATTGTCGCTCTATTTTTGTTTATAGCGCAAAAAATAAAAACCGCAGGGGTGATCAAATACCACCAAAAGAAAGCTCTATTTGTGGGAAAAAAAGGACGCCAATTTTGTTTGGGAGCCACGTCGCACGGCCGCGCAATTGTCAGTTAAAGCGACGCAGTGCCGAATCGCAGTGCCGAAAAGTGGTCTGGTCTTTGACCAGCAAAATGGTCCGGTCTGTAAGTCATGAAAATTGGTATTATTGATATAATGTCACCAATAGTCCATACGATTTGTGTCAGTTCCAGGAAAAAAATTCCATGACACATGCTTTAACATCAGCGGAAGCAGGTCTCCCGGTGTACTGAACATATGATTAGGATCCGCTGAAGATTTATTTGACGTACATGTATAAATACAGCAGTATAGCTTATCTGGAACGCTGCTTTGTATCTTCTTATCTCCAGGACGTGGCTTTAACATATGTAAACATTTTCACGGTTTACCTTTCTGCCGCTTATCCAAAAAAACAGTAGACCTCTAGGAATGATTGACAAGACACAAGATGTGATGCCAACTGAGATTTATTTTGTGCAGAAGCATTGCTAGTTTGTGATGTTGTAAGAAACATTCATATCTATTTAGTACTGAAATGATGAATAATGCTGGCCATAAACGTGGCAGACTAGTAAGAATTCATAAGCTTTCAGCCCAGCAAATGCAATAGCCTACAGCAATTTGCAACCGTCAAAATAATTTCTCAGTTTAGGGTAATTAAACTGAAACTACATACAAATCATTTAAAAATACATTTCTACTTGCATTTCAGAGAGTTTAATCAGCTTGTCACTGGTGACATTGATTTTTTAAATAAGCTTGTTTCATGACTGTCCTGCTTGTTGTGTGGTTTCACTGTGATTGGTTATGGATGGATGGTGTGGCTTCACTGTGATTGGTTATGTATGGAGGGATGGATAATGAGTGATTGGTTGGAACAATAATCCAGTCTTCACCTACATTTTATTTTTCTACGTTGGTGACACAGTATGTAGCAATAACTTAGGATGAGCCCAGGCTTGGAACAAGTAAAAAATGGAAAGTCAGATAGCTACTCCCATATTTCTATAATGCCAGGTTTACAAGTTAATTAAGAAAAGTGAAAAGATAGTGCTTGAAACGTGAGGTTATCTTATTGGTCTTGCTATCCTATCTTCATGTAATGATGTTGATGTAGGTAGGTGACTTCTCCATTCCGGGGGATCTCCTTTTTGGCTTGTAATGTAATGTAAACAAAACTGTAAAGCCCCATACACCTATCAGTTGTTCTGCTGAGTTTTTCCTTCAGATTTACCAAAACCATATAATATGAGGTCAAATATTAGGAGTTTCAATTTGTATGCAATCAGGCAGGCCCTTACACTACATGGTTTTGGTAAACCTGAAGGAAAAACTCAGCAGAAAAACTGATAGTGTGTACGGGGCTTAAATGAAAGCACCACACCATTGGTCAAAAGTCTAGATATGACTTTAAAGCAGAAGTGTCCAACCGGTGGTCCACAGGCCACTTGCAGCCCAAGAGGGCTGTGAATGCGATCCAACACAAGATTATAAACTTAAAGGGGTTGTAAAGTCAGAAGGTTTTTTATCCTAATGTATTGTATACATTAAGATAAAAAAAACCTTCTGTGTGCAGCAGCCGCTCTCCAGCACCCCCTAATACTTACCTGAGTCCCATCCCTCTCCAGCGATGTCTACTGCTGATATATCATAGCATGCACCTTCAGGCTCCATGCACCCGCTGGATAAAAAATGCTGGTAAAAGTTTTTTGTAGTAGCATTTTAGCAGCGTTTTAGGAATGTTTAGGAGCGTTTAGGTGCATTCATGTTTTATTAGCATTTTTGCACTAAGAGGAAAAAAAAAAGCTAAAAAAATGCTAATAGTTGCGTTTAGGAGCGTTTCTGTTGGAAAAATGCTCACAGAAACTCTACAAAAACAATTTTTTTTCTGCCCCTAGGTGCTCAAGCTCAAAAAACACTAATAGCCCAAAGTAGTGTGCATGGACACATAGGATAACACTATTTAGGTTATAGGAACAGAATTTTATTTTTGTAATAACAGCTTCTAGGAGTTTAAAAAAAAAAAACACTAGTGTGCATGGATCCTAAGGAAAGTTTTTTTTTCACTTCAGGTTTGCTTGAAGAAGGGGGATTTCTTTAACTATAATTTATACATTGAATTTCAAATGTAAAATAGTGGTGTTGTTCATTTAAACCAATTAGATGTTTCCTTTCATTTTTGCCTAGCTAGAAAAACAACAGTTGAAATATTATTTTGGGAAATTGCTTTACTTTCCACTGCTTTAGATGGTACAATGGAGATTCACGATTGTGAGAATGACTCATTCCTGTTAGTTCCCATTATTCTTGGGTCAGCTAATATATAATGAATGTAACCAGGTTCTGTTTTAGGATTTCTTCTATCATGTTCAAATCTGAATATCTCAAAGAGGAGAAACATTATATAAGTGAAGGAAAAAGATAAGGGAAAGTCTTACATTTTACATGTATGATGTACAAAATGCGGTTACCGTAAAAATCCCCAACAACCAATCAGATTTTGGTTTACTGCAATTAAATTAGATACAACATGTACATTTATTCTGAAGGAGCATTATAGGTGGCTGATTTATACAAATTATTAACAAATAAGTGGAAATAACCCTCGTTATCACTAATGCCTAAGGTTAATAGGTTAAAAAGAAATCATTATGCAGATGCCCATAGACTTTTAACCACCTCTACCTGATCGCAAGACAATGTGTTACTGTCTCTACAGAACATCGTTCCTTCAAAGAAACCAGCATCTGAGGTATCTCTATATGACTCTTGTGGAATCTAATTATAAAACATTATTAAGGTGCATGGTACCCACTAGTATAGCTAAAATGTGCCCAAAAGAATCATCTCGTTTCAGAAATTGTGGTCAGGTGGGTACTGTGCTACATATATGGTGACTTTCAGCTTAAATTGTTCTGGGGTATTCAAAAGAAAAAGAGGATTTGGGAGGGGACTATAGTGGTGCTTATACAAATAATAATGGAAACCAATTACAAGTATATAGAATATAGAAAATATATTTTTATTATAAACAAAGATTAAAACAAATAGCATGATACAAAAAGTCGTTGGATTTCATATAGTATCTCCATTAAGGTGGTTAGACATAGAGGCTTTATAGAAATTGAATGGTCATATGTTATCCCGACATGTTTCGCCCCACGGCTTCATCAGGGGTTATACGCATTAACCATAGAGTAGCAAAAAGCTATACAGAAACAAAAGCTATCTATTATATGTAACATAAGAAAAAATATAACAATAAATATTAGGAAACAGAAGCAATTTTGCCAAAGATCACCAAAAGACAGAGAAAGACTCACCTCAGGGCCCACCCCCCAGCAAAAGGGGAGGAGAAGGGTCAACCACGATGTGGAGAGTGCCAAGACTGGGAGCACTATGCAGCCATAGTGAGCACACAAAACGACCAAGCTAACAAGAAAAAGGTAGGAAAAGACCTACAGTAACAGATTAGAATAGGATACATAAAAAGGGCTGTATATAAATGAGATATGCAATCACATTAAAAATGAGGTAAATGTAACAAATGTAACCAACTATAAATGATTATTTGTAACACTTAAATATTACAAATATAGTAAAGGTGAATTACAAATAAGTTATAAATTCTTAAATTAAAATGAACAAGATTATTAAATTACAAATAAAAAAAGGGGGTGAGAAAAAGAGCAGAAAAAAACAGGGGGTTTAGGATTTATCAGGCTTAGTCGTGTTTTCATTTAAAAAAAAAATAATGAGGTTTGATTTATTCAGAGAGAAGGCAAAGAATTATCAATATTAAGCTTGCTGGTATAATTGAGCCATGGAGGCCATACTTTTAAAAAATCTAAATGATTATCAAATCAAATCAGATATCAGATTATCAAATCAAATAGAGGTACATTTTTTCGTGACTCTTAGGGGGTTTATTTACTAAAGGCAAATCCACTTTGCACTACAAGTGCACTGCAAGTGCACTTGGAAATGCACTTGGAATTGCAGTCCCTGTAGATCTGAAGGGGACATGCAAGGAAAATAAAAAACAGGATTTTTGCTTGTACATGATTGGATGATAAAATCAGCAGAGCTTCCCCTCATTTCAGATCTTCCCCTCAGATCTAAAGCAACTGCACTTCAAAATGCAAAGTGGATTTGCCTTTAGTAAATCAACCCCTAGGTTCCTTAATTCTTTGTTTCACTTCTCCAAAATTCAGGTATGAGTTTCCCAAAGTTTTAGCGATAGTCTGTTATGTAGCTAAAAAAATAAAAGCGATCAGTTTTCTTTCATATTTACTAAAGCTCATGTGTGGCCTATGTAGTAAAGCTTCCCAAGGATCCAGAACTATGGTTTTGTTGAAAATTTTACAAATCATACCATAAATTGTTATCCATAATTGCTGGGCGATAGGGCATTCCCACAATATATGAGTAAAGTTATTTTAGCATTGCATCCACAAAAGCACAGAGGGGAAATTGAAGGAGAAAAATGTGCTAGTTTTGCAGGATTCATGTACCAATGGAAGAGTATTTTATATGCATTTTACTGAGCCAGAGCATTAATAGAACATTTAGCTACGGCTATCCAAATTCTATTCCACTTGCTAATGTCTAAATATTCTCAGAGGTCAAGTTCACAATCAAGAGCGTAGGCAGGTTTTTTAAAAGATTCTTCTGTTACTGTTAATTTGTTCTGTTACTGGGGTGAATATTTCTAGGCCACCAGAAACAGCACTTTTTTCATACAATCAATAGAAAAATCATTAACACTCTACAGACAGGGAAATATATGATCTCAAGCACACACAGAGACATGCCTCCATCCCTATTTATACAGTATATACAAAAAAAAATACACTGGTCATGGGACTTTTAAACGAGTCAGGTCGCCTAATGAAGTACACATAATTGATAATTTATAAAAAAAATGATGATTGTTGGACATTCCATGATTACAAAAATAAAATAAATCAATTTCAAAATATAACAAATAGATATATAAAAAGGAGCTGACATATAGGAAGTTCTTAGCATCCATAGGACTGTGTGTTTTGTGAATCCCTGTCCACTTAATCATTAACAGTCTAATAAGACTAGTGTCTTATATCATTTTAGCATGTAGAATTTGACAAGACTTTCGACTCAAAATCTGCAAACTAGCAAGACCCTGACTTAGGATGTGATAAAACACAGTGGACCAACACCAGCAGATGACATGGCTCCCCAAATCTTCACTGACTGTGAAAACTTCACACTGAACCTCATACAACTTGGATTCTGTGCCATTCCACTCTTCCTCCAGACTCTGGGATCCTGATTTCTAAATGAAATGCAACATTTTTCACAGTTTGTGATGGTTTGGGGAGCCATGTCATCTGCTGGTTGTTTCACTGTGTTTTATCAAGTCCAAAGTTAGTGCAGCCCTCTACCAGGAAATTATATCCTTCTGCTGACCAGCTTTATGGAGATGCTGATTTCATTTTCCAGCAGGACTTGGCACATGCACACACTGTCAAAAGTACCAATAACCGGTTTAATGATCATGGTATCACTGTGCTTGATTGGCCAGCATTCTTGCCTGACCTAAACCCCATAGAGAATCTGTGGAGTATTGTCAATAGGAAGATGAGAGACACCAGACCCAACAATGCAGATGAGCTGAAAGCCACTATCAAAGAAACCTGGGTTTTCATAACCCCAAAGCAGTGCCGCAGGCTAATCGCCTCCATGCCACACCACATTGATGCAATAATTCATGCAAAAGGAGAAAGTATTCTGTATTAAAAATCCTTTTTTTTTTTTATTGGTCTTATGTAATCTAATTTTCCGAGATACTGAATTTGGGGTTTTCACTAGCTGTAAGCCATAATCATCAAAATTAAAAGAAAGAAATGCTTGAAATATATTACGCTGTGTGTAAAGAATCTCTTTAAAATATATGAGTTTCACCTTTTTAATTGAATTACTGAAATAAATAAACTGTTTGATAATATTCAAATTTTATGAGATGCAACTCTAATGCACACAAAAATACAAGGGAATTAAAGTGCTGCCGCATATCTACCTTCCTTCCTTTACCATCTGATTATTGTAACTTGTTTGAATACATTTCCTCACTAGTCAACATGCCATTCTCCTTATGATTATTACCTTCAGGTAATCCATCACCTGGGGGGCATAGCCTTTATGGGTGTTCTGCCATTCATTACCGGGCATTCTTCGCCCTTCTTGCCACTGATTTGATAGCTTAACCTCTGGTATTGGTTTACTTGATAAGTCTTTGAGGTGGTGAATTAGTCAACTTTATTTTTAACGCTCCTACTTTATCCAATCTTAGGACTGACATGAGCCTTGAGAGAGACCGTTAAAGGAGTTACACTCTGTCTAGCTATCTAGCAATTTATATTCTTGTGTAGCACAGATCTACATATTGATGACCATTGAGAGGAAACTGTCAAGATCAGCATAATTCAAGTTTTTTTCTTTGACAAATATTTGAAAAATAAGAACTGCGTCCATAGTTAACTAAATATGATATTAGAAACATAATTTTGACAGGTTTGCTGCTATGTACTTGCATGTATAATGTGATTACTAAGCTTTACCATACTCAACATTGCTAACAACACTCAATGTTTAATGGTTGAAAAATAAAGCATGCTTCTTCTTCTTCTTAATAATTATTAAACTGTTAAATGCATTTAATAGGAATAAATGTAATGTGAACTATAGAACACACTGGACAAATTAAGAAAGCCTACCTCATTATAAAGAATTGATTTGTCTTAATTAAAACCTGGTATTAGTCTTGACATTATGTTTTTGATGACTGGTATCATGGTATAATGTCTACTGGTCTCTAGAGAGTGGCTGCCACACTTTCAGTAATATGAAACTTTGTTGACTACTTGCAATGGACAAACAATGATGTATAAGGAAGAGTAATGAGGTAATTAAAGAGGTTTGCCAGCAATAAATCTGAAAAGTAATAGTTGAGAAATCAGATCTACTACAAACTACAAACCTCTGGAGCAAAGGTGATGCATTTGCTGTCAAAGTTGAAATGGAAGGCCAGATCCACTTTGCCATCAGGGGACATTATCAGAGTCCTTCCAGACTGACATGTGATTGGTAAAATACTTTAATGGGTTAACTATAGGCAACCAGTATATTGTGTGACATTAAATGTCTGCTATGTTAAATATGTACAAAAATTAAAGGTATCCAATTTGGTCTAGTTGGTTGGCAGATTGTTTGGTCATAATCAAATGAGTAATCAGCCTATATGAAAGGAATGAACCAGACCGATCAGAAACAGTGCACTGATAATAGGAAGTAACTACATCTATGCATGTGTGTGTGACAATAATCGTGTGACCGTCTATAATGTACCCACATGATCTCTGTTTAGATATCCCATACCCCACAGCAATAAGGTGAGTCAGGTGCTTATACTGGTGCTTTGTATTACATGGGACTAGTTTATTTAATGCTTTAACCACTTACAGACCGGACCATTTTGCTGGTCAAAGACCAGACCACTTTTTGCGATTCGGCACTGCATCACTTTAACTGACAATTGCGCGGTCGTGCGACATGGCTCCCAAACAAAATTGACGTCCTTTTTTTCCCACAAATAGAGCTTTCTTTTGGTGGTATTTGATCACCTCTGCGGTTTTTATTTTTTGCGCTATAAACAAAAATAGAGCGACAATTTTGAAAAAAACGCATTATTTTTTACTTTTTGTTATAATAAATATCCCCCAAAAATATATAAAAAAAAATTTTTCCCTCAGTTTAGGCCGATACGTATTCTTCTACATATTTTTGGTAAAAAAAATCGCAATAAGCGATTATTGATTGCTTTGCGCAAAAGTTATAGCGTTTACAAAATAGGGATAGTTTTATGGCATTTTTATAAATAATTTTTTATTATTTATTTTTTTACTAGTAATGGCAGCGATCAGCGATTTTTATTGTGACTGCGACATTGTGGCGGACACATCGGACATTTTTGACACATTTTTGGGACTGTTGTCATTTATACAGTAATCACTGCTATATAAATGCAGTGATTCCTGTGTAAATGACACTGGCAGTGAAAGGGTTAACCAGTGGTTGGCAGTGTAGGGGTTAAGTGTTCCTAGGGGTGTGTTACTAACTGTGGGGGGGTTGGGCTTTAATTTAGTGAACACTGATCTCTGCTCCAATCACATGGAGCAGAGATCAGCGTCACTAGTTGCTAGGTAGAATGGAGAAATGCTGTTTACAACGGCATTTCTTCATTCGGCCGCTCCTTGAGACAATCGCGGGTATGCCCGCGGCGATCGAGTCCGTCGGTCCCGCGACCGTACTCACGGGGGTCCCGACCAGCCGGCGCGCCCCCGATGGCAGGGCGGCAAATTTAAAGGGACGTACAGGTACGCCCATTTGCCTGCCCTTGCCATTCTGCCGACGTACATCGGCGTGCGCTGGTCGGCAAGTGGTTAATATCACGGGAAGTAATGACAGCAGTGCTGTCAGTACCAGTAAGAACATGACAAATGGCACAAATGACTGACAAGCCTCCTGCTAATGCATAAATGTAAAAGGATAAATTGAAGAATTGGTGGCTCCCTGATGATATAGCGTACACATAAATTAATTAAAACAAGTGTTTATTTAAAATGAGACATACATATAAGGAAAAGGGCTACCAATACAGCCTATAAGCATATCAAATCACAAATGCACAGCATAACATCAAATGATGTTATATGGAGCTTGCCAACATGTTTCACTGCACAACGGCCACTTCTTTCAGGGCTTTGTTCCATAAAATTTAGCTCCACACCTTAAATTGTCAAACGGAGACCAATGATAAATCATCTTGTCGGTAACAAACGCATAAGCAAAACCCCCAGTAGAGTCAAGGAACAGTTAATATAAGCACTCACATCTGAGTATGATGAATAGCTCAGAATATAACCGATGGCTAAACAGTCCCTTCACCAGGTAGATAACATCCGATGGGACAACAAACAAGTACTCTTTGTTCACACATAAAGTGTTCGTCCCAAGTAAAGGGTCCACACATACCCAATACAAAAATGGGGGAAGCGGGGATATTTCCTTCATGTAGAGAGCCCACAGCAATATGTAGCAATTGCACAGTACAGCGATTCCTGATCATCTCCAAGTATCATATTGTTCCTCTAGTGCCCAGCACCACTAACTGACATCATATTTGTGTGCCAAATCAAAGAGATTGTGGGATTGGTAGTTCCTCAGAATAGTAATTGCCTTGCATGCATATACACCTAGACTACATATCCCAGGGATCTTTGCTACCACCCGCGAGATTGCTGGGAAGAGTTATAAAAAAGGCCAGAGACCTGCCCCATGCTCTCTTCCTCCCGGCCCTTTTGTGTAACAGACCTCTCCATACAAGGAGAGTGGGTTTGTGGCCGAC
Organism: Lithobates pipiens; assembly: GCF_037356315.1. NCBI lineage: Eukaryota > Metazoa > Chordata > Amphibia > Anura > Ranidae > Lithobates > Lithobates pipiens. Next base: position 406,184,621 of record NW_027507718.1, read on the forward strand.
CCCGCAGTGTACAACATCCCAACCTGTTCATCAGACAGCTTTACGGCACCACCTCGGCAGTCTGACAACCCGCGCTTCATGCTTCGCATCAGATGATTGTTGCCAGTGGTCCGCTGCAAGTACACCTCTCTCTTAGGAAGAGGGCATTTGCCCCCTTTGCAAACCTTCCTTTGTAGCTCTATTGGGACACTGTGTACAGACAGCTTTACCTTGCGGAAACACTTTACTGCACTTCTATTTGAACACTGTGCATAGACACCTATAGTATCAACCATTCCAAGGAATGCCATTACCTTGTTAATGCACCTTATTGGATACAATTAATAAGCTCCGACTGCCGGCGAAGACTATCAGGCCTGCAACTTGGACATTGCTGTCATTACTACTTAAAGGGCCCTCATACCATTCTTGTTTAATTGATCTCTCATTAGGATTAAAGGTTAAATAGGCCAGCCTGGGTTCCCCCTTTAGAAGTCTTGCCAGGATTAATGCTAAACTCTTGCTTCTCCTTTCAGGTCATGTTCAAGTGGTAATCCATTGTACATACATGTATTGCCAAATTGTCTTAACTGGTATTATTGTAAAGGAATTCTTCTGCTGAGCTAGGATTGTTATCCAAAGCTCAGCTGATCTATTACCTCCTCAGTGCAACAAGATCTTCTTTGAGTTATTTCAGTAAACGTGTATATACTCACTGAGTTGTTTGACATTACTTTAAGGAGGTGCAAAGATGTCTGAACCCAGAGTGTCAGGTGGGTTGGAATGTTCACAGGGTCATGGTGGTGCAGATGAGCAGGTAAACTTAAGCAGTCCCCAAGGGGGTCATGCTACAGATATATATCAGGGTCTCCCGAGGACCCCGTGATCCTTCTGCTAATGCCCTTTAAAAAGGGGGACGGACATCATTGGAGTAATAAAGTTGAGGCCCAAATTGTGTCTGCCACACACAATTGTAGCAGACGAAAAAAAAAATTATTTTTAGAAGTGGAACTACTGAGGTTTTAGGGACTACAGTGCCACCTGAGCTCCCAAAGCAAATTTTCCAGATATTGTTGCCATTTTGTAAGGCTTCCATTGACTCTTGATATAATTAATGGTCAAAACCTTACCCACGGTAATGATGTGCAGAGAAACACAAGTAGAATGACATCCAGCTTGATTATTTCATTTCTTTTTATTGCAATGTTGTGCTAATGTGTCCACAATGGCAGATGCACATTCCTTTCCTTTTTTTTTATGGATGAGATTGGAACATCTGCTGTAATATTTTTGTAATATTTAAAGACAACATTTAAAAAAAATTCAAACTAAATGGTTGTGGTGTCAGAGAATATTTAGCTTCTGTCATGAATAATGCTTTCAGACTCATCACATGTATTGCTTTTCTCAATAATAGAGACTATAGGTTATCCGAGAGCAACATTTTCCTCTAGTAGAACACACATTTTTCACCTTTTAAATGAATGCTTGAAGTGTTAGTAAACATTGTCACCTATAGTTTAGCATAGACCTAATCTCACTTATCTGGTTTAACCCCCCTCTGTTTCTCTAATTCATCACATTAACAATGCAAATTGTATACACACTTTTAGTTTAACGAGAACACTGTAACTTTTAGCAATGGGAGTTTACAAAAAAGCCATCGTGCAACTGTCGCTGTTTTTCTTGGACATTACAATAGAGGTTTATTTATAGTACCTTCCAAGCCTAGATGTGAAATATTGGTAATTACACTTGACCCAAAATATTGTTTACACTAATAAGACTGTATAAGCTCTCTTTTACATACATTTTCCTATCATGCGCTGGCACAAAATAGAAATAATTACAAATGATGGCAGGTAGGGCATTTTTTGGGAAGTTATACAACAGTTAGTATAAAATGAAACCAATTCTGCAAAATATTTAACAACGTAAAGTGCCCCACTCAGAGATGGATTAAAGCTATACTCCAGACAAACAACTAAATGCACAAATGAAATACGTATTAGGGAGCTGTCTTTCATGCCCAAAGATTTGTATTTCTGTACATCCAGTTTTGATATTTACACAACTAGACCACAACAGCAAAGGATAGCTGCTCCAGTTTTACACCCACACCCTATGAATGGACAGTGAATAGGTGAATAGAAAAGCAGCAGGCAGATGAGCTCATCTCTCTCTCACTTTGCTCTCTCCTCCTATCAGCATGCCCCTTGCACTGTAACACTGGTACCAAAATTATAATACCAGGAGTAGGATGCTTGGCTCTTAAGGATTGCCATCAAAGGTAGTTTTTTTTTTAAAAGATAATAATTTCATAATGACCCAGGGAATGTCCAATTGTCTTCAACTTTAAATACCACAGACTATCTTTACTATCTTTACTATCTTTGTGTACAATACATATTCATTTATGGTAAAGCCTTAATTGTTTACCAATTGTAAACTTTCTTACTGCAGCACATTTACAACAGACAAATGGTGGCTATATATAGCGTGATCTGGTACATGTTGTTTTTTTATTAATACCACTTTTTGGTCAATCCCTACACGTGCTAGCTGATCGTTTTCCATTTTCATTTTGAAGTAAACTTGTGCACAACAGAAAAAATTTTTTTTTGATCAATCGATTTTTATTGATTTTAAAAATAAAGCATATAGAAAGTACATTGTACAATAAATTTCAAATACGCGTAAACAAAAGAACAATAATGAAGAAAAGAAGAAAAAAAAAATAGCTAAATAAATATATTTTTTTGATACTCTTTTTTGAGACGTTTAGTTCACTCAATAAGATATTAGTAATAGAATACATACATAAAATCATAAAATTAATTGATATAAATATTTTAATTGTATAAATATAAATATTAGCCTCCCTTAAACACCCCTATGGGTACTCAGCTGTGTCCTAAGGGAGGGAAATGTTGCCAATATTAAGCATTGTAGACATATAGAGCTAAAAATTAACCAAAAAGAATGAAACCAGGAATTGAAAACTCAGTAAAGTATGTCTAAATATTGTTTAAGATTTTTTCAGAAAATCAGCGGATTTTGACCATCCCTCCCAAGGTGACCACCTACATTTTTCTTTTGGTAAATTGCCTGCAATGGAGGCCATCATTAATTCATAGTTGTAGTGTAAGGATACAGTATCTAAAAGTTGATAGACAGTTGGAGGTGTTGTAGATTTCCATAGTCTGGTTATGGATAGTCTGGCTGCCAGGAAGACGTGTGTCATTACATGACGAAAAGGGTATGGTATGTTTTCTATAGTTAGGTTTAATATCGCTAACTCAGGTAGAAGTGGAATCTGCATTTGAGTTATGTCTGTTAATATAAGAAAGACACTTTTCCAGAACTCTTGGAGTTTATCGCAACTCCAAAAAATATGAAACATGTCACCTTTAGCGGAATTACATCTCCAACATAAATCCGACAAAGATGAATTAAAGGATGTTAATCTTGATGGCGTCAAATACCATCTAAGTGAAATTTTTTGAGTAAGTTCCCATAGTTTTGAGCTTTTAGTAGTTTTATATATACTTTTAAGTGCTTGTTCCCATTGTTGATCCGTGAAGGATTTTTGTAAATCATTTTCCCAATGTGAATGAGAGGTGAATTTCGTAAATATACTTTTGAGGTGTAAAATATTGTAAATTAAGGAGATTCCTTTTTTATGAATTAAGGAGGAATTAAGAAATTTCCATATTGTTGGCGAAATATTGTATAAAGGAAGTTTGATTTTGTTGAGGCAATTTTGTAGTAGGGTATATGTAGATATATCTGAATGTAGTAAATTAAATTGTTTTTGTAGCTCAGAGAAGGATTGTATTTGTGTACCTGTAATAAGTTGGTTTATATGATTAATGCCTTTTTGAGTCCAATGATGAAGAGATAGATCATGTGATAAATGATGTAAGGATTCGATAGGAATCGTTATTTGGGGTATATTGGTTTCACAATGTATTTCTTGGTTTAACATTTTCCAAGCTTTGGTCGTGGCAATCATGGTAGGAGGTAAATCTTTGGGTATTTTAGTCCCTAGTGGAGTGCTTAGAAGCCAGTCCTTTAGTCTGGGACTTAATAGAAAGGTATGTCCGATGTTACTCCAGAGTTTACTTGGAGGGTTTTGGAACCATTCTTTAGATTGATCAATTATTGCTGCTATATAGTAATCTTCGAAATCAATAGAGCCTGACCCACCCGCCAGTTTGTGATTTCTTAATTTGGAATGAGCACATCTAGGTTTTGTTCCATACCAAATACATTGATTGAGTAGCCTTTGTAGGGATGTAAAGAAATATTTAGGAATGGGGATTGGTAGAGTTCTGAATAGGTAAAGTATTTGAGGTAAATGCATCATTTTGAACGCTGCTAGTCTACCAGTCCATGAAAGTTCCAATTTAGTAATCTTCAGGGATTCTGTACGTAATTTATTCAGCAATGGTTTATAGTTTGATTTAAAAAGATGTTTTGTAGATCTAGTGAGTTGTATACCCAAATTAGAAATATTATTTTCAGACCAAGTAAATGGATATTGAGCTTGTAAAAGGTTTCTGGTGGTAGCATTAAGTTTTATGTCTAATATATGAGATTTTGTTGTATTAAGTTTGTAAAAGGATATTTGGCTGAACCAATCTAATGTCTCGCATACTGCGGCTAGTGATGAGGTAGGATTTGTTAATATAAGTATTATATCATCCGCAAAAAGACTAATTTTATGAGAGGTGGAACCCAAGTTTATTCCCGTAATCTTAGAATCTTTGCGGATATGTTCGGCTAAGGGTTCTATTGCTAAATTAAAGATTAGAGGTGATAATGGGAAGCCTTGGCGTGTGCCATTTGTTATTTGAAATGGTTGAGAAAGCATGTTGGCGGAAAATACTTGAGCTGATGGTTGTGTATATAACGCCATAATAGCACCATATATATAGTCTTTAAATCCAAATTTTGATAGAACTTTTTGTAGATATGTCCACTGTACCCGATCAAACGCCTTCTCTGCATCTAAAGAAAGAAGCAGAGAAGGCGTTCCAGTTGATTCTGCATAGTGAATTAAATCTATCATTCTTCGTGTTGCATCAGGGGCCTGTCTTCCTTTAATGAAGCCAGATTGATCTTTGTGTATTATATCAGGCACAATGGATACTAGACGTCTAGCTATAGATTTAGCATACATTTTTAGGTCTAGGTTAAGTAGGGAGATTGGTCTGAAATTTTGGGGTGAGGTTGGATCTTTTCCAGGTTTCGGAATTGTAACAATAATTGCTGATAATGATTCTTTAGGGAAAGTAGAAGATAATGCAGTTGTGTTGAGGAATTTCGTTAAGTGGGGAGTCAGATATGTGGAGAATTGTTTAAAATATTCCCCCGAAAGACCATCTGGACCTGGAGCTTTGTTGTTTGGTAATGATGCAATAGTTGCAAGGATTTCTGTGGTAGAAAATGGTGTATTTAAGTAGCTTAATTGGGATTCAGTTAGGGTAGGTAGGTTAACCTGATTAAGAAACTTATCAATTTCTTCTGGAGACGGTTGGTGGGTGGAAGTATCTGTACGAAGATTATAGAGATCACTATAATAATCACTAAAAGCATTCGCTATATCTTGTGGATTAGATAGTTTGTCTTTTGAGTGTGGATGGAAGAGATAATGAATTTTAGATTTAGTTTGTATACCTTTAAGACGTTGAGCCAATTTTTTACCAGCTTTATTAGCTGTGGAATATGATGTGGCTTTAAATTTACATTGCATATACTCATATTTGTGTAAAAGGAGAGATCTAAGTTCCTGTCTGAGCTGCATTAGTTGAGCTAGGGTATTGGATTGTGAGGAAGATTTGTGTTCAGATTCTAATTTGGCGATTTGGGAGGTAAGGGAGTCAATTTGTTGAGTTCTTTTATTTTTATAAACCGAACAAAGTTTTATAATAATACCTCTAATAACTGCTTTATGTGCATTCCACACCATGGCATCATCTGATACTGAGCCAACATTTAGTTCAAAATATTCTTTCAGATGGTTAGCGATTTCTTTAGAATATACTGGATGTTGTAGTATGTAATTATTGGCTCTCTATAGAAAGGAGTTACGTTTGGGGGAGGTGTCATCAATGGTAATAGATATTGGATTATGATCAGACCATGTCATGGCGTGGATAGTAGATGAGCTAATATTTTGTAACAAGTATTTATCTGCAAGAAACATATCAAGTCTGGAATAGGATTTATGATGGGGGGAAAAATATGTATAGTCCTTCTCTGTTCCATGGTAACATCTCCATACATCATACAGATCAAATGTGGTTAGTAGTTGATTCAAAGGAGATGGATTTATTTTGGCCGCTGAGGTAGTATCCATATAAATGTCTGCAACCAGATTGAAATCTCCACATATAAGAAGAAGACCTTGTTTTATCTTGTTGACTTTGGTGAAGATTTTCTTAAGGAAAGTTGCTTGATGTGAGTTAGGAGCATAGAGATTGAGAATTGTATATATAGTCCCATTAATTTTGCAGATTAGAATAATGAAGCGACCATTAGGATCATATATTTCCTGTAGTGAAGTAAAGTCAATGTCTTTACTTATTGCTATTAGCACTCCTCTTTTTATAGTAGTGAAGGTAGAATGAAAAATATGGGGGAATTTGTTATTTCGGCATAGGGAAGATGATGTAGGAGTTAAATGTGTCTCTTGAATACAAAGAATATCGCTGTCAAATTTTTTTGCTGAATGCCAAAGGGATTGTCTCTTGACCGGATGATTAAGTCCTCTAACGTTTAGGGATAATATTTTAATTGGCATGGTAAATGCAATAAATGAGAATAATAAATGGAAAAGGATATCACTTACAGTTAGTAGGCAGTAGGTGGATCGTGGAAGAATGATCAAGATACGGCGTTGTAGTAAGTTGATTTGACCAATATACAAATATGTATTAGTAAATATTGAACCTGGAATGAAAACTTTACTAGAACAGTCAATAGTAAAAAAAAACAAAAAAGACACACAAAATAGCAACAATAAGTCGTAAACTTATCAATCACAGATATAACAAAAATTCGGCGGTGTGTGATAAACACAAATATGAGCTGGTACAGCTAAAACCGCTGTTGGAGGAAACAGTTAATGCCGGTGAAACGGAAGAAAGAGATGTTTTCCATGAGGGGGCATTTATAAACGATGTAAGTGGATCATTTAAGAGCTGGATATTTCCATTGGTTGATGTTTTCGGGCATCCGGATTGCGTTGATGTAGCAGAGGTATACGTTTTGATGAAGAAGGATCGGTTGTCTTGGGAAGATCTAGAATTATCCCCCAATCTCTTAGAAGCTTGATGCCTTTTTGAAGATCATTAATAAGATGTGTCGATCCATTTTTAGTAATGATCAATGTGGCAGGATATCTCCATTTATATAGGATTTTATGATTATGCATACTTTTGGTTATAGGATTCAAGTCTCTTCTTAATTGCAGTGTGTGCTTGGAGAGATCAGGGAATATTTGTATTCCCTCAAATGGGCGTGGGAGTGGACCTTTAGATCTAGCTTCATACATCATTTTTTCTTTTACATGAAAAAAATGAATCCTCATAAGTATATCTCTTGGTACTAAAGCTGCCAAGTGTTGTGGCTTTGCAATTCTATGAATTCTGTCAATTATTAAGTCTCTTGGGGTGATATCCGGTAAAATCATGCGAATTAAGTCTTTTGCATATTTGGGCAGACCTGGTGTAGAAATACTTTCAGGGACACCTCGTAGTTTGAACGGTCTTCCAAATCTGCCAATTTATTACGGACCCATTCCTGTTCTTCTTTTACCTCATCATAAGCATCAATAAGATCATTTACTGTATGTGAACATTCTGTCATTCCCCTTTCCACAGTAAAGATTCTATTGTCTAATGAGCTCACTTCGGTACTCAATTTATGGAAAAGGTTTAACAAATCTGAGACTAATGAGGAATGTAGCGAAATTAGCATTTCCTTCAATGTAGTGTCTATAACTGGTTGTCCAGATGTGGGAAATGATTCCATAGGAGATTGTAGGGCCTGGTTGATTTGTGGAGAATTAGAAGCCTGGGACTGCAGTATTTGTGAGTTTGGCTGAGGTATTAATGTGTCTATCCTCATTTTTGCTCTGGCTGGACTATTTAACATAGAGTCAGTAATAGTATTTTGAGTAGGGGATTTAGGTAATTCCCCTTTAATTGTATTCTCCTGTTGTTATGAGGAGAGAGCGGTGTAATGTTTCTGAGGGTTTCACTGACCTGCTCTTCGGGAGCGTACATTAGTGTTGTAAGTTTTTTCGGTCGGTATTCACCTATTCTTTTTCGTGACATCGTTACACGGGATGTCCGTTCGCTATTTGGTAGTGTTTTTGGATGGAATTACGGATTCGTTCGGATCCTAAACGTATTTCCCCTCACGACGGAGCTCAGTTCTTAAGCGTCCATCTTCCGCGCTGGCTGGACACGCCCCCCACAACAGAAAATTTTGTTTAGTTTCGGTTCGTTGTCATTCGTAAAATACATCATTTCGTTTGGTTATATTCATTATGTTATGTTAATAAGTTTTCGGATAATTCGTTATTATTCATAGTGTCGATATTTGTTATACTGAATCTCGAATCCTGTCGAATTCATTAGTTATATGCGCTATAATTTCGTTTATATTAGTTGAAATTAGATATTTATGTATGTATATATGTTCGTGATAATGATTTGTAGTTTGGAAAGTCGTTTGTTTATTGAATCTTTTAACAAACACAATGACAACGTCTCTTCTCCTCGGCTCAAATACAATACAACACCCTTCTAACTCAGTTCTCAGGAATGCACTTTGCCAGTAATCCAACCTCCGGCACAAAATGAATCAGCTGATTGGACTATAAGATTTACTTTGAGCTGACCTTTTGTTTCATTAGATTTTTAAAGAATTACCGAAACATGTCAAATTCATTTGTTATTTCTGCTATAATTTCTTTCGTATTCGTTGTAATTCGTTATTTTTTTAACTTGACATTCAGATGCATCCGCATGTCCGAAGGTTGCAAAATTCGGCTGAATTTCGATTCGTTACGAAATGAATTGCACAAGCCTATTTTGAAGTGTGTGCTTCTTCTGTTCATCAGGTAAGACGTACAACATACCGTCCTAATACTGCAGACAACAGGCAGATATTTCCCTGCCCATTGTTCATACATAGCCGTAGACATCCCGCCTGCCATGGTGGATAAACAATCATGCAGCTTAATGAAAGTTATCAAAATGTCTATGTCTGTAAAAAATCTAAATTCTCTTGCATTTAGGTAAACTACAATCATACTGTTCAAGAAAGTAAATGCATAGTTTTTGTTTATTATGTTCAGAACAAAAAAAAAAATCTTAAATCCCATCTATGGGGAAAGAAAAAATGCTCCTTTGCAGTGGGGATGCCCCCACACTGCAAGGATTAAATGCTCGTTTAGGTCCAGGGGTGCAAAAAGCAGTTTTACTTACCCACACCTCCATTACCCTGGCAGCTGGTGCTTGTTTCTATTATGTTATGTTTCAACAGCGGGCTGCCCCTTCCTGTCCTCATATCCAGTGCAAGGCTATGGGCTCTGCTTTGGACTTGATGATGTCAGAGGACCTACGACAGCCAGCGCATAGAGGAGAAGAGGTCGTAGGAACCAGTCTTACAGCCTGAAGGAAGCATGCAGGAGCAGAGTTTGCAGGTAAGCAAAACTGCTTATTGTGCCCCCCCCCCAGACCTAAATGACCATTTGACCCTTGTACTGTAGGGGCATCCCCACTGTGAAGGAGCTTTTTTCCTTTCCCTGGAGTTGAGCTTTATGTGAATATAAAATATTTCATGTTGATATTTTATGTTCTTCTTTGTGAGCCAACAGATGAAGCTCTCGTCACCTAGGGATAGGTGAATGACACAGCTGGCAACGTCAACATCAGACACACCATGTACACCATGGGTCTGTGCTGCTTTTTTAGAACCCTTTTGGCAAGAGTTATATCAGTTAATTCTACTCCCGTGTATTACAATAAGCATTTAGAACTGGACAAGACAGTCAAAGTTTTTGCAAAAAATTTAAGGAGTAAGGTGATGTCCCTGTTTAAATTTTGTTGACTAGGCCTTGTGGCTTTTTTTGTTATACCTCTGCTTTGATTGCTTGATATCTGATTAGCACGTTTGTTCCTAACATAACCAAGCTGCGTCACTATCTCCAATCAGTCTGCTGTGACATTCAGGATAATACCCCTGACTGATAACTACTTCAGGTTACTTACTCCTGTGGCCACCAAGTAAACTTGATTAATGAGAAGACATGAGGATGTTTTTGTCATGTTGTCTTCTGTCAGTCACTTGTTCCATCCACAGAATTTTCCTAAACCCCCGGGTTAATGTTGTTTCTAGTTGTTTATATGATTAGTTTCCATATACATCAGCCAGGACGGTGGGTAGGCCCAGGAGGTGTGCTAATGTCAAGCTTCCGCATTCAAAAAAACAAGGACACAGCTTCTCCTTCCTCAGTTAGGGTGGCATACACTTAGTACATCACTCCAGGAAGACCTTGCTTGTACTTGATGACAGTGGTGAAGAAGTGTGTCTGTTTGTTTTTACATAATGTGTTGAAGAACAAATGAGATGAATTAATTAAACCACCCAGCAGCCAAGCTGTGAATGTCAATGGAGGAAGATGGAAAGGGCACTCAGTGCCGTTACCATTGTTTAAGTGCTTCTTTTTGCTTGTATATACAAAGTTAGGTAACGAAAACAGGATTGCAGGTGATTCTTTTCCTCTTCAGTTTGTATTCTAGATGTATAATTATAGCTGAATATTACCATTTACCTGTCACAGGCTGCTGGATCAATATGCACTGTGAAATGTAGGTTCAAAGCAGTATTAAACCCAAAAGCAAACATTTATTATATTGCAGCTTACCAGTTCTTAGATTTAATGGCTGTATTAGTTTCCTGTTTTACGCCCCATACACACGCTCGGACATTCCGACCACAAAATCCGTCAGATTTTTTCCGATGGATTATGGCCGAAACTTGTCTTGCATACACACGGCCGCACAAAGTTGTCAGAAAATCTGATCACGCGGAACGAGGTGATGTACAAACCATACAATGTGACTATGTAGAGGCCAGTAGCCAATAGCTTTCGTCTCCAAATTTTTTCTGAGCATGCATGGCACTTTGTGCGTTGGAATTCTCTACACATGATTGGAAAAAGTCAGATCGGATTTTGTTCATGGAAAATTTTAGATCCAGCTCTCAAACGTTTTCCGTTGGAAATTCCTATGGAAAAAGTCCAATAGAGCCCACAAACACTCCGACAACATAATCTGATCAGACTTTTTCCGTCCGTGTGTACAGGGCATTAGACTTACTTTCTTCTATCCTTATCTTTTGCAATTCTGTTGTTTTTCACAGCACAAATTCTCAAGCAGAATGTATCAGTTTACATGGGTGAGACAAACCATTTAACACTGACATTGTTAGCTGGAATACATTTAACACTCCTCCCCCCCCCTCAGACTAACAATTCTGCTGTCTGTTGTGCCTCCTGTGTTCATTCCTCCAGAGTTGTGTCTCACTAATACAGGAGGTGTTACTGACCAGATCACCAGGTGTAAACAGAGGGCTACAAACCTGATGCAACCATCACATCTAAAGATTGGCAAGCTGCAATATATTAAATTCTTGTTGTTGGGTTTAATACTGCCTTAATGCAGGGGTCTTCAATCTTTCTAAACAAAGGGGCAGTTTACTATCCTTCAGACTTTAGAGGGGCTGAACTGTGGGGAGCGGGAGTACAAAATATCAGTGAGAGTAAACTATGCCCCATCATTGGTATTATTGGAAGGAATGGTGCTCCATTGCTGGTATTAGTGGGAGGAATGGTGTCTCATATGAGTGAGAGTAATAGTGCCCCAAGAAAAAGCCAAGAAAAGGGCCACAGAAGGCCCTGCAGTTTGGACTACTAAACACACTAGTTTATTGCCTAATTTTCAAACACACTTCCTAATGTCGGGCAGCTTCTATTGCAGAAGGGTGGTCTGATGGCATAAATAGGACAAAGAAGAGAGCACACTGGCCTTGTGAAGAAATAAAGTACATTTATTGAAAAAAAAAAACACATAAATGGCTAATCACAGACAAAATTTGGCACATCGCATATAAACATAAAACTCATGAAAATATGAATTGACAGAAAGCAATGGTTAAAGTGTTTAGAAGAACACTGGACAAAGCAAAACATCATGGCGGTGTACAGCCCTACATGTAGCTCAACCTTCTTCTTTTTCCTGCTCTCTGGCCACCCATCTGAATGAGCCCTGTCTCTTGGAACTTTTTATTTGTTTTGTGGGTTTGGGAGGTAAGTTTATATGCAGATGTGCCAGTTTTTGTCTGTGAGTAGAAATTTTTGTGTTGTTTGTAACAAACGTGCAATTGCTTGCAAAACACTACATGCATGCTTGATGGGAGTTTGGTAGAATGTTTTTTTAAGTAGCCCTGTGTGAGCGGAGCCAGATATTTTGTACCCAATATGGAAGAATTGCACACAGAGACCAAGTAAAGTGCCATGATTATTATTTGGTTACACAAAAGTAACAAATAACGCACAGAGAACAGGGGCAAGGTGCTTGACCTAACAGTCCCAAAACAATATGGTGTCAATGTCTTAAGCCTTGTACACACAATCGGATTTTCCAACGGCAAATGTGTGATGATATGCTGTTGGTGGAAAATCCAACTGTGTGTGTGTATGCTCCATCGGACAATTGTCGTATTTACTGCAGACAAATGTTGGATAGCAGGTTTTAACATTTTCCACGGACAAATGTCTGTCCTCGGATTTTCCAAGCATGTGTACACAAGTCCATCGGGCAAAAGTCCAAACTACAAACACGCATGCTCGAAACCTAGGGTGAGCCGGAAGCGCTCAGTCTTGTAAAACTAGCGTTCGTAATGGAGATATCACATTCGTGACGCGGCAAATTATGAAATCTCAAAATGCAGTGCACATTCTAATGTTTATGGGATAATAATGAAGCTGCTTTGATGGTGATATTGACAAAGTTCTGCCAAACGTATTTCAAAAGGCTTTTTTTCTAGTGATATCCAGAATAATATATATATATTTTTTTTTTTGGGTCAAGTTACCACAACACCATTATTATCTTGTAGTTTTTAAGCTCAAAGATACAACTATGTTGGTGTTCCTTGTTAATTTGACATTGCATTTTTGAAATGTACCTGCCTACTCACAAACTATTTTTTTTAAGTAAAACATATAGCCAAGTATTTTTCTAAATATTTTTTTTCTTCAATAGGGAGCACAAGAAGGTCATATAAAAATCAAGAGGGAGGCAGCGATGGAGAAACTGTTGGAATTGGTGAAGCCTTTGTACCCCAGAGCAGACCTCAATTATGTGAAGCGCAAAATTGGGAACCTGAGGAGTCCATTTAATAGGGAGCACAATACGGTCCTTGACTCCGAGAGTTCGGCAGCAGCAGCAGATGACATATATGTCCCCAGGCTGTGGTCTTACGACAGCCTGCGTTTTTTGCCAGAACAGACTGAACCCAGGCCATCGCTCTCAACGCTTCCTTCCACGTCGACTGAGGTCATTTTTTTTCTTGTGCATTCTTTAACAAATCAAATTAACTAAATTATACATTTAATCTTCCCTACAAAACAAAATAAACTAATTTAAATAAAAAATGCATTCTCTGCACAAAAATAAATAAAGTATAACAACTCAAATCATAATTTAAAAAATAAATAAAAAGAAAATTAGAAATTGTAGGGGTGAAAATCCCCAGGCCAGCGGGCTTGTTGGGAGTGTTGGGGATGTATTTGCCACGGTCCGCCATGCTGCTGTGGTAGGTGGTGTTGCTGTGGTGTCTGTGGAGTTGGTGGAGGTGTGTCATCTAAATCACAGATGTGTGTTTTAGGTGTAATTTGTCCCCTCCTCCCCTTGTTGAGGAAGTTCAGGATCAGCTCCTCACACACACTCCTTTGTTACTCCTCCATATCTCTCAGCTTATTCCCTGTCATACAGCCAAATGCCTCCTGTGCATCTGGGGCCATACTAATTGCCGTTGTAGCACGGCTGAAGAAAGGCAGCTGTGGCCTCCTCCAGGTTCCTGGCCTTCCTGGCCCTTTTAGTAGGGATCTGTGATTTTATCTGGCTGCTGGGCACAGGCTCGTCCTGACTGAGACTTTCCTGTGTCTGAAAATGGGACATATTTTTGGGTTATTGGTCATCAATCACACACAATTTTGAGCTCATGACTGTTGCAAATTGAATGTTGACAAATAGAAAAGACTATCATTCTGACATCAGCATTTTTCATTCTTGTCCCAATCATTTTTGGCCACTACTGTCTATTGATATGTAAACCACTTTGTTAAGGCAGCAATTTGGTATCAATAACGTCTAGTTAACATCATTCTATTTTTTGGCTGCAAATATGTTCAACAATGCTATACATGGGTCAAGCTGGGCACCTCCACATCTTCTACCTGTATAGAAGGACCAGGGTGGACCTCAGGAGCTGTGGCCTCAGCCGATGTGGAAGGAAACGTTGAGAGTGATGGGCGTGGTTCAGTTTGGTTGGACAAAAAATGTAGGTAGTACCACAGCCTGGGGACATATATGTCATCTGCTGATGCTCCCGATCTCTGGGATTCCATGACCTTCTTGAGCTCCCTATTATATGCACTACTCAGGCTACCAATTTTGGCCTTCAAATAACTGATGTCTGCCATGGCGTACAGAAGCTTCATCAATTCCAAGAGTTTCTTCATCGCTGCCTTCCTCTTGATTTTATTTGAGTAATCCCTACTCTTCACTTTCCATAGACACGGCAGCTTCCGGTACTGCTCTATAAATTCAGGCAAAAAATTCTGGCGCTGTGAATTTATCCACCATTGTGAATTCAATTAGCAGATGCCTGCAAGACAGAACACAAGACCAACCCTAATGTCAGGTTTAACTCACAAATAATCTGGTCCCAATATAAGCCTCAATCTAAGCAGTATAGGCCACTAACCACTGATTACAATTGCACCTTTGTTTTATGTTTCCTTTTGGCAATGTCGATCATTCGTCCTCCACTCCCAGTTCGTTTCTACAGCCTCTACATCAACCTCGTGTTATGGCTTTATATACACTGCGCATGCGTGAAACTCTGCTCTCAGTGCGTCATGACGCTGGGGCGTGACCCTCTCTCTTCTGCATGCGACATACACGGCGGGAGATTCGTGAGTGTGACAGCATGGCAGATTCTGATAATTCGAGGCAGGTCCACGGTGGTGAAGCTTATAGGAGGCACAAAGCCACCCCCATGAGCAAGGCTGAGATGGTGGAGATGGTGCACGTCCTTGAGAAGCTTAACTACGATTGCCAGCCGCGCAACTACAAAAGGCCCAACAGCCGAAAGGACCTCAATTTGGAGAAGGTCCTCGCCGTTTTGTAGGTCAAATTTTTGGTCAAACAAACGAAGGACCAAATCCAAAAGCGATGGTCTGATTTAAAGCACTGCGAGCAAGAGCCGATGGAGTCCACCCATCACATAATCAAAAAAATTAAGCAATATTTGTATCTAAACAATATGTATATGTGTAAATTAGCTGTCTTTATATGTGCTTGCTCCAAGTCAGTTTTTTAATTCTAGATAATGTTTCCTCTAATCTTTGTCAATATTTGTTTTTTTTTTACATGAAGTTACATATAAAGCAGATATGAACATTACATTTTTTCTTTTTTTTTGCCATTTTTTGGGTAAAAAACTATTTTTTTACTCTCCTTTTAACAGGGAAGCACAAAAAATGAGGCTACAGACAGGCCACCAGAGCAGACAAAGGGAGGCTACCCTCACCTGGGCCCCAACAGGGGAGACAACAAGGCCATCTTCCCCTCAAAATCATAAGGAACAACTTTAACCACTTGAGACCCACGCTATAGCCGAATGACGGCTACAGCGCAGATCTCCTTTTCCGGGACTACTTTTATTGACACAGTCCCGTGCACGAGCGGCCTGCGCGCCCCCTGATCGGTGAGTCTATGAGACTCGCCTGATCACCGATCCGTGCAAGGGGTCGATCCCGACCCCTTATCACGTGATCAGCTGTCATCCAATGACAGCTGATCATGTGATATAACGGAGCCGGTAATCGGCTATTATTCCTCCTCGCACTGACAGCGCGAGGAGAAGAAAAAAAGCCGATCACCGGCGGCCGTGATCGGGACATCAGTCCCAATCCCGGCCAGCCCTGCCAGTGCCCACCTGCCCCCTGCCAGTGCCCACCTGCCCCCTCATAACTATACATAATAAAAAATTAGTGCCCCCCGTCAGTGCCACCCAGCAGTGCCCATAGTGCCACCCAGCAGTGCCCACAGTGCCACCCAGCAGTGCCCACAGTGCCACCCAGCAGTGCCACCCAGCAGTGCCCACAATCTGCCTCAACAAAGGTGCTGCACCCCAGTGCCACATATCCGTGCCCATCAGTGTCATCTACCAGTGCCCATCAGTGCCCAGCAGTGCCGCCCATCAGTGCCCAGTAGTGCCACCTATCAGAGCCACCTATCAGTGCCCATCAGTCCCATCTATCAGTGGTACCTATCAGTGCCCATCCGTGCCACCCATCCGTGCCACCCATCCGTGCCCACCTTTGCCCATCAGTGCCGCCTTATCTGTGCCCATCGTTGCCGCCTTATCTGTGCCTATTAGTGCCGCCTTAACTATGCCTATCAGTGCCCACCAGTGCAGCCTATCAGTGCCCACCAATGCAGCCCATCAGTGCCTACCAGTGCAGCCTATCAGTGCCGCCTCATCAGCGCACTTCAATGAAGGAGAAAAATGACCTGTTTGCAAAATTTTATAACAAACTATTAAACATGATTTTTTTTTTTTGCATTTTTTTTTGTTTGTTTAGCAAAAAATAAAACTCCCAGCTGTGATTAAATACCACCAAAAGAAAGCTCTATTTGTGGGAAAAAAATTATAAAAATTTCATTTGGATACAGTGTTGTATGCCCGCGCAATTGTCATTCAAAGTTCATCAGCGCTGAAAGCTGAAAATTGGTCTGGGACTGAGGGGGGTTTAAGTGCCCAGTAAGCAAGTGGTTAAACACACTCATTTAGCCACTGACAGGGGTGATTCTAGGTGGGCCTAAAGCCCTGGGCTTAGGGCGGAACTTAAGGGGTAAAGAATACTTTCTGGTTGCTGCCTGGCTCATCAGTGCCCATTAATGCAGCCTTGCCAGGGTAGATATGGGTAGAGGAGAGGCCATGGGGATCATAGTCACACAGAGTCATGTCTGCTAGAATGAGCCTCATATATCCCCTATTCCATAGGAGACAAGAGGGTTGGGGGGCAACTGCATGAGTTTTTCAATGTTGGCACTTGTCCAGTGTTTCCCCTCTGTAAAATGACATCACCTTCCCTTTTCAATGCATTTTAAGGGGAAAAAACACAGTGCAGCATGATGTATTCCACTAGTCATGAGGAAACATTGTCCCCAATGCAAGGTTGGTCAACTAATGCAGCAAAATGGAAGCTAGAAACATTTGTGACTTGGAGGGGAATTCATGAATGGTGTATTATTTCTTTTTAGAGGAAAGTGAGTGCGTTCAGCTGAACCAGGATGTTGGTTTGGAGGTGTGGGATGTGACACCTTGACCCAGCACAGACCTTCCAATTGTTGATGTAACATCCCCTGATGCAAGTCAAACAGAGGGCCAAAGAGACCCAGAAGTGGAAGAAACTATATGTGAACCTCTTGTTTGCGCAAGCAAGTATTCTTTGAATCTGGCTTCAAATGTGTATACATGTCAAGTGTTTCGATGTCCAAAAGAAACACCCACTCCACACATTAGCATAATATGTAGTGCCTTAAACATTATCATGGAGAAGTAAGGCCGCGTACACACGCGGGGACTGTTCGCTCAACTTTGTCCGCTGAACAGTGTTTCAGCGGACAGTCCGCTCGTGTGTGGGCTTTCAGCGGACAGTTTCAGCGAACAGTCTGCTGAACAAGGTTTTTCGGAATTTCCGAAAAACTGTCCGCTGAAACCTTGTTTCAGCGAACAGTCCCCTCGTGTGTAGGCTTGTTCGTCAAACAAAGTTCCGCGCATGCTTAGAAAGAATTTATACGCCCAAGGTTGCATTGCAGTGTATAGGACGTCGTTTTCTAGTCCCGTCGTACGTGCCGTTCACGTCATCGCGCACGGTTTCAGCAAACTGTTTGTACGTCGTGTGTGGCCATGTCCGTCCATGCTAATTTTGAGCGGACTGTCCGCTGAAACTGTTTGACGAACAAAGTTGAGCGAACAGTCCCCGCGTGTGTACGCGGCCTAAGAGGTGGAAGGAGCTGGTAGTGTTGTTAGGTACCCGAGTTTTGTAGACCCAGGCACCAGGGCCAAGATTACAGAGTAGTTGCAGTGTGTACATTCCTAGTAGTGTAGGTGTCTGAAGAGCAAGAAGGTTGCAAGCAACAAACGACTGGGTAGGTAAGTATTTCCCCAATTTAACTAGTAACTTGACCATAATTCACTATGTAGGGCCTCAGCCACTTGACCATCGTTCCCTTAACACTTTTCTCTCTTCTTACAAGGACACGAACTTCCAAGATGCACAATTGGCCATATGAGTGCAGATATGATGCAGGCTTTGATTGATCTTGAGTAAATAAAGGAGGCTGCCATTGCTTTACAGAGAAGAATACGTGATTATGTTCACATGCTTGCCAAATTTTAAGTTCATCTGGCCTGAAGTTTTCTTCCACTTGTTGGCTCGTGTGTGCAGTTTTAAGATTTCCCATGTTTTTATTACTTTTAAGCCCTGGTTCACATTGATGCTACTTTGAAATGACACTACTTCACTTGAAGTAGCGTGATTTCTAAGTAGTAAGGTCAGTGCAATTTCAGGTGCTACTTGATAGATATTTGTGTGGCTTCATGCGCAGAAAAAGTAGTGCAGTAACTACTTTTGCAAATTGTTGCCGCTAAATCAGTGTCGCTCCAATGTGAACCTAAAGTTTATAGGTTCTGAGGTCAGTGTTTAGCCACTCCACTTCTCTAGGTGTACCACCAGGTCCTGTTTTCTTTATTTTCCGCAGGATAAAAACGACTGTGTGAGTTACTAACCTCGAAAATTACATCATCACCTGTGCCAAAAGCAAAAAATATAGAAAACATGACCTGGAAATGCATCGGGAGTAGGAGAGTTGTGAAACACTGCCCTACATAATGTTTTAATTGTAATCTTTCTGTGTTTTTAGCAATCGCAATCCCAAAAATTGAAGATGCACACAAATTGGGCAACAAAATTTGGATTTCCACATTATCCAATTTCTAAAATGTGTGTCTACTTTAGTTTTGAGGAAGAGGTTGCACCCCCAAAATGTGTTTTCTTGGGTCCCCCCATGCAGTTTTGCTCTCCACCTGCTCTGAGACATACAATAAATAGCAGCTAGACTCAAAATCAGTTTACTGAATCAGATCAGGCAGCTATTGCGATTGGTTACCAGAGGTTACTGTGTATCATTACTGCTCACTGTCTGACTGCTAGAGGTTACAGCACACATTATGGCTCACTGATTAGTTACTAGAGTTTATAGCACATGATTTCTGCTTGTTGATTGGTTGCTAGAGATTACTGTGGATATAGACCCCTTTCACACCACATCGCCCATTGCGTCGGCGGTAAAACACCGCTATTTTTAGTGGCATTTTACCGCCGGATTTGCGCCGGATTTGCGGCGCATTTCAGCTGCTAGCGGGGCACTTTTACCCCCGCTAGTGGCCGTGAAAGGGTTAAAACCGCCAGCAATATGCCGCAATAGCGACGTTTTGCTGGCGGTATTACAGCGCTGCCCCATTGATTTCAATGGGGAGCAGCGGTGAAGGAGTGGTAAACACAACGCTCCTTTACCGCTCCAAAGAAGCTGCTGGCAGGACTTTTTTCTGATGTCCTGCCAGCGCACCGCTGTAGTGTGAAAGCCCTCGGGGCTTTCACACTACACACAATGGTGCAGCTTCTTTAGGGCGGATTGTTTGATTATTTCTAATGCTATAGCGCCTGCAAAACGCCCTAGTGTGAAAGGGATGATAATGTCAAGGGGGGTCTGCAGGTGAGTCATCTGTACACAACAATAGGGCAGAGCTGGGCAGCATTGGTAGCAGCACTTCACACTGAGATATTGGGACACAGCAAAGGACTAAAACCTCAAGGGACGTGGGAATTTAAACCAGGATAGTTGGCAAGTATGAGGCACCTGCTTTGGGCCCTACAACAATGACAGGGCCCAGGGCAGCTGCCCCTTTTGCCCTACCTTAAAACGGCCCTGCTAACCTGTTTGTAACCTGTTTGTATCTACACACATTTTAGGCAGGGGATCATAAGGGACGTTTAACAGTTATGCCTCTACGTGTACTTGGCTTCAAATTTTAGCTTTTAGAGGGGTGAGTTCACCCCATCGGAGCAAGGCAACATCAACACAGTTTTGGGATACTAATGTCTCATATGGTCTTCACTTTATCAAAGTCAAACTTCGTAAGTTTCTGAGTTGGGGATGTGTATCTTATGTTTTTAAACATGCCCGTTTAACCACAAAAATGGCAAAATAGTGGCAAACATACATGTTATTCACCAAGATGTTGGTTTGTTCAAAAAACTTTTAAAAACGGACATGTGAATGTGCTTGGAGTAAAAAAATGTATACTAAATAATGTGTGGCTTCTTATTTCAATGCTCAATATCAGTGTATTTATTAAGTTGCTTTAGTTACAGTGACAATATGCTCTAAATGTGGCAAACTCAGGCAATTTTAGGGCCTCAAAGAAATTAAAGGAGTTGAAAAGGCAGAATATTTTTAACATTAATGCATTAGATACATTAACAACAATAACATTGTGTGTGTGTAGCAGACCCATAGCCCAACATAATAGTTAGCTGAAGAAGAGATTGTCACCTCATGGAGCAAATAAGTAAGGTACATTTGCACTATTGTAGAAAATGGTAAAAATTAAGGCCATTTGAGAACCTAGGAGACAGATAAGAAACACAAACAGTAGTTCAAATGAAATAGGAGCTTATTATCAAATCAAAGATTTAATAATGATCATCAACAGTTTACTGTCAAGCCACTTCCCCTCTACCCACAAAGTAGTCCATATACTGTTGCCGGACATCTCGAGCAGTTTGGGAGGTCAACCCAGCATGGCCAGTTTCAAGAGCCGCCATCACGTCAGGATGAGCTGGGCCTAACACTGAAAGATCAACCTCACTTTGCAGTGAGGCAAGGTAGCTGCTTGCATTCCTCTGTAAGTAATTGTGCAGTATACAGCAGCACAATACCACATGGTTGATCTTGTATTCAGCCAGGTTAATTGCGGTTAGAAACAGCCTGAACCGAATGGACAGTATGCCAAAGGCTTTTTCCACAACCCTTCTGGCATGAGAGAGCCTGTAATTGTAGATCCTCTGCTCTGGGGTGAAGTTCATCATAGCAAAGGCCTCATCTGCCACAAACACAAAATTGAGGCCCTCGACACTATCCTCAGGAGAACTCTGTCAGTGTTGTGGCCATTTTTCCCAACATCCAGGTACAGGAACTCGTAGTTGGCATACACTACCGCTAGCATGACTATGCTGCAAAAGTCCTGGGTGGTGGAACAATACGGACATGCTTCCCATCAATTGCCCCGTGGCAATTGGGAAAATTCCACTGATGGTGGAACTGGGCTGCAATAGCCTGCCATTGCTGTGGATTGGAAGGAAACTATGGAGTCAAACAATAAAAAAAAATACCACTTTTGCACATAACATTGCAAGCAGATTTGACACAAACACTCTTGGCCAACATTGGTATAACATTTGTTTAAATGAGTATTTAAAGACAAGAGTATAAGGTCAACTTATCAGATTCCTCACCCCCTCTGGTGGCCCATTCTAAAAAATTTATGGTGGGGGGGGGGTGGGTAGATGTTTTGGACAGGTAACCCTCTCCACTGAGAGCTGAATGCATAAATAAAGTGTGATACTTTGGCCAGCCCCTCCTTACTTACACTATTGCCAGCCCACTGGACAGGTAAGAAGTGTCTTAATCCAAAAATATGGATACACACTGTCCAAATTGGTGCACATTTTTACATTCATAAATTACCGCTCAAGATAATAGGAGACAAAAACTTTCAACAGTAACATTTGAAGGTATTCAGGCAGGCCCTTGCACTACATGCTTTGGTGAATTTATCCAGAAATATGACTATAAAAGAGGTATAGTGAGTATGGGTTTTGAAAAGTCAGCAGACAGAGTAGTGGTATTGGTTGATTTAGCATTTGTGGGGGGGAAGGAGGCTTGCAAATTAGTTTGTGCCCCAAAAAAATGATCTCTTGCACTCTGCCTGGATTTGAGGACAACAATAACATTTGGACACATTTTTGGGGGGTGTTTAGGGTAAGCACAAAAATGAAGCTAACAAAATACATTGTTAAGTTACTAGGCTAGGTGTGTATGGGCCCAGGATAGCATGCTATTCAGAAACAAACTGACAAGCACGCACTGAAAATCAGAAATGAACTGACAAACACAACCTGAAAATCAGAAAAGATCTGAAAAGCATGCACTGAAAATCAGAAACAAACTGACAAGCACGACCTGAAAAACAGCCACGAACTGACAAGCACGAACTGAAAATCACGAATCGGCACTCACCAAATTTCTACTAACAGGAGATTAGCAGAACGAGTCCAAAGGGTGGTGCATGACTATTGACCTTTTTATCAGCTCATAGTACGTCTAGTACATCACTACGTTCGTAATTGTTGGCCAACAATTGTGTGCCGTGTGTATGCAAGACAAGTTTGGGCCAACAATCCAATCACATGTACAAGGCTTTTGTAACACAATCAACACAGGTGAATAAATTATCAGCAATGTTAGTGGCACATTGGAGTATTCCCAGTATTCATGCTGTCACTCTAATAAGGCTTATGTTACTGGAACAGCATCTGAGTAGAAGGGTAGCTGTTAGCAGAGTATAAGTATAGGTAGCACTAATTAATTAGAAAACCTTGTCATGGCACTAGAGTCCAGGAAATAGCACAGCTGGCTATGGTGTCCATAGTCTGTCCCTATTCTTCAGGAACCTCTTCCTAGGGCTGAATAAGCTGCCCTTGTCCAGGGTGGATGCTTTCCCTACTCTACACATTTATGTGCCAACTGCAGTGGGCATTTGCTATTTTTTTAACATTGCACCTATTAAAGATGGCTGAGGAGGTCATCCAGTGTTGCAGTGTCCATTTGGACCACTGCTTCCCTGATGACACCTACTGAAACTGCAGAGGAACACTGTTCTCTCATCCTCCTTTCCCTCTGTACTGCAGTCAGCAACACAGCGCCACCTAAAGAGGGGAGGGTAAACTGCACCCACCAACACCTGTGTGTACTAGGTGAATTGGCACAGTAATACAAACAATATGAGGTGTTTTTTGTTTCCAAAGCTAGTAAACTTCTCTTCAAACATCGATTCCTGAAATCCATATAACTTAGGCCTTAAAATGTTTTACATATTGCACCTGGGTGACAAGTGCATGTAGCACGTTGCTCTGTCTCTTCTAGGTAGTGGTGTTCCTGAGATATGTGGTTGAAAGCATACAATGCTCCCCCACCCCCAACACACATACATTGCTGTCCGAACATGCTACGAGCAAAGAGATAAAGATTTAAAGTGGTAGTAAACCACGTTTAAAAAAAAATAAACTGATTCCCCCCCGCAGGGTTTGGTCATAATGTGCTAATATGTCATGTCATGATACGTCTGACAAGTCATCAGCTGCTGACTTTTAAAATAAGGACACTCACCTGTCCCAGGGTCCAGCGATGTCGGCGCCCGAGGCCAAACCGTCTCTCGGGCCTCAGATGCTGCCGTCGCCATTTTCGGTATGGGAATCAGGAAATTAAGCCTTGTCACGCAACACAATGAGAATGGTCTGTGCTGTCTTTGGGACTCGTGTGTGTCCCAGCAGACAGCACGGCAGGACAGAAAAAGGCATAGACTCCCATGGGAGTCTATGCCCAGAAGCGAGTGCAAATACCGGTCTTAGACAGGTATCTGCACCCCCCTGAAATGTAACCCTGGGGGAAGGGTTCCGAAAAGCGGAGGTTCAATTTTTGTGTGAACCTCCGCTTTAACAACCAATGACGATGTATGACCTTACCTGACCTGACTGCTTGTGTCCTAGCAATCAAAAAGCTGGACTGCCCATGGAAGATCCAACTGGGCCAAATCAAAAGACAGGGTATGAAACAGGGCAACAGACAGCACTTCTGACACCTCTGTCTGAGCTCAACATTAGTATTGCCAACAAATCAGGCTTCTGTTAGGGAAGGTCCCTCGGGTCCCTCTTCGGTGCTCCCTCCTGTTGAGTGCCCCCAGAGCAAGCAGCTTGCTGTGGGGGCACCTGAAATGAGCCGCAGCTTGCTGTGGGGGCACCTGAGATGAGCCACAGCTCCGTGTATCCATTTAGGCAGGGAGCCATGGTTCATCTCTCCCCCTTTCTCTCCTCATTGGCTAACTGACTTTATTTGACAGCAGAGGGAGCCAATGGTGCCGATACTGTTTCTCAGCCAATCAGGAGAGAGAGACCCAGATGGCCGAGGTACTTGTGTACATCGCTGAATAGAGAGGGGGCTCAGGTAAGTATTAGGGGAGCTGAGGGAGCTAAGGGGGGCTGCTGCACACAGAAGGCTTTTTATCTTAATGCATAGAAATAGCAGTCCACACCCAGGACGCAACGTATTTGGGGAATAGGAGCCAGACCCTCGGATGTTATCCCATGGCTACTGCTAGCCATCTGAAGCACGCTGGGACAGTTTTATCTGCCTTTTACAGCGGCGCGGTTGAGTGCCATCTATGTGAATGTACTACTTACGTTTTATTCATTTTTTTAAAGAGTATACAGAGAGCACTAGATATTTTCCTCTTTATTTTATATACTGTTGATTGAGATCATACATCTGTGAAAGGAGGAGTTGGAGTGAGTGAGCGGAGCTTATGCCTGGTGTCATCCCTATTAGGGAACTGCGTGTATAGACCTGCCGGTAAAAAAGCGGTCTAAGCTTAAGGTGAGCTGTCATCTTATCACCAGTGGAGGATTTATGAGCACTTTTTGCAAATATTATCTTTTATAAATGGAAGTGGAAGATATAAGACGCTTCAACACATTATATATTGAAAGGAGCACATGAACTGTTTATTTGAAGCAGCCTAGTTTGCTTATTAATCAATATTGTCACTTTTTGTACACTTAGGGCTCTTTCACATGGACATATCCATGCTCCGCTTTGTTCAGCAGTTATCACGCCGTCTATCCCCGCTGACCAGGCACACGACATGTCTGTCTCTTCACACTGTGCAGGGACGGACCTGTCAGAGCGCCACTCTCCTCTATGGGGGATCCCATGAAGACAGACCGTAAAGTCAGTTTTCATCCAATTCATTCTGCCAGACGGATGGAAAAATAGGGTTTCCATCCGCCACACTTTAGCAGATCGGAGCGGGTCGGATGTCAGCGAACATATTACCGCTGAAATCCGTCGCTCCATAGACCTGTATGAAGTGTCCATTCAGGTCCGCCTAAAAACTGACAGGCGGACCGTTTAGGTCCGCCTGTCAGTGAAAGGAGCCTTATCACTGACATTATTTTTTCTTTTGAATATTATTGTTGCAGTCCTTGTTATGCTACTGTTTGTGGACAGAAACCCAGATTTGTGCCACTTTGTTGCCAGTTGCACTGCACTGTATATGTTGTTTTAGTATAACATTGTTTGTTATTTTAAAAAAAACTAAAAAAAAACAAGACTTTAGTATCACTTTAAAGTTGCGATGGATTCAAAATATGGACAGCATTCATATGGTAAAATATATTAAACGCACATATGAAACGGCCATTTTGTCAGAAGGAAAACCAGTTCATATACTTGACCCATCTTTGTATCATATGTGAAATATTGTGCGTTAATGTGAGACTAATAATGTTTTAAATACTGCTATTTAGACACTGTTTGTGTTACTACTCCACTATGCAACTGTGATTTCCAGGATTAGTTTGTTTCAAGCTTGTATTGCGCAAACAAGCAGGCCTACCCTTACAAGTCTTGTGGCCCCTCATTTCCTGAGGTGTTATCATGCTGCACATAAGCTAGGGGAGTAGCAGCTTTCCCTGGAAACAATTACTTGATATCAGCTGCCTGCTCCTTTTACAGATAACACTGCCAGAAAATAGGCAACACTGAGAAGTGCAAATGATAATGTGGCAGACATAATAATGCTGTGCAGGAGATCAAAACATTGGTCTTTACAGGTTTCACTGATATCTTAATGAGGAGAGAAAGAGAAAGTGGAAAATATACTGATTGTAACAAAATGTCCAAGATAAGTCCTAACGTTACCTACAAAAAGAACAGCACCATCAAACCTATGGCTTTTAAAATGAAACCATCATCCTTCTAAATGGGGTCATACACCAGCGAACCCTGCCAGCATCAATAGATCAATAGATAGATTTGCCATACATGTTTGTTGTGATTTCTGGGAGATCAGTGAATCCTGTGAACAGTGTTAGTGCATTTTGTCTTGCCATACAGCAAATATAACGGGATGCAAATGGAGCTTGGAAGCCAATGGGCTAAAGTCCCATACACACTATCAGATTTTCTGCTGCTTTTTGTCTTCAGATTTACCAAAACCATATAATATGAGGACAAATCCTAGGAGTTTTAATGTGTATGCAATCAGGCAGGCCCTTGCACTACATGGTTTTGGTAAATCTGAAGACAAAAAGCAGCAGAAAATCTGATAGTGTGTATGGGGCTTTCCTCAGACTTTGTCAGTACGTCAATGTCAGGAGAAGAGATGCTTGAGAGGGGATATGATTTCAATTTACAAATACCGTACTGGTGACCCCAAAAAAGGGATAAAACTTTTCAGTGGAAGGGAATTTAATAAGACATGTGGCCACTCATTAAGATTAGAAGAAAAGAGGTTTAGCCTTATGCCCTGTACACACGGTGGGACATTCCGACCACAAAATCCGTCAGATTTTTTCGACAGATTTTGTCCAAAACATGTGTTGCGTACACACGGTCGCACAAAGTTGTTGGAAAATCTGATCTTTCTGAACGAGGTGACGTACAACACGTACGTCAGGACTATAAACTATAGCCAATAGCTTTCATCTCTTTGTTTATTCTGAGCATGCGTGGCACTTTGTCCGTCGGAATTGTCTACACACGATCGGAATTTATGTGATCGGATTTTGTTGTCGGAAAAATTTAGATCCTGCTCTCAAACTCTGTGCATCGGAAAATCCGTCAGAAAAAGTCAGATAGAGCCCACACACGATCGGATTTTCCGACAACATAATCCGATCTGACTTTTTCCATCAGAATTTCAGACCGTGTGTACAGGGCATTAGACTGCGTAGAGGGTTCTTTACTGTAAGAGTGGAAAGGATGTGGAATTCACATGGTGTGTGTAGCACAAAACCATCTTTTTGTAGCACCCTCCATATTGTTAATTCATTGTGTAATCGTCTCTAACAGCCACCTTATAAATAAGATATAAATTTATAAAATTTAAAAAAAACTTATCATGGCCCATATACAGTATGCAAGTGATTAACATTTGTAATATTTTCAGAAGGTTCTCTTAATATAAACATTTTAATTACTAACTATTGTACTATGGAGTATTGCATGAACAAACCTTTCAAAAATACTGCAATCTTGTATTGTACATTAATCACATGACCACTGAAACAGATTTATACATTTTGCTTGCTTAGACAAAAGTGTTTTTCTTTTCTTTCCCTGTATGTTCTGTGTACATCCTGTGTTGGGTAAATTGTGTACTGCGTTCATCTTGCATCCTAACACCTTGAGTTGGGTAATAAAAAGTATCACAGTATGCTACAAACTTTCTGCAATTTTATATATAAAAAGATAACTTCACACTTTACAAGTCATTTTATAATGACACAATCTTTTTATTCAGGTTAATTGACTGTCTAAATGGCCCTAGTATGTATGTATGAATGTGAGTTAGGGACCTTAGATTGTTAGCTCCTTGGGGTTAAGGACTGGGAATGTGCAATATATATGTAAAGTGCTGCATAAATTGACAGCACTATACATGCACCTGTAATAAATATATAATATTTAGGATTTACAGCGCATACATTTTTAACAGAATCGAGGTCCACTTTAAAATCTTCTGCCACCGTTCTCAACCAAAGTTCCTTCAGAGGTTGCCAGGGTGTCCCTGAGCAATGAGCATTTTTTTTCCTGGCGCATAGGTCACCACTGACACCATCTATCTTTTTTGCTACCTGTAAGGGGTGACATTCTTATATCCACCAAACCTCTAATGCAAGAAGACTTCTTCCCACTGACCACCAATGCAATGGGGACCTTCTCCACTGACCACCAATGTAATGGGGACCATCTCCACTGACCACCAATGTAATGGGGACCATCTCCAATCACCACCAATGTAATGGGGACCATCTCCACTGACCACTAATGTAATGGGGACCATCTCCACTGACCACCAATGTAATGGGGACCATCTCCACTGACCATCAATGTAATGGGGACTATCTCCACTGACCACCAATGTAATGGGGATGATCTCCACTGACCATCAATGTAATGGGGACCTTCTTCACTGACCATCAATCTAAGGGATATATTTTCCATGGGCTACAAATTTAACTTAGCACTTCACTAACCACCAGACTAAAGGTGGGCACTTCACTGACCACCAATGTACAATGTAAAGGAGCAGTACAGGCATTTGTGGCCCTTTTTTTCTGTTTCAGTACTATAAATACATCACATTCCTTATTTATTCCTATATATTTGCAACTTACTAATGTGTGCCATAGATATAATAATTATCAACATGTGTTCAGGAGACCTAAAAGTTATTTCAAAGGTTTCTCCATTTTAAAAGGGTTGAGAAAGTCAGATCATCTGAGTATCTTTTAGGATTAGTATGTGTCCAGTCTGTCCCCTTGGGTGGACTTCTTGCTTATTTTACTGTCTACACAGAATAACCTTTTATCTCATTGGGGGAAAACACCCTCCAATGAAGAAGAAGAATTTCTGTACTGTACTAATTAGGATTGTTTGGATCATATTAGAGTATGCTTCTATGGATTGGTGCATCTATGGATTTGGCTGAAGTTGGGGTCTACAGAGAATGCAAGAAGAAGCTTATATGTATTTATCTGACGTAAGCTTTTACAATCATAGAAATAGTTCTCTTTTTAGAATTTGTAAGCTGGTGTGAGAAACAACCTAAGCATATCCTTCTATTCGTTCCCAGGCAGCAGGTGAGATCACTTATAAACATTACAGCTTCTTCGAGTTGGCCAGGAAAGCCTTATTTCTGAGAGCCCGCTTTTTTTTCCTAGCTGTTTTGGGTATGTTTACAAATACATTCTGAAGCTAATCTCTGCATGAAGAGTGAGAAGTCACTTTTCCTGCTTCATAAAAACCACGGGACTGGAAGTGGTCCAAACAGCTGGCTATTGTCTTGAATACATGGATGTGGTCCAAAGTAGTCCCGTGTTCATCTGTCCAAATAGGAAACTTGTCCCTCTTCTCAGTTACTGGGTTCAGTGGCAGGATTGCTCCACGTTTCAAGGAAATGACAGTGTAATTTTAGTGAGTACGTTTTATTATTGCAGTGTTTTTTTTCTATTTAAGTAGACCTGAACTTAAAAAAAGAAAGATTTCTTCATTGAGCCAAAGTAGTACCCTGCCACTTTTGTTCCTTGAGCCTCATAGATGCATATCCGCATTATCAGGAGCACAACTGCTTGTTACTGCTAGTCTTCGTTTTCATTGACTTGGGCCATACACCGTAAATCAGCCATTTGTAATGTGGCTCGAGCCACCAGGTGCTGAACGCAAGCAGCCCATGTACGTTTTATATGGAGGCAGCAGCTATACAGACACAATGTCCTAATCTGATAGGGGTGTGGGTGAACAGCCCCAAAGGTACACTGTCTGCATTTGGGGCCACTCATCTACATACCTGTGAAATTAGGATGTACGGCTGTGTCTGTAGCCACTGCATCTCCATAGACTTAAATGGGCTTTCTGCACACGGGACCTGGCAGCTTCATCTGCATGAAAAAATGGCCATTTCTTGGTGTGTGGGCATCTTCGAATGAGAATGAGACCTCAGGAGATTTAGAGTGAGATTTGGTGATTGCACTTCTGTGGTTCTCGCTGCTCCCCTGCTGGAGAGAAAGCTGTATCTTAGACCCACAGTGCATGCATCTACCATATCCTTCATTCCTTCGGTGGATCTGTGATTTACACCTGTCCTGATGCTTTTTGAATATTCACCTGTGATCACAATACCAGTCATCGGGGAGCAACTCTGACATGGGGAAGCAAAGTCTTGCCTCTGCCAAGCACTGCTTCCATACAGAGACACAGTGCAAGACAAGGCAATTAAGCAATAGTAAAAAGAACTGCTGTAGGAAGTCATTAGGCAATACTTGGGATTCCTCTCTTGTCCCCCACTTGCCTTGTTTGGGCACAGCTTTCACAGTTTAGGTCCTCTTCTTTTATCATATCAAAATAAATCTGTCATTAAAGAAATAAGGAACTGTCCTTGTTGACCTGATTATCAATGACTGTGGGGGAACTCCACGTCAGATTTTAAATAAAAAAACGGCATGGGTTCCCCCTCCAGGAGCATAACAGGCCTTTATCTGTGCACGTAGCCCAGCCAGTCAGGAAAGGGGGTGGGGACGAGCGAGCGCCCTCCCTCCTGAACCATACCAGGCCACATGCCCTCAACATTGGGGGGTAGGTGCTTTGGGGAAGGGGGGCGCCCTGCGGCCCACACACCCCAAAGCACCTTGTTCCCATGTTGATGAGGAAAAGGGCCTCTTCCCGACAACCCTGGCCGTTGGTTGTCGGGGTCTGCGGGCGGGGGGCTTATCGGAATCCGGGAGCCCCCTTTAATAAGGGGGCCCCCAGATCCCGGCCCCCCACCCTATGTGAATGAGTATGGGGTACATCATACCCCTAGCCATTCATCTGGGGAAAAAAGTGTCAATAAAAAAAAAACACAACACAGGTTTTTAAAGTAATTTATTAATCAGGTCCGGTGGTCTTCTTCCGACTTTGGGGGTCTGACCGGCTGGGCTGCGTGCTCGGATAAGGGCCTGGTATGGATTTTGGGGGGACCCCCAATGCCGTTTTTTCAGTGTAGGGGGGTTCCCCTTAAAATCCATACCAGACCTAAGGGCCTGGTATGCTCCTGGAGGGGGAACCTATGCCAGATTTTTATTTAACCACTTGCCGACCGCCGCACGACGATATACGTCGGCAGAATGGCACGGGCAGGCATACGGGCGTATATATAAGTCCCTGCCTGCCCGCGGGTGGGGGGCCCGATCGGGCCCCCCCCCGGTGCCTGCGGCGGTCGGCATTTCTTCGAGAGCGATCCGGGATGAGGGGGCGGCCATTCATTCATGGCCACCCCCTCGCGATCGCTCTCGACGAATGGAAATCCCCCGTGACATCACTTCCTCTCCTGTAATGTAAACACAGGAGAGGAAGTGATGTATTCTCTCCTCCGTGTCGGTATTTTCCGTTCCGACACGGAGGAGAGCGGATCGGTGAGTTGCACCAACACTCTACACACACAGTAGAACATGCCAGGCACACTCACACCCCCCCTTTACCCCCCGATCACCCCCCCAATTACCCCTGCCCCCCAGTCACAGTGACACCAATGTCATTTTTTTTTTTTTTTTTTTTTTTTTTTGCATTGGTGTCATTTGTGACTGTAATAACTGTTAGGGCAGTTAGAGTTAGCCCCCTTTAGTTCTAATGTACCCCCCTAACCCCCCCAATAAAGGTTTAACCCCGTGATCACCCCCCGTCGCCAGTGTCACTAAGGCTGGGTTCACATTGCAGCGGTTTATGAGAACGAATGTGATTCGCACCGCACTGCAGTGCAAATCACATCCGATCTCTGTGCGATTCGAGTTCAGCCATTCGCCGCACCCGCCGCACCCGCCACACCCGCCGCACCCGCCGCAAATTCGCACGGGACCCTTTTTTTGGCCCGCAGCAGAATCGGATCGCATGGGTGTTCACACCATGCGATCCGAGTTTGCAGATCGCACTGCGATATGCGAACTGATCTGGGGGTGTCAGTAACATTTCACTGACACTCCCAGCAGTTCGCATAGGGCAGTGTGAACTGCCGCCGGGAGGCATGCGATGCGGGAACCCGCCGCGGATTCGCGGCGTTTCCGCATCGCTCCAGTGTGAACCCAGCCTAATAAGCGATCATTTTTCTGATCGCCGTATTAGTGTCACAGGTGACGCTAGTTAGGCAGGTAGGTATTTAGGTTCGCCGCAGCTTTTTATAGCGCCAGGGACCCCCATATACTACCGCATAAAGCCCCCTGATTGCCCCCTAGTTAACCCTTTCACCAGTGATCACCATATAACTGTTACAGGTGACGCTGGTTGGTTAGTTATTTTTTTATAGTTTCAGGGCACCCGCCATTTATTACCTAATAAAGGTTTAACCCCCTGATCACCCGGCGGGTGTCATTTGTGACTAATAACTGTTAGGGCAGTTAGGGTTAGCCCCCTTTAGTTCTAAGGTACCCCCCTAACCCCCCCAATAAAGGTTTAACCCCGTGATCACCCCCCGTCGCCAGTGTCACTAAGGCTGGGTTCAGATTGCAGCGGTTTGAGAACGGATGTGATTCGCACCGCACTGCAGTGCAAATCACATCCGATCTCTGTGCGATTCGAGTTCAGCCATTCGCCGCACCCGCCGCACCCGCCGCACCCGCCGCAAATTCGCACGGGACCCTTTTTTTGGCCCGCAGCAGAATCGGATCGCATGGGTGTTCACACCATGCGATCCGAGTTTGCAGATCGCACTGCGATATGCGAACTGATCTGGGGGTGTCAGTAACATTTCACTGACACTCCCAGCAGTTCGCATAGGGCAGTGTGAACTGCCGCCGGGAGGCATGCGATGCGGGAACCCGCCGCGCATTCGTGGCGTTCCCGCATCGCTCCAGTGTGAACCCAGCCTAATAAGCGATCGTTTTTCTGATCGCTGTATTAGTGTCACAGGTGACGCTAGTTAGGCAGGTAGGTATTTAGGTTCGCCGCAGCTTTTTATAGCGCCAGGGACCCCCATATACTACCGCATAAAGCCCCCTGATTGCCCCCTAGTTAACCCTTTCACCAGTGATCACCATATAACTGTTACAGGTGACGCTGGTTGGTTAGTTATTTTTTTATAGTTTCAGGGCACCCGCCATTTATTACCTAGTCTCACTAGTGTACCCCTAAATTTAGGGGTGTCTACTTTCCAAAATGGGGTCATTTGGGGGGGGTTTGTGCCATCTTGGCATTTTATGGCCTTCAAAACTGTAACGCCCTTAGAAAGCCTGAAGGCGGTGCTTGGTTTTCGGGGCCCCGTACGCGGCTAGGCTCCCAAAAAGTCCCACATATGTGGTATCCCCGTACTCAGGAGAAGCAGCAGAATTTATTTTGGGGTGTCATTTCACATATGCCCATGGCATGCGTGAGCAATATATCATTTAGTGACAACTTTGTGAAAAAAAAAAAAAAAAAAAAAAGTTTGTAATTTTCCCGCAACTTGTGGCAAAATATAAAATATTCCATGGACTCAACATGCCTCTCAGCAAATAGCTTGGGGTGTCTACTTTCTAAAATGGGGTCATTTGTGGGGGTTTTGTGCCATCTTGGCATTTTATGGCCTTCAAAACTGTAATAGGTAGTGAGGAGTGAAGTCAAATATTTACGCCCTTAGAAAGCCTGAAGGCGGTGCTTGGTTTTCGGGGCCCCGTACGCGGCTAGGCTCCCAAAAAGTCCCACATATGTGGTATCCCCGTACTCAGGAGAAGCAGCAGAATTTATTTTGGGGTGTCATTTCACATATGCCCATGGCATGTGTGAGCAATATATCATTTAGTGACAACTTTGTGAAAAAAAAAAAAAAAAAAAAAAAGTTTGTAATTTTCCCGCAACTTGTGGCAAAATATAAAATATTCCATGAACTCAACATGCCTCTCAGCAAATAGCTTGGGGTGTCTACTTTCTAAAATGGGGTCATTTGTGGGGGTTTTGTGCCATCTTGGCATTTTATGGCCTTCAAAACTGTAATAGGTAGTGAGAAGTGAACTCAAAAATTTACGCCCTTAGAAAGCCTGAAGGCGGTGCTTGGTTTTCGGGGCCCCGTACGCGGCTAGGCTCCCAAAAAGTCCCACATATGTGGTATCCCCGTACTCAGGAGAAGCAGCAGAATTTATTTTGGGGTGTCATTTCACATACGCCCATAGCATGTGTGAGCAATATATCATTTAGTGACAACTTTGTGTAAAAAAAAAAAAAAATTTTTTTTTTGTCATTATTCAATCGCTTGAGGCAAAAAAATAAAATATTCAATGGGCTCAACATGCCTCTTATCAATTTCCTTAGGGGGTCTACTTTCCAAAATGGGGTCATTTGGGGGGGTTTTGTACTGCCCTGCCATTTTAGCACCTCAAGAAATGAGATAGGCAGTCGTAAACTAAAAGCTGCGTAAATTCCAGAAAACGTACCTTAGTTTGTAGATGTGACAACTTTTGCGCAAACCAATAAATATACAATTATTGACTTTTTTTTTACCAAAGACATGTGGCTGAATACATTTTGGCCTAAATGTATGACTAAAATTGAGTTTATTGGATTTTTCTAATAACAAAAAGTAGAAAATATCATTTTTTTTCAAAATTTGCGGTCTTTTTACGTTTATATCGCAAAAAATAAAAATCGCAGAGGCAATCAAATACCATCAAAAGAAAGCTCTATTTGTGGGAAGAAAAGGACGCAAATTTTGTTTGGGTACAACATTGCATGACCGCGCAATTACCAGTTAAAGCAGCGCAGTGCCAAAGTGTAAAAAGACCTCTGGTCATTTACCAGCAAAATGGTCCGGTCTGAAAGTGGTTAAAATTTGGCGTGGCATTTCCCCTCGAGAGCTGATTATTCTCTGATTGGCCACGGCCAAAGTCGCCTGGCCTGGGGCAACTTAAAGTCATGTTGTAAGTCGCCCCAAGTCGTGTTGAAGTCGCTCCAAGTCATGTCCAAGTCGCCTCCAAAAGTCGCGCTGGAAGTCGTGTTGCCCCTGTGTGAACCGCCTCTAAATCTCAATTTTTTTATCATCCTCCCAATAGTCTAATGCAAACTACAGAGCAACCGCTATGTTATACATATGAAGTGAGGGGGAGGGTTTCTTTAAGCCTCGTACACAAAATCGGATTTTCTACAGACAAAACCTCTGACTTTTGCTTGTAGACGTGTGCCTGGATTTTGTCTTGCATACAAACGGCAAGGAATTGTCAGCCAACAAACACGAACGTAGTGACGTACTATGTGGTTTTTCCGCTCTTTAGCGCCACCCTTTGAGCTCCTTCGGCTAATTTTGTTTTAGTAGAAGTTTGGTGAGTATGGATTCACGCTTTTCATTTCACACTATTTATTTAGCACTTTTCAGTTTGCGGTTTTCATTTAGTGCTTTTCAGTTAGTTTCTGAGCGGCCATTCGTCAACCAGACATGTTGCGGAATCAGAGGAGAAAACTTGTTATTTATTATTGGCCTTGGAGTTATTGCTTTGACCCAAGTCGAGTCCAGGAACAGGAGGAGGAGGATTTCTTGGACTAAAAATTGGTTTCTTTATTAATCATGACCAATTATGTCATATGCCTTTGCTGCGGGAGCTCCAGGAGAATAATCCAGATGATTTTCAGAATTATCACTGGATGACAGACCCCTACTTTCATCAACTCTTGGTATTGATGACCCCCTGTATTAAGAAGCAAAACACATGCATGAGGCTTTTTTTTTTGTTTTTGGTTGAATAATAATGATTTGGTTTGTTATATTTTCTAGATTTTTGGATGCATATGTAGCGCCGGCTCCTGACGAGCATGCGCTATATGTTTTTTTCAAATTAATATTCCTAAAATCATTGTTGGGTTTTAGGGCTGATTATGCCAAATTATGGTTTCAGTACCAGTCTAGCTGGATTGCACTGGGTTCTCCTTGGTCGCAGGTGTCACTGTCACCGCTGGCAAGTGTGAGAATGCAGATTGGCTGGGCGTATTGAGTACCATCCTTTCTTGGAACCAGCCCAGTGGGAGTGTCATCCTGCTGTGCATTCTGGGAGGTGGTATTTAAGGTACTGACATCACGTGCTTCTGGGTTCCGGTCCAGAAGATCTTTCAGTCCGTTTGGTCCTGGTCCTCCTGACCAGCCCCCATGGCCCTCCTGGCCTGGGGTGCGGATCCATGCAATTCTGGGTCTCGGGGCTGAATGGCCCGGGGCGAAGAAACTGCAGGGACAGGCCTAAATGGATATGAGGCCATAATGATTCAAAGGTGGTCCAGTGCCGTCTCATCTGAGGAGAGGTCCAGCAACTGGAGAAGCCCCCAGGGGAGGACTCTTCGGGAGGAGGCCATGCACAAGGCTGGTTTCTCTGAAGGAGCCTGGAGGCTCAGTTGAAGGACACTAAATGAATCTACACTCATACGGTATTGCTGGACCGGTTGAGAGATACTGGTATCGTAAATTTACCTACGTCTCTCAGTTACATCCAGGTCTGTGGCAGAGACTTTTCACAAGTGTTCTACAGTGGTGTGAAAAAGTGTTTGCCCCCTTCCTCATTTCCTGTTCCTTTGCATGTTTGTCACACTTAAGTGTTTCGGAACATCAAACCAATTTAAACAATAGTCAAGGACAACACAAGTAAACACAAAATGCAATTTGTAAATGAAGGTGTTTATTATTAAAGGTGAAAAAAAATCCAAACCATCATGGCCCTGTGTGAAAAAGTGATTGCCCCCTAAACCTAATAACTGGTTGGGCCACCCTTAGCAGCAACAACTGCAACCAAGCGTTTGCGATAACGTGCAATGAGGCTTTTACAGCGTCCTGGAGGAATTTTGGCCCACTCATCTTTGCAGAATTGTCCTAATTCACTTACATTAGAGGGTTTTCGAGCATGAACAGCCTTTTTAAGGTCATACCACAACATCTCAATAGGATTCAGGTCAGGACTTTGGCTAGGCCACTCCAAAGTCTTCATTTTGTTTTTCTTCAGCCATTCGTTGGTGGACTTGCTGGTGTGTTTAGGATCATTGTCCTGCTGCAGAACCCAAGTTAGTTTCAGCTTGAGTACACGAACAGATGGTCGGACATTCTCCTTCAGGATCTCTTGGTAGACAGCAGAATTCATAGTTCCTTTTATCACGGCAAGTCTTCCAGGTCCTGAAGCAGCAAAACAGCCCCAGACCATCACACTACCACCACCATATTTTACTGTTGGTATAATGTTCTTTTTATGAAATGCAGTGTTCCTTCTACGCCAGATATACTTGGACACACACCTTCCAAAGAGTTCCACTTTTGTCTCATCGGTCCACAGAATGTTGTCCCAAAAGTCTTGGGGATCATCAAGATGTGTTGTGGAGAAATTGAGACGAGCTTTGATGTTCTTTTTGCTCAGCAGTGGTTTTCTCCTTGGAACTCTGCCATGCAGGCCATTTTTGCCCAGTCTTTTCCTGATGGTGGAGGCATGAACGCTGACCTTAACTGAGGCAAGTGAGGCCTGCAGTTCCTTGGACGTTGTTGTGGGGTCTTTTGTGACCTCTTGGATGAGTGGTCGCTGCGCTCTTGGGGTAATTTTGGGCGGCCGGCCACT
Organism: Lithobates pipiens; assembly: GCF_037356315.1. NCBI lineage: Eukaryota > Metazoa > Chordata > Amphibia > Anura > Ranidae > Lithobates > Lithobates pipiens. The sequence continues at coordinate 406,222,458 of NW_027507718.1, forward strand.
CCTGGGAAGATTCACCACTGTTCCATGTCTTCGCCATTTGTGGATAATGGCTCTCACTGTGGTTTGCTGGATTCCCAAAGCTTTGGAAATGGCTTTATAACCCTTTCCAGACTGATAGATCTCAATTACTTTCTTTCTCAATTGTTCCTGAATTTCTTTGAGTCTCGGCATGATGTGTAGCTTTTAAGGATCTTCTGGTGGACCTTACTGTGTCAAGCAGCTCCTATTTAAGTGATGCCTTGATTGTGAACAGGTGTGGCAATAATCAGGCCTGGGTGTGGCTAGAGAAATTGAACTCAGGTGTGGACAACCACAGTTATAGTATGTTTTAACAAGGGGGGCAATCACTTTTTCACACAGGGCCATGATGGTTTGGATTTTTTTTCACCTTTGATAATAAACACCTTCATTTACAAATTGCATTTTGTGTTTACTTGTGTTGTCCTTGACTATTGTTTAAATTGGTTTGATGTTCCGAAACACTTAAGCGTGACAAACATGCAAAGGAACAGGAAATGAGGAAGGGGGCAAACACTTTTTCACACCACTGTACATCCAAGTCTGTGGCAGAGACTTTGTTCAAATATTCTACATTCAAGTCTGTGGCAGAGACTTTGCTTTACTTAACACCCTATCGGCTGCTAGGCTTAGTGAGAGGAGGCCTATCCGGTAGTTATGAGAATCCAGTTGAGAAACTGTAATTCTCTGGATTTCTATTGTGAGAGACTTCCTATTTTAGCAGTTCCAAAAGTACCTGAACTTTCTTCCTAACCCTCTACCCTTCATTGAGAAACTGTGTTATCTTTTCAATAAATATCCCAAAAAGATCCAGTGTCAGTTTCTACAATTCTTTGGGCCATCTACCACAAGAAACCCCTAGACACAGACAAGGTCAAGAAGGTAACGGTAAGCCCAATAAAACCAGCAGCTCTTTCGGGGGTCAGTGCCACACATAGAATGCACTTTTTGGTTAAGTTCTATTGGCAGATAGCATGTCTAATTTTATTTGTTTTCCTTTTTAATGCACAATAAAAAAATTGTGGACAATAATACTTGGCTATGTATTTTGCTTCAAATGACAGTTTGGGAGTAGGCAGTTACATTTAAAAGAATACAATGTAATATTGACAAGGGACACCAACATAGTTGTATCTTTGATCTTAAAAACTACAGGATAATGGTGCTGTGGTAACAAAAAAAAAAAGAAAAAAAAGAAAGCATAATAATATTATTCTTAATATTACTAGAAAAAAAAGAGAACTGAGGTCTGATAAGCTGCAATACATGAAATATAATATTTTAAATGTATTACATTGTTGCTTTTTGGATTATACACACTTTACATTCAATGGGCTTTGGTAATGTTTTCTGGAAAGCATTTCATTTATATATTCTACATGTTGTACAGAGTTGCCGTTGGGATGTAAACAGAAACATGGTGTAAAGAGCAAATTATGTTTCTTATATTTCTTCCTTTTTGAAAGTCATATCATTATATTTGAGCAATCTGGAGATACAAATGCAGTATTTGTAGTACAGACAACTGCAGGCTAATGCAGAAATTTATATTCTAAATGAATTGTGGCCCAAACTGTCCACAGTCAACCGACAGACAACACAACAGACAAGCCAAACAAACTAAAAGCTGCTGGCCATCTTCTTGTAGATCCCACAAAGGTCCTCTGTTATCACACACTGCCCTTGTGAAGAGACATTCTTCAATCTATTAAAGGAATATTTCCACTAATAAAACAAAACCGGGCACACAGACTCATTTCCTGAGCAATGCCTCCTCTCTTCAAAAGACACAATAACTAACAATTGGCTCAAAGCTGTTTCTGCAGATAACAAAAATTAATAAATGGAAAAACATGCGTAATTAAACAATTGAAGCAGGCTGGTGGAAAATTATTCTTAAAGCATTTTCATTTTCAAACCCCGAAATGAAAATGTACAGCATTGCATCTTGCTATTTCTTAGACTGCATTCGTTTTAATTTTCTGTTTTTTTTTCCTGAAAAGAAAGTGGTGGTTAATTCCCATTGTTGGTGTCTGTGGAAACAGCAGTAATCCTATTATTAGGGTCAGTGGTAGTAACAGTAACTTCCAGTTCTGGTGTCCCTAAATAGTAATTGACAAATGCATTGGTATTGATGACATTGCCATCATTAGTAGTCACAGTCAGTGTCAGTGAGATTTAACTCCGTCTAATGGTAGTAGGTGGCAGTGAAATTGAACCCTTCTGCATTGGTGGTCAATGGCAGTAAAATGTAGCCCTCCTGCGTTGGTGGTCAATGGCAGTGAAATGTACCCCTCCTGCATTGGTGGTCAATGGCAGTGAAATGTTCCCCTCATGCATTATTAGTCAATGGCAGTGAAATGTGCCCCTCCTGCATTGGTGGTCAATGGCAGTGTTCTGTGCCTATGTCCATCATCATGTGCTGTGGTTGCTTATGCTAGCCTGCTAGCCCCTACATCTGTGCTAAGTTCTGTAATGACATTGGGGTTGAAGGGAGGAACCTGTCAGAAACCATACAGGCAGAGACAGAAAATGCAGTTAAAATCACACCTTTAATGAAAATAGCAAAAAACAACATAGCATAGGAACATAGTCAAAAACTGAAGCCAGGGGGTTTGGATTCCAGAGTGGATAATTTGACGAGCCAGGTCAGGAAGCCAGAAATTAGCGTAGTAAGGAGCCAAAGCAGGAACAGATATCGGAGGAGAAGTCAGCCAGGCCAGGTCACACACAGGAAAACACTAGATATTGTTGACTACGCAAAAGCGAGAAGAGAATGAGCTAAGCTGTCTAAATAGCCAAAATAGGCTGGCTGTAGGCTGGACTAATGAGGCAGGTTAATGGTAAATAGGTGAGTTACTGCGGAAACAATGAGTGATGGGTAAATAACTGACAGCTGAGCAGCTCTGAGCACTGATAGAAAAGAGCTGGCTATAAGTATCAAAAACCAGCCCCAACAGAACTACAGCTTGCAATGTGGTTCATATTCCCTGGCTATACCCTAAAGGTTGGCCATGCTTAGAAAATGACCTTTTGTCTCATCATTGTAAATTGCAATGATTGTAAAATTCTCTGGGAACTGACAATTCCAAGAGAATATTCATATTTTTTATCTCCTCTTAATTTTTAACTAACTCAATCACTATATATATATATATATATATATATATATATACATATATATATATGAGCAATTTACATGTAACTGAAATGATTTGAAATTGACTGTCAACAACATTGTAGTCAGAACACGGTGTACTAATCAGTTTGGTCATAGAGCGACAGGATGACCAGTATTAAAACTTTACAGCTGTCTCCGCAAATGGGATGTTTTCTTAAAAAGAGCTAATTCTTCCCTTAAAAAATTGCTGAAGTAGCCCATCTAACAGGAACATGGAGTGCTCTGTTTCCTACTTGTCTGACCGTACTTAGACATTGCAAAATGAATTAGTACCTGAGCTAAAAAACAAAGTGCAATTAATGTTTCACAAAGATGTTTGACGTACTTTAACAAAACATGTTAAAACTACTACAACCCTCTACAAATATGACATTCAAGATTTCAACAGAAATGTGAATTATTATTTGTGGGCATTATAGTGAGTAACAGAAGAAATGAATAAAGTAATCTACCACAAAGGCAGATAATTGATATTTATCATATTAAAAAATACAAAAACAGCAAAAAACATACAGAAAATTGCAGAAATTTTTTAGAGGGATTAAAAAAATTATTAAAGGAAAGCAGTACAAATTTTTACTTACAGAAAGAGACAAATAATGTGAAGGTAAACGACTTCTGCTATGCTCTCATTTTAGAAATCCCCTTATTTGTAAAATAAAGAAATTATATAAATCAAAACAAAAGCTTTAAAACTTTAGGTAAAAAAAACATATAAAGCGTATTAGGGCTCTTTTACACTTAACTGCTCTGCTCCATTCAGCAGGGTATCCATGAGTGGGTCCCCTGCTGAATTGGAGCTGAATGAGACTGATGTCAGTTTTTGCAATATCTGTGCCTGTCTAGTAGGTGTCCACATTTACACAGCAGACACAGGAGGACCTATGATGGCTCTAAGGCTGGCCATACATTATACAATTTTCTTCTATAGATTTCCTTTAGATTTACCAAAAGCATAAAATATGAGGTCAAATCTGAACACTTTCAGTTTGTGTGCAATCAGGCAGGCCCTTGTACTACACAGTTGAAGGTAAATCTAAAGGAAATTGAATAAGAAAATTGTATGGTGTATGGCCAGCTTTAAGGTGGTTGGATGTAAACAGACGTGTCATTGGGTTATCTCTGATCCATCACCTTTAGATCTATAAAAAAAATCAGAAAAGGACCTGCACAGACTCAGAGGTAGGCAGGTGTATACGGACACAAGTCCATAGTGCTGCATAGAGCTTCTGATCAGGTCTGCCCGAAAAACTGACAGGCAGACCTGATCGGAATGCCCGTGTGAAGGGGCCCTTAAAATAAAATAGACCTATTAACTTTTGCAGTGAGGGTTAGAAAAAGATCTGAAATGTGGGGGAGCAATAGACGCATTGTTGAAATAATATTACGGTATGTGTTTTCCTGTGTTCATCATATTTATACACAGAGAGAATAAGGCAGCCGATTGTGCAAATTTGCATTGTCTATTTCACAGACAATGTCGACAGGGGAATTCCTCCTGGCGAGCAATTTTCTTCTCCCCGGGGAAGTCATCCCCACCGGGAGAAGACAACAATTATTGCTAGCAGCTATAGCAGCCGCTTGCGATAATTAAAAGCGAATCCGGCAAGCTGCTTGCACCCAAGTTGATCGATAGATCAACTCGGTACATTTAGCCTGCCCATTAATGGTTCAAATCTCAGCCAGTTCCTGCTGAATCAGCAAAGATTTGAACCGTGTATGGCTGGCCTAAGTCCATATGTTTATTCGGGTCACACACTGGATAATCTATATTCTCTCCCTGATCCCTTATCAACTTCCTCTCTTATCCATTTATTTTTCCTTTATTCCATTAAATATGCTCTGTAACACAGGAAGTTTGAATTAATGTGAATAATAACAGAAAAAAAAGTCTCTAAAGCAATTCAGTACTTCCTGTCCCATGCCTATATCAGAAAATAAATAGCAAACCTTTCTCTGCACTAGCGTGGGACTCACATCAGACCTGCACTCATCATTTCAATGCACAGGAAGACAGACCTAAGCATGTGGAGACATTTAATCTTATCAGCACACAAGTGTCTTTCATTGACTCCTCACCAGCTTTAAACAAGCTACACTGACAGCTCCGCTATCACCAGAAGCATAGCTCCCAACTGTCCCTGGTTTCAAGGGACTGTCCCCGATTTGGAACAATGTCCCTCTAGTCTTCCTCATTTGTCCCTCATTTTGGTCTGATCTATATAGTTGTATATAAAGTGCTAAACCTTTCATCCGATTTCTAAATTGCTACATTTGTATATTTCAAAAGCCATTATAAAGGAATAGTAATGGTAACAAAAATAACTTGTGAGTTTTATTAATCATTTTTTTGTATAATTCTCCGTTGAGTGGGCATGGCAGGGGGTGTGTCCTATGCCTTCATAGGTGTCCCTCGTTCCCATCTCAAAAAGTTGGGAGGTATGCCAGAAGGACTATCTTCTGTCTGGCCCAGAGGGGACATTTACCCAACAATGCAGACTATGAGTGTAACTCCAATTTTTTGAGTGGGGAAGAGTTCTATATTATAGTAGGTTTAAAACAGAACTACAGCCAAAAACATCTAGAAAAAAAGAATACCCCGTTAAAAAGATAAAATTAAAACATGTAGCTTTTACTGCAATGTTCACTTTGACTTTGTCTTATGGCCAACACTATTATGCCCTGTACACACGGTCAGACATTCCGACGACAAAATCCGTCACGTATTTTGGCCCAAACTTGTCTTGCATACACACGGTCGCACAAAGTTGTCGGAAAATCCAATCGTTCAGAACGAGGTGACGTACAACACGTGTGATGGGACTATAAATAGGGCAGTAGTCAATAGCTTCTCATCTCATAATTTATTCTGAGCATGCGTGACATTTTGTCTGTCGGAATTGTCTACACACGATCGGATTTTTTTGTCAGAAAATTTTAGATCCAGCTCTCAAACTTTGTGTGTCGGAAAGTCCGACGGAAAAAGTCAGATGGAGCCCACACACGATCGGATTTTCCGACAACATGATCCGATCGCACATTTTCCATCGGAAAGTCCAACTGTGTGTACAGGGCATTAAACGCACTTACTCTGAGTCCGGGTCATCCATGATCTGCCCCATGCTGTGGTTGGATAATAAAAGGAGAAGTAGCACTCTGATTCCTCCTCCTATCAGCATGCTTCATGTCAGCATATGAACTGATTGGCTCCTTGTACTGCTCTTTCCTCTCACCCTTCAAGTGTAGAAGTAGCTACAGGTATCTGCATATACTGTCAGCCTCAGGGTACTCTAACACCCTCCACCTTAGCATAATCCAATGAGTAATAGGGTGGAAGAGAAGAGGAGCATTAGATCACAGCTCAATTTCTTTCTTTCTTTTTCATTTATTGGCCAAACAATATTTGTTAAATAAGAAATCATAAGCATCTTTAAAGAAAGAATTTTTCTTTTCCACTATTTATTATCAGAAAATGCAGGGTGGTCGGCTGTATAAACAAACTCACACCTTCTGTTTCCTATTTTAGATTTGACAATGCATTTTTTTTAATAGTCACTCAAATAAAAACGCATTGCAAAGAACAAAAACATTTAATGCCTGCCAACAAATACATGTTTGTGTTGCACAGCCTCACATTTCAGAATCCCCAATCCCTTTTAATCTAAGACTAACACCACATAGACATTTTTTGCTTCAACATTCTCTTAGTACAATATCAAGTGATTAACAAATTCATGTAGCAAAGGATAGTCCCACATCCAGTTGGTCTGGGTGAAGAATATAATCCTATAAGGCCACGTACACACGCGGGGACTGTTCGCTCAACTTTGTCCGCTGAACAGTGTTTCGGCAGACAGTCCGCCCGTGTGTGGGCTTTCAGGGGACAGTTTCAGCGGACAGTCTGCTGAACAAAGTTTTTCGGAAATTCCGAAAAACTGTCCGCTGAAACTCTGTTTCAGCGAACAGTCCCCTCGTGTGTAGGCTTGTTAGTCAAACTAAGTTCCGCGCATGCTCAGAAAGGATTTACACGCCGAAGTTTGCATTGCAGTGTATAGGACGTCGTATTTTTCGTCCCGTCGTACGTGCCGTTCACGTCATCGCGCACGGTTTCAGCGGACTGTTCGTTCGTCGTGTGTGGGCAAGTCCGTCCATGCTAATTTTGAGCGGACTGTCCGCTGAAACTGTTTGGCGGACAAAGTTGGGTGAACAGTCCCCGCGTGTGTACGCGGCCTTACAGTGTTTTTCAACCTTTTCGAGGAATAAAATGGAAACTAATGGAAGAGTCCTTAAAATATGCTTTAAGTTTTCAGGCAACACACACTAAATGATTACATCTACAGCTTATGGTGCATGACATGGCACCCTACTTAACACTCAATCAGCCACTGCTGGCATGTTCTGTCATAGGATTTCTGGGGTTGACAGTAGGTCTTCCTTCCATATATACACTATCCTAGTCTGCTAGAAGAGTCAGCGCTATCATTTTTAAAGTATAGGCTGATGTCACATGGGCGATATAGGCACAAAGTGCCAGTGTCAAGATGGCAGAGACTGTCTGCTGCAGTATTTATGGAATTGCTCCCTCACTAGCTGGGCATGCGAGATGCCACTTTGACCACTAGCAAGTGAGATTCGGCAGCATTCGAGGCCAGCAAGAGAGTGATTCCAAAGTGGTAAGTGGCAGGCTCTCTGGTGCAACTCTTTGGCTGTCAGCAGTGACAGCTAGGGATGGCCGAACGGTTTGCCCGGCGGTCATTTCGCGGCGAATTTCGGCTGTTCGTGGTCCGCCCGATCGGCGGACTATTGGCGCCGTTCGCCCGGCGGACTTCCGTGTTTACTGTGTAAAAGAACTTTGACCTATGATGACACATCCATCATGGGGTACAGGACAGCCAATTGAGACATTACAGAACATGGACACTTGGACATTCCCCCTAACTTATAAATAGACCCGATCCGGCGGCCATTTTACATTCTTTCTTCTGTCACTATAGGGAGAGGTTTCTGTGTGGAGCAGGGAGAGATTGCAGTGACCCAAATCGCTAGCTATTTGGTACACAAAAGTTATTTTCAGGACTGGTATAGGTCTTAGGTGTAGTTCAGGATATAGGTTTGCTGTGCTACTGATTGTTGCAGCAGCCTGGGTGTCTTTTGTCAGTTTAGAGAAAGGGACAGGATGGTGTGTGCTGCAGGGACAGTCAGTTTAGTCATTAGCTGGTACTATCAGGTCCACAAAAGTGCTATTCCAGTTATTTTTCCAGTAGCCTCTGTTTTGTCAGTTTATATAGGGACAGGCAGGAAGCTGTGTGTGAGGCCGTGAGGGTCAGTTTAATCAGTAGCTGTTACTATATTAGGTCCACAAAGGTTCTTTTATGGACTGGTATCAGTGGTATGGTAATAGGCTTGTACACGTATAATATTCTTTCTTCCAAATATAGAAAGAATATTATACTTGACTGCTGCCCTTCTGTTGCAGTCTGCTAATCAGTCATACACAACCTACTTGTTCCACAAAGGTCCTTATAAGGACTGGTAATAACCTGGTGTAGGGTTCTATAGTACATAGGGTTGAGTGAGGTACAGTCTGCTATTCTATAAGGACTGGTATGGGTCCACAATACATAGGGTTGAGGTGCACTACTGCTGACCGCTGCCCTATACTGCAGCAGTCCTTCATCGGTATAGGGACTGACGTACAGTCTGCTAATCAGTCACATACAACCTACTTGTTCCACAAAGGTCCTTATAAGGACTGGTAATAACCTGGTGTAGGGTGCTATAGTACATAGGGTTGAATGAGGTACAGTCTGCTATTTTATAAGGACTGGTATAGGTCCACAATACATAGGGTTGAGGTGCACTTCTGCTGACCACTGCCCTATACTGCAGCAGTCCTTCATCGGTATAGGGACTGACGTACAGTCTGCTAATCAGTCACACACAACCTACTTGTTCCACAAAGGTCCTTATAAGGACTGGTAATAACCTGGTGTAGGGTGCTGTAGTACATAGGGTTGAGTGAGGTACAGTCTGCTATTTTATAAGGACTGGTATAGGTCCACAATACATAGGGTTGAGGTGCACTACTGCTGACCGCTGCCCTATACTGCAGCAGTCCTTCATCAGTATAGGGACTGACGTACAGTCTGCTAATCAGTCACACACAACCTACTTGTTCCACAAAGGTCCTTATAAGGACTGGTAATAACCTGGTGTAGGGTGCTATAGTACATAGGGTTGAGTGAGGTACAGTCTGCTATTCTATAAGGACTGGTATAGGTCCACAATACATAGGGTTGAGGTGCACTACTGCTGACCGCTGCCCTATACTGCAGCAGTCCTTCATCGGTATAGGGACTAACGTACAGTCTGCTAATCAGTCACACACAACCTACTTGTTCCACAAAGGTCCTTATAAGGACTGGTAATAACCTGGTGTAGGGAGCTATAGTACATAGGGTTGAGTGAGGTACAGTCTGCTATTCTATAAGGACTGGTATAGGTCCACAATACATAGGGTTGAGGTGCACTACTGCTGACCGCTGCCCTATACTGCAGCAGTCCTTCATCGGTATAGGGACTGACGTACAGTCTGCTAATCAGTCACACACAACCTACTTGTTCCACAAAGGTCCTTATAAGGACTGGTAATAACCTGGTGTAGGGTGCTATAGTACATAGGGTTGAGTGAGGTACAGTCTGCTATTCTATAAGGACTGGTATAGGTCCACAATACATAGGGTTGAGGTGCACTACTGCTGACCGCTGCCCTATACTGCAGCAGTCCTTCATCGGTATAGGGACTGACGTACAGTCTGCTAATCAGTCACACACAACCTACTTGTTCCACAAAGGTCCTTATAAGGACTGGTAATAACCTGGTGTAGGGTGCTATAGTACATAGGGTTGAGTGAGGTACAGTCTGCTATTCTATAAGGACTGGTATAGGTCCACAATACATAGGGTTGAGGTGCACTACTGCTGACCGCTGCCCTATACTGCAGCAGTCCTTCATTGGTATAGGGACTGATGTACAGTCTGCTAATCAGTCACACACAACCTACTTGTTCCACAAAGGTCCTTATAAGGACTGGTAATAACCTGGTGTAGGGTGCTATAGTACATAGGGTTGAGTGAGGTACAGTCTGCTATTCTATAAGGACTGGTATAGGTCCACAATACATAGGGTTGAGGTGCACTACTGCTGACCGCTGCCCTATACTGCAGCAGTCCTTCATCGGTATAGGGACTGACGTACAGTCTGCTAATCAGTCACACACAACCTACTTGTTCCACAAAGGTCCTTATAAGGACTGGTAATAACCTGGTGTAGGGTGCTATAGTACATAGGGTTGAGTGAGGTACAGTCTGCTATTCTATAAGGACTGGTATAGGTCCACAATACATAGGGTTGAGGTGCACTACTGCTGACCGCTGCCCTATACTGCAGCAGTCCTTCATCGGTATAGGGACTGACGAACAGTCTGCTAATCAGTCACACACAACCTACTTCTTCCACAAAGGTCCTTATAAGGACTGGTAATAACCGGGTGTAGGGAGCTATAGTACATAGGGTTGAGTGAGGTACAGTCTGCTATTCTATAAGGACTGGTATAGGTCCACAATACATAGGGTTGAGGTGCACTACTGCTGACCACTGCCCTATACTGCAGCAGTCCTTCATCGGTATAGGGACTGACGTACAGTCTGCTAATCAGTCACACACAACCTACTTGTTCCACAAAGGTCCTTATAAGGACTGGTAATAACCTGGTGTAGGGTGCTATAGTACATAGGGTTGAGTGAGGTACAGTCTGCTATTCTATAAGGACTGGTATAGGTCCACAATACATAGGGTTGAGGTGCACTACTGCTGACCGCTGCCCTATACTGCAGCAGTCCTTCATTGGTATACGGACTGATGTACAGTCTGCTAATCAGTCACACACAACCTACTTGTTCCACAAAGGTCCTTATAAGGACTGGTAATAACCTGGTTTGGGTGCTATAGTACATAGGGTTGAGTGAGGTACAGTCTGCTATTCTATAAGGACTGGTATAGGTCCACAATACATAGGGTTGAGGTGCACTACTGCTGACCACTGCCCTATACTGCAGCAGTCCTTCATCGGTATAGGGACTGACGTACAGTCTGCTAATCAGTCACACACAACCTACTTGTTCCACAAAGGTCCTTATAAGGACTGGTAATAACCTGGTGTAGGGTTCTATAGTACATAGGGTTGAATGAGGTACAGTCTGCTATTCTATAAGGACTGGTATAGGTCCACAATACATAGGGTTGAGGTGCACTACTGCTGACCGCTGCCCTATACTGCAGCAGTCCTTCATCGGTACAGGGACTGACGTACAGTCTGCTAATCAGTCACACACAACCTACTTGTTCCACAAAGGTCCTTATAAGGACTGGTAATAACCTGGTGTAGGGAGCTATAGTACATAGGGTTGAGTGAGGTACAGTCTGCTATTCTATAAGGACTGGTATAGGTCCACAATACATAGGGTTGAGGCGCACTACTGCTGACCGCTGCCCTATACTGCAGCAGTCCTTCATCGGTATAGGGACTGACGTACAGTCTGCTAATCAGTCACACACAACCTACTTGTTCCACAAAGGTCCTTATAAGGACTGGTAATAACCTGGTGTAGGGTGCTATAGTACATAGGGTTGAGTGAGGTACAGTCTGCTATTCTATAAGGACTGGTATAGGTCCACAATACATAGGGTTGAGGTGCACTACTGCTAACCGCTGCCCTATACTGCAGCAGTCCTTCATCGGTATAGGGACTGACGTACAGTCTGCTAATCAGTCACACACAACCTACTTGTTCCACAAAGGTCCTTATAAGGACTGGTAATAACCTGGTGTAGGGTGCTATAGTACATAGGGTTGAGTGAGGTACAGTCTGCTATTCTATAAGGACTGGTATAGGTCCACAATACATAGCGTTGAGGTGCACTACTGCTGACCGCTGCCCTATACTGCAGCAGTCCTTCATTGGTATAGGGACTGATGTACAGTCTGCTAATCAGTCACACACAACCTACTTGTTCCACAAAGGTCCTTATAAGGACTGGTAATAACCTGGTTTGGGTGCTATAGTACATAGGGTTGAGTGAGGTACAGTCTGCTATTCTATAAGGACTGGTATAGGTCCACAATACATAGGGTTGAGGTGCACTACTGCTGACCGCTGCCCTATACTGCAGCAGTCCTTCATCGGTATAGGGACTGATGTACAGTCTGCTAATCAGTCACACACAACCTACTTGTTCCACAAAGGTCCTTATAAGGACTGGTAATAGCCTGGTATAGGGTGCTATAGTACATAGGGTTGAGTGAGGTACAGTCTGCTATTCTATAAGGACTGGTATAGGTCCACAATACATAGGGTTGAGGTGCACTACTGCTGACCGCTGACCGCTGCCCTATACTGCAGCAGTCCTTCATCGGTATAGGGACTGACGTACAGTCTGCTAATCAGTCACACACAACCTACTTGTTCCACAAACGTCCTTATAAGGACTGGTAATAGCCTGGTATAGGGTGCTATAGTACATAGGGTTGAGTGAGGTACAGTCTGCTATTCTATAAGGACTGGTATAGGTCCACAATACATAGGGTTGAGGTGCACTACTGCTGACCGCTGCCCTATACTGCAGCAGTCCTTCATCGGTATAGGGACTGACGTACAGTCTGCTAATCAGTCACACACAACCTACTTGTTCCACAAAGGTCCTTATAAGGACTGGTAATAACCTGGTGTAGGGTGCTATAGTACATAGGGTTGAATGAGGTACAGTCTGCTATTCTATAAGGACTGGTATAGGTCCACAATACATAGGGTTGAGGTGCACTACTGCTGACTGCTGCCCTATACTGCAGCAGTCCTTCATCGGTATAGCGACTGACGTACAGTCTGCTAATCAGTGACACACAACCTACTTGTTCCACAAAGGTCCTTATAAGGACTGGTAATAACCTGGTGTAGGGAGCTATAGTACATAGGGTTGAGTGAGGTACAGTCTGCTATTCTATAAGGACTGGTATAGGTCCACAATACATAGGGTTGAGGTGCACTACTGCTGACCGCTGCCCTATACTGCAGCAGTCCTTCATCGGTATAGGGACTGACGTACAGTCTGCTAATCAGTCACACACAACCTACTTGTTCCACAAAGGTCCTTATAAGGACTGCTAATAACCTGGTGTAGGGTGCTATACTACATAGGGTTGAGTGAGGTACAGTCTGCTATTCTCTAAGGACTGGTATAGGTCCACAATACATAGGGTTGAGGTGCACTACTGCTGACCGCTGACCGCTGCCCTATACTGCAGCAGTCCTTCATCGGTATAGGGACTGACGTACAGTCTGCTAATCAGTCACACACAACCTACTTGTTCCACAAAGGTCCTTATAAGGACTGGTAATAGCCTGGTATAGGGTGCTATAGTACATAGGGTTGAGTGAGGTACAGTCTGCTATTCTATAAGGACTGGTATAGGTCCACAATACATAGGGTTGAGGTGCACTACTGCTGACCGCTGCCCTATACTGCAGCAGTCCTTCATCGGTATAGGGACTGACGTACAGTCTGCTAATCAGTCACACACAACCTACTTGTTCCACAAAGGTCCTTATAAGGACTGGTAATAACCTGGTGTAGGGTGCTATAGTACATAGGGTTGAATGAGGTACAGTCTGCTATTCTATAAGGACTGGTATAGGTCCACAATACATAGGGTTGAGGTGCACTACTGCTGACCGCTGCCCTATACTGCAGCAGTCCTTCATCGGTATAGAGACTGACGTACAGTCTGCTAATCAGTGACACACAACCTACTTGTTCCACAAAGGTCCTTATAAGGACTGGTAATAACCTGGTGTAGGGAGCTATAGTACATAGGGTTGAGTGAGGTACAGTCTGCTATTCTATAAGGACTGGTATAGGTCCACAATACATAGGGTTGAGGTGCACTACTGCTGACCGCTGCCCTATACTGCAGCAGTCCTTCATCGGTATAGGGACTGACGTACAGTCTGCTAATCAGTCACACACAACCTACTTGTTCCACAAAGGTCCTTATAAGGACTGTTAATAACCTGGTGTAGGGTGCTATACTACATAGGGTTGAGTGAGGTACAGTCTGCTATTCTATAAGGACTGGTATAGGTCCACAATACATAGGGTTGAGGTGCACTACTGCTGACCGCTGCCCTATACTGCAGCAGTCCTTCATCGGTATAGGGACTGACGTACAGTCTGCTAATCAGTCACACACAACCTACTTGTTCCACAAAGGTCCTTATAAGGACTGGTAATAGCCTGGTATAGGGTGCTATAGTACATAGGGTTGAGTGAGGTACAGTCTGCTATTCTATAAGGACTGGTATAGGTCCACAATACATAGGGTTGAGGTGCACTACTGCTGACCGCTGCCCTATACTGCAGCAGTCCTTCATCGGTATAGGGACTGAGAGTTTTGTCACAGGGTCATTTAAAAAATGACAGGCAGAGGAAGAGGCAGGCCCTCCCGCAGGGGTGGTAGGGGTAGGGCAGGAGCAACAGGCTTGAGCCAAAGTGGGAAGTTGCAGAAGATGCGTTCAATTAATTTAAAGGACGCACCAGACTTGGTTGAGTGGCTCACTCAGCCTTACTCTTCTGCACCCTCCTCATCCTCTCGATCTACACCCTCTTCTTTACTCTCTGCTATTTGCACCCCCAAAGACACTACCAGCAACAACACCACCACCACCACCACATACCTTCCGCTTGAGTCACAGGAATTATTTTCCGATCCATATCAAGACATTTCTGATGCGCAGCCACTCTTGGTATTGGATCAGGAAGAGGAGGTAGCAACAACCGCTACTCAGCAGTCTGACGACTGTACCCAGATCAGCCCAAGGAGGAGGTTGGTCCCCGGTGTTGCTGCCTACTCCGAGATCTCTACTTATAGCGGTGGGGAAGGTGATGACGATGATGACGTGTCTAGTGATGTCACGTGGGTGCCCACAAGAGAGGAAGAGGAGGGGAGTTCAGAGGGAGATATGGACCAGCAGATAGGGAGGAGAAGCAAGAATAACTTACATTGCACAGGAGGGACAAAGCAGACTGCAAATGTATCAGGAGCGAGCCATCGCCCATGTACGGTCACATCTGGCACTCCCAGGATACCGGCACATGGCTCCGCAGTGTGGGCTTTTTTTAACGTGTCTGCTGCTGACAATAGCGTTGCCATCTGCAATCTTTGCAGTCAACGCATTAGTCGCGGTAAGTCCAACACTCACCTAGGGACGACCGCCTTAAGAAGGCACATGAGCAGCCATCACCGAGCCGAGTGGGAGCAACGGAACACACAAAGCCACACTCCAGGCTCTCACCGTCCAGCCTCGTCTTCTACTTCTCCTTCTCCTCTCTCCTCACAATTGTCCTCCACTCCACCTTCCATCACGCCAAGCTCACGTTTTTCTGCAAAAAGGCAGGCTTCCGTGGGCCTAATGTTCGAGCGTAAAAAAATGATGACGCCGGATAACCCTCTTGCCCAATGGTTGACGGCTGGCTTGTCAGAACTCATAGCCCGCCAACTACTGCCATATAAACTGGTGGACTCGGAGGCCTTTCGCAAATTTGTGGCCATTGGAACACCACAATGGAAGGTCCCAGGAAGGAAGTATTTCTCAGAAAAGGGCATCCCAGAGCTATATGGCCATGTTCAGCGGCAAGTGAATGTATCTCTGGCACACAGTGTTGGTGCCAAGATACATCTGACCACAGACACGTGGTCTAGCAAACACGGGCAGGGAAGGTATATCACTTTTACTGCCCACTGGGTGAACTTTCTGACGGCCGTCAAGCATGTAACCCGTGGCACCCGTGTAGATTTGGTTTTACCGCCACAGATTGCATGCAGGCCTGACTCTTCTTCTCCTCCTCCTCCTACTCTATCCTCCTCCCTCTCCTCCTCGGCTGACTCCTCCTTTTCCGCTGCACCGCCCAAGCTCCCCAGAACCTATTCGACATGCCAGGTGAGACGTTGCCATGCCGTGCTGCGTCTGTTGTGCCTGGAAGCCAAGAGCCACACTGGCCCGGCACTCCTTTCAGCTTTGCATTCACAGGCAGATCAGTGGCTAACACCGCTCAATTTGACAGTTGGTAAAGTGGTGTGTGACAACGGTGCCAATCTGCTTAGCGCATTGAAACAGGGCAAAATCACGCACGTGCCATGCATGGCACACGTCTTAAACTTGGTCATGCAGCGATTCGTTGTCAAATACCCTGGGGTCCAGGACATCTTGCGGCAGGCAAGGAAAATCTCGGCCCATTTCAGAAGATCTTACACGGCCATGGCTCGCCTTGCTGGCATTCAGCGGCGACACAATCTGCCGGTCAGACGTCTTATTTGCGATTGCCCGACGCGATGGAACTCAACCTTCTATATGCTTGATAGGATGCTCCAGCAGAAACGTGCAGTTAACGTCTACCTGTATGAACTCTGCGGCAGAACAGGTTCTGTGGAGCTGGGTTTTTTTTCACCGTGCCAGTGGCTGCTCATGCGTGACACATGCAGACTTCTGCGGCCATTTGAGGAGATCACCAAACTGGTCAGTCGCAGCCATGGCGCCATCAGTGACATGGTACCTTATGCCTTCTTTATGGAGCGTGCATTGCGTCATGTCATTGATCAAGCTGTGGAGGAGCAGGAGCGGGAAGATGAGGAAGTCGCAATGCTGGATGAGGAGGAGCAAGAAGAGCATGCTTTAAACCTTTCTGGGATCCCTGTTGTGCGTGGATGGGGAGAGGAGAATGAAGAGGACGACATTATCCTGGATGAGGAGCAGGAGCCAGGCCACCACACCGCTTCCAGTTTACTGCAAATGGGGGCCTTCATGCTCCAGTGTTTTAATAGGGAGCCCCGTATAAAAAGCATAAGGGTCAAGGACCAGTACTGGGTGGCAACGTACTTAGACCCCCGGTACAAACACAAAATGGCTGAAATGTTACCGCCGTCACAGAGGGCTGGCAGAATGGAGCACTTCCAGGCCTTGCTTCGAGAAATGCTGCATTCTGCCTTTGCGTGCGCTGGCAGAGGAGCAATTCCCACTCCCAGAGAAGGAGTTGTGGGTACCAATCCAACAGCGCCTGCAAGAAGAGGCCGGTTTGAAGATGTGTTGGTGACTTCTGATATGAGGTCATTCTTTCAGCCGACCCATCGACAGGTGTCATCCGGATCCAGCATCAGGGAACGCCTAGACCGTCAGGTGCCCGACTACATCGGGTTAACGGCCGATGTGGACGCTCTGAGGAGTGATGAACCCCTGGACTACTGGGTGGGCAGGCTTGACCTCTGGCCAGAGCTTGCCCAATTTGCAATCGAACTGTTGGCTTGCCCCTCATCCAGTGTCCTGTCCGAAAGGACGTTCAGCGCAGCAGGGGGGATCGTGACCGATAAGCGTACTCGCCTAGCTCACGACAGTGTTAACTACCTCACATTTCTAAAAATAAATGAGGCATGGATCTCGGAGGAAATCAACACATGTGACCAGTAGACCATGTATATGTCTATAAACAATTTTTTTAATCGAGCACAGAGACCTTCTTTCTTGATTTGGCTCACTTCCTTGTCCAAAAAAAGCACACCGTACTATATGCCCGTACCCTCCTCTTTGAAGAGGTTGAGCGGTGTCATATTTCAACTGGGGCTGCTTATTATGAGGGGCTCCCACCATCCCTGTGCTGACATCCTCCTGGGGCTGTACCTCTGCTGTGCATATTATGAGGGGCTCCCACCATCCCTGTGCTTTGCTGACTTCCTCCTGGGGCTGCTTATTATGAGGGGCTCCCACCATCCCTGTGCTATGCTGACATCCTCCTGGGGCTGCTTATTATGAGGGGCTCCCACCATCCCTGTGCTGTGCTGACATCCTCCTGGGGCTGTACCTCTGCTGTGCATATTATGAGGGGCTCCCACCATCCCTGTGCTATGCTTATTATGAGGGGCTCCCACCATCCCTGTGCTATGCTTTTTATGAGGGGCTCCCACCATCCCTGTGCTGTGCTGACTTCCTCCTGGGGCTGCTTATTATGAGGGGCTCCCACCATCCCTGTGCTATGCTGACATCCTCCTGGGGCTGCTTATTATGAGGGGCTCCCACCATCCCTGTACTATGCTCATTATGAGGGGCTCCCACCATCCCTGTGCTATGCTCATTATGAGGGGCTCCCACCATCCCTGTGCTATGCTCATTATGAGGGGCTCCCACCATCCCTGTGCTATGCTGACTTCCTCCTGGGGCTGCTTACGGTGCAGGTGTCAGTGCTGTATATCACGGTGCTGATGTCAGTACTCTCTATCACGGTGCTGCTGTCAGTGCTGTATATCACTGTGCTGGTGTTAGTGTTTTATGTCACGCTGCTGATGTCAGTGCTCTCTATCACGGTGCTGTTGTCAGATGACTCTATCACGGTGCAGGTGTCATTGCTGTATGTCACGCTGCTGATGTCAGTGCTCTCTATCACGGTGCTGCTGTCAGATGACTCTATCATGGTGCAGGTGTCATTGCTGTATGTCACGCTGCTGGTGATCATCTCCTGCACCCTCTTCTTTGCCTACCCTGACCTTCCCTCTCCTCCATTGCCTTCATGCGCTCCACAGTCCTGAATTGTCACAACAATTTCCCATATAAAAAAAGAATGCTTGTAGTTGTCGATCCCAGATTCACCTCATACATGTGTTATGTCATTGGCCATGTGGTGGGACTATGTTTGCACAGCTATTAATTATTTTGTGGCTGCAAATTTGACCTGTAGGTCTGCAAAGTTCGCCTCCCATTGAAGTCAATGGGGCCCCCCGCGAACGTTACGGTTTGCGAACTATCGGCCACGTTCGTGGTCCGCGTTCGCGAAACGTCCCGTCGGAAGTTCGTCCATCACTAGTGACAGCGACCCGCTGGGGGGCTTCGTTCTAAGGTAAGTCTTTCATAATGTGGTAGTATGCTATTATTTGCAGGGGACATTTTGTGCATTTTACTACCGCTTTAAGTCAATTCGGTATGGTTAGAGCATAGAGAGAAGCATATGAATGGTGCCTGACACTTTGTTCACTTTACTTAAACAGATTGGCAGCAAAGTTGAAGTGACTCTGTTATGGTTTCTAATACAGCTAGCCCCCTTTAGAAAATATTTTTAGCCTGGTTTTCTCTGTTTTCAAAACCTTTCAGTCCTATAGCAAGCATGCTGTAAGCTTCAGAATACACTCTGTTTCAAATTCCGCTTTATGCATTGACATATCTCCTTAGACCTAGTCTGTCCAGACAGAATGGTCATCTGCTGACTTGGCACCATCCACAGGCAGCTTAAAGGGGTTGTAAAGCTTTTTTTTTTTCTAATAGGTTCCTTTAACCACCTTCAGACCGGACCATTTTGCTGGTAAATGACCAGAGGTCTTTTTACAATTTGGCACTGCGCTGCTTTAACTGGTAATTGCGCGGTCATGCAATGTTGTACCCAAACAAAATTTGCGTCCTTTTCTTCCCACAAATAGAGCTTTCTTTTGATGGTATTTGATTGCCTCTGCGATTTTTATTTTTTGCGATATAAACGTAAAAAGACCGCAAATTTTGAAAAAAAATGATATTTTCTACTTTTTGTTATTAGAAAAATCCAATAAACTCAATTTTAGTCATACATTTAGGCCAAAATGTATTCAGCCACATGTCTTTGGTAAAAAAAAGTCAATAATTGTATATTTATTGGTTTGCGCAAAAGTTGGCACATCTAAAAACTAAGGTACGTTTTCTGGAATTTACGCAAGCTTTTAGTTTACGACTGCCTATCTCATTTCTTGAGGTGCTAAAATGGCAGGGCAGTACAAAACCCCCCCAAATGACCCCATTTTGGAAAGTAGACACCCTAAGGAAATTGATAAGTGGCATGTTGAGCCCATTAAATATTTTATTTTTTTGCCTCAAGCGATTGAATAATGACAAAAAATAATTTTTTTTTTTTTTTTACACAAAGTTGTCACTAAATGATATATTGCTCACACATGCTATGGGCATATGTGAAATGACACCCCAAAACAAATTCTGCTGCTTCTCCTGAGTACGGGGATACCACATATGTGGGACTTTTTGGGAGCCTAGCCGCGTACGGGGCCCCGAAAACCAAGCACCGCCTTCAGGCTTTCTAAGGGCGTAAATTTTTGATTTCACTTCTCAC
Source organism: Lithobates pipiens (assembly GCF_037356315.1). Taxonomy (NCBI): domain Eukaryota; kingdom Metazoa; phylum Chordata; class Amphibia; order Anura; family Ranidae; genus Lithobates; species Lithobates pipiens. The sequence goes on from NW_027507718.1 coordinate 406,242,902, forward strand.
TACCTATTACAGTTTTGAAGGCCATAAAATGCCAAGATGGCACAAAACCCCCACAAATGACCCCATTTTAGAAAGTAGACACCCCAAGCTATTTGCTGAGAGGCATTTTGAGTCCATGGAATATTTTATATTTTGCCACAAGTTGTGGGAAAATTACAAACTTTAATTTTTTTTTATTTTTTTTTCACAAAGTTGTCACTAAATGATATATTGCTCACACATGCTATGGGCATATGTGAAATGACACCCCAAAATAAATTCTGCTGCTTCTCCTGAGTACGGGGATACCACATATGTGGGACTTTTTGGGAGCCTAGCCGCGTACGGGGCCCCGAAAACCAAGAACCGCCTTCAGGTTTTCTAAGGGCGTAAATATTTGACTTCACTCCTCACTACCTATTACAGTTTTGAAGGCCATAAAATGCCAAGATGGCACAAAACCCCCACAAATGACCCCATTTTAGAAAGTAGACACCCCAAGCTATTTGCTGAGAGGCATGTTGAGTCCATGGAATATTTTATATTTTGCCACAAGTTGCGGGAAAATTACAAACTTTTTTTTTTTTTTTTTTTTTTCACAAAGTTGTCACTAAATGATATATTGCTCACGCATGCCATGGGCATATGTGAAATGACACCCCAAAATAAATTCTGCTGCTTCTCCTGAGTACGGGGATACCACATATGTGGGACTTTTTGGGAGCCTAGCCGCGTACGGGGCCCCGAAAACCAAGCACTGCCTTCAGGATTTCTAAGGGCGTTACAGTTTTGAAGGCCATAAAATGCCAAGATGGCACAAACCCCCCCCCAAATGACCCCATTTTGGAAAGTAGACACCCCTAAATTTAGGGGTACACTAGTGAGACTAGGTAATAAATGGCGGGTGCCCTGAAACTATAAAAAAAATAACTAACCAACCAGCGTCACCTGTAACAGTTATATGGTGATCACTGGTGAAAGGGTTAACTAGGGGGCAATCAGGGGGCTTTATGCGGTAGTATATGGGGGTCCCTGGCGCTATAAAAAGCTGCGGCGAACCTAAATACCTACCTGCCTAACTAGCGTCACCTGTGACACTAATACAGCGATCAGAAAAACGATCGCTTATTAGGCTGGGTTCACACTGGAGCGATGTGGGAACGCCACGAATGCGCGGCGGGTTCCCGCATCACATGCCTCCCGGCGGCAGTTCACACTGCCCTATGCGAACTGCTGGGAGTGTCAGTGAAATGTTAATGACACCCCCAGATCAGTTCGCATATCGCAGTGCGATCTGCAAACTCGGATCGCATGGTGTGAACACCCATGCGATCCGATTCTGCTGCGGACCAAAAAAAGGGTCCCGTGCGAGTTTGCGGCGGGTGCGACACGAATTCAGCCATACTATCTGTATGGCTGAACTCGAATCGCACAGAGATCGGATGTGATTTGCACTGCAGTGCGGTGCGAATCACATCCGTTTTCATAAACCGCTGCAATGTGAACCCAGCCTTAGTGACACTGGCGACGGGGGGTGATCACGGGGTTAAACCTTTATTGGGGGGGTTAGGGGGGTACCTTAGAACTAAAGGGGGCTAACCCTAACTGCCCTAACAGTTATTACAGTCACAAATGACACCCGCCGGGTGATCAGGGGGTTAAACCTTTATTAGGTAATAAATGGCGGGTGCCCTGAAACTATAAAAAAATAACTAACCAACCAGCGTCACCTGTAACAGTTATATGGTGATCACTGGTGAAAGGGTTAACTAGGGGGAAATCAAGGGGCTTTATGCGGTAGTATATGGGGGTCCCTGGCGCTATAAAAAGCTGCGGCGAACCTAAATACCTACCTGCCTAACTAGCGTCACCTGTGACACTAATACAGCGATCAGAAAAATGATCGCTTATTAGGCTGGGTTCACACTGGAGCGATGCGGGAACGCCACGAATCCGTGGCGGGTTCCCGCATCGCATGCCTCCCGGCGGCAGTTCACACTGCCCTATGCGAACTGCTGGGAGTGTCAGTGAAATGTTAATGACACCCCCAGATCAGTTCGCATATCGCAGTGCGATCTGCAAACTCGGATCGCATGGTGTGAACACCCATGTGATCCGATTCTGCTGCGGGCCAAAAAAAGGGTCCCGTGCGAATTTGCGGCGGGTGCGGCGGGTGCGGCGGGTGCGGCGGGTGCGACACGAATTCAGCCATACTATCTGTATGGCTGAACTCGAATCGCACAGAGATCGGATGTGATTTGCACTGCAGTGCGGTGCGAATCACATTCGTTCTCATAAACCGCTGCAATGTGAACCCAGCCTTAGTGACACTGGCGACGGGGGGTGATTACGGGGTTAAACCTTTATTGGGGGGGTTAGGGGGGCACATTAGAACTAAAGGGGGCTAACCCTAACTGCCCTAACAGTTATTACAGTCACAAATGACACCAATGCAAAAAAAAAAAAAAGAAAAAGCAATTGGTGTCACTGTGACTGGGGGGGCAGGGGTAATTGGGGGGTGATCGGGGGGTAAAGGGGGGGTGTGAGTGTGCCTGGCATGTTCTACTGTGTAGTGTAGTGCTTGTGCAACTCACCGATGCTCTCTCCTCGGTGCCGGAACGAAAAATACCGACACGGAGGAGAGAATACATCACTTCCTCTCCTGTGTTTACATTACAGGAGAGGAAGTGATGTCACCGGACATTTTCATTCGTCGGGAGCGATCGCGAGGGGGTGGCCATGAATGAATGGCCGTCCCCTCGTCCGGGATCGCTCCCGAACGAATACCGACCGCCGCAGGCACCGGGCGGGGGCCCGATCGGGCCCCCGACCCGCGGGCAGGCAAGGACGTACATGTAAGCCCTTATGCCTGCCCGTGCCATTCTGTCGACGTACATCGTCGTGCGGCGGTCGGCAAGTGGTTAAGCTAGTGCATTGTTGGTTCACTTACCCTTTCCTTCGATTTCCCTTCTAAATGTTTTTTTTCTTTGTCTGAATTTCTCACTTCCTGTTTCTCCTCAGTAAACTTCACACCATCATCCGAGCGGTGTTTAGTCAGCCAGAACAACTTACTGAACAGCTTACTAGGGTTGCCACCTTTTCTTCAAGCCAAACCCGAACACTTTAGCGGGGCACATTTTTATTCGTAGTATACACTATAGGATTATAAAAGACCTGAGACACCTTTGGGTGCCCCAAGCAGAGTGGTAATGCAGCATGCTGCGGCAAACAGTGGGTGTGGCCAAACTGTTTTTGCTGACATCATGCCCCCCCCTAGTGATGCCAAACCTGCCCCCAGACAGCGTCCCGCAGCTCACGAATGGCAACAGATGTTTGTGTGACTATCTCAGTTACTTGAGGAGCCACAGCTCAGTCTAAATAATGTGTCCGGGTTTCAGGCAGACTGAAACCTGGACACAAGATTCCAAACCCGAATTGTCCGGGTGAATCCTGGACAGGTGGCAACCCTACAGCTTACTGAGGAGGAACAGGAAGTGAGAAAACCAGACAAAGAAAACAAAGAAAAAACACATTTATAAGGGAAATCGAAGGAAAGGGTAAGTGAGACAACAATGCACTAGCTTAAAGGAACCTATTTAGAAAATAAAAAACAAACCTTTACAACGCCTTTAATACCTCGATAGGACAAAGAAGTTGAATCCAACACAATTTTACTTACGCAAATTGCAGTACAGAGGATGTTTTTACAGTCCTTTGAAATGTAAGACTCTTCTTAACCCTGTCTGTGACGTACTGAGGGAATATGGAAGAAAATGTGTGGGTCTAGCTAGAACTGGACTAAATAGAATTAAACAGGAGGGGAGGATAGAGAGAGATATCAAATTGCATAACTAAACAGGTTCTAGTGACCAAAAACCATGGAAGCATACAGAACAATAACAACCTGATGCACTTTAATAAAACACAGAAAAAATACATACAGTATAAGTGGGCCAGAACAGAATAGCTGCAAATAAACTGTCATTCTCAAAGGAGAAGTAAACAATGGTGGCCACAGTATAGCCTTACTGTTGCTTTTTTCAATGCACATTTTGGCTTAAATTCTATATAGAACAAAAAGCAAATTTATAATGAAATTGCTAGGTAGACCTTAAAGTAGAAATCCGGTCTAAACTTAAACCTACTCCCACTCTCATTCTAAAGCCTCATACACACGATCGGACTTTGTACAAACTTTCCCATGGATTTTTGCACAAAGGGCGTCAGCCGTGAACTTGTATTGCATACACACGGCAGGGCTTTTTCAGCCAACTTTCACCTAATCACGTGGTTTTTCTGCTCTTTACCGCCACCCTTGGTCAACTTCTGTATTGTTGTCTGATCTTTTGCATTGGTACTGAGCATGTGTGTTTGTACTTTGTTCAAAAGTCCTATGGTTTTCTGTACACACGATCAGACTTTGCTCCATCTCACTTTTTTCCGTTGCCGGAAAATTTGTCCGTTCACACAGCCAACAAAAGTCCGATGAAAAACGAAAAAGTTTGTCCGATGGAGCGTACACACGGTCGGATATTGCCTTAAAACAGCTAATTTGCATGTTTGTTGTCAAAAAGTTTGATCATGTGTATGGGCCTTAAGTCTGATACTAATCACCTGTATAGTAATTATATGTATCCTTACCTATTCCCTGGGCGCTCCGGTCCAGTGACGTGATCTCCCCAGTGGCCAACTTCAAGAAAGAGGAGAGATTCCTGACAAGGACAGCAATGTCTGGGCAGTGACATCCTCTCTAAACATACTATTGGGTATCCATTGTTGGCTGTTCCTCCTCTACCTTGAAGACAGCGTTCTGAGCCAATCATGTGACCATACCTGAGCGCCCAGGGAATAGGTAAGTATACACATCTTTTCTCTACGAAATAGTTAGTAAAGGATTTAGAATGGGGGTGAGAGCAGGTTTAAAGTGGATGTAAACCCTCACATATACCCAGTGCAATGAACAGCCTCAGATGATACACAAGGATGAAACAAATCATCCTACATAAGTTTTACTTGCATTTCTGCACAGGGAGTGTAGTCTTGGCTTACACTGGGAGACAGCTAATTGGAGGAAAGGCACACCCCCACCCCCTCCACATAGGTATAAGAACGAACATACTTTCAGAGCTATGTTGTGACAAGACAAGCTCTCTGCTAATCTATTTATAGCAAATGCCCCCCAACACACATTTTCAGCTGCTTTTATTCTCCTTTTGGAGAACTTGTCAGAAGTTATCATGTTGATAAAAGAGCAATGAAACAGCAGAAACACAAAGGACTTAGTGCTTTGGATTGAGATAAGAAAACACTACAGATATATGTGCATAGATCAAACTTCATGAACCGGTTTTATGTACATCCACTTTAAGATTAGACTAGGTTTAGACTGGACTTCGACTTTAAACAGTGGTTAATTACAACTTTATCTGGGAAAGCGAGAGGAAATTACTAGGTGCTATTGACCTTTATATTTTTCTTGTGACATTTCTTTAATAAATTAGGAACAAAGTGTAGAGCTGCCTTTCTCAACCAGGGTTCTGTGGAACCCTAAGTTTCCTCCAGAGGCTCCTAGAGGTCCTTGAGCAATGAGCAACGGCTGCCTCTCAGATTAATAACCACTGACAGCAATGATCGTTTTAGCTATCTATAGGGGGTGGGGGTTCTCTTTAACTAGATGCCGACCGCCGGCTGTCAAATGACGGGCAGGCGGCGCACCTTTTGTGGCGGGAGGCCGTCATCGTGGCCGAGATCGTGCGCGCGCATCCCTGTTTCTTCGGTGGCGGCGTGTCACGGAGACATCGCTCGCCACCGAAGGGGGTGAACAGCCATTCGTTATGGCTGTTTACCACGTGATGAAGTCACGGCCGATCACAGATGGTCACACCCCGAACGTGCACGGCGCATGGGCACGATCGCGAGCGCGCTGCGTGCGCACGTCGGTGGCGGCGTGTTCCCCGGGAACACTGCTCATCACCGACGCTGGTAAACAGCCATTGGCCAGCTGTTTACCCACGTGATCGGCTGTGATCCTTTCACAGCTGATCACAAAAATGTAAACAAACTGCGGTAACGGATGTTACCGGGTTCTCCTCCTCACACACCGATCGTGTGTGAGGAGGAGATTGCGGTAACATCTCGTTACCGCATACAGTGTACACCAATCATACTGATTGCCCCCCCCCCCAATAAAGAGGACCTGTCACCACCCCTCATAGTACCTGTCAATCACAGTCCATCAGAGTACCTGTCACAGTCCATCAGAGTATTTGAGTACCTGTCACAGCCCATCAGAGTACCCGAGTACCTGTCCAAGCCCATCAGAGTACCCGAGTACCTGTCACAGCCCATCAGAGTACCCGAGTACCTGTCCCAGCCCATCTGAGTACCCGAGTACCTGTCACAGCCCATCAGAGTACCTGAGTACCTGTCACGGCCCATCAGAGTACCCGAGTACCTGTCCCAGCCCATCAGAGTACCCGAGTACCTGTCCCAGCCCATCAGAGTACCCGAGTACCTGTCACAGTTCATCTGAGTACCCGAGTACCTGTTCCAGCCCATCAGAGTACCCGAGTACCTGTCACGGCATATCAGAGTACCCGAGTACCTGTCACGGCACATCAGAGTACCCGAGTACCTGTCAAGGCACATCAGGGTACCCGAGTACCTGTCACGGCCCATCGGGGTACCCGAGTACCTGTCACGGCCCATCGGGGTACCCGAGTACCTGTCACGGCCCATCGGGGTACCCGAGTACCTGTCACGGCCCATCAGGGTACCCGAGTACCTGTCACGGCCCATCGGGTACCCAAGTACCTGTCACGGCCCATCAGGGTACCCGAGTACCTGTCACAGTCCATTAGAGTACCGAGTACCTGTCACAGTCTATTAGAGTACCGAGTACCTGTCACAGTCCATCAGGGTACCCGAGTATCTGTCACAGCCCATCTGAGTACCCGAGTACCTGTCACAGTCCATTAGAGTACCGAGTACCTGTCACAGTCCATTAGAGTACCGAGAACCTGTCACAGTCCATTAGAGTACCGAGTACCTGTCACAGTCCATCAGGGTACCCGAGTACCTGTCCCAGCCCATCTGAGTACCCGAGTACCTGTCACAGTCCATCAGGGTACCCGAGTACCTGTCACAGTCCATTAGAGTACCGAGTACCTGTCACAGTCCATTAGAGTACCGAGTACCTGTCACAGTCCATCAGGGTACCCGAGTAACTGTTACAGTCCATTAGAGTACCGAGTACCTGTCACAGTCCATTAGAGTACCGAGTACCTGTCACAGTCCATTAGAGTACCGAGTACCTGTCACAGTCCATCAGGGTACCCGAGTACCTGTCACAGCCCATCTGAGTACCCGAGTACCTGTTCCAGTCCATCTGTGTACCAGAGTACCTGTCACAGTCCATCTGAGTACCCGAGTACTTGTCACAGTTCATCTGAGTACCCGAGTACCTGTCACAGTACATATGAGTACCTGTCACCGCCCTTCAGAGTACCCAAATACCTGTCACCAAACCATCAGTGTACCTGTCACCAGGCCATCAGAGTACCTGAGTACTTGTCACCAGGCCATCAGAGTACCTGAGTACCTGTCACCAGGCCATCAGAGTACCCGAGTACCTGTCACCAGGCCATCAGAGTACCCGAGTACCTGTCACCAGGCCATCAGAGTACCCGAGTACCTGTCACCAAGCCATCAGAGTACTCGAGTACCTGTCACCAGGCCATATGAGTACCCGAGTACCTGTCACCAAGCCATCAGAGTACTCGAGTACCTGTCACCAGACCATCAGAGTACCCGAGTACCTGTCACCAGACCATCAGAGTACCCGAGTACCTGTCATCAGCCCATCAGAGTACCCGAGTACCTATCACCAGGCCAGCAGAGTACCCGAGTACCTGTCACCAGGCCATCAGAGTACCCGAGTACCTGTCACCAGGCCATCAGAGTACCCGAGTACCTGTCACCAGGCCATCAGAGTACCCGAGTACCTATCTCCAGCCCATCAGAGTACCCGAGTACCTATTTGCAGCCCATGTCTCATAGAATATACGTTGGGGTGTTTGCTTTCCAAAATGGGGTCATTTTGTGGGTAATTTCACTGTCCTGGTGGTCCAGGACCTTCAAAAGTGTGATGGGTAGGAATGAAATGAGATGTGTCATTTATGCTCCTAGAACGCCTGAACGTACTACTTCAATGTTCGGCCTCTCTATGTGGCCAGGCTATGTAAAAGTCTCACACACGTGGTATCGCCGTACTCGGGAGGAGTAGCAGAATGTATTTTGGGGTGTAATTTTTGCTATATACATGCTATGTGTTAGAAATATCTTATAAATTGACAATTTTGTGTAAAAAAAAATGCGTTTTAATTTTTTTCCACATATTCCAAAAACTTCTGGAAAAAAATTAACCATTCAAAAGACTCATTATGCCTCACAGATTATACGTTGGGGTGTTTGCTTTCCAAAATGGGGTCATTTTATGGGAAATTCCATTGTCCTGGTACTCCAGGGACTTCAAAAGTGTAATAGGTAGTTGAGAAATGAGATGCGTCATTTTTGCTCGTAGAACGTCTGAAGGTATTACATCAATGTTGGTGCTCTGTATGTGGCCAGGCTGTGTAAAAGTCTCACACATGTGGTATCGCCGAACTCGGGAAGAGTAGCAGAATGTATTTTGGGGTGTAATTTGTTGTATGCATATGCTGTGTGTGAGAAATAACCTGATAATATGACAATTTAGTAAAAAAAAAAAAAAAAAAAAAAATCTTCATTTTGCAAAGAATTGTGGGAAAAAATGACATGTTAAAAAAAACTCACCATGCTACTTACTTAATACCTTGGGATGTCTACTTTGTAAAAAGGGGTCATTTGGGGGGTATTTGTACTTTCCTGACTTGTTAGTGTCTCAAGAAATGAGGTACACCTGATGTACTGAAGGCCTGATCAGAAGTGATCAATTGTCAGTGATTGGCACCATAGTTTGTAGACTCTATAACTTTCACAAAGACCAAATAATATACACTAATGTGGGTTATTTTTACCAAAGATATGTAGCAGTATAAATTTTGGCCAAAATTTATGAAGAAAAATTAATAATTAGCAAAAATTTATGACAGAAACTAAGAAAAAGGCATTTTTTTCACAAAATGTACGTTTTATTTTATTTATAGCACAAAAAATAAAAAACCCACTAGTGATTAAATACCACTAAAAGAAAGCTCTATTTGTGTGGAAAAAAGGACGCAAGTTTCATATGGATACAGTGTTGGATGACTGAGTAATTGTCATTCAAACTGTGAGAGCGCTGAAAGCTGAAAATTGGTCTGGTCAGGAAGGGGGTGTAACTGCACTGTATTGAGGTGGTTAATAACCACAAATATAAGGAGAATTATTACCACTGATTATCATACTAGATAGCTGTAGATATTTTCATAATTAGTAGATATTTTCCATTATCAGTGGGATTCCCTGAGCCCAGAAAGGGCCCATCCATGTTAAAAAGGGGTGTCACATTAATATACTGTTCTATCCAATTACATCAGTGTCGTAGCGTGAGTTGTCAGCACCCGGGTCAAGGCAAGTCATTTGCGCCCCCTAACCTGTGGACTTTTAGCACTCCCCGAGTTCCTTCAAATACAATAGTACTGACCAACCTGATTCCTATACTGACCACTGCACTAACCTACTATACTATACTGTCCACTACACTACGCTGACCACTATACTGTACACTACACTAAACTGACCACTATACTATACTGTCCACTACACTACACTGACTACTATACTATACTGTCCACTAAACTACACTGACCATTATACTATACTGTCCACTACACTACGCTGACCACTATACTGTACACTACACTAAACTGACCACTATACTATCCACTACAGTGACCACTATACTGTCCACTACACTAACCACTATATTATGCTGACCACTGTACTACACTGTACACTATACTGTCCACTACACTACACTGACTACTATAATATACTGTCCACTACACTACACTGACCATTATACTATACTGTCCACTACACTATGCTGACCACTATACTATCCACTACACTGACCACTATACTGTCCTGACTACAGTAATTCTCTCTCTCTCTGCCTGTCTCTCTCTGCCTCCCTCTCAAAAAAAAAAAAATTCAAATAAGCTTTATTGGCAGGACCAAATACATGTTAGCATTGCTAAAGCAGTTGAGTTTGTATAGGGAAAAGGGGGAAGGGTGATGGGTAATATAAAGGGGAATGGGCATACGTCTCTGTAAAGGATTTTTAAGTCCTCAGTCTTTCAGGTCCCTCTCAGTCGGTGACACGCTGTCACATATTGGGCAGCTATCTTCACCATTTGCTCCTCTTCTCCCAGTAGAAATTGGAGTTTCCTCTTCTCTTCTATAGAAGTGAAGTCCGGTATGAGGCTGGGTTCACACCGCTGCGGCAGCGAGAACCGGATGTGATTCGCACCACACTGCAGTGCAAATCACATCCGATCTCTGTGCGATGCGAGTACAGCCATACAGATAGTATGGCTGAATTCGCATCGCACCTGCCGCAAACTCGCACGGGACCCTTTTTTTGGTCCGCAGCAGAATCGGATCGCATGGGTGTTCACATCATGCGATCCGATTCCTATCCGAGTTTGCAGATCGCACTGCGATATGCGAACTGATCTGGGGGTGTCATTAACATTTCACTGACACTCCCAGCAGTCCGCATAGGGCAGTGTGAACTGCCGGCGGGAGGCATGCGATGCGGGAAAACGCTGCGGTTTCGCGGCGTTCCCGCATCGCTCCAGTGTGAACCCAGCCTGAAGGTTGAAAATCTCTGGAAGTGAGTGTCCCTCACTGATGAGTACTTTGCGCAATGTAGCAGGAAGTGGTCCTCATCCTCCAGGACCCCCTGGTCACATTGCTGGCACAGTCTACTCTCCCTGGGCTTGTAGGTCTGTCTCTGCCATCCTAACTGGATTTCCAGGCTGTGGGCGCTCAGTCTGTACAGGCTCAGGGTCTGTCTGTCTTTGGGGTCTTGTAGCATCTCCAGGTACGGGGCCAGTTTGTAGTCTCTCTGTAATGACTGGTAAACAGTTAGTTTTTTGGAGTTTGTTATTTCGTTTCTCCATTCTCCAACATATTTTTCTTTGTAGTCATTCGTTATGTTTTTTATTTGAGATTTTGTCAGGCCACATTGTTGAGAGTTTGGAATAGACAAGGTGATGGGTTGTTGCAGGCCACATGGTTTGGACTGGTCCTTACTGTTCAGTAAGGCTTTATGGTGGTATGAGTTGGGACTGCTGTTTTGTAGGTGGTCTTCTGTACTGCGAGAAGTAAAGGAAATCTGCCCAACTCAGATCGGCAAACACTGTTGAAGGTGCTCCGATGGACTTGGAGGAGGTGTTTGCAGCATTCCAGATGGAATGTTTCTGTTGGGCTGGGGTCTCTGCCTGTCTCTGTCTGCCTCCCTCTCTCTGCCTCCCTCTCTCTGCCTCTCTCTCTCTCTGCCTCCCTCTCTCTCTGCCTCTCTCTCTCTCTCTCTCTCTGCCTCGCTCTCTCTCTCGCTCACTCTGCCTCCCTCTCTCTCTGCCTCCCTCTCTCTCTGCCTCCCTCTCTCTCTGCCTCCCTCTCTCTCTGCCTCTCTCTCTCTCTCTGCCTCCCTCTCTCTATCTCTCTCTCTCTTTCCTTCTCTCTCTCCCCCCTGTATCTCTTTCCTTCTCTCTCTCCCCCTCTCTCTATCCTTCTCTCTCCCCCCCTCTGCCTCTCTCTCTCTCTCTCTTTCCTTATCCCCCTCTATCTCTCTCTATCCTTCTCCCCCCCTCTATCTCTCTTTCCTTCTCTCTCTCTCCCTCCTCTCTATCTCTTTCCTTCTCCCTTTCCTTTTCTCTCTCCCCCTCTCTCTCTATCCTCCCCCTCTCCCTCTCTCTCTCTCTCTCTCTCTCTCTATCCTTCTCTCCCCCCCCCCCCTGTGTCTCTCTCTCTCTCTCTCCCCTCTCTCTTTCCTTCTCTCTCTCCCCCCTCTCTCTCTCTCTGCCTGTCTCTGTCTCTCTGCCAGTAGTGACACTACTGGCAGGAAATTGCACCCCCTAAATGTCGCGCCTGGGGCCACGGCACCCCCCACGCTATGCCACTGAATTACATAATACTTATGTGGGAAATCTCTATTTGCTTGATTCACTGGAAACCACACCAGAATACTTTCATGCTGGATACAAAAAAACTTTTTTACAAAATAGTTTAATGTTTCTGGAAACTGCAACAAGCTGCCAATAGAAAAAAACAAAACATGTTGAACAATGTCAGATTTCAGAGCTGTACAAGCTAACATACCAATCAAACCACAATGATGCCCTGAAAACAATAGTCTTGTTTTTCCAATAGCCTAGTTATTTCAATGTTAGAAAAATAAACTGAAATCCCAGTATTGTATAGATACTGAAGGATCTCCCACCAGCTTGTTGTATATCTTGTAATACCTCATTAAGGCCGGGTTCACAACGATGCGATGCGGGAATGCCGCGAATCCGCTGCGTTTTCCCGCATCGCACACCTCCCGCCGGCAGTTCACACTGCCCTATGCGGACGGCTGGGAGTGTCAATGATATGTTAATGACACCCCCAGATCCGTCCGCATATCGCAGTGCGATCTGCCGACTCGCACAGGAATCGGATCGCATGGTGTGAACCCCCATGCGATCCGATTCTGTTGCGGACCAAAAAAAGGGTCCCGTGCGAGTTTGCTGCGGGAGCGATGCGAATTCAGCCATACTATCTGTATGGCTGAACTTGCATCGCTACGGAGATCAGGTGTGATTTGCGGTGCGAATCACATCCGGATCTCCCCCCGCAGCAGTGTGAACCCAGCCTAAAGCTTATCGCTTGTAAGATTTGTTTCACTAGCCATCACTCCTGCATCCAATACAAGAGCTCTTAGACCCCTTTCACACCAGAGTACCGCTAAAACAGCGCTAAAGCGCCGGTTGTTTTTGCCATGCTTTAGCTCCGTTTTCGGGCGCCAGCGGGCTGTTTTTTTAAGGTCACGTTACAATTATTATTATCCCATTAAAGAAGAAGAGAATGTGCACTGCATTTCGAGAATTTATAATTTGCGGCGTCACGAATGTAAATTCTACATTACGAACGCTAGTTTACAAGACCGACCGCTTCTGGCTCGCCCTTGCATCTGAGCATGCATGTTTGTACTGTGGACTTTTGTCTGACGGACTTGTGTACACACGCTCAGAAGATCCAACAACAGACGTTTGTCCGCAGAACATTTTAAAACCTGCCATCCAACATTTGTTAAGCCTCATACATACGATCGTCCTTTATACAAACGTTCCCGTGGACTTTTGTACAAAGGGCGTTGCCCGTGAACTTGTTAAGCATACACACGATCTGACTTTTTTAGCCAACTTTCACTAAATCACATGGTTTTTATGCTCTTTACCGCTACCTTTGGTCAACTTCTGTATTGTTGTCTGATCTTTTGCATTGGTACTGAGCATGTGTGTTTGTACTTTGTTCAAAAGTCCTATGGTTTTCTGTACACATGATCAGACTTTGCTCCATCTGACTTTTTTCGGTTGCCAGAAAATTTGTCCGTTCGCACAGCCATTGGTTTTTGCATTGGTTCTGAGCATGCGCGTTTGTAAACTCCGATGGTTTTCTGTACATACGATCGGACTTTGCTCCATCAGACTTATGTTGTCGAAAAAGTTTGTCTGTTCGCACAGCCAACATTTGTCCAATGAAAAACGAAAAAGTTTGTCCGATGGAGCGTACATATGGTCGGATGTTGCCTTAAAACAGCTTATTTGCATGTTTGTTGTCAAAAAGTCTGATCATGTGTACGGGTCTTAAAAGATCTTTAGTCTGAGTCTATCTGACTCATTGTTGAGGTGAGCAGATAAAATAGCAGGTGGAGGTGTGCACAATTTAGCAGTGTCTAAAGAGAAGCATGGTGGGGGCGTGTCCAAGATGGCCGACTGAGCGGACGCACTTGCTGAGAGCTCCGCCGACCATCCGCTGTAATTGACTCCTAGCCCTGCAGATACCGCTCGTGGAGCAGCTTGCCCTTGTGCACACGGTCCCGGGAGGGGATGACCAAGGGCAGGGGTAGCTCCGGTTGCCGTAGGACCCCCGCATCGGCCAAATCTAAGCCGCGGCCTAACTCCGGCCTATCTCCGGACCCGAAGCCTGCGGCCCGCATGGCGTCCCCGTCGGAAGATCCGGACCCGGCGCTCTCGGAGCAGTCGAATTTTGCGGCATTGATGCAGGCTATCACCACCTGCCAATCTACCCTGACGGGGAAGATCGAATCGGTGCAGCTCGATATCAGCCTTGTCCGAAGGGATATGGATTCGTTCCGCACCCGGCTGACTGAGGCGGAGCGGCGGCTGGGTGACTCTGAGGACGTACTGCGAGATCACTCCGGGACACTCCGAACGTTGCAAACCAGGGTGAAGATACTGGAAAGTAGGGCGGAAGATTCTGAGAACAGGAATCGAAGGAATAACCTTCGCATTGTGGGACTACCTGAGGGAGCGGAAGGAGCAGATCCCCACACCTTCACGGAGAACCTGCTTCGCAAGCTCCTGCCTCAGGCACCCTTTTCAAGTTTCTTCACGGTGGAGAGGGCACACAGAATGCCTGCCGTCCGGACCATTCCGGGGGCTCCTCCACGTACCTTCATTCTTCGCCTTCTCCACTTTAGGGACCGCGATTTGGTGTTGCGGGAGGCACGCAAGGTGGAGGCTCTTACCTATGAGGGGGCGCGATTGATGATCTTCCCGGATTATTCCATTGATACCCAGAAGCTACGCCGATCATTTGACCAGGTAAAGCTGAACCTCCGCAATAGACGAATTAAGTACAGTATGTTGTTCCCGGCCCGACTTCGTGTACAAGATGGTGAGACGGTTCGTTTTTTCACATCGCCGGAAGATGCTGCGAACTGGTTGGAAACCTTGCCAAGGAACAGGGATGATCGGTGAGCTGCCCCTAGGGTGCTGTTTGTTTGCCTTCCACCTGTACCCTACATTTAATTTGAACGGAGCCCTAGCCGGACTCGATGGGCATGGGCCGGCTTGAGATCCGCTTAGTGGCAATGGCGGTGTTTTACCACTTTATTTCCAGTTTGACTGTCTATACTGTGCCTGAGCCTACTCTGACTATGACTTTCCTTTGTTGGTGGCGATTTGCTCCCTTTGTTTTGCAACAGTTTTTCTTTCAAGAATCTGCCCCCGGCTACGGCCGGGTGAACTGAACTTAGTCTATCATGCCTCTGCAGGGCCCTTTTATCCGACAAATGGACTGGGCTGGACTTGCGGTGCTCAGACGGTTGCACTCATGGTGCTCATCTTTTCATGCATCCCCATGGTTATTACCATGGCGGTTTGGTTTGGGGTTAGGACACACCGAAGTTTGGGGGGTGGTGTCGGGGTGGGGGGTGGGAGGGGGGGGGTTTCGGGTATTGTGTTCAGGACATTCTTTTGTAAGTATTATTCTCTATGTATATCTGTGTTGCTGAGGTCTGATTCTTGGTATAGTTTTGATGTGTCAGGGGAGGAATTTTGGAAATGTCTATTTACTGATGTGGGGGGGGGGGAGGTTCTTTGGGGGGGGGGGGTGGGGGGGTTTGGATTTGTGGGCTGTTGGGGGGTCTCCTGGGTGCTGGGCTGTGGTTTCTGGGAGGCCGTGTCCACTTCTGTGAGATGAGTCTATGGCTCCTTTAACCATTCTGTCCTGGAACGTGCGAGGCCTCAACTCGAGGCTCAAACGTTCCCTGGTTTTCACGTATCTTAAGCGATACTCTCCACAGATTTGTATACTGCAGGAGACTCATCTGGCGGGTGGAAGGACGCTGGCCCTTAAGAAACCCTGGGTTGGGGCATATTATCATTCTACCTACTCTGTGTATGCTAGGGGGGTCAGTGTTCTGGTGCACAGGTCTATTCAATTCAACCTATTGGATCTCCATTTGGATCCGGGTGGCAGGTATGTGGTGATCCATGCCATGTGTAATGGATTGGAGATGCTGCTGCTGGGTGTTTATGTTCCCCCGCCGGCTACCATGGAGCTCCTTAACAAATTGACCCCTATCATGGCACTGTACCCAGGTGCTGCTATTTTGATGGCGGGTGACTTTAATATGACCCCGAACCCCTCCCTAGATAGGTTTCGGGGGGGGGTGGGTCAGAGCTCCCCACTTATGACCTGGATGGATCTTTACGGGCTCACTGATATCTGGCGGTGGAAACATCCTACTGACAAGCAATACACGTGCCACTCTGCCACCTATGCTTCTTTTTCAAGGATTGATCTGCTGCTGGCTGACGCTTTGCTACTGCCCCGCACGGTTGGTGTGGAGGTCCTGCCTAGGGGTATTTCAGACCACGCTCCCATGCTGCTGCGGCTGGAGGTGGGCCCCACTTTGGGCCCCGCCATGTGGCGGCTTTCCGGGTATTGGGTGGCGGACGAGCGGGTTGCCCCGGCGGTGGAGGGGGAATTGGGTGCTTACTGGGGGGTAAATGCTGGTACCGCGACGTCCACGGTGCTCTGGGACGCTTTTAAGGCCTATGCCAGGGGTCAGTATCAGACTGCCATTTCCAAGGCCAGGAAACATTCTAGGTTGGCGCTGGCGGAGGCGGAGAGGAGGGCGCAGGAGCTTGAGAGAGCGTACACGCTGGGGGGTGGCGGAGCCTCCTATTCTGCCTTGCAGTCGATACACAGGGAGATTGCTTTGCTCAGGACAGAGGGTAGTAGGAAGATCTTGTTGGCCCAATCGCAACGCATTTTTGAACAGGGGGAAAAGACGGGCAGACTCTTGGCCTGGTTGGCTAGGGAGAGGGCTTCTGTGGCGCATATCGCCAGGATCAGAGGAGAACATGATGAGGTGATCTCAGACCCCTCTCAAATTAACGACCGATTTGTACAATTTTATAAGGCCCTTTATGCTCCTAGGGAGGTTTTTACTCTGGAAGCACTTGGTCACTTTTTGGACCGGGTTGACTTCCCGCAGCTCTCTGATGAGGACCGTACCCGCCTGGAGGGCCCGATCTCTCTTGAGGAGGTTCAGGCGGCTATTGTCTCCCTCAAGAGCTCAAAAACGCCGGGCCCGGATGGCCTGCCGGCAGAGTTCTATAAAACGCACGCTGATACACTTGCGCCGCGATTTCACGCCCTACTCCGTACTATGCTAACTGAAGGGAGTCTGCCCCCCACGATGTCCGAGGCGGTGATAGTCGTTATCCCTAAACCGAATAAGGACCCTGAGTGCTGTTCCTCCTATCGCCCAATTTCTCTGCTTAATGTCGATGCGAAGGTAGTGGCAAAGATTTTGGCAAATCGGCTTAACTCTGTTATTTTGACCCTGGTTCATGGTGATCAAACGGGCTTTATGCCGGGCAAGGGCACTGACATTAACATTAGGCGCCTCTATACCCACGTTTCTAGGGCTAGGGCGGGACAAGGACAGGGAGTGGTTGCGTCGCTCGACGCAGAAAAAGCGTTCGACTCTGTCGAATGGCAATTTCTCTGGGGAGTTTTGGAGCGCTTTCGCTTTGGCCCTAAATTTATTTCCTGGATTCGGCTGCTTTATAATCACCCCGTGGCCAGAGTCCGAACCAACGGTGCGGTATCGGAGGAGTTCGCGTTGGGTAGAGGTACGAGACAGGGGTGCCCTCTGTCCCCTGGCCTCTTTGCACTAGCCATAGAGCCCCTGGCCATTCTTTTACGGGCATCGGTGGCATTTGTGGGGCTGCGAGTGGGTCCCCTTGAAGAAAAAATTTCGCTGTATGCGGACGATGCACTTCTTTACCTACCTGATGCATCTGTCTCCTTGCAGGGGGCCTTGGGTATTATGGAGGAATTCGCTTCCTTCTCGGGAATTAGAATTAATTGGGATAAATCCTTGTTGTTCTCACTCCCTCAGGATCCTCGTGCTGAAGTTACGCCGACGCCACTGAAATTTGTTCAGGGGTTCCGTTACTTGGGGATTCTGGTGCGAGGAGATCCTAAGCTCTATCTAGCTGACAACGTGTACCCTATCTTAGACGACCTGACTGTTAGGTGCCAGATGTGGAAGTCTTTGCCCTTGTCACCGGTGGGTAGAATTAACCTCTTGAAGATGACCTTTTTGCCAAAGTTCTTGTATGTTTTTCGGAACACCCCTACCCCGATCCCGAATTCTTTTTTCCTCAGGGCAGACCGGGTGATCAATACGTTTATTTGGGCTGGAGCGGTGCCCAGGGTGGGGAGGCTGGCCCTCCAGCTGCCTCTCTCGGCTGGGGGCCTGGCCTTGCCATGCCTGAAACAATATTATTGGGCAGCGGTACTGGTGACAGTGCGGTGGTGGTTTGTACAATCGAGATCCAATCCGTCGGTTAACCTAGAGGCGGCCATCCTGGGGTCTTATGCTGCGCTTAGTAATTTGGTATTTAGGGGCCCTAAAGCTCACCCTATGGTCACGTCGAATATGGCGGCGACGGTGCGTGTGTGGATGCAGGTGTCGAGGAAACGTAATGGTCCTTTGGAGGTCTCACCCCATACGCCGCTGTGGGGCAATCCACAATTGAGCCATTTCAAATCTATCCCGGATCCTGCCCTGTGGGCCAAATATGGCATCACGACCATACAGCAGATTATGCCTAGGGGGGTCCTCCTAAACTTTGATACCCTCAAGAGGGAGTTTGGGCTGCCGAATAAGATGTTTTTTCGATACCTGCAGCTGCGCCATGCGTCGCGGGCCCAATTCCCTGCCCCAATCTCGGTCTGCTCGAACCAAATTGAAAAGTTTCTCATATCCAAATATGCGGATCGGGTCCTCTCCTCCCTGTACCTTAGGCTCTCCATTTCGGAACCCGAGACGGAGTCTGCGCTTTTTCGCAAATGGAGGTCTGATCTTCCATCACTGGATGAGGAGGACTGGCAGGAGGGCATCCAGAATTACATTCCCCGGATGATCTCTGCGCGCGACAGATTCATTCAACTGAAGTTTCTTCATAGGGCATACTACACTCCACAGAGACTTTCGAGAATATACCCACTAAGCTCAGATCGATGTCCGAAATGTGGTGTGGAGGTTGGGACATTTATGCATGTGGTGTGGGAATGCCCAGCTATTCAGACCTTCTGGAGGGGGGTGGTGGGGGTGCTGAATTCGGTGGGGGGCCTCTCGGTGGGGCTGGACCCTGTGGTCCTGCTGTTGGGGGTATGTGACAGAGTAGTGGTGGGTACATATAGACAATTGTTTGTATTTTATGCGGCATTTTATGCCAGGAAGACTATTCTCCTTAACTGGAAGAGGGCGGACCCCCCTGGGATTTCACAATGGAAAGGGTTGATTGACTCCGCTCTTCCACTATATAAGTTGACGTACATGAGTCGTAAGTGCCCGTCCAAATTTGATAAGATTTGGGGGTCTTGGGTGGGAGTGTAGATGGGTCACTAGCGGGAAGGGTGGTTGTGGGTTTCGGGATGTTCTCCTGTATTTACTTGATCATTACTGAATGCTGCGGGCAAAATGCGGTATTGCTGTGAATTATTTATCACTATGAGCTATTTCTGGAGATTTGGCTTTTGCTCTCTTTCCCCCCTTCCCCCCTCCCCCCCCTCTTCCTCTTCCCCTTCTTTTTCCCTTTTGCCTTATTTCCTCTCCTATACCTTTTGACCTTCATCAGCTAATTTGTAAGTCTGTTTAACCGATTGTACACTGAACACTTTGTTATGTTGTGTTGTGCAATGCGCTGTTGTATTGTACCAATGTTTGTTTCATTCATTTAATGGTGATAAATAAAAACTTACCTGTTAAAAAAAAAAAAAAGAGAAGCATGGTGGTGATTGATAATCAAGGACATTCACAGCAATCAAGAATCTCTATATATGTTTATAATAAGGACTTAATGCCGTTGTTATTTGTGATGTTTTTCCTGTTATATTTATATATAAAAATGTGCACATAGGTTTGGTTTTGAGAGTTATCACACCAGTAGCACTGCACTATATACATACCCTGTTTCCCATTAAATAAGACATAGCGTGATTGTCGGTGATGGCTGCAATATAAGCTCTACCCCTCAAATAAGCCCTACCCTGTTTCCCAGAAAATAAGCCCTACCCAGAAAATAAGACCTACAAGGAGTTTAACTAGGGCTTATTTGGGGGTTAGGGCTTATATTGCAGCCATCACCGTCAATCATGCTAGGTCTTATTTTCGAGGAAACAGGGTAGTAGGTGAGGTTGAAAAAAGACACAAGTCTATCAAGTCCAACCTATGTATGTTATTATACTGTATGTCAGTATTACATTTTATATCCCTGTATGTTGCAGTCGTTTAGGTGCTTATCTAATAGTTTCTTGAAACTATCAATGCCTCCCGCTGAGACCACCTCCTGTGTACATGTATGCACATATATAACAAAAAAAGACCAATTTTTGTCGCTTCCAATTGCTTTTGAGGCGCTTTGGAAGCGCTGCCCATTCATTGCAATGGGCAGGGGCGTTTTGGGAGCACTAATAACAGTGCTCCCAACCCGCTCTAAAGATGTTGCTTGCAGGACTTTTTGTAACGTCCCGCAAGTGCACCGCCCCAGTGTAAAAAGGCACACTGCAATGAATGGGAGGTGCTTTTCAGGTGCTTTTCAGAGGCTATATCCAGCGCTAAAACGCCTGAAAACCATCTCAGTGCGAAAGTGATCTTACTGTCCATGATGGAATTTTCAATTCAATGTTAAAACAGAACACATAGATATGCTGTGTAAATATCTAAAACTTCTGAGATATTGGAATGCAGTTATTATTTCTCTAAACACTGTTTTACAAACTAACATTCAAACAGACCCCCAGCAATGTCTTATTTTTTTTTCTCACGTGAAAGAAGAGCAAATTCAGTCAGACATGCCACAATCTGATTGTTTAATCGCTGTAAAGGCCCATACACACAATCAGACTTTTTGACAACAAACATGCAAATTAGCTGTCTTAAGGCAACATCCAACCGTGTGTATGCTCCATCGGACAAGCTTTTTCGATTTTCATCAGACTTTTGTTGGCTGTGCGAACGGACAAACTTTCCGGCAACAAAAGTCCGATGGCGCAAAGTCCGATCGTCTGTACAGAAAACCATAGGAATTTTGAACAAAGTGAAAACACACATGCTCAGAACCAATGCAAAAGATCAGACAATACAGAAGTTGACCAAAGGTGGCGATAAAGAGCAGAAAAAACATGTGATTTGATGAAAGTTGGCTGAAAAAGTCCTGCCGTGTGTATGCAATACAAGTTCACGGCCGCCGCCCTTTGTACAAAAATCCACGGGAGAGTTTGTACAAAGTCCAATCGTGTGTATGAGGCTTTAGACTCCATTCACACTAATGCGTTTTTAATGCATTTTGCAGAAATGCAGTGACATTTTTTAACATGGGTTCATATGGAACACTTTCACATCAATGCATTTTTGTACCTTTGCATTTTTGGAAAGGGTTCGGGAGCCTTTTTTCCCACAAAATGCAGCGTTTTGCGTGTAATAGGAATTTTTCCACGATTTGCATTTTGCGATTTGTGTTTTTATTTTTATTTTTTAGCTGTACATACACTGTATATAACTGGTTGTGAAGGAGGGGGCTTGTAAGCTGTTCGCTGTGTCCTTAACAACCGATGAGTCATCAGCTGTCAGCAGGCTTCCCTGCTGACAGCTGAGTGTAAGAAAAAGAGTTGCTGGCAAAAAAAAAATTGTGAAAAAAAAACATCATGGGGACACCCTCAGGTCCATACGAGGCTCTTCAGGTCTAGTATGGATTCGGAGGGACCCCCACGCTAAAATGTAAAAAAAAAAAATTGCATTTGGTCCCCCCAGACTCTCCCTCTCTTCCTCTCTCTCTCCTCAGACTGCTCTCCTTATTCTCCTCACAGACTCTTTTTTTCCAGGCTTCAGGATATCCCTCCTCCTCTGTTGGGGCACAAAGTCCCTGGTGTTAGCGTGTGTCTCTCTCCCCACTCTGGCACCTCAGTTCCTTCCCCTCACACACTCTTCTTCTACTCACTGTTAAGTGTCACGGTGTTCCAGCAAAGCACTTTTTGAGCCTTGGTATCTCCCTCTCTTTTAATCTCCTCTCCTCTGTCTCCTGTCAGCGCTCTCTCTTTTACCTTAGTACTTCCCTCTCTCTCTCCTTTCAGCACTCCCCCTTTTTCCCAGTGTTCTCTCTCTCCTTCAGTTTTCTGGAAGGACCAGTCAGCATCTCTCTGTCTCCATCTTGTGGCCAAAAGGAGAACTTGCATTACAACAGTCTTTCATTGGTCCATGACAACATGCCTGCTACATATATGTATGTACATACACAAACACACTTAAACTTGAGAAATACATTACCCCATTTGCACGTTTGCAGGCTGTTACTGATGAAGAACACTACAAAAACATGTAAAGTGGTGTTATCTCCTTTATGGGAATAACTGCCTCTTGAAATCCACTATAGCCTGTGTCCTCATGCTGTTATGGGAAGCGGATAATCCATGGATCAAGACATGACATTCCACCCACTGTGTTCTTTTTTAGTTACTGGGCATGGAGGAGGAGGGAGGGACTGGGCTGTCATTTAGAATCTGTATACACGCCCACATGTGTGATGTCAATATCATGTGACCTGAAAATCTCAGCTCAACAAGGACAGACACATAACAATGCCTGTATTACATAGTCTGTTCAGTCTGAGGCAAGATGCAGGCGGTGCTTGAGCAGGGGGCGTGTTCAAGAGGCGGATGTGAATGGGAAGGGGGTGTGTGTCAGAAGCTGGCTGTAATTGGTTGGGGGGGCATATTGGCGGAACAAATTACCCAATACAGGCATGCTGTGTGTCTGCACAGTGTCCTGTACTTCTTACCTCTACCGTGCAAAGGATGAATATTACCATGCTATAACTGATCAACGTGTGTGCTTTGTGTGGTCAGTTTATAACAGCTGCCCTTACCTCTGATGCTGCGGGGAGCACCGGCGAAACCGGTCAGGATGGCATAGGATTGTATGATCCTCCTACCCACTCTGGTCCTGAATCCCTCATTGATGGACATTTGGTGGTGATAAGAACATTTTATGGCTATTATACAGGCATATAAAAAGGCTGTTTTAATCAAAAGCTTAGACACCAATAGCCTTGGTTTCAACGTGGCTTTTGCCCCAAACATCATAGTGTACCATGCAAGTTGATTAGTGGTTGATTTCAGCATTTGAGAGAGGCTGAAATGAACAATCACAGTCTCAGTTTTGAGTCCTCCTCTAGATTACGCTGTACATATGGGAAAGAGTCCCATGGACTCCATTGTGAATATACAGTGCCTTCAATCCTAGCCTAGGATTTTGTACCCATTAAATATATGCCTAACTTTCATGTTTTGCTGCCTTGAAGGTTGGAACATGTATTTCGAAGTGTACTTTATAGGATACCTGTTTGGGGAGGATGTCCACACCCGAATGCCTAAGTTTGATGTTATGTTGCCTTGAAGTTGAAACACGCGCTTAGAGGTGCAATACATAAGCCACATCTTCATCTAATAAAATATGCAACAGCTGTTCCTAGCCTCCTATATGAATCCATTATGGGACTTTATATAGGTCTTTGTGCTATATACTGTAGCCATATTGAATTAAATTAATATGGAAAGAGTGTTAAGGGGGATATTTGATTTTATATGTGTTCATGTGATATATGTGTAGCACCCCCTAATGTGCTACTAGTGTTAGTAAAGGCAAATTATTGTTATGACTCATAGTTAGTTTGTAAGTCTGAAATTGGGTCAGGGTTTGCTGCAGATCAGGAGAACTGCATATTTGAGGGAACGTGAGTGAGCCAATCCCCAGGCAGATTGTTCTGGCAGAGTGGCTAGCTCAGCCCTTAAATGTGGACAAGCCAGGCCAGCAGGAGGGTCGGGCTTTGAAGATGGAGTGCTGAGGAGTCTGTTGGCTCTGCATCCAGGCTGGTCTTGGGCTGGCTTGGGAAGCTCCTGGCAGCATTACGGTTTGAAAGAGGACACAGTAAGTACATCAGCACACTCAGGGATTCACAAAGGGAGAGACTACCACAAGTAGCAAGCCTTTCAAGAGGACAGCGCTGCGCTAAACTCTTCCTATTCCTTGCCCTGGGAGATCTTTGGAGCCGTCAGGTGGGCTGGTGGACATGTAGCCAGGAGGGCTGATAGTTCCTGCAGGCAGTAGAGCTGGGAGCAGTTCTACAGAGGGGTTGGAGATACTCCTGAATGCAGCTTACAACACACTGTGCTATTTTCTAAAAGGGACCTAAAGTTCCAAGTCCTTAAGGGGCTTTTGCTTTTAATCACCAAAGACTGTCCAGGATTTTCATACATAGGGAGGAAGTTGTCCACATTCATAATTTTTGGGCATCCCATAACCCATTTACCCCAAGTTATCACCCCTAATAAAACAACAAAAACAATCTCAAAGACTGTTTCCACTGTCTGGATGCGTGTGGAAAATACTTGTTGGGGAACCATTTACGAGCAGCTCCTGTGGGGGTAGTGCTATATATGTGATGTGATATATGTGCAATAAAAGTTTCTTTTTATGAAGCATTGGTCTAGAGTTACAAATGTACTTACAAAGACCCAGTTCTATGCATATTTGGTTTAGAGTCCCAAACTAGCTTTTATTCTTTGTGGGGGTTCCGCTGTTTAGAACAAGGAAGAAAGGCGACTGGGAGGTTAAACCAGGTACTGTACTTCAGATGGAAGACATGCATTAAAATGATAGAGATTTTATTTTATCAAATAAATATATGTGAACACACATGTAGCGGATGACATTTTGGACAAAATGTCATACGCATGTAAATTTAGGTTTTTGCATCAGAACAGTAGGGTTTCTGAGGGTTAATTGAGTAGGTAGGCCTTAACACCAGTCTGGCCAGGCTGTGTTTGGAAGTTCTGCCTGGTCATGTGAGTGGTGAGGTGCACATGACAGGCCAGAACCAGGTCTGGTTGGATGTTTAGGTATCAGCCTTCTCGGAACCAATCAGTGGGAATGCCGGGGCCCGCTGAGGATTCTGGGAAGGGGTACTTAAGAGGTGTGGGTCACGTGTTTGAGGGGAGAGGTTCGTGAGACCCGTGTGGTCTATTCTGGTTGCAGGACCGGGGTAGCCCCTTGAGGGGTCCCGGTCATGGGGTGTTCGACACCCTGCAACATGTTGCTGTGGAAGGCCCCTGATAGACGCGTCTGGTCTGAGGTAGGGATCTGTCTGTTCCCGAGTCTCGGACCCGGCTGGTCCGAGGCGCAGTAACTGAGGGAGGATTCAAGGTGTCCGGGTGTGCTCTCTGCTTGGAGAGGCACCACAGCTCGTGGAAGTGACCGGGGGAGGACTCTTCAGGGGAGAGCCGGCTAGTGGCATCCTGGGAAGTGCCTGGTTACTGAGTTGGGAAGGACACTGACGAATTCACGCTTTTCCAGTACCATTGAGGAGACGGGAAACGTTCCAGGCACTGAGGAAAAGGTTCCTGTTCGCCTTTGGTTACAACTTGTCCACGTTCACAGGACTGTTTCAAGTTTTGAGTCAATGGGCTGACTGCCAAGATCTCTGGTTAGAGATATGTTCAAACTTGAAGTACCCAACTGTGAGTGGCTGCTCTCTGGGTGGAATTAGAAACTTTGCTAGACCTGCAGTTCAAGGTGCCTGAGTTCTTCACCCATGCCCTCTGTTCCCAAAGAGACTG
Source organism: Lithobates pipiens (assembly GCF_037356315.1). Taxonomy (NCBI): domain Eukaryota; kingdom Metazoa; phylum Chordata; class Amphibia; order Anura; family Ranidae; genus Lithobates; species Lithobates pipiens. The sequence continues at coordinate 406,268,615 of NW_027507718.1, forward strand.
TGTTGTTTGGAAGTTAATATTGCAAAATAAAACCTTTGAAAGAGGACTTCATCTTTGTCAGCGTTCGAGTTGTTGGGTATCAACCCTGGGAACCCCTAGACGTGGTAGAACAGGCCAAGAGAAGGTAACTGGTACGCCCAATAAGTCAAGGCCGCACAGCAAAGGTAAAAAAAAATATATGGGTAATGTACACTTTCAGTTTGCTCAGAAAGGTCCCATCACATATAGAAAAACACAGAAATAAAAACCTGAAAGACGTTTAAACTCTTCTCTGCTGTTTGCATGTCTCACTTTATGCCCTAGTAGCAAAGGAACAGGAAATGACAGAAAACCCCCCCTAACTACAACACAGACAGCATACAAAATTCTTAAAGGGTCCTATTACTTTTCCACTCAATAACAAAACTGTAGTTTAGGTTTAAAGTGTTAATCAAATTGAAAACCTTTTTCCAAGTTGGTATAGAGTGGGGAAGATTTAGAACTTCTGTCTAGTGTTTACTGCTGTCCAGAGGTTTACCCTTACTCCTTCTCCTGCTGACAATGGTTTCACCAGATAGGAACTGAAGTAGAAAAGATGTAGCTGGATAGCCGCACTCCAAATTATTCAACTTTATTTCAAAAATGTAATTAAAATCATAGCATCTAGGCTGGTAAACAGACTAACTGCACAGCCGCTGACATGTTTCACACCGAACACGGTGCTTAGTCATAGCTAACCAGATAGGAAGTGATGGAAAATCAACAGGGACACAGACAGAAATATAAATCTGACAGGGGTTTTAGGCTCCCCTACACTACTATGGAAAAACATTTTAGAGGCAAATATATGTTTATTCCTTTTTAAGTAAAAAAGAACAATATAAACAGTCAGTACTTATGTACCACAAGTATTAGAAGGACGGGTGCAAGGTACATAAGACACTTGGCAACATGTCAAGGTAGTATTACCACAAGAAGAGGCAAAAGACAACACATAAACAATAAATAATAACAGGTACTCCATAAGCAAATGGGGGGCACAATATGCCAAGAGAAACAAAAGAAGAAATTTGTATCATAAACGATGCTTGCAAAACACCATGCCCAAGTCAATTGGTCACAGTCTATGAATATAATGTAAAAATATGAAAAAGACAGGCTCTGAAACCTAAATGGATGAGAGAAAGGTAGCAGATTATGAGAGGGAAAAGGGTTTAGAGTAGATCAAAGAACAGGAGTAGTAAGAATGGAAGTAGTAAGAACAAGAGTAGTAACAACCGGATCTGGGTAGATTGTAGAAACTCCATTGGAGTGTATGGTATATCCGGAGTGAAACAAGAAAGAAAAATAAACAGAAGAGAGTTGCAGGCTGGCATAGGCAGTGTAAAAAAAAACAAAAAAAAAAGGAACCTCTATGTCCGTTGTTCAGTTGCAGGGAGTCAGGATTCTTGAGGGAATATAAAAGAAGGGTAAGTGGAAACCATGGTCTTCAGAGTATCTGAGGAAGCTAAATGCATCCTTATGTAGCAAAGGGTTTTAAATCTGTCAAAAGTGTCATTGCCTAAAGCCTTGTACACACGATCGGAGAATCAGTTGGAATGTGTCCTATCGGAACATGTTGTCGGATAATCCGACTGTGTGTGGTATGCATCGGACTGATTCCGTCGGAATATCCGTCGGACCCAATTTTCCAACTTGTTGGAAATATTTCCCGACCAACTGGTTCGATCGGACATACTCCGATCATGTGTAGCCTACTCCGACGGACAAGGTGCCACGCATGCTCACATTCAAATTCCGACACGGAAGCGCTCGTTCAGGTAAAACTACTGCTCGTAAGCGATATAGCACATTCGTCACGCTGCAATGTTAAAAATTCTTTCATCAAGCGCATTCTCTTGTTCTTTACAATGCTGCAAGAACGTACTTCTTTTGATGCTCATAGTCACACACACTTCTCCCGAACATATTTCATGACTCTTTTTTAACCATTTCAACAATACAATTTTATTTTGCGTCACATATACACAATTTTAGATTTTGTTTATTCTTTTTTGGATGCTTTTTTTTGTGATTCCCTAAAAATCTCCTTTAAAGACAGTTTGCTCATTTCTCCTTTTTTGGGGGTGTTTTTTGTGTGTAAACTTACCACAAAAACATTATTTTATTTTTTATCTTTGGTTTTTCTTTTTTTAATCTACAGGAGTTTGTTTAGTGTTGGTACCCCTTGTTATTCCTTTCACTTTGTATTTTTGAAATGTACCTGCCTGCTCACAAATAAACTGGCCTTTTGGAAGGAAAACACATTACACAAGTATTTCATCAAACAAAAAAAACCTTTATTTTGGTCGCTATAAAATAAAAAGAGGAACGCAGCACTGGAGAAACGTCTTACTTTGGTGCAGCCTTTGGCCCCCAGGGCAGACATGAACAAATTAGAATAGAAAAAATTGGTGGCCTGAGGAGTACATATCTCAGGGAGAGAAGTCTGGTCCCGAAGTCCTAGAGAACAGGAAATTCAGATGCCATTTCTGTCCCCAGGATGTGGATCTTCAAGAGGCTGCATCTTCTGGCAGACCAGACTGAACCCAGGCCATCACTCACTCCTCTTCCTTGGGCACTTCCCACCAGGCATCCTTCGAGGCTGTGGCTGGGCTCCTGTAGTTGAGGCAGGAGGAGGAGGGTGTTGGTCGACCTCCTGGCTGCCACTTGCCACAGCCTCCCCCCGACTGAGGTCTTCCTGTGTATGAAAAGGGGACATAGTTTTAGTTTTTTGCTCATCAATCACACCATTTTGTGCTCCTGGCTTTTGCAAATTGAATGTTACCAAATAGAACAGACTATCATTCTGAGCCCAGCATTTTTCTTTCCCGTCCCAACCATTTTTGGTCACTACTGTCTATTGAGATGTAAACCACTTTGAGAAATCACAACTTACTGATCAATAAGAACATCTAGTTAACATCATTAAATGTAACACAAGAAATATGTTCAACAATGCAATACCTGTCTCAAGCTGGGCCCCACCACATGTTACTGCCTGGAAGGCCCAGGTTGGACATCAGAAGCCTCAGCTGGGGGTGAAGGATGCCTTGAAGGAAGACTGGAGAGTGGTGGCCTGAGTGGTGGCCTGGGTACCCCTTGGTCTACCAGAAAATGCAGCCTGTCAAAGTGAACCATCCTGGGGGAATAAACGGCATCTGTATCTCCTGCTCTCAAGGACTCCAGGTGCTTCTTTCTCTCCCTGAAATATGTAATCCTCATGGCCCCAATTTTCCGATTCAGATAGTCCATGTCTGCCGTGGGGACCATGATCCGCACCAAAGAAAGCAGTTTCTCCAGTGCTGCGTTTCTCTTTGTTCTGTCGGCATAAAACTTGTTGTGGAACTGCCACAGGCAGGGCATCTCCATGTACAGTTCTATGAATAGCCCCATAAAGTTTGCATTTTTGAAAGGATCCATATTGTCTGCAAGACACAACACAAGACAAACCTTCAAATACTAATAATGCCATTAAAAACCCTCATAATCTTGTCCCAACATCGGCCTAGATAGAAGCAGTCTAGTCTAGTGAAGCACCAACTTAAAAATTTTCCTGCCATGGTACTGAAAATGAGCACGATATTGGTCAGTAATTCACTACATACATTAGTTACAAAAAGAAGGTGTGTGTGTAGCAGACCCACAACATAATAACATTATCTGAAGAAGAGACTGTCCCCTCATCTCGCTCTGAACTTGGGTTTGCACTGTTGGTGAAAAAGGCACAACTTAAAAAAAACTGGCAAAGTGGGAGGCCACAGTCTGCCATTCCTGTGGCGTTGAAGGACACTGTGTAGTGAAACAAGTACAAAAATTAGTAATTTGACAAATCAACATTGCAAGCAGATTAGACACCCACATTTTTGGTCAAAATTAGTATAACATTTTGGCAACTGAGTATTTAAAGCCTAAAGTATAAGGTCCCCTTATGAGAGTCATCACCCCCCCATCCCCCCATATGATGGGCCCTTGCTAAAAAATGAGGGGGGATGTTTAGGACAGGTAACCCTCTCCACTTGATTGAGAGCTGAATGCCTAAATAATGTGTGATACTTTGGGAAGCCCCTCCTTAGTTACACTATTGGCAGCCCACCGGACAGGTAAGAAGTGTCATAATAACAAAATGGAAGCACATTTTGACATTCTGCTATTGCATAGCAAGAAAATAAATGTGTTAAAAAAAAAAAAATAGCATTTGAAATGTGATCATGAAAAAGGTAGGTATAGTGTGTATTGGGTTTGGTCAAGTCATCAGATAGAAGATTGCTATCAGCTGAGATCGCAGTTGGGGAGAGGGGGGTTACTAATGAGTTTGGCACAACCCCAAAAATAAAAAAAAGGTCACTTTGCATGAATTGAAGCACACACATCACATTTGGAGACATTTTAGGGGGTGTTTAGGGGAAAGCAATACTATGAGCTGCCAAAAGACATTGTTAAGTGACTAGACTATAGTTTGATGGGCCAAGAAGAGCATGGTGGGGAAGTTAGTGAGGCAAATATGCATGAGGACAAAGGGGCAGAGCATATGAATTAGAGCATATTGCAATGATGGTAATTAGGGAATGAGGAAAGAAATGCAAGACATTAGCAATCATGAAATACATAGAATGTGATGTTTAAGGATAAAACTTAGCTTCATATAGTCCTTCTGCAGGACCTGAATGATGGCAGAACAGGTCTCTGAAATAATGATCCCCAGAGCCTGGGGGGAGATGCCTGTAGAGAACTTGAGGTCCTGAAGACTTCTCCCTGTCGCCAAGTAGCGCAACGTGGCGATGAGCCTCTGCTCTGGAGTGATGGCTTGCCACATGCAGGTATCCTGCCTGGTGATATAAGGGGTCAGCAAAGCCAGCAGGCGGTGAAAAACAGGGTCCGTCATCCGGAGAAAATTCCTGAAATGAGGATTATTCTCGCGGATCTCACGAAGCAAAGGCATGTGCGAGAACTGGTGACGGTGGCGCAACCAATTCTTGGTCCACAAACGCCTCCCCTCCCTGTTCATGGACCGGGCTTGTGTTAAAGTAAGAACCCCAACACAAAGCCCCTTCACAGCACAAACTGTACGACTAGTACATAGAGGAAACATGGTTTGAAAACGGTCGGCTGGTCAGAACGGACACCAGAAAGCACCGATAAACAGCAAGGCCTGAAAGAACGACCTGAATAGCAGAAGCAAGCAGACAATAAAAAATGCCTTTCAAAGCGTACTATACCAAGATATAGTCCACAATGAGAAACAAATACCGTATATACTCGAGTATAGGCCGACCCGAATATAAGCCGAGGCCCCCAATTTACCCCCAAAAAAACTGGCAAACTTATTGACTCGTGTATAAGCCGAGGGTGAGACATGCCTGTCCATCCCTGTGTGTGTGTCCGTCCATCCCTGTGTGTCCGTCCATCCCTGTGTGTCCGTCCATCCCTGTGTGTGTGTGTGTCCATCCATCCATCTATCCCTGTGTGTGTGTGTGTGTCCATCCATCCATCCATCCCTGTGTGTGTGTGTCTCCATCCATCCATCCATCCCTGTGTGTGTGTGTCTCCATCCATCCATCCCTGTGTGTGTGTGTCTCCATCCATCCATCCATCCCTGTGTGTGTGTGTATCCATCCATCCCTGTGTGTGTGTGTCTCCATCCATCCATCCCTGTGTGTGTGTGTCCATGTGTGTGTGTGTGTGTGTGTGTGTGTGTGTGTCCAGCCTACCTGTGTCCCGAGCCTCCGTCCCGTGCCTTGCCTCCTTGCCTCCGTCCCGTGCCGTGCCTTGCCTCCTTGCCTCCGTCCCGTGCCGTGCCTTGCCTCCTTGCCTCCGTCCCGTGTCGTGCCTTGCCTCCGTCCCGTCCCGTGCCGTGCCGTGCCTTGCCTTGCCTTGCCTTGCCTCCGTCCCGTGCCTTGCCAGGATCGCCGCTCTTCGTCGGCGCCTCGGCGGCCATTCTAAAATTCAAAAGCCGCGCCTCCGCCTTCGCCTGTGATAGGCGGAACACTGAATTTCCCAGCAGCCTGTGTTCCGCCTATCACGGACATCGTCTCATCCTCGTCCGTAGTACGAGGATGAGACGATGTCCGTGATAGGCGGAACACAGGCTGCTGGGAAATTCAGTGTTCCGCCTATCACAGGCGAAGGCGGAGGCGGAGGCGCGGCCTTTGAATCCTAGAATGGCCGCTGTCTGTCTGCTCGACACGCTGATCGGGCAGACAGACAGCGATGACTCGAGTATAAGCCGAGGGGGGCACTTTCAGCCTCAAAAAAGAGGCTGAAAATCTCGGCTTATACTCGAGTATATACGGTACTTAATGACTGCACGCACTGATTATCAGATACGCAAAGACAAGCAGAAACCGAAGAGCAGTAGCGATCTGAATCACTAATGTGAAAAGCACGAATCGTCTCTCCCCAAACTTCTACTAACACAAGATCAGCAGAAGGAGCCCAAAGGGTGCCGGACGTGGTGCTGAACTTCCCTTTTCTAGTCCCGCCGTACACGGCTTACGTCACCGCGTTCTTGGCAACCGCTAAATCCGACAACTGGGTCTGACCCTGTGTATGCAACAGTTTTGGACACAATCCGTCGGACAAAATCCGTCAGGAAAAATCCGACGGATTTGGTTGGCAGAATGTCCGACCGTGTGTACAGGGGCTAAGACTAACATCTCCTTTCTCATAATATCATTGATCATGAATAGGGATGAGCTGAACACCCCCCTGTTCAGTTCGCACCAGAACCTGCGAACAGACCTAAACTTTGTGTGAACTTTAGAACCCTATTAAAGTCTATGGGACTCGAACGTTCACAATCTAAAGTGCTCATTTTAAAGGGTAATATGCAGGTTACTGTCCTAAAAAGTGGACATGGATCAGGGGACATGGATCAATGCAAAACAAAGTTTTAAAAACTGATGTTTTTTCAGGAGCAGTGATTTTAATAATGATTAAAGTGAAACAATAAAAGTGTAATATTCCTTTAAATTTCGTAGCTGGGGGGTGTCTATAGTATGCCTGTGAAGGGGCGCATGTTTCTGGGGCTTAGAACTGTCCCTGCACAAAGTGTCATTTGTGCAGGAAAAAAAGTCTTTTAAAATCACTTGCGGCTAAATTGTCGGCTCCCCGTAATACAGAGAACACTCAATGAGTGTTCTCTGTATTAGCCGACAATTCATTCATTCATTGATAAAAAAAAAAAAAAAAAAGCGTGGGGGTTCCCCTAAATTCAATTACCAGGCCCTTCAGGTCTGACATGGATATTAAGGGGAACCCCGTGTCAAATTTTAAAAAAAATTGACGTGGGGTCCCCCTAAATATCCATACCAGACCCTTCAGGTCTGATATGGATATTAAGGGGAACCCCGCATCAATTTTTTTTTTAAATTGACGTGGGGGTCCCCCTAAAAATCCATATCAGACCCTTTATCCGAGCACGCAACCTGGCAGGCCGCAGGAAAAGAGGGGGGGACGAGAGAGCGGCCCCCCTCCCTCCTGAACCGTACCAGGCCACATACCCTCAACATTGGGAGGATGCTTTGGGGGTCTGTGACCCCTCAAAGCACCTTGTCCCCATGTTGATGAGGACAAGGGCCTCATCCTCACAACCCTGGCCGTTGGTTGTGAGGGTCTGCGGGTGGGGGGCTTATCAGAATCTGGAAGCCCCCTTTAACAAGGGGACCCCCAGATCCTGCCCCCCCCTGTTTGAAATGGTAAGGGGGTACAAAAGTACCCCTACCATTTCACAAAGAAAGTGTCAAAATGGTTAAATAAGACAAACACACTTTTGAAAAATTCTTTTTTTTTTTCCTTTCCATGAATACCCATTGCGAACGTTTTGGAATGGTGTTGGACATCCAATGGGTACGTATAACCTGTTGGGCCACAGAGAGAAAATGTCCCAATAAACTCTGTTTCTTCAAGGATTGATAACAAAGTAATTTCTGGGGAAGAGGCCAGGGACTTTTTTCAGATTCTGTTGTGGATTGCAAACACTGCGTCCCAAAACGGTTATATCGGGGTACATTCCCAATAGATATGCAGGTAGGTTCCTTGATCATGGTCGCATATCCAACATCTTGTAGGTTCTGAGGGGAATAAACAATGTAAAGAGACTGGGTCTCTATACCATCTGGTGAGTATTTTGAAATTCTTTTCTTGGGAATAGCAAGAAATAGAAGATTTATGTGAAATAAAAACAACTTGTACCAATCCTCAGATATAAAATCATTTAAATTTATGTCTGTGCTGCTGTTGAAAAGTTCCCTGTTTGGTAAACCGCTGTCTGTAGGACAGAACATGAGAGTAGATCCCTCTAATGGATATTAGTACCGCTAAAAAGTATGAATAGCAGTAAAAAACTAACAGGATGTAATCCTTCCACACACTATCCAAAGCAAAAAGTTGGACATAAATACAAAGAGTGCTGAGAGAATTTCTTTCTAAAATATAAGTGCATGGGACAGTTGAAGATATGGTCTTCTTGTTGTAAGGGTTCTACTGAATTGGAATGATGTTTCTACAACTGCAGGTTGTCATCACTGGTTTCTCCCTGAAAACATAGCCTTCAAGTGTTACTCCACCGATTTCTAAAGGTGATGACTGATCATATTCTGGGATGTAATCACCTAGGGTGCATATTTAGTACATAGCACCAACCAGCCACTGATAGGGAAGAAGAAAACTGACCATTGCAGGTCACTCTATTGGATTCTTTGTCACCATGCTCTATTCATCTTTCATGTGTGTCACACTTTAAAAAGATGAGGTGACAACAGCCATCAGAGGATAGTAGGCATGTAAAGACATCTGTCCTTTATTCGTGGGAAGGGACTGACAGAATAGGAGTAGAAGTGTTTCAAGTTTGTTGTTGGCTTTTGAAATTCTGTATGCTCATAAATGTGCTTGTGTAGGCAAATGTCACTTTAAAGAGATGTATTATTTACATTTCTTTAAAATGAACTGTGTGCGAAATCACCTTTATAATAAACATGCTAGTGCATCCTGGGGTCCCAAGTAGTTTAACCGCTTGCCGAGACCTCCCTAAAGAAAATTTACTGCTACAGGGCAGCCGAGCTGCGCAGGATCATGCATATATACGTGATCCTGCACTTCCAGGTATTGGGTGCGAGTATGCCCTATTGATGGCTCACTCTCGCTGTATTTCTACATAGACCTTAACGATTTTTCACAAAAATTTTATTTTGTGAAAAAGCTATGTTTTATAAAAAATAAATGTGTAAAAAGTTTTTTTTTTTTAAATAAATAATAAAACTATTGATAAATCCTTCTAATTACTAATATTTGACAATAAAAAAAATGTTAAAATTTTCAGCTCATTTAATTAAAAAAATGGTAAACTTACAAATAATAACCTTTAAAAATGTAATTGCTTGGATTTCCAGTTGCTCTATTATTTTAAGAGAAAAACTTTCAATCTGAGCAAATATCTAGAGTGAGTTTAACAGAATTATAAATTGTCTAGAATGTAAACTGAAGACACTTATGTCCTTAAAATATTTCATTAGCAGTAAAGTTCAGCTTTACATTAGCTGACTTTTTAAATAGTTTTTCATTGTATTTAATAATTTCATGTTATAATAATAATATGTGGTCAACATAACTGAAAGTTTCATAAATCTGGCTATAAAATATCTGCATGCATTCCTAAGTCTGTATACTTACTGTGGTCATTATTACAGGGTCCCACTCCCTTGCTGGACTTTGTAGATTTATTTTATATTAGAGTTACAGCGAACACAACCAGGGGAACAATAAAAAGAGTTATGAGTTATGGCTGGGAGATCTCATTTTTGGAGCATTGATGACACTGATAGAGTATTTTTATCATGCATTTCTCAAATCTTTTTATGATAATTAGTAGACTTTGTATTCAACACTTAAATTTACATAACAATTTTAATATAGGTTAGTTACAATTTAACTTAAAACATTTATATCTTATTAGACTCAATTACGTGTTTTCTAATTAATTCATTTTGAAAAAAAAACTTATCCTTTTTTTTAGATGTTTGTGTATAAATAAATAAAATATTTGAACAAGAATTAATTTTGATTAAGAACAATTCATTATATACTGTACAATACTATGTAAAATATTATTACATCATTTTTATTAAGTTTTAAAAGTTCTTCCCACCCATCTCTCCTTCAAAATAGACTGTTAAACAGGATATGTGCGTAACCTCAGTAAGTTTTAGGACTTAGAAATGTGTGCAACTAAAATCATTTTTAATGCAAATTTAGTGGCGGCTGGAGGTGGAGAGGAGAGATCCGTCCACAATGTGATAAAAAGTAAAAACAAAGTCCACAGATGAAAAATAGAATAGCATTGATCCAGGTAAGCGGATGGCCTCCTTAGGACATCAGTAGGAGGACAGGTGTGAAGAGTAGATTAGAGTAGAGTAGATAAATGGAGATAGCCACCACCAACATTGAGAAGGCTTACCGGAACTATCGGACTCAAAAAGGCATATGCCTGATGAGTCGTAAAGGCTTGTGGTGAAGACAGATCAGTAGATAGGGACATCCACGATCTGCAAAAACTGACATGAGTGAATGGTGATCATGCTGTCCTTCAGTTGGTTCCGAATAAAGAAATGATCTCAGAGGGAGGTTGGCCGAATCTTTCCCATAAGCTCACAAGATGCAACTTTGCAGTAGTGAATGAGGCTTTTCTAATGGTGGTGCTTAGGGACTACAGGGGTTATTGGAGTTGGGGTATATGCCAGCTCTTCACCCACCAGTGTATATAGCTCGGGTTCCATCTCAATCTTAACCAGGGGGTTGATTTACTAAAAGCAAATAGACTGTGCACTTTGCAAAGTGCAATTGCCCTCTGCAAGTACAGTTGCTCCAGATCTTAGTAAATGAGGTAAAGCTTCACTTTTTAAAGAGTAGTCAATCACATGCAAGGAAAATAAAAAAAACAGCATTTTTACTTGCACATGATTGGATGGTGGAAGTTAGTAAAGCTCTTCCTCATTTACTAAGCTCTGGAGCAATTGCACTTGCAGAGTATAACTGCACTTTGCAAAGTGTACCGTCTATTTGCTTTTAGTAAATCAACCCCATTGCATCTGTTTGTACAAAGAGAATAGGGTATTCTTCAAAATCTTAGTAGTAAGCATCCATCCCTTTGTATAAATACTGTAGTTTTGTTTTTTTAAAGGAAAAAGGGGAAGTACCTTCTTCTAAGTCATTGGCATGGATCAGGCATGCAGATTAAAGGCTCTGACATCACTCTGACTTTGCTTAAGCGGACTTCCGCGCAAAAGGAAAGATGCCTTCATTAGACACAGGTGATGCCACTATATTCCTTCAGAGCTTGGAGATTAAAGCCCTGCAAGAAAGCGCTCCAACCCATTGCAAGGGTGCATATTCGCAGGATTTTAAGCACCCAGTTATCACATTAGGCAGCAGTGAGGCATGGTGACATCATGGTAACATCATGGTGACATTGGCCGTTCCTCCTGGAAGCATTGAAGGCTAGGGATGTGGTAAGTATTTTTTTTTCTGGGGGATATGTTTGTTTATCAATAGCTTTTTAAAGCCAATCAAGTTTGGGGGGACATGGGACTTAAAAAAAGTGGACCTTCTGTTTGGTATAGAAGGTCCGCTTTAAGAATAAGCTTGTTCCAGGCCAGTGTCTCAAAAAGTAAACAGCCAGACAGATACTAGTATTTTTTCAAGGAGGTCAGCATTGATAGCCTTCATATTTCTCTAAGTATAAGTTTTCTTCAAATATTGTACCTTTCTGAAGGAGCTGAAGGCCCCCTACTGGCCACAACGTTACATAGCATTCTTCTCTGTACTTAATGGGGTCTGTATAGTCGTCCCTCTTTCTATCTAAATAGTACACAATTGTATAATGTTTTCTTTTGTTATGATTTGTGCTTATTTGTGTGTTTATCAGACATACACCGATCAGCCATAACAAAGAAAAGGAAATATCTTACAATGGCGTCTGAAAATTGGTGGGATATATTAGGCATCAAGTGAACATGTTGTCCATGAAGTTGATGTGGTGAAAGAAGAAAAAAATATTGGGCATAGCAGTTTGTTGTGTATGGGGATGTGAAGCCCATGATGACCCATGTCCACAGCCAAAAGCTTCTACAATGGTCACGTGAACATCAGAGCTGTACTACAGAACAATGGAAGAAGGTGGCCTGGTCTGATGAATCACGTTTTCTTTCACATCATGTGGATGGCCTGGTGCGTGTGTGCCACTTACCTGGGGAAGAGATGGCACCAGGATGCAGTATAAGAAGGCAAGTTGGCAGAAGCAGTGTGATGCTTTGGGCAATGTTCTGCTGGGAAACCTAAACCTTGGGTCCTGCCATTCATGTGGATGTTACTTTGGTGTCCATGCTTCAATGGGTAAGGGCTGTTATAGCAAAAGGGGGCCATACTTAATATTAGGTGGGTGGTCATCATGTTATGGCTGATTGGTGTATATAAGGATTGATGAGCAAAAAGCAACAACTGTTTGTATAGAAATACCAGATTTTGCTGAAATGAATGTGTCTGCCATAATGTCGCAGTCACAATAAAAATCGCTAATCGCCATCATTACAATTAAAAAAAAAAAAATGAATAAAAATGCCATAAAATGATCTCCTCTTTTGTAGACGCTATAACTTTTGTGCAAACCAATCAATAAATGCTTATTGTGAATTTTTTTTACCAAAAATATGTAGAAGAGTACGTATCGGCCTAAACTGAGGAAAAAAATTTTTTTTATATATTTTTTGGGTTATTTATTATAGCAAAAAGTGAAACAAAATGTCACTCTTTTTTTGTTTATAGCACAAAAAATAAAAATCGCAGAGGTGATCAAATACCACCAAAAGAAAGCTCTATTTGTGGGGAAAAAAGGACATCAATTTTGTTTGGGAGCCACGTCGCACGACCGCGCAATTGTCAGTTAAAGCGACGCAGTGGCGGATCGCAAAAAACGATCTGCTCTTTGGCCAGCCAAATGCTCCGGGGCTGAAGTGGTTAAATTGGTCATACACTGCTTAAATGTGAGCAATGTATGGCCCTGCTGACACCATTCCATTCAAAAAAAGTTAGCTGTTCAACTTTTGAGAATGGAATTGTCAGAAAATTGTCAGACGAACAGCACCTGCATCCAATAAGATGCAGGCACTGGTTGGGTATTCTGACAGCTGACAGCACTGGCTGCCAGAATACATTAGCCTTGCAGGGGGGATTTGTCCATCCACATTGTGTGGATGGAGCAACCTGTTTGATTTCTTTTGTTCAGCCTGTAGGCTGAATGAAAGTAATCTATACATGTATGATCAGCTTTAGCAAAGCGTATGTTAAAAAAATAAAATGTTGGCGAAACTACGCTTTAACTAGTTGTTTATACTAGGGGAGAGTAAAACACTTTTACCTACACGATTCTCCACTCCCCTGGTGGGCAGCTCTCCCCCCTGCAATATCAGCAGGGACTTGCAGGGACGTGGGTGGCAGGTGAGACAGAATCACACAAATAGACCACGGTATCAGGGCTCAGCAGCCATGATTATCGTGGTCAGTTTGCAGAGTTTGCAGAGTTTGCAGAGGGGAGGGCATAGCTAGGCAGGATCATCCCGGTATTACAGGTGATGGGGGGGTATCAGGGCTCAGTAGCCATGATTATCGTGGTCGGTTTGCAGAGGGGAGGGCATAGCTAGGCAGGATCATCCCGGTATTACAGGTGATGGGGGGTCCAAATGACACAGCACAAGTACTGTGCTGTATAACATACTTTAAGGGAACAGGATCTGTATTTTTTATTGTATTGTATTTGTTTATGATTTACCCACAATCCCATGTTTTTCTCACACAGTTAAGAGAGAGAATGAGAATCTTCTGCTTCTGATACTCAAGCTAAACCATGTATTATTATGCTATATGTTTTAAGATAATTTATTATTTATCTATTTACTGTGAAATTACTGGTTGGAAGTTATAACTTCAAACTTCAGTAATTTGTCCATTAAGCCACCTGCTTGAGTACAGATTTTGAAAATATAGTAAATTACTTTAAAAACAATATATAATAATTATTTGTATATTACTTACATATGGTAATTAACCCCTTGCCACCCAGGCCAATACTGACACTTCTCTCTTCCATGTAATAATCAGAACTTTTTTGCTAGAACATTACTCATAACCCCCAAACATTATATATATTATTTTAGCAGACACCATAGGGAATAAAATGGTGGTCGTTGCAACTTTTTATGTTATACGGTATTTGTGCAGCAATTTTTCAAACTCATTTTTTTGGAAAAAGACTGTTTCATGAATATTAAAAAAAAGACCCTAAAGATAACCTGATTTTTTTGTATAATGTGAAAGATGATGTTAGGCCAAGTAAATAGATACCTAACATGTCACGCTTTAAAATTGCGCACACTCGTGGAATGGTGCCAAACTTCAGCACTTAAAGATCTCCATAATTTTTTTTTTAGGTTACATGTTTAGAGTTACAGAGGAGGTCTAGTGCTAGAATTATTGCTCTCGCTCTACCGTTCGAAGCATACCTAGCCTGTGTGTATCTGCCTCTGATACTAGCCAGTGCCTCACTAGTCACTGACCTCACCGCACGTCCCTGGTCATTGGTGGACTGTCCCTGGGCATCATCACGTCATCACGTCCAATCACGGCCTATGGACCCTGCATCCATCTTGATGACGTGCGGCTGTAGCCCCACTGCAAGGGAGAATTTTCAAGTTATCTGGAGTTCAACTCTAATATATTAACTGATGTAGCAATCATTTTACACCATTTTTTCTCCAAGTGTCTTTTAACCACTTTCCGACCACTGCACGCCGATATACGTTGGCACAAGGGCAGTGGTGGGAAAATGGGCGTATCTGTACGTCCCCTTTAAAAGCCGGGGCTAGCAGGCGCGCACGCACTTGCCGCGTACAGCGTGACTGCGCCCGTGTGACTGGTGGACTTGATATCCGCCTGTCTCCCGGTGATCGTGTCATGGAGCCGGGGAACGTAAACAAAGCATTTCCCCATTCTGCCTTGTGTCATGACAGAGATCACTTTCTGTCATCGGAAGCAGTGATCGCTTTCATGTGAGTTTAAGCTCATCCCCCTCACAGTTAGAATCACTCCCCAGGACACACTTAACCCCTTCATCTCCCCCTAGTGTTTAACCCCTTCCCTGCCAGTGTCATTTACACAGTAAACAGTGCATTTTTATAGCACCGATCGCTGTATAAATGACAATGGTCCTAAAATAGTGTCAAAAGTGTCCGATGTGTCCACCATAATGTCACAGTCCCAATAAAAAATCACAGATCACCGCCATTACTAATAAAAAAAATAATAATAATAAAAATGGCATAAAACTATCCTCTATTTTGTAGACGCTATAACTTTTGCGTAACCAATCAATATCCACTTTTGCATAAACCAATCAATATCCGCTTATTGCGATTTTTTTACTGTAGAATATAATATGTAGAATATATATCTGCCTAAACTGAGAAAAAATATATATTTTTTTATATTTTTGGGGGATATTTATTATAGAGAAAGTAAGAAATATTGTGTATTTTTTTCAAAATTGCCTCCCTTTTTTGTTTATAGCGCAAAAAATAAAAACTGCACAGGTGACCAAATACCACCAAAAGAAAGCTCTATTTGTGGGAAAAAGGACATCAATTTTGTTTGGGTACAATGTCACACGACCACGCAATTGTCAGTTAAAGCGACACAGTGCCGAATCGCAAAAAGTGCTCTGGTCAGGAAGGGGGTAAAATCTTCTGGGGCTGAATCAGTTAATCTTATTTTCCTTGGGCTGAAGATGATTATTAACCTACCTGTGTGTTTTGGATTGTGGAGAAAAATGGAAGCACCATTAAAAGTTTGCTGCTCTTGTCGTTTCCCCAGTGTTTCTCTGGTTCTCAGGTCCTTGGCACTCATATGACCCTCTTGGAAACATGTCTATTCAACTCCTCCTCTGGTATGAAAACTATTATACACTGCTTTGTAATGCAGCAAAAGCAGAAATAATGCAGACTGAACACCAGAAGTATAAAATAGAAAAAAAATATATATTGCATTCACAACTAGTAAGGACCAGCCTGGTCCTCTGCATTCCTTCACAGCCACAGTAGTTTGTTGCCACGTGTTGCTCTGCGCTACAATGTAGGTGTGTTGGGAAGATGTGTTGGGTTTCCAATCAGAATGAGCAGCACCACAGCACACCAAAACATGTTACTATGCATCACAGTCTACTGGGTTATTGCCATTGTTATATTGCAATACAAAGAGCAAAATGTGTATAAAATGTCCACTGACATAAAGTTCCAATAATATCTCAGTATGTGACTATATATTCTGTCATGTATATGTCTTTGCTGAACTGGCCAAGATTCGATCCATCTATGACCAGCTTTACTCTGTATCATAGGAATGCGCAGGGGGTGTGCCAGGTGTGCCTGGGCATACCCTAATCACTCTGTGCTGTGCCGGCTCCCCCTACTGCCTGGGCTTCCCCTCCATGTTTCAGGATGGAGAGCAGGGAAAATGGCTAGTCAAAATGTAATTTACCAGCCCTTTCCTTTTCTAAATGAACACAGTGAACACACTCACTCACAGTGTTCATTCACAAACTGATGCATAGTAAACACAGTTTACTATGCTTCAGTGTGTTTGAGCTTTGAGGTGCACACCCTAATGCAATAGGCTGTGCACACCTATGCCTTGTATGCATAATACAGTCACAAATGCCCACGTTTCTGCTCGGCTAAAACCTTATAGGACAGCTGAGGTTCTATAAAAAAAAGTTGAACCACTTGCAGACAGCAACATGCATATACACATTGTAGTTTGCAAGGAGTTTGCCTGGATTATGGCTGAAGATTTCAGCCTTAATTCTAGCATTATTTCTTTCAGCCAGTGGCTGGCTTTCTCATGAAAGTAGTGTAGCACTAACACCCAAAGGAGAAGCTGGTTAGATTTGGGCTTACCGTTACCTCCTGTTTTCCTCATTGTACGTCTAGGGGTTCCCGTGGTAGATGGCCCAGTAACTTAGAGACTGACAACAGATCTACTTGAATGGATTTTATTTGCAAAAACATAGACAATGAAACAGTCTCTTGATCAGAGGGTTGGAAAGGAAATTCAGGTACTCTTATGCCTCATACACACGATAGGACTATCTGGCGGACATAGTCCAGTGGACAACGAGCGGACCTGCCCACACATGACCGGACTTTTTCGGCGGACAATCCGCCGGACTATGGCCATTTTGAACGCGGGACTAGCGTTGGCCCGGTCTTCTGTCGCCGCCTCTGTCACCGCCCCCCACCTCCTTTTCTGACCGGCCGGGCTGCATGCTCAGATAAGGGTCTGATATGGACTTTGGGGGGACCCCCACACTGTTTTTTTGGCATAGGGCTCCCCCTTTAAGTCCATACCAGGTGACAGGGCTAGCGACGTGTCAATCTCACCGATGGACGTGGCGACATTAACTTCCTTTGCTAGTCCCGTCTACCTGGAGCCGTGTTCAAAATTAACGGACTTTTCTCCGTGTGTGGGCAATTCCATTCATTTCAAAAGTCCGGCGGACTAGCACACAGAAGGGCGGATTGTCCGCTGGACTGCCGAGTCAAAACGTCTTTCTAAGTCCGCCGAACTTTTGGGGAAAAAAAGTCCGCCGGAACCCACACACGGGCGGAGAGTCCGCCTGACCAAGTCCGCCGGACATTCTGATCGTGTGTACGGGGCATAAGTGTTAAAGTCAAATTTGTTGAAGAACTTGCTTACTTTGACTGCATCCAGAGAATAGCCATTCGCAACTGGATGATCACTCAGGTTGGACAGTCCCTCTCTCACAAGGCCTAGCAGCCAACATGGTGTTTACTCAGGAACAAGTATCTGCCACAGACGTTGTTGTAGAACACGTAGGAAAACTAAGCTTGGAACACTTATGGGATACCTGGATCTTTCAGCCAGCTTGGCAATATCCACAAGACCGGATTCTCTTGGTTACTTCACCCCTTCCAAGCTCTAACTAAGAAGCCAACCCGTATGTTGTCTTCTTCTGGTGAGTCCTCCCCTGGAATGCTTGAAGTCACTGGGTCTCTTCCAAACCAGAGACGGCACCCAACCACCTCAGAATCCTTCTTTAGTTTCCTTGTCTCGGGCTAGCTTTCCCCCGAGACATCAAAATCGGGTGGATCCGCACCCCAGGCCATAGCCTTCCTGGGGGCTGGTCAGGAGGACCAGGACCATGAAGTCAGTACATCATTCTGGACTGGAACCCTGAACCACCTGACATCCGCATCTTAAATACCCTCTCCCAGAAAGCACAGCGAGAGCGCCACTCCCACTGGGCGAGCTCCGAGAGAGAGTAACTTAAGCACCTAACCAGGCCATAGTTCCATGCCTGCCAGAAGAGACAGTGCCCCCTGTGGCCAGGCCGAACATCTCACAGTCCAGTCTGACTGATGCTGAAGTCTAAATTTAGACAATTGTAACCAAACCAAACTGCAGTTCAGGCATAACTTTAACTAGCCACCGCTACAGTAGTTTGAGTGGCTCATGAGCCCCTGGATCGCTTTCTGAAGTGTACCCCTCCCCCCGACCCCCTCCCCCCCCCCGTCGTCAGTGTTTCTCGGGCTTACTGTCTCCACTGGTTTGCCCGAAAGACAATTGGATGGCACGGCAAGCTGCTCCCATAGGTGATCAAAGAGTAGATCCTCTTTGATCGCCTCTATGGCCTTGGAGGACTGGAGCGACATCATGAAATCACTTCCGTACATGATTTTATTTTTTTTTTATCTTTTGCTTCTAAAGTTAAATAAGAGATTCGGGGTCTTTTTTTACTTCCGATCTCTCCATAAGGAGGACCTGTCATTCTTCTTTCTATTACAAGAGATGTTTACATTCTTTGTAATAGGAATAAAATAAAATAAATTTAAGGGACAGTGTAAAAATCAAAAAATAAAAAGTAAAATAAATAACAAAAAAAAATAAATTAAGTAAAAATTTAAATTTTTTTATTAAAATTAAAATTACGTGCTCACGATACGTAAGTCGCAAACACATATGTAAACAGTGTTCACACATGTGAGGTATCTCCACGAACTTTAGAGCGAGAGCAATAATTCTACGCTAGACCTCCTCTGTCAAGCGTGACATGTTAGGTAGCTATTTACTTGGCCTAGCATCATCTTTCACATTTTACAAAAAAAAGGGGTATATATTATGGGTTTTTTTGTTTTTTTTATTCATTAAAATTTATTTTTCCCCAAAATTTGAAAAACGGCTTATATACATAAAAAATTGCAACGATCACCATTTTATTCCCTAGCGTCTCTGTTAAAAATTTTAACTTGTAAACAAAAAGAGCCAGAAAAAGCCTGGTTGGCAAGTTGACCCCAAACTACATATTCTATGTAAAGCACTGTGTAAATTGTAAATTGGGGGGTTTTATATGAGTACCTCTAATAAATAAAGAAATAAAAAAATTTAATGAGCAAATGCAAAGCACTCTCTGAATGGCTCCCATGCCAAGTGAGTGACCCCCTGTGTTCACTATGCAGCACTGGCCCCCAAAGACTGCGAGGATCACTGTAGTAGCAGTGGCTACTACAGTGATTTCCAGCTTCCAAGGGGATCTCACAGGTATAAAATATGTATACTTAAAGCGGAAGGTCCACCCTAAAGTGGACCTTCCGCTCATTGGAATCCTCCCCCCCTCCGGCGCCACAATTGGCACCTTTCAGGGGGGAAGGGGGTGCAGGTACCTGTACAGTACAGGTATCTGCACCCACTTCCGCTGTAGATTCTGCAGAAGGTACGCCCCTTTCTGCAGAATCTATGCCCCTTTCCGAAAGTCCCCCGCTGCCTGCTGGGAAACACACGGATCCCAGAGACAGCGGGGACCATCCTTATTGCGCAGCGCGACTCGCGCATGCGCAGTAAGGAACCGGGAAAGGAAGCCGAAAGGCTCCACTTCCTGATTCCCATACCCAAGATGGCGACGGCAGCACCCGAGAGACGATCGAGAGATCGGCTTTGGGTGCCGACATCGCGGGCGCGCTGGGCGGGTAAGTGTTATTATTTTAAAAGTCAGCAGCTGCAGTATTTGTAGCTGCTGGCTTTTAAAAAAAAAAAAAAACGGCGGACTCCCGCTTTAACAATGGTCAAAGCTGGAACAATGTAACTATGTAAAAAAATAAAAGATCTGTGTACTTACCTATTTTAATCCAGTTTGGTTTGGTCACGTGATCCTGCAGCTCTGGCTCCCCTGTGTCAGTGAGCAGCAGTTGCCGGGGGAAACAAGGGCGCTCCAACAGTGGTTGGGCTAAGGGAACCTATGGGTGACGTCACGGTTTTAGGAATTCATAGCTGTTGTCGGTCGCTCCTTTACATGGGATAGCCGGAACTACTGAGTGACGTGACTGGACCAGACCAGATTAAAAATCAGTAAGTACACAGATCTTTTTTATACAGGGTATGCAGGATAGGTAGGAGGAGGGAACATTTCTAAGATTAGTTAGAGTTAGGCGTTACTACCACTTTAAAGTGGTATTAAAGTGGAGTTCCACTCAAAAGTGGAACTTCTGCTTATCCGTCTCCTCCCCCCTTCTGGCACCTTTTAGGGGGGAGGGGGGAACAGGTACCTGTATTTGATAGGTACCGTTCAGCCCCATCTCCCAGAAGTTCGGCTCCCTCCTCCTTCCTCTGTTGGTGAATCAATTAGAAAGCACAGCGCGCTTTGCGCATGTGCAGTAGGGAACCAGCTGTTAAGCTGAAAGGCTTCACTGCCGGGTTCCCTTACCAGGAATGGGATGACGACGACAGCCGATCTAAAGATCTGCTGGAGTAGCGACATTGTGGGCTCCCTGGGCAGGTAAGTGTCCATATATTAAAAGTCAGCAGCTACAGTATTTGTAGCTGCTTTCTTTTTTTTCGTGGGGGGGGGGGGGGGCTGGACCTCCTCTTTACACCCAAAGTAAACATTTATTATATTGCAGCTTACCAATTCTTAGATGTGATGGCTGCATTAGTTTTCTTTTTAGGCTTTCTTCAAAATTTCCCTGGTGATCCAACCTGTAAGTCTGTTGTTTTTCAACAGAACAAGCTCTCCTGCAGATGTAGCAGTAATATGGATGTGACAAAGCAGCAGGGATGCTTACAATGATCAGCGTTTATTCATTTATTTATTCCAAGAGAAAAAAAAAACTGGTGCTGTGACTAATTAAAATGCTTCAAGTTATTAGTGCAATACCATTGCACAGAGCAGCAAGTATAACATTTTTTAAAAAATAAAAATAAGCCTTTACAACCATAGTAATGCCACTTTAAAGCAGAGCTCCGCCCAAAAGGCCTCCTCCCCTGTTCCTCTTTTAATAATGGCAGTTATGGGGATGGGGGGGAGCGGGTCCCAGGTTTTGACAAGTACCAGCTCCTATTTCTGCTCTAGGCGATCGGAAGTGGAAGTTTCCTTCTCTACCACCTTCCCGCAGTCTTCAGATCCTAGGAGGTTACAGGACCATTCACAAAGTGCGGCTCGCGCATGCGCAGTGGGCACCCCGCTAGGAAGCTGCAAGCTGTTACAGCCACATGCCCACAGTTAAGATGTCGGCACCAAACACAGAAAATGAGAGGTAAAAATGGCTGGGGTGAGCATCAAACTCTTGCTATGGGGCCCCATGAATCCTAGTTATGCCCACTTACTGACATGGTGCAAAAAGGACCACAAGGGGGCTAATGCAATCACGCAGAATAACATGCTTTTAAATAAACAATGGGGGGAGATTTAGACCCCTTTCATAATGGGTTTTTTTTCAGGCGTTTTAGTACTAAAAAAATAGCGCATGCAAAGCGCCTCTCATGCCTCCCCAGTGTGAAAACCCGAGGGCTTCCACACTGGGGCGGTGCCTGCAAGCCGCATCTTTGGGGCGGTGTGGGAGTGGTGAGTACAAAATACATTGGCAGTGCTGCAGAAGCGCTTCGGCAGCACAGCAACACGTGCGCTTTTAACCCTTTCTTATTTCGCTAGCGAGGGGGTTAAAAGAACCCCGCTAGTGGCCAAAAAGCGCCGCTATAACAGCTAACGCCGGCACCACCCCAGTGTGAAAGGGGGTCTCACTAAAACTGGTGCACACAGAATCTGGTGCAGCTGTGCAATTAGCAAAACCAACCAGCTGCTAACTTCAACTTCTTCAAAGAAACTTTAACTATAAAACCTGAAAGCTGATTGGTTACTATGCACAGCTACACCAGATTTTGTGTGCATCAGTTTTAGTAAATCTCCCTCGATGTCTATACTAAAAGAGAAGCGAGAGAAAGTTATAGAGTATCGCTGATTCGCTGTAAAGTGTAGAGAAGCTGGATGGAGCTCAGGATGGAGCTCCTACTTTCTTTAAAGGGGGCGGGGACTCCCTGTGTGGGCGGGGCAGATGAGTTCAGGGAGTGGATGAGCCTGCCTGCTAGACTCGCACATAGAGATCCAGCTTCATAGCCGGACAGAAAGACGCTCTGTGTGTGTTGTATGGTCGTCTCCACCACTGGGAGCGGCACCGAGGAGCTGACTATCACTGGGCACAGGAGCTGACCATCATCTAGTACTGGGGAACTATACATTACTATATTGTATATTGCTGGTCTGTTCAGTCCATGAGAGCTCCTGGACTGGGATGTAATCTGTCTACAATGGACAATCTGAGGATTAAGATGATGCTGGTGGGAATTCTGCACTTCTGTCTGCTCGGATCTCTGATGGCATCAGGTGAGAGATCAATGAATGAAACTATTAGTAATGAATAAGTATTTTGTTAAATATGGCAATGTGAATGTGTAAAAAAAAAAAAAAGTGTATCTTGCTCTAGGATGGTTTGTGTAAAAGTATATTTTATAGAAATATATATTATTATACATTATATTATTATACACGATTTACATAGCGACAACAGTTTACACAGAGCTTACAATCTATAGACATATACACACTGATGTGTATATTAGCTGCTTTATATTACTAGACTTATTTCCAGAGACTATTGTACTATTGTATTGTCAGGGCTGTTCATTTCAATGCTATTTCACCTAGATTTTTATTTAAGAATCTAGTTTTTTTTTTTATAAGTAAAAATCAGTATAACGTTCCCTAACTAGCAAGAGAAATAGTTCCAGGATTTTAGGAGAATCTTTCCAGGATTTTAGAATAAATTGTATGAAGACTGTTCTGTAAGGACACTCTTCTGCTGAGCTATGTACTTAGAAATAGGGGACACTTAGGCTGGATTCACACCTATGCAGTTTTTAGTGTTTTTTGCATTTTGCAGATTTGCACTACAGTCCATTTAACATGGTTTCCTATGGAAAGTGCAAATTTGCAAAATGCAAAAAGCACTAAAACTGCATAGGTGTGAATCCAGCCTCCGGAACACAAATGTGATTCTTCTCCAACCCTCCACAATGAACTGTACATCGCCTGATCATATTATATGTACCTACATATGATCACTGCCCCATCTCAGTGGATGACATCCTCTAGGCTTATTTACTAAATAAGATTATAAAATATTTAGAAATCACAACAAAATTATTATTATGTTTTTTAAACAGTGTGGATGAATTACAACATCCCCATAGCAGAAATGTTGTATAATTGTTCAATGTTCAAAATCCTAACACAGTTCCCCTGGATAGATCTTAAAGAACTGTATTTAGAAATAAGGGACAACGCAACCCACCATGATGAATTGTACATCACCTGATCATATTATATATTGTTTGCAGCATATGAAACCCTTTATCATAAATTATCTTGTATTTTTCATAAACTCCTAATATGTTATAACCTATACATACACTAAGGATGATATATGGAGTGTGGATAACAAGTGTAGATCCTTTTTACTCGTTATTCTTCATTCTCTTTTATAAACTTCTGTCCATTTACCATTTACTTTTCTGTAATTTATGCTATTCCATTTGTATTATATATGTAACCTATATGTATATGTAAACTATATATCAATATATATCTATCTATAAATATGTGTGTGTGTGTCACCAACTTCCTAACAAAAAATTAAAATAAATAAATAAATATATATATATATATATATATATATATATCTATATCTATATATATATATATATATATCTATATATCTATATATATATATATATATATATATATATATATATATATCTGTATATATATATATATATAGATAGATAGATAGATAGATAGATAGATAGATAGATAGATAGATAGATATCTATATGTATATAGATATATATATAGTCCTCAAAATGTTTCTGCACTTTTATATTTTTGTTGGAAATGGTGAGGGCGGGAGGAGTTCTGATGATGGCATTAAAAAGTTGGTACGATGCTGGGAAAAAAAGCATTGCAAAGGAAGGCGACTATGTAGAAAAGTGAAGTCATTTGTTTTTTAAATTCTTAATAAAGAGTTTAAAAACGTTCAGACATTTTTTGAAGAACCGTCGTCTATATCATATTTCTTTTTTACACCTTAATTATTAATACTGCATTAAGTATTATTAATCTTCTGGTTGCGTTATGCAACATTACGGGAAAGGAGATGAGAAAGTACGGAGCACACGTCACTTTCTGTAAAGTACATAGGAAGGGTGTTGGGACATCACGGTAGGAGGACAATGGTCACATGCTACCTCAGTGTGACAATATAAGGCCAGGTCCATTTTGCCTGCCTGGTATTTAGAGGTACAGTTGTTTTATTATATCAAAAGTATTTTAGCATTGGTCCAAACCAAGTAAGATCATCAGATGAGGACTCATTAATTCCAATGTCACACATCCGTTATAAGGGACATTGGAACTAGTCTGGCAGAATAACAGGAACTCCACCCAAGTCTAAGAATTGATTTGCTTTGCATTTCTCCCAGGACCATCTGCACCACCTTCCTGTTATGATAAGCTGAGTGGTGAAGGTGCACAGCGAAGAATTTATCATGTGGATGTTTCACACACTTTTTTCTTACACCCTGTTGTTTTTTTTTAATTCTTTGCAGATTTTCCAACTTTAAGTACTAAGGAGAATAATCTGGTAATACCGTCAAACAGTACACTAAACATCACATGCAGGTATGTCATTTGGTACTTCAGATATGGGTTGGGTGCCATGTGTTGGTCTAAATGCATTTTCCATGATTCAGTCTTCAGTTTTGTTACTAATGATGGTTTTTTAAAGCTAACCACTGCAATAGGAGGTCCTTCCTGTGCCCTAGAGAAACAAGAGTCAGCTTGACTCTGATACTGCAAAATGAAAGATAAAAAAATAATATAATAATATAAATATAATATAATATAAAAATTGAGCAACTTTCTTGAGAAACCCGATACATAGGTCCCTTAGGGTAAAAATGCTCCTCGGATATACAAAGACAGACCCCCATTTACAGCTGAACTCCATGAAAAAAATGTTTCTTCCATTCAGGGGGGCTGAACCACACGTCATGGTAAAGCCCCCCTGTCTAACTGCTCATTTTGTCTAGTTATACATTAATAGGCTATACTTTCCCTATCCTTCGATCTTTCATACCACGTTTTTCCCCACGTTTTTACCCACGTCTTTTCTCGTAAGATAACAGAATTTATGATTTTTGTGTAATTCGTATAGTACTTGTACAACAAAATATTGTGCCCAGGTTCACGCATGCTCGGAAACAAAGAATACATTACAATACAATACAATATATTACATCACTTCCGAAATTGTATTCTATTTTATGAGAATTTTTGTAACTTTAGTAACCTATTCGTTTTGGATTTGGGACTAGCATGCCACCCCCCCCCCCCCCCCCCCACCACCAAAAACGGACGATCATTCGTCAGATATTCTCATCTTGTGTACCAGGTATTACGACAGGCATAGATGACTCGAATTTCAGCCATTCAGCCTGCAAGAGAAGGAAGAAGAAATCAATTGATTCCCCAATCCACGGAAAGCATCCGTGGCTGATGGCACTGCTGAAGAGCGACTTTATTTCGTAGGATGCAGTCACAGTTCAGCCAGCTACATCATGTATTGCTTTTCTGGTTATCCGAAAACGTTAGTTGTTTGGCTGTCCCAAGACAGCCTCTATTGAAGCTAGTGACCAAGTAGACAACTAGCATTTTCAGAAGTCAGCAATGGCTACCTACATATTTCTGTCATAGTAGGCTGCCTTTAATCTCTTACTCATTTGCCTGGTAAATAGTAGGTATATGCTGGTACAGCTAGATACACTTTTTCTTACGAAATGTTTTATTTTGGGTATGAAAACGAATCACTATAGTCTGGGATCTTCGTGACTTACCATCAGTTAATACAGCCCTGAGTGTGGAGCTGCATCGGTGTAGGGGATGGGTGGAGTTGGCAGGCAGAGTTGAAAGGGAGCTGAATCTCCTCCCAGCCTCCGCCCACTGTCATTCTCTTACCAGGGCCTGGCATTCAGCAAGAGTCGGTAAAGAACTAGATGAGGTGGGGGCGGGGAGAGGGGTTGGGTGGAAGCTGCCAGAGTTTACTTTTCCTCTTAACAGGCTGGTGATTGGTTGCTCGGACTGCCTAGCAACCAATCACCAGCTTGTTTATAGGCTCCCCTGCCCAGTGCTGTGCTCTGTTGTAAAGCCTCGTACACACGATCAGATTTTCGGCAGGGAATTGTGTGATGACAGACTGTTGGCCTAAAATCCAACCGTTAGTAAGCTCCATCAAACGCTTGTTGTCCAACTTTCCACCAACAAATGTTGGATGGCAAGCTAGTATATTTTTGGCGGACATTGGACTGTTGTCAGATTTTCCTATCTTCTGTACACAAGTCCATCACACAAAAGTTGAAAGTACAAACACACATGCTCAGAATCAATGCTCACATGACATTAGCAGAAGGTGCCCAAAGGGTGGTGCTCAAGAGCTGAAATTCATAGTAGAACATCAATATGTTTTGTGTTTGTTGGCTGACAATTGTGTAGCGTTTGTATGCAAGATAAGTTCCTGGCACTCGCCCTTTGAACAAAAGTCTGACGCTTTGTTGGCCAACAATCTGATCATGTGTACCGGGCTTTAGTCTCCTTGCATCCTAAATCAGAACCATTCATTGGTTTTAGTTTTTTTTTTAATGCTATTTTTAATATAGCATTAAAATATTTACTTAACAAGGCAGTAATGATGTGTACAGTAGCCAATCATATTTTATGCTTATTTTATTTATCACAGTCAGATCAATGAAATATGCTTTTTGTTAATATTGTTAAAGTTGTTGTTAATATTTATTTTTGTAACTCAATTCTGCATCAAACATTTAACAGTGTAATTTCATGAGATAATTTACTAGGACGTGTGTAGGGGTTGGATTAAGGACAGGGCAGGGTAGGAGCCGGGTGGGGCAACTGGTGGACAGTAACTCATAAGGGCTGGCTAGTAGCTCGGGACTTGAAATTTTGAGCCCTGAGTTAAAACCAATGCTAAATACTTCTAGAGCCTTCTAAAAAATATATTCATAGACAGAAGGTATGATATCTTGTATCATAGCTAATAGCTAAAAAAGATTGGACATTTTCAATGTTTTACTTGTCTAAAAATATTGGTTGCACAATGGCAATAGAATGCAGTTTACCTACCACATACATTATATGGCTATAATGATGTGGCCCACCCAAAGGATTGAGTTTAGGTGTTTCCAGTGAAGGTATTGTTAATGTTACTGTGAAAAAGTATACAAAGAGCCGGCAATTCGAATATCCATATTCAAAAATGTATTATCTACATAGTGGTGAGATTAAAAGAGCAGCTTACACATTTTGGCGAATAGCCTTAATCATAGGATAATATATACTGAACAACCTTACGATTTATACAACCCCTACCCATTAACAAACAGGTGTAGACACATTGGAAGGAAAACATACAAAAATACTTCCAAAAATACTGTATCTATCTGCGTATAACACGCACTTTTTTCCCCCTAAAATCAGGGGGAAATCAGAGGTGCGTGTTATACGCCGATCCCCCTTTGTTTCTAGCCCTTCCTGCCGTTCTCTGCTGCTTCCCGGTATTTTCGGCCGCACTCGGCCGTTCTCGGCTATCTTCGGCCGAGTGTGACCGAAAATAGCCGAGAACAGCCGAGTGCGGCCGAAAATACCCGAAAGCAACCGAGAACTACCGAGCGTCGCCGAGATGCACAGGAAATCCGCTCTGTATCTCAGCGGCACTATTTTTAAATGGCAAAGACACAGACAAGACTGCAAATGACTGACAAGGCTGCAAATGACTGACAAGGCTGCAATGGAAGGCTGCAATGGAAGGCTGCAAATGACACTGATAAGGCTGCATTGATGGGCATTTAAATGTAAGTTATTTTCCTTAAACTTCCCTCCTAAAAGTTTTTTTTCTTTTAAATTCCCTCCTAAACTTGGGGTGCGTGTTATACGCCGGCGCGTGTTATACTCCGATAAATACGGTAATTCAAATTGTGTACAATATATGTGATATAAATAATATAACAGAAGCAGTCCCCGGGATAATATCACTGACAAAAGGCAGAATCATATCTAAAGAAAATAAAAAATTCTTTAGATACAGTTCTCCCAGTGATATTATCCCAGGATCCTTTGGACCTTCTTTTGTTATATTATTTATATCACATATATTGTACACTATTTGAATTCTTTTTGGAACACTTTTTGTGTGTTTTCTTTCCAATGTGTACATTTTTTGCAAGCATTTTCTCTGTAATGTGATCCATTTGACATGCTATACCACCTTGCTTGTTGCTTCCCAGACTCGCACCACTTGTTTTTTCAATTTGTTTTAATAGTTTTATGATCTATGCCTGTTTGTTAATGGATGAGGGTTGTAAAAATGGTAAGCTTGTTCAATATGTATTATGCTATGATTAAGGCTATTTGGTGAAACATGTAAGCTGCTCTTTTAATCTCACCGCTATGTAGCCAATAAAGTTTTGAACACGGATGTTCAAGTTGCCGGCTCTTCGTATACTTTTTCACAGTTTGTTTCAAGTGCTTGGAGAACACTCAGATCCAGAGCATCCGTTATTCTGAATTAGAGCTGCACGATTCTGGCTAAAATGAGAATCACAATTTTTTTGCTTAGAATAAAGATCACCATTCTCATGGTGTAACATCATCTTTTACATTATACAAAAACATTGGGCTAACTTTACTGTTTATTTTTTAATGAATTGAAGGATATTTTTCCCCAAAAATATACGTTTGAAAGGCCACTGCGCAAATACAGTGTGATATAAAATATTCCAACGATCGCCATTTTAATCTCTAGGGTCTCTGCTAAAAGAATATATATAATGTTTGGAGGTTCTAAGTACTTTTCTAGCTAAAAATACTGATTTTAACTTGTAAGCAGCCAGTGTCAGAAAAAGGTTTAGTCTTTAAAGAGGAAGTAAACCCTGATGAGTTTACTTCCTCTTTGATTCCCTGCAAAGGTAAAGCATAAAGGACTACTATGCATCGCATAGTAGCCCATTATGTGTCACTTACCTGACACAGGAGCCAGCAAAGTCACCGCTGTCCCCTGTAGTCCGGAGCATCCATCTTCTCAGTGGGTCTCGCTGCTCCGCCGCTGTCATTCGGCTAAGCCGCGATGACGTCACTCCCGCGCATGCGCACAGGACCCACCACTCGCGGCATTTAGTCGTTGACAGCGGTGCGCTCAGTGCACCTGTGCGCCGCTGTCTACGGCACATGCGCCGTAGACAGTGGTGCCTGTCTTTCAGCAAATATCTCCTAAACCGTGTAGGTTTAGGATATATTTCTTGGACCTACAGGTAAGCCTTAATCTAGGCTTACCTGTAGATCAAAGTGGTTTGTAAGGGTTTACAACCACTTTAAGTGTTTATACTGACCTAATTTGCAGACAGAAGTTCAACCCTTTGATCTAAAAGAACCAAATGATACAATGTTTATAGTTATATCTTAGCGCTGAGCAATGATGATAAACATTTGCCTACATAGTATCATGGAAATACTGGATTAGGATTGTAAGGGGGGTTAAATCGAGATTGCAATTTTTTTTTTTTTACGATTAATCGTGCAGCTCTATTCTGAATTCCTGCCTGGAAATCTATGTTCTCTGAAGTGATTGCTGCA
The DNA here is from genome assembly GCF_037356315.1 of Lithobates pipiens. Taxonomy (NCBI): domain Eukaryota; kingdom Metazoa; phylum Chordata; class Amphibia; order Anura; family Ranidae; genus Lithobates; species Lithobates pipiens. The sequence goes on from NW_027507718.1 coordinate 406,298,778, forward strand.
AGTGTTTCTTTTTACTGTGAGGCTGGGTTCACACCGCTGCGGGGGGAGAACCGGATGTGATTCGCACAGCAAATCACATCCGATCTCCGTAGCGCTGCGAGTTCAGCCATACAGATAGTATGGCTGAACTCGCAGCGGTCCCGCAGCAAACTCACACGGGACCCTTTTTTGGGTCCGCAACGGAATCGGATCGCATGGGGGTTCACACCATGCGATCCGATTCCTGTGCGAGTCGGCAGATCGCACTGCGATATGCCGACGGATCTGGGGGTGTCATTAACATAACATTGACACCCCCAGCCGTCCGCATAGGGCAGTGTGAACTGCCGGCGGGAGGTATGCGATGCGGGAAAACGCCGCGGATTCGCGGCGTTCCCGCATCGCAGCAATGTGAACCTAGCCTTAATGTTACTGCAACAGTAAGACATTTTGGACAATTGTGTACTTCCAAGCCTGTGGCAACGGTATAGGGAGATACTTTCCCTGTGGGGCGTGCCAACTGTGAGGGGTGTAGATTCCTCCAGTTCTTTATGTCTAGGGAAGAATTGTCAGCAGCCCCCTCTGGTTTGCATAACTGAGTCTCAGGGGTTACTTCTGGGGTGCTAACATGGGAGCTTTCCTCCTGCGTCACTTTTCCTTTGTGGAAGGATGAAGCTGTTGAGGATCAGGAGTCTGCATCATCTCAGGCGTAGACTTAGGGTAGACCTAGGGTCTGTGGTAGTCTGTAACAGAAAGGGTAACAGTGGGCTTCCTGGTGGACATGGATTGAGTGAACAAACTGAGACTGTAGCTTCTGGAGTCAAATAACTGGATTTGGGTTCTGGCAGCTAAGAATCCCAAACTTTCTGCATCTCAGGAAATGGTGCATTCAATTCGGCACACCCAGGTTTTTTTCTCCACTTAAGCAATTTTCTCAGCAGTACCTCATGGAGTTCTACAAAATAGTGTTCTCTACCTGATGACTTGGCCACTTTCTGCTTGAGACCTCAATAGGTCCTGGTAAGGTGCCACAGATGAGAGGTTAGAGGCCCTTTTTAATCCTGTGGTGGGAGCAGATCTGTAAGAGGTAGTGTCTCTAATGGGGAATTTTGCCAAATCCTCAGTTTGGGCAAAGCATATGCATCATTCTGAGGATTTGATCCAAGGGGATACTGCTATTAGGCAGTTTCTGGAGGATTTCCTGAAGCCTTGAGTTTGTGGATGCCTTGGCTGTCTCTTCATAGAGCAGCCTTCCAGGTTGGTCATGGTCTGTCCATATGAGGATCCCATGATTCAAATGACAATAGTTGTCAGGCCTACTGTTCCAGCATGACTGTGCCCTTTGCACAAAGCCAGGTCCATAAACACCTGGTTTGATATCCATAAATATATGGATGGTGTTTGATGAGTTTGGTGTGGTGGAACATGAGAGCTCTGATCTCAACCCTAATGAACACCTATGGAATTATTTGAATGCAGATTATGAGCCAAGTCTTCTCATCCAGTATTGGTACCTGAATTCACAAATGCTCAGTCACAATCTTGTACAAAGCTTTCCCTAAAAAGTGGGGACGGTTATAATTGCACAGGGGCCAACTCCATATTAAATGCCAATTGTTTTGGATTGGGATATTCAATAAGCTCATATAGGTGTGATGGTCAGGTGTCTACTTGTGTTTGGCCTTAAAGTGTATATATATGTATGGTTAAATAGGAAAAACATACCTTCCATATTACTTTTTAACATAACAATTACATCATTAATACAATCTGTATTCTGTATATAAAGGACACTAGGAAAAAATTAATAGGATGGCATATGTCCTTTATTTCCTAGTGGGGAGCAGCGAGTAGAGTGGACGTGGTCAGTAAACCTCAGCACTGATGATAGCCGTATATCCCTGATTCAGTGTAATGAGGATGTCTATTGCCAAATCCTTGTGGTGAGAGAGATCACAGCAAATGACACTGGAATATTCATGTGCTTCTATGAAGGAACTAATGCTACCTCAACTGTTCATGTGTCTGTCATAGGTAAGTGGATTTGTGTTGTACTTTTAGATTGTGTGCACACTGTGTAGCACTCTCCATCTTACCGATCTACTATAACACCTGACAGGAAGCTATATTATTCCTTATCCAGAACTACCACTCTGATTTAAACTTTTAGATTCCAGTTAACTTCCAGGGCATATGTAAATCTAATGCCGCATACACACGACCGCACTTTCCGGCAGACTAGGTCCGAAGGGATTAGTCCATCGGACAATCCGATCGTGTGTGGGCTAGTCCGATCATTTTTTCGAAAAAAAATCAGATGGACCTAGAAATAGAACATGTTTCAAAACCGTTCGTCTGTGTGCTGGTCCGACTGACCAAATACGACGCAAGGCTAGCTATTGGCTACTGGCTATTGAACTTCCTTGTCCCGTTTACGTCATCACGTTCAAAACTAAGGACTTACGAATGGACTTAGTCCGTTTGTGTGTGGCCAAGTCCGTTTGTTCAGAAAGACCATCGGACCTAGCCTGCTGGAAAGCCCGGTCGTGTGTACGCGGCATTAGTTTTGTTTTGTTGAACCCATAACAGTCATTTACAGTTTATGTCTTGCTAGAACCTTTTTTAATTTTGGATACTATAGAGAACAGTTAGAACATCTGCCGGCTTGTCATTGCTATTTATGTGCCCACTGGGTAGGTTCACCTTCTCTTTTTATACAGATGAGTGGCCATTGTCACAGGGAAAGAAAGCGATGGGAAATCTAAAATGTTAAAGTTGTCACCAGACCCAGAGGTGAGGGGTTTTCTTCCAACGAGAAAACCTTTCCCAGTGGAACACCAACAGGGGTCCTGTTTTCTTCTCCTTTTCAAAGTGAAAAAATAAAAAAAATTTTTAGTTAACACTTTAGGCCCTGTTCACATATAGGGAATTTCAAATCACGGCAAAACCACGATTGTCGTGTGACAAACCATGCAAGAATCACGGCAAAGCATGAGTGTATAAGATCATGCCTGGCTTAGAACCAAAATTTGGTCCCTGAGTTTCTTTTGCATGACAAACGTGCATCAAGTGAAAGGGCTGCTCTATATGCAAAATGTGTTTCAGCGCATGAATCATGCTTTTTAAATCGCTAGCAGGATCCCGTCCCGCTATGTGATGTGTGAACAGGACTTTAATTCTGACACTTTGATACATGAGGTACAATGAAAGTCAACTTAACGAGTCTACTAAGCTGAACTAACAACCCAACCTACTCTAGGAATCACAACTGTGGGCTGGAACTAAGAAAAAGGGAGTAATCTTCCTATTTTAGTGTTTACAGCAGTGCACAAGTAAATAAAATAAAAAAGGCCTTTGCGCTACTACTTATAGGTGTAAGACTAGGAAAAAATAGTGATGGACCTCATACAAGAAAAAAAAAAATATATGAGTAAATAAGTGATACAATGAATACAATTTAAATACACTAAACAAGTGTTATCAACTCTAAATAAATGTGCACGTGCAAATTGCAAATAAAGTGCTAATAACTGCAGCTGGACCTAGTAGTATTCACATAATACCAAACAATAAAAAATAAAATCCATAATGATCCTGCGCAGATACAATGTGTAATAATAAATATTTAAAGTGCTGCGTGCTAAAAATAAAGAAATAAATAATAAATATTTAGAGAGCAGGCACAAAATTTAGTCCATATGATAAGTCTTTAAATGTTGTTCAACGGCACCAGAGGTATTCAGATAGATTCAACTCAGAGAAACAGCAAGTGAAAAGTATTCATATAGCACGGAAAGATATGGACTCTCAAAACTCTCACCTCCACTCCTTAATAAAATAGCACAAGTAAAGTAAATAGCCTCCGTTCTCTCCTTTACCACCAGGGGGTCTTCAACTGTAAATAACTCAAAAATCATGGACATCCACACTGGGCCACCAGGGGGCCATTCATCCCTGTATTAACTGAATTGTGAACCAGGTAGCGATTTCTACGAATATATGCCGATCAATGAAAATATATAGGAAGAAGGGAAAGGCTCTAATAGTGTAGTATATTAGTAAAACGAATGGTTTAATTTATTAAAATACGAATCAGACTCTCACATTTAATAAAAAAATAAACAGCACACAAAGAAAATGGTGTCCTGGCGTCTTCCGCCAGTCTTACGCCACTTCCAGTATTACGTCACGGCCACTCAGTGTGGATGTCCATGATTTTCGAGTTATTTACAGTTGAAGACCCCCTGGTGGTAAAGGAGAGAACGGAGGCCATTTATCAAGGAGTGGAGGTGAGAGTTCGGAGAGCCCATATCTTTCCGTGCTATATGAATACTTTTCACTTGCTGTTTCTCTGAGTTGAATCTATCTGAATACCTCTGGTGCCGTTGAACAACATTTAAAGACTTATTATATGGGCTAAATTTTGTGCCTGCTCTCTAAATATTTATTATTTATTTATTTATTTTTAGCACGCAGCACTTTAAATATTTTTTTAGTACACATTGTATCCGCACAGGATCATTATGGATTTTACAGCAGTGCACAGTTTCTGTAGACAGAATATGAAAATGCCAGTTGTAGCCAGAGTTGAATCTAGTAAGTCAGGCATACAATATGATTATTTACATTCACTCTAATTATAACGGCAAATTTGTCGACTTTTGTCTGATGCAGGGTTAGTCTATCAGTTCAGAATACCCCAATAAAATCTACCCACTAACTAGGAACTAGTAATATCTAACAGATAAAAATGTTTAGTAAATACCGCAAAAAAAGTAACATTTGTAAAAACAATGTAATGTCATCTTTAGACCAGGAATATCCATTTGTGCCAACTGATAATCCTATTGTTGTGACCATCCATGGCACCGCTTCCAGCAATGAATCTGTCACCATACCATGCCTGGCCTCAAGACCTGATCTCAACATGACTCTGCGTACGGTAAGCAACACACTAACAGGTTTTATGTTGACTGTGGAATTATGGATTTATAAATACTAATAGGTCCTGGTCTTCATTAAAGCAGGACTTCAGACATTTTTCATCTTTCCATCTAATAAATACTATGCCCTTGTTTTAACTTTGGATAGTAAAACATTTTTTTGCTGCCAGTAAATACCTTATACACTTCCTATTTCTTCTATGGTCATTAGCCTAGACTTATGACATCATGCACAGCTCTCTCTCTCACTGTTGTGAGAGCTAGGGAGGGGGGGATGAGTCATAAGAGGGCCAATGAGAGCTGCAGAGCTGGAGGTGTGCCTCTGTGTGTCTGTGTAAATTCAGGAAGTGAACAGGCAGCAGCTTCAGCTGCCCACAATTAAAATGGTTGCAGCCAGACTCAGTGGAGGGAGATTTCTGCAGCATATTTGGCAAGTACAGAATCACAGTATATATAAAATAATATGCAAAGTGGTTGGAGGGAAGCTTCAGAATGGCAAAGACGTTTTTATTAAAAATTATGTGAGCAGACTGCAGTTCCTCTTTAACCACTTCCAGCCCAAGGTCCAGGGACGTCCTTGACTTTGCGGGGTATATCTGAATGATGCCTGCAGCTACAGACATCATTCAGAAATCATCTTTTAGTGCCGGCGATTCCCTACACCAGGGATATGCAATTAGCGGACCTCTAGCTGTTGCAGAACTACAAGTCCCATCATGCATAGCAAGACTCTCACAGCCACAAGCATGACAGCCAGAGGCAGAGGCATGATGGGACTTGTAGTTTTGCAACAGCTGGAGGTCCACTAATTGCATATCCCTGCCCTACACAATAAGAATGATCATAGCGACTGTTCCGCTGCTCGATCGTTCTTACGGGCGGCAAGAGGGGGCACCACCCCTCTCGCCACCCTCCCGTGCTTCTACCGACTCGGTGAGTTGGAGACAGGATCCGCCGGCCTCGGATGGTAATCATAGATATTTCCGGCGGACCAAATGGTCGCTGGAGTCTCTATGATCGTTTGGAGGCCGGGTGTGATGTTATGACATCACTCCCGGTCTCTGCATTCAAACGAATGGTGGCGCCTCGGCTGGGAAGCCGAGATTGTTAATTTATTTTTTTAATTTCAGGCTTCCCTGCCTAGAGGTGAGATTTGGGGTCTTAGACCCCATATCTCACTGGAAAGAGGACTGATCATGCCATATTCCTATTACATGAGATGTTTACATTCCTTGTAATAGGAATAAAAGTGATCAAAAAAAATGTTTTTTTTGAAAGTGTCAAACTAAAAAAATAAAAATAAAATTAACAATAAAATAAAATAAAATGTAAAGCTCCCCTGTCCCCATGAGCTCGCATGCAGAAGCAAGGGCATACGTAAGTCCCGCCCACATATGAAAAAGGTGTTCAAACCACACATGTGAGGTATCGCCACAAACGTAAGAGCAAGAGCATTCATTCTAGACCTAGACCTCCTATGTCATCACGCCTGGCCTCTGCATTCAAACAAATGGAGGCACCTCGGCTGGGAAGCCGGGATCGTTCATTTTTTTTTTATTTCAGGCTTTCCAGCCTAGAGGTGAGATGTGGGGTCTTATTGACCCCATATCTCACTGTAAAGAGGACTGATCATGCCATATTCCTATTACAAGGGATGTTTACATTCCCTGTAATAGGAATAAAAGTGATCAAAACATTTTTTTTTCTTTTTTTTAAAGTGTCGTATATGAAAACGGTGTTCAAACCACAAATGTGAGGTATCACCGTGAACGTTAGAGCGAGAGCATTAATTCTAGACCTAGAGCTCCTCTGTAACCAGTAAAAACATTTAAAACATCGCCTATGGGGATTTTAACATACTGAAGTTTGGCGCCATTCCACGAGTGTGTGCAATTTTGAAGCGTGACATGTTAGGTATCTATTTATTCTGCGTAACTTCATCTTTCACATTATGCAAAAAAGTTGGGCTAACTTTAATTTCTTGTTTTTTTAAAGCATGAAAATGTTTTTTTTTTCAAAAAAAATTTGTTTGAAAAATTGCTGCGCAAATACTGTGCCAGATAAAAAGTTGTAACGACCTCTATTGTATTCTCTAGGATCTTTGCTAAAAAACATATATAATGTTTGGGGGTTCTATGTAATTTTCTAGCAAATTATGAATTTTACATGTAGGATCGAAATGTCAGAATTGGCCTGGATGGGAAGTGGTTAAGTAGCTTAAAGAAGAGCTATCATTAAAAAAATGTTAATAGTATGTAATGTTCCAGGGGCCGAGCACATATAGCACTTGGTGCTGTTCAAGTGCATCCCTTGGATTCTAAGCAGCCCGTTCAAACAGGTTTCCCTCTCTCATCCAACAATGTCACTGTAAAGGACATGGATTTGTGATTGATAGCTTTTTTTTTATGAACGCATCGCTGCCATTCACAATGATCACACAGCCTGCAGTGCTGTTTGTCTTTGAGCAGCTGCTTTCTTCCATACATTTTATGAATGAGCATATACTGCTTACATTTTATGAATGAGCAATCAGCACTGTTGGGCTGTGTCATACAGTGCACCGTTCCTCTCACTTTCTGTTTGCCTGCACCAGTTCCCATGGTACGGTAGTAGCATTCAATCCAGCTGTGCAGTTTGTAACGTAGTACATACACTACTTTTGGTGTGGTCCGGTGCAATTTCAGCCCATTCATTTGAAATCACACTGGACCCAGAATAAATGGAAATTTCACAGGAATACACAGAACGTTCCTGTGTGATTCATGGTGTGACCTGGCCCTAACAGCAGACACTGAGGGCAGCGGAAGCCACAGCCTCCTGCTAATGTCAGTCAAAGTCCTGTCAGGAAGGAGCAGTGGTCATGGCTTTCCAGAGCTTTGTGTGTGTGTGTCTATGGCCGAACGGGTGACCACATAGGGCATGTCTTGCTAAGGAGGTACCTAGGGCAGGGAGATGCAGACAGCGCAGGCAGGAGATTTTCAGAAGCAAAAGTAATGCTGGATTCACACCTATGCAGTTTTAGTGCTTTTTGCATTTTGCAGATTTGCACTAAAGTCCATTTAACATTGTTTCCTATGGAACATGTTTCTGTAGCCCAAGCTGCAAAATTAAAAAAGCACTAAAACTGCATAAGTGTGAATCCAGCCTTAGGGACCACTCTGAGTATAACCCATTTTTTAGTTTAATAATAAAAAAAATAAAAATAACCTTATATCACTTTAAGTTGAAAGTATGTGCTGTTTGGGGCATTATCATCCTGTAAAAAATATGTATTGGTTATTAGAATACAAAATGGGATGTCCCACATTAATCTTATTGAGTGAAGGTAGAGGGGAATTCTTATTTTTGCTATACCCTGAACTACAGCAGCGGCTGCTCTATTAGGGGTGCAGAAGGGCCGCCCCCCTAATTCATGCGCCCGGCTCCAAATCTACATACAGGACACTGGATGCATGGATTTCTATGGGGTTTCTTTTTTTTCAAGCACGTGATTAGAGACTGAGGCTCTAATTGGCTTTATAAAAGAGTGGGCTTACCCACTTGACAATAGTGAATTAATATTCGCTATTGTCTTCCTGTTTCTCCTCCCGGCCGATCGGGAAGCGGATCTTTAGACCCGATTGGTAGAGGGGAGAAGAGGTCATATTGGCCGAGAGTAGGGGGGGGGCACCTAAGAGGAGACGCAAGGGGTAGCCTACATACCTCTGTTGTATGCAAAGCTTGATTCAGTAGCTTTACTTGCTGGGTGTAAATCAGAAAAAATAGTTATCAATTTTCAGAATTTTCAAAAATAATTTATTTTTTAATTTTAGGTTTTATTTTGAGACCCTCTTCTATGCTAACCTGCTAAGCTACTTCATCATATCTGTGTGCATGTACTTAGACATGCTTCAAATTTTCCAAATCTTCTTTCAGACCATTGTGCATATCATAATATCATATATGTTCCCGCTTTATCTCTGAACTAGGTGTGACTAGTTAGGAAAGAATACATTCCATGAGATCATGTAAATAATGAACAATGTTTATTTCTAAGAAACTCGCAGACAACACGTTTGTTCCCAATGGACACAGTATTCAGTGGCATTATCAGAAGGGGTTTACTATCTCCAGTAGATTGGTGAGGTTTGCGGATATGGTCTTCTGTGAGACAACTGTCAATGAAGAAATATACAGATCCCACGGATTTATTATTGTAGTTCTAGGTAAGAACAATTCAGTTGCTCTTCAGTAACAACCACAAGCTATCATTTGTTCTCCAGTATTATTAATTAATAATTATTTTATTTTTTGTTGTCAGAGTATATGATCTATAGACTGTCAATGAATCCATATCCTCAGATCAAACTGGCTGTGGGGGACAGATTGGAAATAACCTGCAAAGCTCACATGCCATTAAATGTCAGAGCCCAATTCAGCTGGGACTATCCTTCAATGATGGTAATTATAGTTGGTATTTAGTGTATAGTTTGTTTCTTTCACGCCTTAAAATAGAACTAGGTAAATGCAAAACATATTTGTTAATTTTGGATAGCGTGAGGGAGGATTATAACCCCTGGTATTTTTTTGCCTGTGTACTATTGGGGAGATTTCCCTTTCCTTCTTGTAGCGTAGCCAAAACAGGAAGTGACAATAAATCCCTCCATAATGGGAGGATGCCTTTTTTGTTACAAGAACTAGTGTCCTCTATAAGAAGATTTCCCCTATATTCATGTTCTGGGGACAACCAAAAATGTGAGTTTTTTTTCTTCATTTTTGTTGGTCATAATAAACAGCACAGAAGAGGGTGTGAATTGCCCTTACAGGGACACAGCAATAAAAGCCTGATAGGTATTCCAGTCCCTCTCCTCCTCCTAAAACTAAGGAAAAATGTTTTGCCTGTAGTTTCAGTTTTTTTGTAAAGACTAAAAATGTTGGCATAAACATGCACCATCAGAATAGTCATCTTCTACATGTTCTCATGACCCATCACTGTTTGTGTGTGTATGTGACTAGTTCCACAAGTTCCACAAGGATTGGACATATGCATGGATTCACAATTGAGCGTGAGCATTTTCATGTGATTTTGGGGTGTGTTTTTTTTTGTTTTTTTTGTTTAGCTAATGTAATTAAGATAGATGTTAACTGTTTTCTTAGGCTTGCCATAGATGGATTTTTTGTTTTTGCTACAGCCAGCGGGCTAAAGGAAAAAAAATTAATGGTAATTAAATGCACACAATTGAGTTGGATAGAGGAATCCTCCCCACTGAGACATTGGGATTGATCTACTAAAGGCAAATCCACTGTGCACCACAAGTGCATTGCAAGTGCACTTGGAAGTACAGTCTCTGTAGTTCTGAGGGGAAGATCTGAAATGAGGGGAAGCGCTGCTAAATTATATCATCCAATCATGTGCAAGCAAAAATTCAGTTTTTTATTTTTCTTGCATGGTCCCCTCAGATCTACAGCAATTTCACTTCCAAGTGCACATGTAGTGCACAGTGGATTTCCCTTTAGTAAATAAACTCTATTGTGTTCTGAAAGTGGAGACTCTCTGCTATCAGAATACACTGATCAGCAGTTGCAGCCCATTGGCTCATTGAGAAAAGTTTTCCAACAAGCCTGCTCAACAGAAATCAATCGTTAGAGCAACCACACATGGAGCAAATTTCAACCGGTCCCTGGTGAACTGGCCTAAATTTGACCCATCTGTATCCAGCTTTAGGTTCAAATACATTATAATTATTATTCAGAGTTTTACTAATACAATAGTCCAAGGGACATGCCCCAGCATTGAAGTCTTTGCCATCATTAACAGCTAATGTATTTGTATTTGACACCTTGTAAGACAAAGAGGCTTAGCTGGAAAAAAGAGGACTGATCTTAAATTTCAGGTAGTTACTCTATGACAGAATGTATTTTCTGTTTTAATAGAATAAAATTACGGTTGTATTCCTCTGTGTTAGAACACGACTGAAGTGAAGGGTATGATGTTTGTGATTTTAGGTTAATGGAGTTACACAAGGGAAACTCAATTCTGCACCGACCGAAACGGAACAGTTAAGTACACTAACCATAGAAGAGGTAAATTTGAACGACGGAGGGAATTACAGCTGCACAGCAGATACAAGCAGAATGAATAAGACTAACAGCACCACAGTCATTGTGTATGGTGAGTACTTTATAATGTCACTTTTCCTCAGAGCCACAGTCTTGGCTATTGCCTGGGTTGGATTTATACAAGGCCAGCTATGCTTCTGGGTCAGGGGTTGGGGCCTGTTTCTTTGGGAAGCACTGGCTGGCTCATACATACTCGTTTATCGTTTTTGCTCTCCCGAGCTACTGCACTGTTCAGGGTCATCTGATTGACGTCTGTAATTGTGGTAAAATTGGTAGTTCTTTTTTGTGAGCTCATTTATTTTTATTGGACTTGTTTATTTGGGACCCAGTGAACTGTATATTTATAGATTCAGATTTATGTGGATGTATATTTATTTGTTTTTGACATGAGGACATGTAGTGCACATTCATTTTTAATGTCATCCCAACACACTTACAGGTACATACCATTAGACATGGAGGAGCTTTGTGGTGTTCTGTAGGAGTCAATTTAATTTTAGTCTCTTCCAAAGATAATATGCTGTCTTAATACACTGCATTTGTAGAAAATTGTACATTTAATTGTAATTATAATCAACATTATATATTATTTATATCTATTTATTGTGTCTGCGTGTTTTCATTTAGCTTAAGGGTCCATAAGCGTTACTGCTCACATTGCAGCATGCGTTTTCACACACAACTCCTAGGGGGAGATTTACTAAAATTGGAGAGTGCACAATTTGGTGCAGCTCTGCATCGAAGCCAATCAGCTTCCAGTTTTTTTTTTTGTTAAAACTTCATTGAACAAACTGGAGTTAAGCCGGTCATAGATATTAGCTGATACCACAGTTGCAGGAAAAAAAAATCACTTGAATCCCCCATCAACACAGTCAGCATTGATAGGGGAATCCCCCTGGCTCTGCTGACAATAATCACATCCTAAAATCCGACATGCTGGTTGTACCCAAATCAATTGATTAATCATAATCAGCCTGGCCATACATGGTTGGAATCTCGTTCAGTCCCTGCTGAACTGGCCCATAGTAAAACTGTCTATGGCTGACTTTAGAAGCCGATTGGCTACCATGCACAGCTGCACCAGAATTTTAGTGCTGCAGTTTTAGTAAATCCCCCCATAGTGTATGTGCAATAGACTGCATGCTCGTTTCTTTCTGCTTTTTGTGCTCAAAACAATTGAATCTAACCAGCATCATGTTGCAGTGCATAAAGGAACAATCACATGCATTGACTTGCATTGCATTGAAAACATAGATGCATTCTTTGGTCCACTAAAAGCCACTGTTTGCATGTCAACATGACAAAATATGCATGTCAGCATTTAAAAAATGGTGGCACTTAGGCTATTACAGACATATTCATACTACAGCCATGCAGGCTTTTGGAAGGCCTGTGTCACATTTACCAAAGGTTCTTCGCTTTATACACATTAGTGTCATTCAAATGTATGCTGAATGCTATAGCTACCATAAATCACTGCCAGAAAGTTTTGGGCCTTCTATGCAACTTGGCCTAATGGCAGTAGTATGGTGTGGTATGGCTATAGTTATGCCATTAACTGAAACACAAACAGAGGATCTCTACTTTCTCAGCCTAGCTGAGGTTTACACGTACATTATGGTATTGCTGGATTTTCCATAGAAATTCAAAAAGGAAGTGCTCCGGTGAGAGAAACCAGGAAACTCCGCCCACAGCAGACCCATGGCTGTCACATTAGAGTTACATTTAGACAGAGAGCTACTATCCAGGGTTACAAACAACAATAGACAGCCAGCAGGCGATTGCAACCTACATTGTTCCAGCCAAAACATAAAACATTGGATAGTTGAACGTGATTTCCACATGCATGTAATATGCCTAGACATAAAAAAAAACTTTAGAAAAAATATATAAACTCGTTTCTCAGCTCAGGTTTTCAGTTTAAAACATGTTTTACATTTTGTTAATTGTTTTATGATTTGATCAAGTGACTTCAGTAGTACCTTCACACTGTAGTGTAAAGTGCAGCATGGTTGAGTTGCTAAACAAATGTATTTTCAGAAAAACCCTTTATATTAATTGATGACAACATGGAGAAGTTGTTCCTAGTGAAATCTGGAAATCGTGTCAAGATACCAGTAAAATTTACAGCATTTCCTGATCCTGAGGCCAAATGGTAAGAGCTTTTTCCTGAAATCCTTCCGAAAGGCACTCATATGTTTCATTCAAAAAGTAATATTATCGTGTCTTTCTTACAGGTACAAAAATGGAAAAATCTTTCACAATCACAAAACGCCATACCTCCTGTCTATCAATGAATGCAGTGAAAGGGACTCTGGCAATTATACAGTTGTTCTTACTAACCCTCGGACAAAGGATAGTGAGAAGTACAGTTTCCAGCTCATTGTGCATAGTGAGTTAATTCTTTCCATCGAAAAGAAATAGATAAATGTTTTATTAGAAAATAAATGAAAAAAGGTAAAAAGAGAGAATAAAACCCACGTTATCTTTCTTTCTAGTCCCTCCACACATATGTGAAAAGGGAGTATCTACTTCTGTGGAATCAATCAAGTTTGGCAAACGTTCTACCCTAACTTGTACTGCATCTGGGATTCCGGCACCAGTTAACATCCAGTGGACATGGCAGCTGCTGGACGAATGCATCTCATCATCTCCGTAAGTGAACTGCTCAGGTCTTATAAATATGAAGTTCCCCTTTAAAGTGGTTGCATTCTATGTATAAGTTTAGAAAGACCTTCAGTATGAATCGTCCCCCACAACCCCTCTAATACTTACCCGAGTCCGATCTCGATCTAGCTCCTGCTGCTGTCAATCATAGCTAATGAGCATGCACGAATGCCCCCATAGCAAGTTGCTTGTTATGGGGCACTTGAGGGGAGCCCCAAGCGCCAGCGGGGGACATAAGAAGGGGAGGATTGGGGCTGCTCTGTGCAAAACCATTGCACAGAGCAGGTAAGTGTACCATGTTTTTTTTTTTAAAGGAAAAAAATTTGCCTTTAGTAACCCTTTAAAACCCAACTTCAGCCAAACCTTTTTTTATTTCAGTGGGTAAGAATCAGAGCTTTTGTCAAGATTATGTTGTTTATGTCACATGAGAGACTTGCCAATAAAAAGTTGTCCCTAGGCAGCGCTTGCATTAACGTGCATAAAATAATCAAAATCCATCATGAATTATCTCAACCATCAAACTATAAATGAAAATATGGAAAAAAATAGGGAAAAAAATATATATATAAAAATAGAAAAGTCCTTAAACTGAACTAGTGCAAATGTCTTTATAGAATATGAAACGGGAAGCGACACACAGGAACAACCGGACAACAGGAACTAGTGCAAATGTCTTTAAATAATATGAGACCTGAAGTAATGCACAAGGACAACCGCTTTGAGGGGTTGTTCCTGTGTGTTACTTCCGGTCCGCAGGTGGAACACATGCCAGGCCATGGGTAGCATCCATCTTTTTAGATGTAACATGTGGACTGGTCTGTATGATGTTCAATGGATTTAGTAGTGCTTTTTAACTACTTTTAATTCATTTATAAAGAGATTTTATAGTATGAGAATCTCCTTCTCCATTTTTATTTAATTCATACTGCCTGTCTATTGACCATACTGGAGTAATATCAGGATCGCATTGAGGAGGAGAAAGGATTTCTACCAGGAGCCACCAGAAAGATCGGGACAGGTCTCCCAATGACCCATAAGTGTTTATGACTTCTCTTGCTGCACAGTAAGGGGGTCACTGACATCTGGTGAGTGCAGTGTGTTCTGCCAATCACAAGGTGGATTATTCACTATATGGGGTATCCTGGGAACCTGGTACTCAAGCACTCAAGATTTCATATTCTATAAAGACATTTGCACTAGTTCACTTTAAGGACTTTTTTATTTTTAAAATGGCCCAGTCAAAGTCCAGACCTAAATCCAATTGAGAATCTGTGGCAAGACTTGGAAAATGCTGTGCACAGATGCTTTCCATCCAATCTGACAGGGCTTGAGCTATTTTGCAATGTTTTGGTTGCAACATGACAAAATGTGGAAAATTCCAAGGGGTATAAATAGTTTTTCAAGGCACTGTATATATTTTTTCCATATTTGAATTTATAGTTTGATGGTTGTGATATTTCATGATGGTAGATTTTTGATTATTTTATGCACATTAATGCAAACGCTGCCTAGGGACAACTTTTTATTGGTTAGAATTCCTATTAGAAATATTAGACAGCAGCTGCATTCACCAGGATTATTGTTTAAGTAGGCTCGGTGATTTGGTAATATATTTACAGTACATGAGAGACTTACCCCACTTAATTTCTGGTTAACAGAGTATCACAAGGACAGGAAACAAAAAACAAATGTGATACGTCTTTACTGAGGACATGAACATGAACAAAAGCCCCCTTTATTGAGTATAATGCTGAAGGGTTAGAAAATCTGTCTGGGTTTTTATATCTTTTTGTGCAAGTGACACCCAAACCTCTCATTTCTTGTCCCAATGTCACAAGGACTGTGATTGAGGGAAAATCTCTACAGTTACTACACAAACAGCATGAACATGACACAAGTTCAGACTCCTAAGATCTATTTCACATGGGCTTCAGCTTGCATAAGTGCAGTGTATAGCAGTATATGAAACGTTCAGACAGCTTTTGCAAAGCTTTCAGCAATCTTCATGCGGCTAACTTTAAAGCACCTTTCATCTCCTGTATGGCAAAGTTATACATAGATCTTAATGGGGTGCTAATTGTCACTTTAAAGGTTGCGCTTGGCTTTTCCATTTTGTTGTCACTTTAAACAAGCTGTTAGCAGTCTTCTGCAGTCATTCAGCAAGTTTTTCAGTAGTGTTGAAGCCTTCCAGCAGCTTGTTTAAAGTGGCAATCAACACTCCCATTAGGATCTGTGTTCAGCATTTACAAACTGGAGCTGAATGGTACTTTGAAAGCTTCAACAAAGCTCGCTGTTCATACTGATCTTATACAAGATGAAGCCTGTGTGAAACTGGCCTAACTCACTCTGTGGGAAATAAAAAATAACAATTTGGGAGAAGTTTAGTTTAGCTTTAGATGCTTAAAATCTAAAGGAACCCATAAACGTGAAATGGCAATGAGGTGTACAGACACTCGGTCTGTATTTGTGGTGCCAGCATCATCACATTTTGTTGGTGGTACTCTCACACAACAGCTATTGCCTATTTTAGTCATTTCAAATAGGGGGCATCTTATGTCTGTGGTTACTATTAAAATGACAGATCATGCTACAAGCATGCATAAAGTTTACTACCTAGAGCAGTGATGGTGAACCTTGGCACCCCAGATGTTTTGGAACTACATTTCCCATGATGCTCATGTACCCTGCAGTATAGTTGAGCATCATGGGAAATGTAGTTCCAAAACATCTGGGATGCCAAGGTTCGCCATCACTGACCTAGAGTGTCAGAACTTTGCCTGTTCAGAGTGGCCCAGCATTCAGCCATAGCAAAGTTCATTGAAGATACCTCTAGATACCTTGATACGTGTGATTAGCCTTCTGACAGTCGTGAATTAATTGTTTAAGATATTCCATGATAGATCTATGTACAAATATACATATATTTCAGTAAAAGCTAATGTTTATTGTAATCCTTAAAAACAGTATAAATTGACCCTGTGCATAAACCCCTATCTAAAAGTAATAGGCAAGTACAGCAGGGTCCCATTGTCAGATAATGAAACAGTTGTTTTTGCCTAATGTGAAGATTAGTTACCAAAATGTGCTACAAGGTGTTAAACATATTTTTCTTACTGTATTTGAAACTACTGTACATTTTTTTTCTAAAATAACACTAATGTTATACTTACCTGCTCTGTACATTAGTATTGCAAAGAGTGGCCCGCAACTTCTTCTTCTGGGGCCCCCCACCGAAGCTCTTGGCTTTTCCTCTTCCTGGTGTGCCACCATATGAAACCACTCCCTAGGGTGGTGCAGCTGTGGGCTTCATCCCAAGTCAGACAGTATGTGTCTTTTGACTTACACAGTGCTTCTCACCCCCCTCACCCCAAGCCCCAGCTCTTTGCTCACAGGGTTTGTTGACAGCAGCCAATGGCTCCTGCTGTTGCCTCTGTGAGGGGGGAGAGAGGAGAGAGCTGTAGGTGAGCACAGTGCTGGCTTGATATAGGACTCAGGTAAGTATACAGGGGTTTGTGGGAGCAATACAAACACTGGGACATTTTTTCCTTAATGCAGGGAATGCCTCAAGGTAAAAAATGTCTACCCATTAGAACCACTTTAAGCTAGCTATTCCCAAGCCAAAAGGAAGGTCATGAAGTGTTTAATATTGTTAATGATGGTAGAGGCATCTTCTAATGCTCTTAAGATTGACTCAACTAAGTGGTATTACAGAGTTAGCACACTCCCGAATGAGAGATCACTACTGTAATGGATCTCTTTCTGATCAACTCAGCCATAGATACTCCTTTCTGAATGAACATTTTATCATGTCTACTTTGGTACAGTAGTTTGTAGTCATTATTAGGTTCGCAGTTCTTAATGTTATCTGGGTGAAAGGCCATCCCAGAGGAAACGTGCTGATTGATGCACAGATGACAGACAAGGATCTGGTGCTAAGCCCACATGGCTTCCCTTATCAGACCCCTACACAGGCTCAGGCTTCCTGCTTTGGAGACCAGAGCATTCCGCTTTCCTGCTGTTGTTGACCAGATGACTTCCTTTAGCATCTTCCTTTGGAACCATAGCACTTCCTACCATCCCACAGAAAAGTCTTTTAGAAGGCATATGCGGCTCTTCTATTTAGCTTCACGTGGAGAATTAAGAACTTATGAATGAACCTGTTTTTTCTATCTTCTATGAGAGCCCGCCTCTGCTTCCTCCCATCCAAATATTGGATCTAATTTTGGAAAGGATGTTGGCTGTTCACCTTTTCACCCGGATAATACTATTTTTTTTTAACATGTATTGATCTTCACATGCTCCATTGATCTAGAGTGCCACATAATGCTTGAATGTCCTTTTTCTTTTATAGATCTTTGTTATGTATGCTGATTAATGCTTGTGTTATTAAAAGATCTGCATTTCCTTTTATTCAGAGTGCACAGTGAAAAGAGGAACACTTACAGCTGCCCAAGTTGGAGGAATATTCTGGACAAACATGGAGGCAATACAGTTGAGATGCATGAAACTCCCACAGGTGTCATAGAAGGAAAACTAAAGGTGAATTTAATTTTAAATTATATAATAATTTGATTATTGGTATGCTATAAAAGGGCAACAAGGGACAAAAAGGGTCATTTTAAATGTATAGGTACATTTTTATCACTCATAAAAACATTAACATGTTAAAGCACTTTCAAAAGTATTTTCAATCTTTTTAAATCTGCAACGTTCATTAACCACTTCAGCCCCGGACCATTTGGCTGGCCAAAGACCAGAGCGTTTTTTTGCGAATTCGGCACTGCGACGATTTAACTGACAATTGCGACAACGTAGCTCCCCATCAAAATTGACATCCTTTTTTTCCCACAAATAGAGCTTTCTTTTGGTGGTATTTGCGAAATAATGTCGCAGTCACAATAAAAATTGCTGATCACCGCCATTACTAGTAAAAAAAAAAAAATATTAATAAAAATGCTATAAAACTATCCCCTATTTTGTAAACGCTATAACTTTTGCGCAAACCAATCAATAATCGCTCATTGCAATTTTTTTTTACCAAAAATATGTAGAAGAATACATATCGGCCTAAACTGAGGAAAAAAAATTTTTTTATATATTTTTTGGGGATATTTATTATAGCAAAAAGTTTTTTGTTTATAGCGCAAAAAATAAAAACCGCAGAGGTGATCAAATATAACCAAAAGAAATATATAAAGTGAGAAATCAACCAGCGCTAAAAACACAACAAATACAGTGAGAAAATATATAAAAATGCAGCTAGAATACTGTAGGTCAAATTACCAAATCCCACATTCCAAAATCAAAAAATATCAGTACAGCGCAAATACAAAATAATACAAAAAAATTCCATAAAGTGAAACATAAAAAGTCCATATGGTGAATGATAAAATGTAAGGGAAATTCAGAAAGAGTCCACTTGTGCAATGTGTCTTCAATCAATATATCAAGTGACGATGTTCAACTTGCTCAATGGTGAAGGGATCACATCGTCACTTGATATATTGATTGAAGACACATTGCACAAGTGGACTCTTTCTGAATTTCCCTTACATTTTATCATTCACCATATGGACTTTTTATGTTTCACTTTATGGAATTTTTTTGTATTATTTTGTATTTGCGCTGTACTGATATTTTTTGATAACCAAAAGAAAGCTTTATTTGTGGGGAAAAAAGGACGCCAATTTTGTTTGGGAGCCACGTCGCACGACCGCGCAATTGTGCCGAATCGCAAAAAGGGTCTTGGTCCTTTGGCTGCAAATTGGTCCGAGGCTTAAGTGGTTAAGCTCCAGGCAGATATGAAGGCACACATTATTGCAGCTAGGTAGTCATTAACCACGTCACCCCCGGACCATTTTGCTGGTCAAAGACCAGGCCACTTGTTGCGATTCGGCACTGCAACGCTTTAACTGACAATTGCGCGGTCATGCGACGTGGTTTCCAAACAAAATTTACGTCCTTTTTTTCCCACAAATAGAGCTTTCTTTTGGTGCTATTTGATCACCTCTGCAGTTTTTATTTTTTGCGCTATAAACAAAAATAGAGCGACAATTTTGAAAAAAAAACACATTCTTTTTTACTTTTTGTTATAATAAATATCCCCCAAAAATAAATAAAAAAAAACATTTTTCCCCTCAGTTTAGGCCGATACATATTCTTCTAAATATTTTTGGTAAGAAAAAATCACAATAAGTGATTATTGATTGGTTTGCGCAAAAGTTATAGCTTTTACAAAATAGGGGATAGTTTTATGGCATTTTTATTAATATTTTTTTTTTACTAGTAATGGCGGCGATCAGCGATTTTTATTGTGACTGCGACATTATGGCGGACACATTGGACATTTTTTACACATTTTTGGGACCATTGTCATTTATACAGCAATCACTGCTATATAAATGCAGTGATTCCTGTGTAAATGACACTGGCAGTGAAGGGGTTAACCAGTGGGTGGCAGTGTAGGGGTTAAGTGTTCCTAGGGAGTGTTACTAACTGTGGGGGGCTGGGCTGTCATTTAGTGAACGCTGATCTCTGCTCCAATCACATGGAGCAGAGATCAGCGTCAATAGTTGCTAGGCAGAACGGGGGAAATGCTGTTTACAACAGCATTTCTCTGTTCAGCTGCCCCGTGAGACAATCGCGGGTATGCCCGCGTCGATCGAGGCCCGCGTCGATCGAGTCCGCAGGACCCGCAACTGGACTCACGGGGGTCCCAACCGGCACGTGAGCGCGCTGCCGGCGGCGCACTCGCGATGGCAGGGCGGCATTAAAGATTGGACGTACCTGTACGCCAATATGCCTGCCCGTGCCATTCTGCTGACGTACATCGGCGTGCGCCGGTCGGGAACCGGGTTAAAGTGGTTGTAAACCCTTACAAACCCCTTTGACCTACAGGTAAGCCTAGATTAAGGCTTACCTGTAGGTCCAAGAAATATCTCCTAAACCTACACGGTTTAGGAGATATTTAGTAAAAGACAGTAGACAGCGGCACACAGGCGCACTATCGACGTTAACAGCATGCCGCTGCTAACGGCGATATGCCGTTAGTGGCGGCTCCCGTGCACATGTGCAGGAGTGACTTCATCGCTGCTCCGGCACTGTGAGTGGCCGGAGCAGCGATACTCGGAAGAAGAAGGTAAGTGACACATAATGGGCTACTATGCGATGCATAGTAGTCCATTATGCTTTACCTTTGCAGGGAGACAAAGAGGAAGTAAACCCATCAGGGTTTATTTCCTCTTTAATAAATCTTTTTTTTTTATTTTAATTGTGTAAGTAACTGAAATAAATATAGTATCAGGTTCTTGTCCCCTCCCTATACAGCAACAGTCATACAAATATGCCCTGTACACACGGTCGCACATTCCGACCACAAAATCTGTCGGGTTTTTTCAGACGGATTTTGTCCAAAACTGGTGTTGTATACTTGTGATTGGACAAAGTTGTCGGAAAATCCAATCGTTCCGAATGTGGTGACGTTCATTGCATACGACGGGACTACGTAGAGGCTAGTAGCTTTGGTCTCGTAATTTGATCTGAGCACGCGTGGCACTTTGTCCATCCGAATTCTCTACAAACGATAGGAAAAAGTCAGATCAGATTTTTTTGTTGGAAAATTTTAGATCCTGCTCTCAAATTTTTTCCGTCTGAATTTCCGACGGAAAAAGTCCGATAGAGCCCACACACGGTTGGATTTTCCGACAATATAATCCGATCGGAACTTTTCCGTCGGAATTTCCGACTGTGTGTACAGGGCATTACAGTGGTAGAGTCTACAACTATCACAAGGAAAGTCAGGTTGGGGAATACAGAAATGCAAATCATTTAGCTGATAAATGGCTTCCATATACAGTGAATATATATATATATATATATATATATATATATATATATATATATATATATATATATATATATATATATATATATACATACACATATAAATAATATGTGTATTTAGCTGCTTGTCTGGTGCTTTAAAGTAACTTGAAAACATAATTCTTTATAAAATATCTGCATCACTAATACCCAGCTTTTGTATCCTTTCTTTAGACTGTGAGTAAGCTGTTTATTGCAGCAGCTAATGTTTCTGCAATTTACAAATGTTCAGCCACAAATGAAGTAGGAAAAGATGAACACACCATTGCTTTTCTTGTTACACGTAAGTTTAGAAGAAAAAAAATGACATTTCCATTATTCTTAATAAATCTTTGAGATTATTAAAAAGTGTAACGTGTATTTATGGCAATCAGTCTTGGATTTATTTAATAGCAAGTCAAATTCGCTTTTACCTGATCTGGTACCTGATACAAACAGCAGTTTGCAGAATTTGGATAAAATTCCCCTCTCAGTGTTCTGGAGACCTTGAGTTTCACTATAAAATTATTATAGGACAATAGACATTATAGTGAGACCAGCCATGATTCCACATCTGAAATATGATTTTTCAGATATGTTACCTACTGGTCATTGATGGATTGTTTATTTGTCGGATCATGCAAAGATTCAGTGAACGTGCACATTAATGAATTGCCTTCATGTACAGAACTGATAGAAAATGAATAACCTGGCAAAGAAATAACTGTTTTTCCATGATAATGCAAAATCATTCTCTGCAGACCAAAATTAATTATGACAAATACCCATGGTAGTGGGATGGGGATATGCTGTGACATCTTTGTAAAATATACTACATCACTAGCATATGTAGTATAGGATGATAAAGAATCTTTAGTTTTTGTTTCATTTCTCGAAAAGGCAATCATTCACATTAGTCATTAATTTAGTGGGGTCAGCTAAATAATTGTCCAATCTATGGTCAGTTGTCCTTTAGTAAAAGAAGGTTTTCCCTACTTAGGACCATTGTTCTGATTGCCTACTTCCCACAAGTACCGTATATACTCGAGTATAGGCCGACCCGAGTATAAGCCGAGGCCCCCAATTTACCCCCAAAAAACTGGGAAACCTATTGACTCGTGTATAAGCCGAGGGTGAGATATGCCTGTCCATCCCTGTGTGTGTGTCCATCCATCCATCCATCCCTGTGTGTGTGTGTGTCCATCCATCCCTGTGTGTGTGTGTGTGTCCATCCATCCATCCATCCCTGTGTGTGTGTCCATCCATCCATCCATCCCTGTGTGTGTGTGTGTCCATCCATCCATCCATCCATCCCTGTGTGTGTGTGTGTGTCCATCCGTGTGTGTGTGTGTGTGTGTGTGTGTGTGTGTGTGTGTGTGTGTGTGGCCTTGTGTGTCCAGCCTACCTGTGCCTCCGTCCGGTCCCGTCCCGTCCCGAGCCTCCGTCCGGTCCCGTCCCGTCCCGAGCCTCCGTCCGGTCCCGTCCCGTCCCGAGCCTCCGTCCGGTCCCGTCCCGAGACTCCGTCCGGTCCCGTCCCGAGCCGAGCCTCCGTCCGGTCCCGTCCCAGGATCACCGCTCTTCGTCGGCGCCCATTCCCCTGTTCAAATGCCGCGCCTCCCTGTCTGTGATAGGCGGAACACAATTTCCCAGCAGCCTGTGTTCCGCCTATCACGGACATCGTCTCATCCTCGTCCGTAGTACGAGGATGAGACGATGTCCGTGATAGGCGGAACACAGGCTGCTGGGAAATTCAGTGTTCCGCCTATCACAGGCGAAGGCGGAGCCGGAGGCGCGGCTTTTGAATTATAGAATGGCCGCTGTCTGTCTGCTCGACACGCTGATCGAGCAGGCAGACAGCGATGACTCGAGTATAAGCCGAGGGGGGCACTTTCAGCCTCAAAAAAGAGGCTGAAAATCTCGGCTTATACTCGAGTATATACGGTAATTGGGCTGTAGGGAAGCCATGGAGTGCATAATAATATACGTAGCAAATGCAGCTGGTATAGTAGGGATCAGTGGTAATTGTAATGGGCGTCTTTTGGTTGGTGTAGTAGGTGCTCAGCCTTAGAATATTCAAAGACAATGAGCAATGACTGAGATGTCTGCTGACTAAAAGTTATGGCATGCCGATTTTTATGTTTTTGATAAGGCAGTTCAAGGAGCAATAATGATGTACAATAATATAATAATGATGCACAATATAGTAACCAAAATAATCAAATTTCACTTTCAGTCGGCAGCACAATGCAAGATGATTACTGATACTTTTGTCTTTCAGGGGAGCTTAGCATCAGCATGAACCCTGAAGGCAAGCTCACCGAACGGGACAACTTGACCCTCAGATGCACCGCTGATAGAGACACATATGAGAAGCTAGCCTGGTTCAAGTTGCGCTCTGCTAGACCAGGGTCAAAAGTCAGTTGTGAAAACTTGAATGCTTTCAGTAAAATGGATTCCACCATTGTGGATACAGATGGAGTAAATATCACCTCGGAGTTGTATTTACAAAACATCTCTTGGCGTGACCAGAGTGTCTATATGTGTAAGGCATATAATAGGAAGATGCAGAAGACTGAATGTTCTACCACAGAATTAAATATTCTTGGTAAGACTGTCATTTGTAATGAAAAAGACACATTTGTATTCATCTGCAAATAATGAAAGTACATGAATGTGCTGCATGTTATCTTACATTTTGCTGTTTTCACACAGCACTGAAAGTTCCCTTCATTTCCCCTGAACTGAAGAACCAGACCACCAATGTTAGTGAGACGGTGGAGGTGCGCTGCCAAGCCACTGGTACTCCTGATCCAAGGATCATTTGGTTCAAAAATTCCCAAGGTCTGGTTGGAGACTCAGGTAACAAAAGATGAAAAATAATCTCATATAAAGATATCAGATTCATTTATTACACATGCAGATGTCTCTATTTTAGAACAATGGATAGGGAGATATTTGTCCATCCTCAAATGAATGCCTGGAGTGTCATTACTTAGCACAATATCTGGCTGTCAATAATTGTGGTTTGTGCATGGTACGACTCATTATTCCCTCTCAATAGAAAAAGAAAGTTTTGGCCATGCTCAAATACATATTTTTAAACTCATTGTGCAATAAAGAGCAGCTCCAACTGAAATAATGGAGGATGTTGTACATGACTATGCTATCTGCCATCCTTGAAATAATCACAGCATGGGACTCTCCCTTCTCATTGACTGAGACAGCAGCGGGAGCCATTGGCTGCTGTCTTTCACAGCCGGTGAGACAATGGGGGGGGGGGGGGGGGGCGGGCGAGCTGCAGGTCTGTGCATGAATGGACACGCAGTGCAGCGGTTGGTTAGCGGGAGGGAACAAGCACTGGCAGGGGACCTGAGAAGAGGAGGATCTGGGCTTCCCTTTGAAAAAACGCTGCACAGAACAGGTAAATATGACATGTTTGTTATTTAAAAAAAAAAAATTGCCTTTAATGTCGCTTTAAGGAGAGAAGGTGACTGGACGCCATTGAGAATACAGAAAGCAATAAAAACATGACAGAGATTCTAATCCCTCACCACCCTGTCCATACTAAGCAAACTGGCTTTCAATAAACCAGACTATTCAAAAGTCCAGTCAAGTCAAGTCCATTACACATGATGGGACATGAAGTGAGGTGAAGTTCCCCCAAAATGGTACACAAATAGCAATCTTACAGATGTTCTAACCATTCTTCACTCAGTTAGAAAATGTTGAGTATTGGGCTTCAAAATCATCACTGTATCCAAATGATTTTGTTCTTTATTTTTAGGGGTTATATTAAGGGACCGTAACAGAACCTTGACTATACAACGTGTAAGAAAACAAGATGAAGGGTTTTATTCCTGCCGAGCCTGCAATGATTTGGGTTGTGCACAAGCAGAAATGTACTTTACAGTGAATGGTATGTACTGATTCATATAAAATTACAATCTCTCTCTCTCTTTCTCTGAATATATACATATATATTCCTGTGTTGACTTCCCCTCATCAATGTAAAATGCATATAACACGCACCCCAATTTAGGAGGGAAGTTTCAGGAAAAAAACGTTTTTTTTCAAATAAACCACTTTGAAGCAAAATAATGGCCAGTGCCAATCAATGCAGCCTGATTAATGCCCATCTACAGCCTCAATGCAGCCTGATGCCCATCTGCACCCTCTGTGCCCATCTGCAGCCTGATCTGCGCCCATCCAATGCAGCCTGATGCCCATCTGCAGCCTGATCTTCGCCCATCCAAGGCAGCCTGATGCCTATCTGCAGCCTCACCATCTCTCATGCAGTGCAGGAAATTAGGGGGGCGAGCGCTGCCGGAAGCCATCATCTTCTGTTTACAGTACTTGGCTCTCAGTCCCGCCTCCGCCATCGCCATTGGACCAGCCCCTCCGATTGACAGAACACTGGTTTAATGCCGGTGGCGGAGGCGGGATGTGTGTGTGACATCAGAGCCAAGTAAACAGGACATGTTGGCTCGGTGATTGAGGCAGCACTCATCTCCCTCCTTCCCCTCCGAGGTACATTATCAGCTTATAACACGCACCCGTGATCTTCCCCCTAATTTCAGGGGGGAAAAGTGCGTGTTATATGCCGATAAATACGGTAATTACTTTTTATGTTTATAAAATGCCCCTTGCATGGTGACAGATAAAATTACAACAAAATTTCCTACTGCAGGAAATGTGTATGGCCATGATCCTCCGATTATTTTAGGAGGACAAGAATCAGTTTACTTTAAAAAAAAGGGGGAAAGATCAAATAAAACGTTTCTCTTTTCTTCACATAACGCATTTTAGATTGTCATCCCTGGGTACCTGTCCTTCTTTATGTAATGCAGGCAGATCATGATTTAATGATGGGGGGGGGGCATCAGGATGTTGTACATACCTTCCTGAAGAACCCTGTCCCAGTACTTATTTTAGGAGCTTTGATGCAAGCAGTGGTCTGGCTCTTGGTAGGAGCTTTTGGAAATATCTAAAATCCAGTCAATGAATGAAAGGGAAGGGCCAACACACATGCGGACCATTAATTTCAGTTCAGTCACGTCTTTTCAAATAAAAAACTGATGACGTTTTCATCAGTTTCTCATCAGCTACTCATCATTTCTTAATCAGCTGCTTATCAGTTTCTCATTAGTTTTTCACCAGCTGCTCATTAGTTTCTCATCAGTTTTTTTACATGCATTACCAATGTAAAAACAGATGGAAAACAGACTGTTCGTCCGTTTTTTTCTCCATTGTGTTTTTTTTACAGAAGAAAAATAGAGCTTTGATCCTTTTAAAAAAAACGATCTTGACAGATACGGATGTAAACTGATGCAAATGGATGATCATCCATTTACATCTGTTTTTCCATAGAGATGCATTGATGTCAGTTTTTTTTCCATCAATGGATAGATGAAAATTTAACAAATTGACCGCATGTGTGAAAGGGGCCTAAGGCTGGATTCACACCTATGCATTTTTTGTGCTTTTTGCATTTTTCTGATTTGCACTACAGTCCATTTACGATGTTTTCCTATGGGACACTTTCTGTTGTGCAAATCTGCAAAATGCAAAAAGCACTAAAAACACATAGGTGTGAATCCAGCCTTGGTCTGGAAAGGTAGGGCTAGATGATGTTGTATGTCCTTTGGGTCCTTTCACACAGGGGGCCTGCTGATCCCCACTGAACAGGCGAATGACTGGTCCGTCCCCACTCACTGTGCAGATGAACCTGTCAGAGCCCCGCTATCCTCTATGGGAGTACTGATGAGAACGGATCGCCTGTCTGTTTTCATCCGATCCCATCTGACTTGCCAGGCGGATGGAAAATAGGGTCACCATCTATCTGGATTTCATGGACAGGATCAGACCGGATAGCAGCGGATGTCAGCGAACACGTCACTGCTGACATCCGCCACTCCATAGAAGTAAATGGAGGGGTCTGATCAGCTCCGCCTGGAAAACTGACAGGTGGACCTGATCGGAAAGCCTGTGTGAAAGGGGCCTTAAGTTGGGAAATAAGTCAGTCTCTGACATGCTTCAGCTTCTAAGACACAAAATCAAAGAAAGCAATTTCAGTACAGACGAGGAGCCTGTGCAACTGTGAAAGCCTAGGGTAAGGCTGGAGTACAGGGTGCAATGTTTGTACAGTAAAATGTATCTTAAGCAAAAACTTTTTCTACATTTTTGTAGGGAAGATTTTTCCCATTAGGAGAATTCATTTCATTGTTATATAGTTAGATTGTAGGTGAGGTTGAAAAAAGACACAAGTCCAACAAGTCCAACCTATGTGTGTGATAATATGTCAGTATTACATTGTATATCCCTGTATGTTGCAGTCGTTCAGGTTCTTATCTAATAATTCCTAGTTTCTTGAAACTATCAATGCCCCTCGCTGAGACCACCGCCTGTGGAAGGGAATTACACCTCCTTGCCGCTCTTACAGTAAAGAACCCTCTACGTAGTTTAAGGTTAAACCTCTTTTCTTCTAATTTTAATGAGTGACCACAAGTCTTGTTAAACTCCATTTTGCGAAAAAGTTTTATCCCTATTGTGGGGTCACCAGTATGGTATTTGTATATAGAAATTATATCCCCTCTCAAGCGTCTCTTCTCCAGAGAGAATAAGTTCAATGCTCGCAATCTTTCCACATAACTAATATCCTTCAGACCCTTTATTAGCTTTGTTGCCCTTCTTTGTACTCGCTCCATTTCCAGTACATCCTTCCTGAGGACTGGTGCCCAGAACTGGACAGCATACTCCAGGTGTGGCCGGACCAGAGGCTTGTAGAGCGGGAGAATTATTGTTTTATCTCTGGAGTTGATCCCCTTTTTAATGCATGCCAATATTCTGTTTGCTTTGCTAGCAGCAGCTTGGCATTGCATGCCATTGCTGAGCCTATAATCTACTAGGACCCCCAGATCCTTTTTCATCCTAGATTC
This sequence comes from Lithobates pipiens, assembly GCF_037356315.1. NCBI lineage: Eukaryota > Metazoa > Chordata > Amphibia > Anura > Ranidae > Lithobates > Lithobates pipiens. The sequence continues at coordinate 406,327,261 of NW_027507718.1, forward strand.
CCCCAGAGGTTCTCCACCCAGATTGCATTCCTATTTTCCTATTCCTATTTCATGTCCTCTTAATTCAAGAGGAAAACTTTCCAAACTGAAGGAAATCCCCTCTTTGAGAGTTCTCGCTGTGACAAGTGTCCCTAATGAAAAATGTCCCCTCTATTCCTGTTCTAGTGAGAACTTAAAATTTAAAATTGTAGTTTACTTTCAGTCCTAGTGACAATAATCACCAGGAAAAACAGAGAGAAAATTGTGAAATAAAAAAACTTATAAAGTTTTGGCTTTACAAATACTTTAATAAATAGTTAATAATTGTTTCATAAATGGTTAATAATGGAAGTTTTCTAACCAGCAGCTGGGAGGGCTGCTAGATAGGATGGGACTGTGGAGCACTAGAACTAGGACATTAAGAGCGAGACTATACGTAAACCCCATGCAATGCTAAACTCATCAAACAGGAGAAATGTTCTGTTGAACCAACATAGCTTGCCTCATTTTCCTCAGTAATCCTCCTTGCTCAGACTTAATGGACTGTGTTTGATGACTTTACAGCTACCCTAAAACAGAGAGCAGACATAAACTGTCAAATGTCCAATTGTTTCCCCCCAGGCTCTGAAGAGAAAACAAATCTGGAGCTCATTATTCTGGTTGGCACCGGTGTGATTGCCTTGTTCTTTTGGATGCTTCTTGTAATCATCCTCCGGACCGTAAAGAGGGTAATGATTCAAGATTCTCTACTGTCCATTAGTATTTGCCTGGCATGACAAATTAAAACTGACTGCAAGCCCTTTGTTTCTTGTCCTTCCCATTGTACATTTTCCTTTTCAATGCCATCAAACTGTTCCATGATTTACTAAGGGTGTATTAATTTGGTTTTAATTGCAATTGCCCATAAAGAAAACATTCCTGGGCATTTCTTTTCTTGTTATGAAAAAATAAGTTAATTATGATCCGTGTGAACACTGTTTGGGAAATGTGTGGGACTGTAGAACTGAACTATAGTGGCCTTGCTTCTTCAGTATTATACAGTAGTGGCACAAAGGGGCATTATTTTGTCATTTATTTCACTGTTATGGAAAGTTAACCAGATGTGTTGTGTGTTTCCAGCCCAATGAAGAGGAACTCAAGGCTGGATATTTATCTATAATTATGGACCCTAGTGAAGTACCACTTGATGAACAGTGTGAAAGACTACTCTATGACTCAGCAAAATGGGAGTTTCCAAGAGATCGCCTCAATTTAGGTAGGGTATTTTATTTTGTTATTATTATTACTACAACTAGCCAATAGCACATCAATATCGTGAAAAATATTAACTCATCCATAAAATGCCCATCAGAGAAATGTATGCTCTGATGCCCGCCATAAACCAAAACTCTTGGGGGGAAAAAAAACACACACAAACACGGGAAAATATCCAAATTTTAAGCTGGCCATAGGTGAATCTTTTTATTATTATTATTTTTTTTTATTAGCCAGGCGGCTGATCAAAAAAAATAAAAGAACAGATTTCCCAATCCAGACAATCGAGGTGGATGAAGGAATCCTCCCAGCTGCATTATTGTATTGTGACACTGGGTCTCCTCTGCTGTCAGAATACACTGGTCAGTGCTGATTGAATGAAAAACGTCCCTTCTTCCCATTTTAAACAAGACTTCTTTCTAGCAGGAATGGCCATAGATGGAACGAAATTCAGGCAGTTCCTGCTGAACTGGCCAAATTTCAATCCATCTATAGCCAGTTTTACTGTGTTTGATTGGTTAGATAGAATTTAATGCCAAGTGCCATGATTTTTAGTAACATTTAGCAGATTTAGTTTCCATTCACATAGTGCAGCCTAAAAAATTAAAGTGGTTGTAAACCTCTGACATGAAATACGAACAAAGCACATCCTTCTATACTCTATACTGATACTGGCATATTTATCTATAATTATAGATAAATTATCTAAAGCACTGAGTGTAATTTCTCTCTGCTGCCTGGTTCCTCTGTTATCTGCATGAGTCACTTCTGAGATAATTGGTGACAAGGGAGGAAAGCTCCAGCTGTGTAAAATTTTAGTTTTAGAAGGCCATAGAGAAGAGAGAGCTGGTACAACTTATGTAAGAGGATTTGTTTCATCTCTGTGTATCACCTGAGAATAGTCACTTCACTGGGTATATGTTAGGGCTTGCAACCACTTTGAGTGTGACTTAGAAACGGTATTTATGAAACACAACACTACACACAATGTTCTTTGACCTTATTATATATATATAAAGTGATATTAAAGTCTTCTTTTTTTAGAATTAAGCTTGTGGATTTCTGGCTCTGTTGAATGGGGGGCCGGACACAACAATATAATTCTGTTGCTATATTGGCCGTGCCACATAAATTGTAAAATGGCTGGCAATTAACAAATGTTTTTAATGTTTAACTTTTTTTCAATAAAATTGCTGTAATTTTTTATCTAACTTTGTCCTATTTCTGGTATCAAGATAGTCCTCAATTCCACTGGTATTACATGGCAACATACTTGGAGTAGTCCATGCTAATCCCTATTTTCTTTTCTTTGTCTCAATTAACGAGGATGAGGATACCAACCTTTAAATAAATCTAAAATTAATATCTATTAGGCACTCCATTGATTACATTAATAACAAACATGTTACACTTACCTGCTCTGTGCTGTGGTTTTGCACAGAGCAGCCCATATCCTCCTCTTCTCGGGTCCCACGCCGGCACTACTGGCTCCTCCTGCCTGCCGGTGGCCCCACAGCAAGCACTCTGGACCCGCTGCTCTGTATATCCATTTACACACGGGGCCATGGCTCACCCCCCTGCCCCTCCATTGGCTTTTGGCTCCTGCTGCTTTCAATCACAGTCAGTGAGCCAAGCAGGAGTTCAAGGCTCTTGTGGACATCGCTGGATCGATAGAGGGCTCAGATAAGTATTAGGGGGGCTGGGGGACTGCTGCACACAGAAGGTTTTTTCACCTCCATGCATTCTGTGCCTTTACAACCACTTTGAGTATACCAACCATGGGGTTGATTTACTAAAGTAGTAGAGTCTGTTCACTTTGAAAAGTGTATGTTAATATTGCAGTGTATGTTCATATTGAAGGGAGTGATACGGTAGTTAATAAGGTGAATCTGTTGAAATATTTTCAAGGAGAGTTACAAGAACACGATTTTTGTCAGTACATAATTGATCGATTGAAATAAACACGTTTATCACGTTAACTATTTAATAAGCTTAATGAACATTTGCTTTGCTAAATCAATATTCTATATTCCTTTAGTAAATTAATCCCACTGTTCATATCAGATTCTACAAACAGTGATACCTCTGAGAACACAATGCTATGCATTTCAGAGCTATGAGTCTATCCCAGATACAAGCAATTTAGCATTTATTCCTGTTTGACATGACTTGGATTTATTTTGATGACATTTACTCTGTAAGGCTGAAATCCTTCCTTATAATTAATTCTCATTTATAATATCTTGCATTACACAGGGAAACCCCTTGGTCGTGGGGCTTTTGGGCAAGTTGTGGAAGCTGATGCATTTGGAATCGATAAAACTGGCACTTGCAAAACTGTTGCAGTGAAAATGCTGAAAGGTAAATTTGAAGTTCACAACCAATCTTAACAAAATGTTGGCTATTTTATATTTTTATGACAGTATTTATTTTTTTACAGAGGGCGCAACTGATAGTGAATACAGAGCATTGATGTCAGAATTAAAAATCCTCAGTCATATTGGTAATCACCTGAATATTGTGAACTTGCTTGGAGCCTGCACCAAACCAGGAGGTGAGGACTCCTCATTCGGTCTACTAGCTTTCTATTTTTTTTATATCCTTCTCAATGCTGAATGGGCAACTGCCAACCTACTCCCGAGTAGCCTGACATAAAGAATTATTTGTGCTTCAAGTTTGGTTCTAGCCAGAATATTTTTAATACAGTTGGGTAGTGTCAGGACATCTGTCAGCTTTTATTGCTTTTGGAGTCACATTGTAGGATTTTTCTTTGCTCCCTGTCCTGCTGATCACTGTCTCTGGGACAGGGAATAAGAGTAATCTAGCAGGGACACAGGCAGCCAAGAAAATAATTGTTCAACAGTTTCTTAAGCTATGCTCAGGTTTTAGTTGCTTTTTTATTATACAGAAATTGCCTGTTGATGCTGCCAGTTGTCTGTTTAGTAATGGAGCTCCTGTACCAGACTGACAACATTATGTAGCTGCCAATTAAATCAATCAGCTTTCTTGGCGGTACCTGGAAGCTTCCCCACCTCTTGAGTATTCATTCAGACTGGGCCAGTTGGGCACGTCCACTAATTCAGTGGTCATCAAGCCTGTCCTCAGCGCCCACTAACAGGCCAGGTTTTATGTATTACCTTGGGGAGATGCAGACTAAAATACTGCAATCACTGAGTAGCAAATTATATCACCTGTGATGTATTTCAGTTATCTTGAAATCCTGGCCTATTAGTGGGCCCTGATTGTTGATGGGTTGATGACCACTGCTCTAATGCACCTGCACTGTAATTCAGGAGGTAGCTCCAACATTGCTCAGCTTAAACCTGCCCCTCTTCCCAGTCTTATAGTGCGAATTGTCTGTATCTCCCTTCTTGCTTTAATTGTCAGTCACTTGAATATTCCCCACCTACTGCCCATAAAAGAAGAGACATACCCCAAAGGCTTTGCAATCATGTGGCTCCACATACATATGGTAAAATAGGATATTTATTGAGCAATAATGGATTGTTTTCATAAATGGACAGTGTTTGAAGTGCCATGGAGACATTGGTTGTATTTTGCTTTTCCTTCTACTAAAAAAAGTTTTCAATGATGCTTGGATCTTTCTTTAAAAGATTTCCCCAATTTTCTTTTTTTCCAGTGACTACTGTCACTGGGACAAAAAAATGAAGGGAAATTATACCCAATGGGTACACAGGAATATAATCTTGCAATATAAGTATTTTCCTCCCCATCCAAATCAAAGAACAAACATTGTAACTTAAACTCAATTTTAATGTAAATTATTTTAAAACTTACATTCTATAATTGGACATACTGTGTTGGATCAGTGCAAACAAAATAAATAAACCCACCACTGAAGTCAGCCATATAGACTAGACTTTGGTGGATTACTTTAATTCTTAAAATACTGCAAAGTACTTCTACAATCCATATTCAGGGTTTTTATAGAATTTATTATTATTTATTATTTATGTTCTTTTGAGAGTTTTATCTTTTATGGTCTGAAACATCAGGGACATGGGGAAGTCACAGAATAATAGTGCCTTAACACTAGTGAAAGGGATAAGGTTCATTTTCAATGAAGATTTAGCTGTTATGAGGGACAGATTGGAGGTATGAGAATACAAAAAGTTTAATTTTCTTTCTTACAGGTCCACTTATGGTAATTGTTGAATACTGCCAGTTTGGAAACCTATCTGCATATTTAAGAAGTAAAAGGAATGACTTTGTTCTGTACAAGGTATTTATAAGTTTATGAAACACATAACATGTTCTTTTAATCATTAAGTGTGTTTACATTCCTAAGTGTTTTAGGCTTATTGTACTAAATTGCTGAAGATGGAGTGCTATTTGGCCTCTTTCCTGTCTCCGCCGTCTGATCCCACAGACAAGAAGCAAAATGCTGTTACTCAGAAAAATATATTTACATATAAATGCAGCCTTAGCACTGGGCAAAATTATTATACATTTTGATACTGTAGTAATGTGTCTACACATAAACAGATTGGGTATCTCTTCCATTCCCGTTAAAACATTTTAACCAAATTAAGCCATGTTTACGTATTTCTATTCTGGTACTTCATTGATTTGGTTCAAGAAAGCACCCTATCCCATCTACACAGGAGAATAAAAATATGGTTTTTTTTGGGTGTCTACATTAGGACATGAGATACGAGACACACAAGGCCTGAATCTTGAGTGGGATGTGACACATTTCTTGTCTTGGTATGGGTATGGATAAAAAGGAGACGTGTTTTGTCTTGATGGATATATATATAGAAAGATAATTCCAAGACCCGTGGGATCATTTGTTAGAGGTCATGGATATATATAGTGCGAATATATATTTATTTATTAATAGGATTAAGGTACTTTTGGAAGGAATATAATCTTATAAGGGTTAGTTGATTGACTTGTATGCTATAAATTCCCTCCAACTCAAACACCACCCATCTGTAATAAAGATACTTTGAGTGGAATGCAAGGGTGGGGCTGAACAGTGAGCCCATGCAAATTTCAATAATGTTTCAAGCACAAGAAGTAGTGCTGTGCAGTTGAGTTTATTGTGCCTGGTTTCTTGTATTGGTCCTGTTAAGTTTGTACCTGTGGACTTGCTTGGCCAGAGATTGTACATAGACTAAATTTATGATAAAGCTCTTGCTAATTGACTTTTCAGTATATTTTTGCATTGTGGAGAAAAAACAGTGAAAGGCATATATCTATTTTCCTGTGGGACCCTCTGTTCCTACTACCTGTAGGACCCTCTGTTCCACACCACCTTAAACAAAGCTTTGGGAGCAACACACTTGGCCACTATAGTGTCCACATATTCTTACATTTGCTTTGTAATAGAATATGATGTGAACAACATACTTTAGTGAACCTTAGTAAAAAGTGCAGAACACAGAAATGTTGCTGAATATTCAAAAATTGAAAGCCGTTCCCTCTACTGACTGATAAGCTTATATTTTCCTATTTTGCAGACCAAGTCTGTGAGGTACAGACAGGCCAGACAGCATTATGTGGAAACACCTAGGGATCTAAAGAGGAGATTGGACAGTATTGCCAGCAGCCAGAGCTCAGCTAGTTCTGGTTTTGCAGAAGAGAAATCTCTGAGTGATGTGGAGGAAGAAGAAGGTAAGAGATTTATATTTAGCGTAGCTCAATGTTTTTTTATATTTGACTTTTAAACCTTCATATTGATGTTAATACTCTATGACCCATCACAGGGTATTTCCTTCAGGACTCATGGGGCAGAGGTCTCAAAGTTTCCAATATGATAATATTAATAGTGTTCTTTCAAAATGAGAGTTAGAGACCTATAGGATTGTCAACAGTATGCAATTTCTAATGGGATTTTTCCTATTCCAAGTTGAAGAGGTTTGCAAGAACCAGCTCGGCATGGAGGACCTCATCTCATACAGCTTCCAGGTGGCCCGTGGTATGGAGTTTATGGCCTCACGTAAAGTAGGTGCTTCTTTTTTTTTTTTTTCTGAGAACTTAAAGCAAAAAAGTAATTGGATGATTGGTTTACAGCATTAATCTGAACGTTAAAGACCTTGATACAAATAGCTGGTCCCTCAAGGTCACCATGATGGAAAATTCAGTCACCGGCAGAATTGAATGCAGACAAATTATTTATAAATGTAGCCAAACGTTATTATTATATTCAAATTAATCTAGAATATATTGCTGGAAGACTCAGCACCTCATTATTTGTGTTTCTGCAGCATGTGTTGGTTTGGAAGATTCCATATACTGTAATGTAGGGCTAACATCGAATTTTCACAGGTGCAGCACAAAGGACTGGATGATTGAAGTCAGCAGAACTTCACTTTTTCGCTAAGTGAAAAGTCCCATGCAAAGTAAAAAAACAGCCTTATCTCTTAGGAGGGACACAGGCTACAATAAAAACCAAACAGTGTCCTAACTGTTTCCTAAACTTATTTTGCTTTACATATAGTTTAAAGCGGAACTTCTGTCAATTTTTTCAACTTCCCATCTATTAAATCTTTTGCCCTTGTTGTTTTAACTTTGGATAGTAAAACATTTTTTTTCTGCCAGTAAATGCCTTATACAGCCCACGCCATGTTTTTTGTCTGGTAAAAATCCTAGGATGACATCATACTCAGCTCACCCAGTCACTTTTGTGAGAGTTTGCCAGGAAGGGAGAGGGGATGAGTCACAAGAGGGCCAATGAGAGCTGAAGAGCTGGAGGTGTGCCTGTGTAAATCCAGGAAGTGGAACAGGCAGCAGCTTCAGCTGCCCTCAGTTAAAATGGATGCAGCCAGACTCAGTGGAGGGAGATTTCTGCAGCAGATTTGGAAAGTACAGAATCACAGCATATATAAAATATATGCAAAGTGGTTGGAGGGAAGCTTCAGAATGGCAAAGATGTTTTTATTACAAGTTATGTGAACAGACGGCAGTTCCGCTTTAACCGATTGCCAACTGCCCGCCGTCAATTGACAGCGGCAGAATGGCACTTGTGCGCGAATCTCCGTAGCTGTACAGCGGGCGCTTTAAGAAATATAGGGGGCGTGTGCGTGCCCGCCCTGTCCCTGACAGAACGAAAAAGGGAATTTGTGTGTGTAAACACACAAATACACGTTCTGCCAGGGGTGAGGAGACTGATCTGTTGTTCCTAGTATATAGGAACAGCGATCGTTCTCCTCCCCAAGTCAATCCCATCCTCACAGAGTTAGAAATCACACTGAGGGAACACATTTAACCCCTTGAGCGCCCCTAGTGTTAACCCCTTCCCTGCCAGTGACATTTATACAGTAATCAGTTGTTTTTATATCACTGTTCGCTGTATAAATGTCAATGGTCCCAAAAGTGTGTCAAAATTGTCTGATCTGTCTGCCGCAATTTTGCAGTCCCAATACAAAATCGCAGATCGCCGCCATACTAGTAAAAAAAAAAAATATATATATACATAAACATGCCATAAATCTATCCCCTATTTTGTAGACGCTATAACTTTTGTGCAAACCAATCAATATATGCTTATTGCGATTGTTTTTACCAAAAATATGTAGAAGAATATATCGGCCTAAAATTGGGATATTTATTATAGCAAAAGGTAAAAAATATTTAGCTTTTTTCAAAATTGTCGTACTTCTTTGTTTATAGCGCAAAAAGTAAAAACCACAGAGGTGATCAAATAGCACCAAAAGAAAGCTCTATTTGTGAGGTACAACATCACACGACCGCGCAATTGTCAGTTAAAGTGATGCAGTGCTGTATCGCAAAAAATGGCTTGGTCAAGAAGGGGGTAAATCCTTCCGGGGCTGAAATGGTTAATAGACATGCAGTAAAACCTTGGATTGTGAGGAGCAAATTTTTTTTATACATTATAACTTGATAAACAAGCGATATCTATCAATACAAGTAGGATCAGGTCCCATTTTAGTCAATGAGAGAGCTGTCTTAATTAGCACTACTGAAGTCGCCCTGACTTTATAAAAGTTTCCTTTTATATTCCGTTTATGCTCAAAAAAGCTCAAAGGAGCTCAAAAGAGCTTGCAGAAGCTCAATAAAAACGTGCACAAGAACACAAAAAAGCACAAGCTTCTTCAGGCTGAAATAAAAACTCAAATGTCTGCAAAAGCAGCTTTTATTTTTGAGCTGCAGTGTGCATGAGCTCTAAGTCGGATTCCTCATCTTAATTGATGTGATTTGGATCCGACATTACAGGAAGATTACCCAGGCCTTCCCTGAAGTTGCCTTGAAGTCACATTGCTATAATCTTTTTAAATAGCCTACAGACTGAAGAACTTATGAATAAATGGTTGTACAAAGAATCATCTGAGTTTCCATTATTTCCTATGGAGAAATTCCCTTTCGTATACTGTATAAGTGCTTTGGATTACAAGCACGTTTCCAGAACTAATTCAAGGTTTTACTGTATATGAAAGTCTTCCTTAAACTGATATAAAATATGCTATTGCTACAAAATATCCTGTTAGGCTTGGTTCACACTGCTGCAGTGACAAAGTCGTACGACTTTGCCTGCGACTTTTCCCTGCGACTTTCTTCCTGATCCAACTTGGATGCTATTTAGGAGCCTTTTCAATGGCTGTCATTGCACCCAAGTTGTACCAAAGTAGTGCAGAAACCTTCTCCGAAGTTGGAGCATCTTGTTTTGTATCAGTTAAGATGGCTCTCATAATTGAATGCGACTTGGGGTCTCACAAATCAGATCCCATGTCGCAGCAGTGTGGATTGAGCCTAAAACAGAATGTTTTGTTTATCTCAATCTTAATAAGTTGTAGACACAAATAGTTTAATACTCTATACTGCTGTTTTTACAGTGCATTCACCGGGATTTGGCAGCTCGTAATATACTTCTGGCTGACAACAACGTGGTCAAAATCTGTGACTTCGGCTTGGCACGTGATGTCTATAAAGATCCTGATTATGTACGGAAAGGGGATGTAAGTAATTAGAGTTCTAGAATATAATATATTTTTTCTACTGCTATCTTGTTTTTAATTATTTGCTTCTAACTGCTCAACTTCCTCCTGAAGGCTCGTCTTCCTCTCAAATGGATGGCGCCAGAGACCATTTTTGACAGAGTCTACACTACACAAAGCGATGTGTGGTCATTTGGGGTCTTACTATGGGAAATCTTCTCATTAGGTGAGTCACACAAATATATTTCCGCTTTCGTGGAGGAAAATAAATACACAGGAAATCCGTATTAGTAATCTGACCATGATGCCAATCCTAATGATTCATCATAGAAGTTGCTGGATATAGTGTACTATTAATTATTTATTTTGTAACCCTTTACAGATCATTTTTATTGGCTAATTCGAATAAGTTGATCCAACTCCAGTCTGTCAAAGCCATTATTATATGATTACTATGTGATGTGCTGCCACAAATAGTGCTTGTGTTTTGTTTTTGTTTGTTTTTTGTGTACTGAAGTGCACTGAGAGCATATTTAAAATGAATAGGTTTTTTCAACGTAACATTAATGCCGCGTACACACGATCAGACTTTCCGACGGGAAATGTTGTATGTGAGCTTGTTGGCTGAAAGTCTGACCATGCGTATGCTCCATCGAACATTTGTTGTTGGACTTTCCGCCAACAAATGTTGGTTGTCAGACTTCAGAAGTTCAGTGTCAGAAGTTCACTCATGCTCAGAATCAAGTATGAGCTAGAAGCGCTTGGTCTTGTAAAACTAGCATTCATAATGGAGATATCACATGACTATTGAACTTCCTTTTTATCGGCTCGTCGTACGTCTTGAATGTCACCAGGTTCCCAAATTCGTAATTGTTGGCCAACATTTGTGTGACCATGTGTATGCAAGACATGTTGGAGCCAACAACCTTCGAACAAAAATTCACGGTTTTGTTGTCGGAAAGTCCAATCATGTGTACGGGGCATAACATAATACACATTAACCTCCCTGGCGGTACGATTATTTTCGGATTTTAGGTGCTAAAAGCGGTACCATTATTTTGCATGCAAATTTGGCGTTTTATATTGTAGTCCTGTAATTCTTAGGAATAACTCTCTTAAATCTGTCCAAACCAGAGTCTAGCAGACATCCCGGGTATGATAAAGTTTGAAAAATGAAATCATAAATTATAATATAATAAATAACTATAAATAATTGTACCAAATAATAATATAACAATAATAAAAATTATTCAATAATGTAATCAAATCAAAAACACTGAAATTTGCTCAGTTGCAGAATTGTCACTGTCATTACTTTTCAGTATTTGATGACGGATCTCCCCACAAATCGCTATCGCTCAATTCTGCGAGTGATTACAATTTATTATCGCTGTTTTCTAGCTGGTCTAAAACCATTTTTGATGTAAAATGACAGTTTGGTTGCTATGGACAATCTCCAGTTTCCAGGCATAAGAACAGTTTTTATGATATAAAACTGCATGCAGGACACTGGGCAGACCACTAGGGACAAAGGGGATGTGAAATATTTACATACAGCAATGTAATCTGTAAGATTACATTATACTGTATGTATACTGTCTGTTTCACTTTTTGAATTTGGCGCCGATCTCCATCCCCGTGCGTCGCAACGCTTGCAGGGCACGGAGATCGGCTCCGTGATAGATCGAGCGAGACACGGCTTGCTCGTACAGCGGGGAGACAACGCTGGATCCGAGGGAGAAGCTAAGTAAACCTCCTCCTGGATCCAGCGATGCAGTCCCGAGTCTGGCTCGGGGTTACCGCTCTTGGTATAAAAATTCCACCCCGAGCCAGACTCGGGAATACCGTCAGGGGGGTTAACAAATGAAAAAAAATAAATACATTTATGCAACACAACCATCTGAATGGGTCCTAAATGAACAACATCTTTCTTTTAGGTGGATCCCCATATCCTGGTGTCCAGATTGATGAATATTTCTGCAGAAGGTTAAAAGAGGGGACACGGATGAGAGCTCCAGATTACGCAACTGTGGAAATGTAAGTCACCCACACAGCAGAAGGAACATCAGGTAGACCTAACAGTAAAAAGGGTTTCACCTACTGACTTCATTTTTTTGGCACTAGATATCAAACAATGCTAGACTGCTGGCATGGAGATCCCCTACAGAGACCCACCTTTACTGAACTAGTGGAACATCTGGGAAATGTTTTGCAAAGAAATGTGCAATTGGTAAATAATTTTCTCTTGTTTTCACCTCACTTGAACAAATTTCCAAAAATGATCAATAGCATTCAAAAAAGCAATTTACTGTAAGAACCTAACACTCTACCATGTGCCATTTGTAAGAGCTGCTTCCATTTTTAATCTTAGGATGGAAAAGACTACATTCCAATATTAGTGACTTTGAACATTGAAGAAGATTCATGTCTCTCAATGCCGACCTCACCTGTTTCCTGTATGCAAGGAGAGGAAATGTGTGATGCAAAATTCCACTATGATAGCACAGCCGGAATACGGTACTGACCTATTTATAACCTGTATTTCCTACAAACATGACATATGTATAAATAATTTTTTTCAGATTTATAATTTTGATGCCGCCTCTTGTTTGGATGTAGTAACATATAGAGCGGAGTCCTGTTTTTTATGAGAAATTCAAAAGTCAAAAAAGATTACATTAAAGCCTGGCTCCAGTTAAAAAAAATTTTTTGTTTTGCAAAGAGTAGGAACTAGTTAGAGCCTCTGTCATGTTGTTATTAGGCTCCATGTACACGGGACGCTGGAACAAACTCCTCTGAATGAACTTAAAACTGGCGTTTAGAAACTCCAGTTTTGCCGCATGTGCATGCTGCGTTTAGCAGCGTTTTACCGCATTTGCGTCTAGAAGCATTTATTAAGATAACCTCATTAAGACCCTCCCCAAGCTCAAAAAACATTGCTATTTAACTATTTCAGCCATTTTGGCCAGAGTGAGTAGCAGCAGCAGAGAGAGCAGCTGTATACTTGTATTTGTCTCTATTTCTGTGCTTTTTTTTGCAATGGATCCCATAATGAGTATATGTGAGGAAATGCTCCTGATGTTGCTCTTGATGAGGCTAGAACGACATAGAAAATTGCATGTGAGGTCCAGAGTCAGAGTTGGTCGCTATTGGACCCATCCATTGATTGCGCAGCGAATGTTGGTAGGATATTTTTCCAAAATGTACGTACAGCTGCATACCTACCCTGACAATTCTTTTAATTTCACACGCATGTCCATTGCCACATTCCAATTAATATTTGGATACAGCAATGCTAGTGGTGTATTGCATTGCATCAAGGGCTATATATGGTCTATGAATTATCGCAAGTAATTAAAACATTTCAAACTATTTTTTTTATGTTTTTTCATTGTTTTCCATCATATCAGGTCAAAAATAAAAATATAAAAATATAGGGTACCTTTAAAAACGCTTATAAACGAAAACGCATCTAAACACCGGTACCGCGTTTAGTCACGATTGACATCTGAAACGTAGAGATCTGCGGCGTCTGAACCCATCTTTTTGCTTTTGAAGAAACACCGTTGAATGCAACTGCCTAAAACAGCAATAAACAAGACTGTGTACATGGTCACATAGGATAACATTGAATGAGTTCAGGGGCAGTTGTAAAAAGCGTCCAATTGCCTCTGAACGTACGTTTAGCAGCGTCCCGTGTACATGGGGCCTTACTGTCTGTGTTCCTGTTGGAGGCATTTACTCCAATGTGCGTGTGAAAAGATTAGAAATTCTGACGTCGCTTTTAATGTCCATGTCTTGTTATCCTGGTAGCTCTTTCATTTCTTGTAACACATAGCAATCATAATAAGTGAAGGACGAAATCCCCAGCGGGGTCACAAACAGAAATAAATAAGGCCAACAATTTTTAGGCTTTTAAGATAATTTACATTGGGGCGTTATGTAGGCTGCTATTGCTGACCGCCCCTTCTGAAAATGCAGGTCCGCTTTCTATCATGATAATCGAATGGCTTCAATACTTTGGGAGCCAGCGACCCAGGACAGAGAAGAATTATGCAGATCAGATGGACTGTTTTCAGTTTGGGCTTCGTGAAATGAATTTGTCTTTTTATTCCTGTCCCCATGACTGTACCTTCATAATGATCTGTTCTATCATGACGCAGTGTGCAGGCAATAGCAGATCATATTTTGTTTGGATTTTATTTGCTCTTTTAAAATATATCTAACATCAATCATTGTCTACAGGATAATCCAAAATACAAAGAGAAATAGCCGGCCTGTCAGTGTGAAGACATTTGACGACATCCCTGTAGAGCCCGCAGTGAGAGTAGCCCCTGATGTAAGGATGATTTGCATGCTGATTCATATAATGCAATATTCTTTGAATGGTCCACCAAGTATTAAAACTGTTGTTTGTATTTTAGGATAACCAAACAGATAGTGGGATGATACTTGCATCAGAAGAGTTGAGGACACTGGAGAGCACACAAACGGAAGCACAGTTATTTAGGTAGATTAAATGGCTTTTCTTTCATTATATTTGACCTCATGTTTCACTTTTATTTGGAAAGAACTGTTCTGTGTTGTTCCACATCTACCAGCTGAATTATCTCTCTTCTTTTTTCTCCCGCTGTTTTCCAATTCAAATTCTAATCTGATTGGTGGTTATTGGGTAACATGAACAGTTCTTACTTAAAACCACAAAAAAAAATGATTGCAAATAACCAGTAACTACAATATGAGTTATTTGACCTGCTGTTTAATGATATCACCCAGAATTATATGTGAATATACTATAATTATAGTTAATATTACTTAAAGTGGTTGTAAACCTTTTTGTCTTACTTTTATCTATAGGTAAGCCTAGAATAAGGCTTACCTATAGGTAGTGGAAATATCTCCTAAACGTGCCCAATTAGGAGATATTTCACTTGTAGTGTGCCAATGTCATCATCGGCGCATGTGCTGTGAAGAAACGGACCACTGTGCCATTTCTTTCCCAGCATGTGCCGTGACTGACAGCTCCCACACATGGCTCCGGCCAGTCACAGAGCTGGAGTCCGTGGCCCCCGGAAAGGAAGAGGGGCGAAGATGGACTCAGCCTGCACAGGGGACAGCGCGGGCTTCGTTTTCAGGTAAGTGTCACATAATGGACTAGTATGCGATGCAGGGTTGGTGTGGCTCAGGGTCACCGCTTTTGGTAATGAAAATTCAACCCGAGCCACACTTGGGATTACCGCTAAGGAGGTTAAAGGCTAAGTCCAGATTTTACAAAAAATAATAAATGCATATATATTTGCAGAAAAAAATGTGCATTTATTATATTTTTTTACCTGCAAAGCATTGCAACAGTGATTGGTGGATCGCGGATGCAAAGCCAGGCTTGTGCAGACTCTTCCTCCATACCAAGGTAAGGACTTTCAGTTAGAGAGCTGTAAGCCCACGTACACACGGTCGGAGATTTTGCCAACCAAATCCGTCGGATTTTGGCCGTCGGATTTAGTCCGACGGATTGTGTCCGAAACTGTTGCATACACACGGTCGGGCCAAGTTGGCGAAAAATCCGATCTTTCAGAACGTGATGACGTAATTTCGTTACGATGGGACTACATTCAGGCTAGTAGCCAATAGCTTTGATGTAGGAATTTGATCTGAGCATGCGTGGCACTTGGTCCGGTGAAAATGCTCTACACATGATCGGATTAGGTCCGTCCGGCCCAGTTGGTCGGGAAATATTTCCAACATGTTGGAAAATTGGGTCGGACGGAGATTCGGACAGAATCAGTCCGATGCATACCACACACAGTCGGATTATCTGATGACACGGTCCGATAAGACTCATTCCGTCAGATTCTCCGACCGTGTGTACAAGGGCTAAGAATTGTCAATCAATTACGAGTGCGGTTATCACATTTGCACCATGTTACATAATACACCCTAAATACTGGTGTAACAGGTAAAATGTCCAAAAAAGGGGTTGTAAACCTTTGTGTTTAGGATGCATTAAGGTGAAAAAAAACCTGGCATTGAACGGCCTCCCAGCCCCCCCATTTTACTTACCTGAGCCCTGGAACTTGGCCCGGCGGTGACGCGCTTTCTTTCTGCAGGGGGTTCTCGGCTCTTGATTGGATAGATTGATAGCAGCACAGCCATTGGCTCCCGCTGCTGTCAATCAAATCCAATAATGTGGGCGGCGGGGGCAGGGGCCAAGTCATAGATTCTGCGGCTGTGAACGCCGAATGATGGACTCGGGAGCGCTCCCGCAAAGTAACCCCCTCAGGAGTGCAATACTTCTAGGGGGTTATCTGATGTAGGGAGGAGCCGCGGGAGCTGCCGGGGGACCCCAGAAGATCGGGGCCACTCGAAAAACAAGCTGCACAGGTGGAGGTAAGTATGATTATTTATTTAATGTTTATTATTAAAAAAAAAAAAAAAAAAACCCTTACAATCACTTTAACTCCTTCACAGCAAGTTTGCCTACATAGTGTAAAATCTATAAAGATATTGACCCTTTTCCATAAAAAAAATAACTCCTTTCAGCGTGCACGAGTTTCAGTAGCGTATAGTCAGCACTCATTGAAAGCTACCTTTTTTGTGGCCAACTTAAATCTGGAATTTTTAAATGTCTGGACCCAGATAATGGCCATTCATAATTCATGACCCTTACTTTATGGAAAGCTATACTTTGAGTTCATTTTTTAATTTGCAATGGCCTATCAGTATTGTTGAAAATATGAAAAGTTACAATATGAATCTTACGTTTTGTGTTTTTTGGACTATTTGTTTATAGTAATTTGCATCCAGGTGTTATGCCTCTATTGTAGAGAATATATGGTACCACTGAACAGTTTTGCACAGAAACCCTGCAATGTACTACCAACAACATCACTAGCGGTACATGTACCCCTAACTGTGACAAATTTAATCACACTAAAAAGCTATATTTACGTCTGTAATAATTGCTAGGGTCTTACCACTCAAAAAGGTAGTTTTGTGAAGTTTACCGATTTAGTAATTTTGGTCATAGTATGCTGTTTATTAAACCTCAACTGCAGTTGCAATTATTGTATTTCTAATTCATTTTAGTAGTCTGATGCCAAGTAAAAGCAAAGAATCAGTCACATCTGGATCCTCAAACCAAACTAGTGATTACCAGTCTGGATACCACTCAGATGACACGGAAACTGCACACGACACTAATGAAAAAACACAGCTGCTAAAAAGGGAAAGTTCACTTGATATCTGCTGCATGGAAAAAAAAACACATCAAGCTGTTATCGAACTGAGCACTGAGGTATAGACACTCAGAACTGTTAACATCACACAATGCACTAATAGAGACTGACAATATGGAAATCTGCTCTACATGAGCACCGTTGAAGGACAGTATTTGAGTTCTCTACAGAACTAAGTTCCCTGGATGTTTCCGTACCAAGTCATAAATAGCTTGGCCTCAAAATTATTGAAAATTTAAAGTTTTATACTGTTACAGAAACAGGGTATGGATCATTGGGAGCCATATGTCATATCTGGACACTGAGTGACTCGCAGCTAGAGTTCCTAAAGACTTTTGAGGTTGGTAGTGTACCTGCATGCCTTCTATCAATGCCAAGCCTGGGAACAGATCTACAGTTGTTAATGGCAGTATGGATTTATAAGAAGACACAGCCAGAACATCACTGATGGAATTGTACTGGGTTCCATGGAAATCTAAATATGATAATCATGTTACATGCAGAATTTTGAATGTTATTGACATGTAATTGTATATCCGATTACAAATATGCCCAAATCTATTCCAGTATTAAATGGATACACATTATAGTACTGTGTATCTTTGTTTGAGACAATTGTACAAAATTGTTTCATAGATGAAACAAAATAAATTTCAGTTTGTAGCCCTATCTGAAGCTCCTTTTGATGGCAAGAAAAGTACATCTTGATATCTGTGCTGTAAATCTGAGATTGGCCCAAAGTCTAATTTTGACTGGGTAGTGTAGTCAAAGGTTCACTATTGATCTCAGTTGTTGAATAAGCCCAATTGTATGTCAGTTGAAGAACAGGAGTCAATAAATAATACACTGGCTACTTGTTATATATTAGTTGCCAAAGCTTGGTCTATTAATTATGTTTTATGCCTGTGCAATCTGTATTGTAATAATAAACAATAAGTCAATAAGAGACATGTAACATATGGAGTTAACTCTGCAGTAACTGTTTTGTTTGCTGTATTCAAAAATGCAAACCTGGCACCTTAATACTACGCAAGCTCAGTTTGTACAGATTTATGGGTCCAAAGAAGTGTGCATCACCCATTATGCACCAACTTATACCATCACCAAGAACCTATTTGGGATATTGTCTCACTAGGGGGCAATACAAATGGTTTAACATTTAAATATATATACAGGCATGCATACCCCACTTTTAAGTACACAATGGGGTTTATTTACTAAAGCCGCAAAGCGCAAAATCATTCTCACTTCTGCATAGAAACCAATGAGCTTCCAGGTTTTATTATCAAAGCTTAATTGAACAAGCTGAGGTTAGAAGCTCATTGGTTTCTATGCAGAAGTGAGCCTGATTTTGCACTTTCCAGTTTTAGTAAATAAACCCCATTGTGTAATTAAAAGTGGGGTATGCCTGTACACTTAGTACTAAACTGAGATCTGCGCTTTTTTTTACAGCCACATTTTTAGGGGTTGATCTACAAAAGGACTAGAACACATTTAAAGTGAAAACTCACTTTGCATCACTTCATTCACTAAGCTATTGAAAAATTCCACTGAAAGTGAAAATTCACTTTGCTAAGTGAACAGTCTAAATCAATCCACAGACACACACTTATCAGATGTAGTATTAACACTGATAGAGATCAAATAAATTGTATATAGCTTGTAATTATTTTC
This sequence comes from Lithobates pipiens, assembly GCF_037356315.1. Classification (NCBI taxonomy): domain Eukaryota; kingdom Metazoa; phylum Chordata; class Amphibia; order Anura; family Ranidae; genus Lithobates; species Lithobates pipiens. The sequence continues at coordinate 406,346,324 of NW_027507718.1, forward strand.
GTGTAAAGTCATTAAGAACACAGTGTTGTACCTATTTATAGCAACATAATGGAAACAAATGTAATATATGTTATTTATAACTATGTGGACTACAATGTCTTAATTGTGTATCAAGATAAACAAATTTTACATTTAAATCATCAACAGCTGTAATGTATTTTTATTTCACGTTCTTTGTGGAATCCTAGATGTCTGCTTTAAAGTGAATCTGTGGTCAGGCTATGGGCATTTAAGTGTTCACATATTTTCAACTTCCCTTGTTACCCCCACCCAGCAGTGATTAAGCAGCTGTTACTCTCTAATGTAAGCACAGAGCAAGAGCTCTGGGAGGAAAGGAGAGGGTGAGCTGAACTGCTGAGAGATTTATCAAAATTATTTCAGTGTCCCTGCTGTGATCTTTGAGAATGATTTACTCCAGAGTGCTTACAGTTGAAGGGATCAGTGAGGGTTTGGTTTAAATTTTATATACTGCTTGTTAAGAATATGTAAATACACAAATGTCCATAATCTAGCCACAGTTTACCTTTAAAGGATAAATTAACAATTAAGGTTGTGCATGTACTGAAAGATGTGTTTGTTGGGTAGTGAATGCATTATGGTTGCATTGATAGATGCAGCCATGCTTTTAACATTGGCTGTGTATTGATTATACCTTTATGTGTTCCAAATGCAAGCATTTTTCCTGTAGATTTGTGACCTGCACCAAGTACCGAATGAATGTCTATACAATTCATACAGTCCCCATGCAAAAAAGGAGATGCATCTTTTCACCACAAGGGAAAGCACCAACATATAAATAAGTAGAAACTCTAATTTTTTAGGTTCACAAACATGTCTGTAATAGACAAAATGGGGGTATTACAGTTGAAGGAATTTGAAGTGAACTGCTGATTGTATAATATATATATATATATATATATATATATATATATATATATATATATATATATATATATATATATATATATATATGTGTGTGTGTAAGGAACCTTTTTTTCCTATGCAGAGAAGGCTTGTGACTGTAATAAGACTCTTACAGACCATCTAAAATGTTTGTTACCTAATATATGGCTCTGTTCAGCTCAAGTATGAATTGTAAAATATTATATTAATGAATGTTATTGGTACACTAATTTTGTAGAACAATTTTATTTTAAGTCTATGGTCAATAAATGAGCGTATGAATGTGCTGACATGCTGCATATTACTTAATGGATGAGAAAGCCTTAAAAATTCTCAATTCAAATTTAAAATAAGCTATTTAATGAATATTTAGATCAACTTTCTTTTGTTATTTTTTTTTAATATGTACAATGTATAATTAGTTTGAATTTAAAGATGGAATAAACTATTTTTACAAAAAATGTTTCCTGACCTGTTAATGTACAATGTGCATGGTATACAGTACTATAGAAATGACAATATACTGGTGAAATTATATTTATCCTTTTGAATTATTAAACTTAAAGGACAGATATAGAACTTGATTGTTGTAACTTTATGAGCGTGTAAGATGCAATATATATACTGTATTTATGTTACGTTTTTGGGTTTAGATAGGATTTAAAAATGAAAAGGAAACTCGGTAGATGTGAAGAGGCAAGTACAACTTTTAATCTAAAAAAACAAGCTTGGTCATGCCCCTACAACATCTTAATCAACTAATGGTATAGTCAGCCTTAAAGCAGAACTCCTGTTTGCAAAACGAATCTAGCACAGATTGCTATCATGACAGCTGTTTTTAATGCATGCAATAATCCTCATCTCTCTCTGTAGCTTTAATGAAACTTCTGAATGTACAACAGTTTACTGGAGTTCTGCTTTAGGATTAATAAGAAGACTTGGGGCATAGGAAGAGGCTAAAGCAAAAGTTTTGCTTGCTCATTCCCTTGAAACCTCCCAATTCTAATAATGATCCACCACTTGGATAGCCAGCCTTAAAGTGGAAATAAACTACAACCTCCATTGATGCAATCCTCAGCACCCAACCTTACCTAGTGATGAAATTAACATGCTCACATGCTTAAATTATCATCTACACACTTATCTTTTAATGGCAACCCTCTGAAGTCCCATCTGTTATCCTCTCCCACTTGTTTAGGGACGCACCTTAACAGGGAAACCGTTAAAGCCAATAGAGGGTGTTCTAACCTTTAAGGATTCAATTGACCAACAGCTAGAATCCCTCCAACACCAATTCGTTTTTTCTTTGGCTGGAGTTACACTTAAAAATTTACATGTTCCAACTTACATACAAATTCAACTTAAAGTTGTTGTAAAGCCTAAACATGTTTTACCTTTGCATTCTTTGCATTAGGGTAAAAAATGTTTAGGTGTCAGCACCCCCCCACCCCCTCTTTTACTTTCCTGAGCCCTCATTTGAGCCAACACCGTGCACATCTACAGCTCTTCTCTCCACTCACTTCCGGGTCTCACTGGCTCTGCAGGGGCACTGGGAGCCATTGGCTAGCAGTGTTGTCATTCAAAGCCAGTGGCGAGGGAGCAGGGTCGAGTGCCAGCACACACGAGTGCCCCCATGGGAAATGGATTACCATGGGGGCACTGGACAGAAGTGAGGGTCCAGGAGCACTGACGGGGGACCCGAAAAGAGGAGGTTTGCAGCCACTCTGTGGAATTCCATTGCACAGAGCAAGTAAGTATAGACATGCTTGTTATTTTTTTATATATACAATCATTTTAAGAACAAACCTACAGAGCCATGTTTGTAACCTGGGGACTGCCTGTACAGGCTAATCTCTTGACCCTGGCACTCTCTTCAGTTGTTCTCCCTCTAAACCCCATGCCACTGCACAAATAAGCAGACATTCCTTCTGCTGCCTTGGGAGTCACTTGCTCTAACTCATGTGTCAGCTTGACCTCAGAAGCTGCGCCCCACCCTGGCTACCACCTTCTCCCTCAGAAAAACTCTTTTCCTTTGGAGCATGTAGGGTCAAAAATGGTACCTGATACTGTCAGGGCGGGCTTAGCCCTTCCTTCTCTGGGCTGGTTGCTCAGCTGTCGGCTAATTGCCAGTTCTCATCTCTCTCCACAGTTACCAGCTGTTCCTGATCATGCTCATCTGACTTGCCTACTTAAAGCTGTCCAGCTGACTTCACCTCTGCCTTCGCCTTGGTCACATCACAAGAAACCATCTCCTGCGGTTCTGTTTAAAGACTGGCTTGCTGACATCCCTTCTGGCTCCTTATCCTGCTTGCTGTTGCTCTACTTGGCTCCTTGACTTCTGGCCTGGCTGATTACCCGATCTGGTTATTGAACTCTGGACTGGCTGACTACTCTATCTGGTTAATGGACTCTGGCTATGCTTTGACTACGCTTTTTCTATTTACTTTTTAATTTTTATTTAATAAACAAGTGTGATTTAATTATACATCTGTCTTGGTCTGATTCATGGTTTCTGACAGTAGGCGAAGGCCATGTATTCAGAAGATACAGTCAATCCACTTGTTGGTAATATTTTTTCCAGATTGGATGAGCAAGATCACTGCATGGATCAGTTTGCCATGGCGTTACAAACGCTCCTGAGTCACACGGCTCACCTGGAATCCCCCAAGGTGGCTGCTCCGGTACAACCTGAGTCGCAGGCCATCCCTGCTGTTGCGCCAGTCTCTGTGCAGGCACCCGCCTCGAGTACTACCTCTATAAGAGGTTTGTCTGGTTCTGCTCCGCTTCCCCAGCGATTTGGGGGTGATCCCGTTCAATGCAGAGGGTTTCTCAATCAGGTTGAGATATACTTTGAGATCCTGCCCCAGGCGTTTCCCACGGACAGAAGCAAAGTAGGTTTTGTGATATCTGCTTTCTGAGAGAGCCTTGGCATGGGCTAACCCTCTATGGGAGACGCAAAAACCTGTTGTCTTGAGTTACCCTCAGTTTGTGGCCTCCTTTAAAAGGGTATTTGACATTCCCTCACGCTCCGCTTCTGCTGCCAAATGCCTCATGTCCATCAAACAGAGTACAAGAACTGTTGCCGACTACGCCATTGAATTCCGTACTCTGGCAGCAGAGGTTGCTTGGAACAATGAGGCCCTCATGGCTGCTTTTTCTCATGATTTCTCGGATTCCATCAAGGATGAGATAGCAGCCCGAGATATACCCACTGAGCTGGAGAGCTTGATCTCTTTTGCCATCCTCATTGACTCCAGACTCAGAGAAAGACTTTCTCTTAAGGAGCGCTGGCGGAAGCCTCCTGTACGCTTGCCTCCGAGCTTTGTAGTCCCACCCATGCCTCCCTCACCTCCCATGCCTCCTGGTACCAAGTCGGTCTGTGAAGATGAACCCATGCACCTGGGCTTCACGCGTCTGCGGATCATAGAGCCTTTAGGGGGAGGGAGAGATTGTGCCTTTATTGTGGCCAGGCAGGTCACTTTTTGAAGTCTTGTCCTACCCGTCCAGGGAACGCCCGAAACTTGAGGTTCTGTCATGGACAGACCTTAGTTGGTGTTGTTTCGTCCCCAATTATCCAGAAGGATAATAAGCCCCTGGTTTTGGTCACCCTTACTTGGGCTGAGTAGTCCATCGTGATACAGGCTCTAATCGACTCTGGGGCTGCAGGCCTGTTCATTGATGCTGCATTTGTTTCGCAGCACTCGATTCCGCTGCAGCTGCGTGACACTCCACTTGCCATTGAGGCTCTTGACGGGGGACTTTTACAGCCTGCCCATGTGACTCATGAGACGGTTCCGTTATCCATGGCTGTAGGGGCTCTTCACCATGAGATAATCCAATTGCAAGTTATTTCCTCACCCAGGTTTCCTCTGGTTATTGGTTATCCTTGGTTACAGAGGCACAACCCCTCTTTTGATTGGCTCCATGCTGAGGTTCTCTCCTGGTCACCACAATGCAGTGAGACATGCTTCCTGAAGGTATCCAAGGTCCTGTGCACCTCTTCACTCCCCTCCCTGCTGGAGGAGTACTGCGATTTTAGCAATGTCTTTGATAAAGGTCAAGCCGGTAGTTTGCCTCCACACCGGTCTTATGCTTGCGTAATTGACCTTCAACCTGGTGCCATACCTCCTCGTGGCCGGGTTTACCCTTTGTCGTTCTTGGAGGATAAGGCCATGGAGGAGTATGTTGCTGATGTACTTTCTCGAGGTTTCATCTGCAAATCCTCATCTCCTGTTCGTGCTGGTTTCTTCTTTGTGAAGAAGAGCGGTGAACTGAGACCTTATATAGATTACAGGGGTCTCAATCGTGTCACGATTAAGAATGCCTACCCGATTCCATTGATTGCAGAGTTATTTGACCGCCTCAAGGGAGCAACGGTTTTCACGAAGCTTGACTTGAGAGGGGCATACAATCTCGTGTGCATTAAGGAGGGCGACGAGTGGAAAACTGCGTTTAATACCAGAGAAGGTCATTATGAATACCTGGTAATGCCTTTTGGCCTTTGTAACGCCCCGGCAGTTTTCCAGGAATTTATTAACGATGTCCTCCGAGATTTGTTACAGATATGTGTGGTGGTTTATCTCGATGATATCCTCATATTTTCCAAGTCCCTGAAGAGCCACCACACAGATGTCTGTTGTGTGCTTCAGAAGCTAAGAGAGAACAATCTCTATTGTAAACTGGAGAAGTGCGAGTTCCATCGTGAACAGGTCACATTCCTGGGCTATATCATTTCCACTGCTGGTTTTTCGATGGACCCAGAGAAACTTTCGGCAGTCCTACAGTGGCCTTGACCTGTGGGTTTACGTCCTCTGCAGCGTTTCCTGGGTTTTGCCAACTGCTATCGGAAATGTATTCGTAACTTCTCGTCTCTGGTCAAGCCCCTGACTGATATGACCAGAAAGGACGGTAACCCACAGAGTTGTCTCTGGAGTCCATTAAGGCCTTTGAGACTCTCAAGGCTGCCTTTGTTTCTGCTCCTGTGTTGGCACATCCTGATCCTACATTGTCTTTTATCCTAGAAGTTGATGCTTCTGAGACTGAAGTTGGCGCCCTTCTGTCTCAACGTCCTAACTCTGAGAGCGCTATGCATCCGTGTGGCTACTTTTCCAAGAAATTGGCACCTGCTGAGTGCAATTATGAGATTGGTAACAGAGAGCTGTTGGCGATCATTTTAGCCCTGAAAGAATGGAGACATCACCTTGAAGGTACCACTGTGCCTGTTCTTATTCTTACTGACCATAAGAATCTTACATTCTTGTCTGAGGCTAAGTGACTCTCTCCCAGAATGGCGCGATGGGCTCTTTTCTTGTTGAGCTTTAATTACATTGTCTCATTCTTACCCGGTACTAAGAATGTAAGGGCTGATGCCTTGTCACGACAATTTTCCCCCACTTCCAAGTCGGAGTCGGTTCCGGTTCCTATGATTCCTCCTGATCATATCTTGGCTACGGTTCGCACCAGTCTTACTTCTCCTTTGGGTGACAAAATTCTTGCTCCTCATGTCCATGCTCCTCCTGAGAAACATTGTGACCGCTGCTTTGTCCCAGAGAGTCTCCGTACTGCTGTGCTCCAGACTTACTATTCTTCCAAGGCAGCTGGCCACCCTGGTAAGAATCAACTTATTTGGGCCATTTCCCAACAATTCTGGTGGCCTAGTCTAAGGGCTGATGTTACTGCCTTCATAGCTGCCTGTCCAGCTTGCTCAGAGTAAGACTCCACGACACCTTCCAGTGGGCCTCCTACAACCCATACCGAATGGAGAGAGGCCCTGGACTCACCTGTCAATGGATTTCATTGTGGAGTTGCCCAACTCCTAAGGCAACACTGTTATCCTTATGGTGGTTGACGGTTCTCAAAGATGTGTCATTGTATTCCACTTAAGATGTTGCCTACCTCTAAGGAAAGGCTTCCATTTTTGCTCGGGAGATCTTTCGCTTACATGGGCTACCCAAGGTGATTGTCTCGGACAGGGGCAGTCAGTTTGTCTCCTGGTTCTGGCAAGCCTTTTGTGCACAGTTGGGAATCCAGCTTGCATTCTCTTCTGCGTATCACCCGCAGTCTAATGGGGCAGCCGATCGAGCCAATCAGTCCTTGGAGCAATTCCTACGTTGCTATATTTCTGACCACCATAACAACTGGTCAGACCCATTACCATTGGCAGAGTTTGCTCACAACAGTGCCTTGAATTCTGCCTCCCGATTGTGTCCATTTATGGCGAATTATGGTTTCCAACCTTCCATGTTGCCTGACTCATTTGTTCCGCAGAGTATTCCTGCTTTAGAGGAGCATCTCCGTGGTCTTCGTTCCACTTGGGTACAAGTCCAGGAGGCTTTGCTTCATGCTAAGGATAGGTACAGACTCCATGCTGACCGCAGACACCTGCCTGCACCTTCCTACCAGGTTTGGGACAGGGTCTGGCTGTCATCTCGCAACCTCCGGCTTCGTGTTCCCTCACTGAAGTTTGGGCCTTTCCATATCCTTTGCAGGATTAACCCAGTGGCTTACGCGTTGGACCTTCCTCCTAGTATGCACATCTTAAATGTGTTTCATGTCTCCTTATTGAAACCGTTGGTATGTAACCAATTTACCATCTCGGTGCCACGCCCTCACCTTATTCAGGTTGAGAACTATGAGGAGTATGAGGTATAATCCATTGTTGACTCTCGTAGGTTCCGTGGGTGCATACAGTACCTGGTGCATTGGAAGGGGTACGGTCCGGAGGAATGCTCCTGGGTTTCATCCTCGGACGTACATGCCCCTGTCCTCCTCTGCGAGTTCCATAGACAGTTTCCCCTCAAGCCCGGTGGCCCTCCGAGGGAGAGGGGTCATTGAGGAATGGGGTACTGTCAGGGCTGGCTTAGCCCTTCCTTCTCTGGGCTGGTTGCTCAGCTGTCGGCTAATTTCCAGCTCTCATCTCTCTCCACAGTTACCAGCTGTTCCTGATCATGCTCGTCTGACCTGCCTACTTAAAGCTGTCCAGCTGACTTCACCTCTGCCTTCGCCTTGGTCACATCACAAGAAACCATCTCCTGCGGTTCTGTTTAACCACTTGGGATCCGCGCTATTGCAAAATGACGGCAATAGCGCGGACCCACATTTTCGGGACTACGTCTATTGACGTAGTCCCGGTTACGAGCGGCCTGCGCGCCCCCTGAGGGGCGCGCGCGGCGCGCTCTGTGATCGGCGAGTCCGTGAGACTCGCCTGATCACCGATCCGTGTAAGGGGTCGATCCCGACCCCTTATCACGTGATCAGCTGTCAGCCAATGACAGCTGATCATGTGATAAAACGGAGCCGGTAATCGGCTAGTATTCCTCCTCGCGCTGACAGCGCGAGGAGAAAAAAAAAAAGCCGATCGCCGGCGGCCGTGTTCGGGACATCAGTCCCGATCACGGCCAGCAATTTAAACGGACACCTGCCCCCTGCCAGTGCCCACCTGCCACCCGCAGTGCCATCCTGAAATAAAGTAAGTGCCCCCCTGTCAGTGCCACCCAGCAGTGCCCATAGTGCCCACAGTGCCACCCAGCAGTGCCCACAGTGCCACCCAGCTGTGCCCACAGTGCCACCCACAGTGCCACCCAGCAGTGCCACCCACAGTGCCACCCAAAATCTGCCTCAAAGGTGCTGCACCCCAGTGCCGCCCATCAGTGCCCAGCAGTGCCGCCCATCAGTGCCCAGCAGTGCCGCCCATCAGTGCCCAGCAGTGCCACCTATCAGAGCCACCTATCAGTGCCACCTATCAGTGCCCATCAGTCCCATCTATCTGTGGTACCTATCAGTGCCCATCCGTGCCACCCATCCATGCCACTTATCCGTGCCACCCATCCGTGCCATCTTATCTGTGCCCATCTTTGCCCATCAGTGCCGCCTTATCTGTGCCCATCGGTGCCGCCTTATCTGTGCCTATTAGTGCCGCCTTAACTATGCCTATCAGTGCCCACCAGTGCAGCCTATCAGTGCCCACCAATGCAGCCCATCAGTGCCCACCAATGCAGCCCATCAGTGCCCACCAATGCAGCCTATCAGTGCCGCCTAATCAGCGCACTTCAATGAAGGAGAAAAATGACCCGTTTGCAAAATTTTATAACAAACTATTAAAACATGATTTTTTTTTTTTTTTTTTTTGCATCTTTTTTTGTTTGTTTAGCAAAAAATAAAACTCCGAGCTGTAACTAAATACCACCAAAAGAAAGCTCTATTTGTGGGAAAAAAATGATAAAAATTTCATTTGGGTACAGTGTTGTATGACCGCGTAATTGTCACTCAAAGTGCATCAGCGCTGAAAGCTGAAAATTGGTCTGGGACTGAGGGGGGTTTAAGTGCCCAGTAAGCAAGTGGTTAAAGACTGGCTTGCTGACATCCCTTCTGGCTCCTTATCCTGCTTGCTGTTGCTCTACTTGGATCCCTAACTTCTGGCCTGGCTGATTACCCGATCTGGTTATTGAACTCTGGCCTGGCTGACTACTCTAAACGGTTACTGGACTCTGGCTATGCTTTGACTACGCTTTTTCTATTTACCTTTTTATTTTTATTTAATAAACAAGTGTGATTTAATTGTACTTCTGTCTCGGTCTGATTCATGGTTTCTGACAGATACTCATTAATGTAATCGGCCCTTTCCTTCTCCAGAGGGAACCCTCTATCCTGCTTGGTTAGCTGGGATCAGTTCTGATTGTTCTCTTACCTATCAGGGCTCTGAATTCCTAATGTTGCTCTGCACCCCAAGTATTCCTCAGGGTGTTGGCTCCAGTGTCTGTCCTAATACCTTCTGATGGCATTGGCATTGTAGGGCACATTTTGACCTTTTGAAAAGAACAGTCCCATCCTTTTTCTTCTCCTTCACCTACTCTTGAGGCTGAAAGTAAGAAACCCCCTAAGCTTTCAGAGGCATCCTCAGCAGGAAGATGGACCTCAGCTTTTCCAATTGGGTGCATGATTGCTAATTCTTGTGGATCCTTGGGTAGTTTTCCCTTAAGGCAACCAGGTGCAGAGACTGCCCCTTTAAGTTTACAGGGTAATCTCTTGCCTCTGACACTCTTTTCAGTTGCTTACCCTCTACCCTCCACTCCACTTTACAAATTAACAGACATTTCCTCTACTCCCTTAGGGGCTCTTCAACCCAGGGGTCCGTGCTCTAACTCTTGTGTTAGCTTGACCTCAGAAACTGTTTCCCACACTGGCCAATACCTTCTCCTTCAGAGCAACTCTCTTCCTTGGGAGAATTTAATGTCAACAGTGGGACCTAATATCCATCAATGGCATCAGTCCTTTACTTCTCCAGAGGGACCCACTGGCCTGCCTGGTTAACTGGGGTCAGCAATGGTTGTCTCTTACATAACAGGGCTCTGAATCTTCCGTTTTGATAAGCACATTAAGTACTGTTAAGGATGTTGACTTTAGAGTCTGATGTAGTTCCTTCTCATGGCATTGTCAATGTAGGACACTCAGGTAACCTCCTGTAAAAAGAGCAATTACTATTTGCTAGTGAGCAATTTTTCCCCAAGGGCTAATTGTCTGTTTTTTTCTGGTATTGGCACTGGAAACTGTCTGTCACTTGGTAATATTGGCCAGTCTGGTTCATTGGTAGAGGGATCTACAGTAGGTCTGAGCTCATGCCATCAACATTAGCCTGTAATTACCCATCCCTCAACCTTTGCAGGAGCATCAGGTTTTGAAAGACAATACTCTCCAAGGCTCTTCTAATTTTCTTATTCCTTTTCAGTCTACCTCAACCCCTTATTCTGTTTTGGGTTTCCTAAGAAGACCTATGTGTCCACCTCTAAGGGTCAAGTAGTTCCTGGCTTGATCACTTAGTTTCCCAGTCAGACAGCTGATAAGGACGTCTCTCCTCATTTCTGGTGGCTTCCCCTCATTGGAGAATTATTGCTTTCTGTGCTTAATTCTGGATCTGCATCACTGGTGGTCCTGTATACATCGCAGGATCCCTCCTTGACCAAGCCTTTTGGTTCAGACACAATGGGACACCATCTAGATACTGGTGTGTTTTCATTAACAAAGAGGAATGGGTGTCCTTCCTGCACCAGGAGAGGTAGTTTGGTTCCTATTGTGAATGATACAATTAGTCTTAGTCTTAGCTGCACTAATCTCTTAACGGTGATCCCATGGAGGCCAGTTCTTACCAACTAGTAGCTTCTGAACATAGAAGTGAGGTTCTTGCACCAAGTGCATCTCAGAACCTGCATTACAGTTGAAGAATGTCAGAGGGCCCTGTGTCACTCTGGACTATTTGCAGATAGAACAAAAAAGTCTCCTGCTGCAAGTATCCTCTGACATGAACAGGGAATGCCTGATTGACTTTATGGAATCTGTTCACCTGGGGTTAGGTCCTCTTTATTGGTGGATTCTGATATTCACGAAGAATGCACTTTTTCCCCGGTAAAGTAAAACTAAAAGCAAAATGTATTTTTTATTTTGGATAGCGTAAGGGAGGGTTATAACCACTTTTTTTTTTTTTTTTGCCATCTGTACCCCATAGGGGAGATTTCTTTTTACGTCCTGTCCCATAACTAAAATAGAAAGTGAGAGGAAATCCCTTCAAAGTGAGGGTATCCCGTGGCAACAACAGCTCACAGGAACTAATGTACCCATTGGAAGATTTCCCCTCTATGACTGTTCTGGTATCAACTCAGAATTTGGGAGTAGAGAACCAAAAATTAAAAACTTCCTGTGTCCCTCAATAGACCAGAAAGAAAATAGGATTTTTTTTACTCACCATAAAATTATTTTGGGCTCAATTAGGGAACTTAAGGTACTTTGTATTTATGATCATGCGCTTGGTATTGCTACAAACTGACCCATGCTGGAAATAGGGGGAGTTATCCTGGGCTGGCCAACAGATTTTTTGTTTGCCAGTGTCTGGTCCTCCTGTTGGTTAAACTGTCCCTGGGTATGTTTTCCAACTGTGTATTTAGCCGCTTGCCCGGAGTTCAGCTTAAATACTGAACAGTAGCTTTAAAAAAAAGCTTCCGTCCCAGTCACATTGTTTTAAGTAAAATGCAATGTCTGATGTCTAATTAACCTGGCATTGTAAAAAAAATCCAGGTACCTCTCCATATGGCAGGGTTTATTATGAGATTCCCAGATGATTCCCAAAACAGAAATAAGTTGAAGCACAATTCCAAAGGATAAATGTCATCATTATAGGACATAACCATTAAAAACACCTGGACATTGTTACTGCCCAGCTGTGTTTCTGAAAAATAAACACGTACTTCATTCTTTTAGCAATACGTATTGTACAATATTACATCATGCACAATAGGCGCTAATTTAATTTAAGTGATATTAAGAAAGAAACACTATATGGAGGGCTGCCATTACAAATCATGGTGTCCCATAACACATACCTGACAGACGCCCTGACCCCCCCCCCCCCCCCCCCCCACACACACACACATACGCACACTTGGGATGCAAAGGAGAAGAATGAGGTGGCACACTCAACATTGCTGCGTAATGTAAGTGTGGAAAAACATCACTAACAGCAGGAGGGCTTTAAAACTTAAGCCTACGTTCAGAGTGCAAGGGTCAAGAGTATGTAATGTAATGTACTGAGTAAACGAATCAGGAGTATGTAATGTACAGAGTGTAGTGGTTAGACATATGCTATGTACGTACAGTCTACTATGCAGAGTGTAGAGGTCAGGATTACTTGAGACAAAGGTGCAGTTGCATGGCACTGAGTAGCCTGCAGATTATGGCAGACACACTTGCCTGTTTGCCCTGTCAACAATGACAGGACAGAGCTGAAGCTTTTTTGCTTCCTCCTTTAGTGCCTCCATCTTTTTTGCCACTTTGTCTGGTTTCCATGTCACTCCACTATTGCTTTTGGATGGCACATGTGCCACAGGCAGTGTACACTAATTAAAAACTTGTTATGGAAGAAGAGAAAAGATGCTTTTAGCAGAAGCAAGCAAACTCCTTCTCCTAGCAATGTTTAAAACATTACCATGCCTCTGCCCAGCATAGTGCCAACACAAAGAAAAAGCAATTTTCCTTGTTTCCTAGGAAATCAGTTCACACCATTGTGTTGCAATGGGGTGTGCTGGAAAAAAAATACTGCGTTCAGTGGTGCAGCTCTGTCACATACCTAGTCAGTGAGCCTGATGTGTGAGACAGCAGCCACATTAGTACGGCAAGGTATGAGTGCCTGTAATCAGTCCAGTACTCTATGTGGCAGCAGTCAGCAGGTGGATGTGGCAGCAGAGCAGGCTGGTAGTAGATGAGCTGGCACAGAGCTTGGCCAGCAGCAGACTGTAGTAGGCAGCTAGAAGCAGGAGCCAGATGAGAGCTTGCTGAACTCAGAGCTTTACAACTTTATGCCTAGCCCCCCCCCCCAGCAAAAAACTTCCCCATCAAGTAAACCAAGCCAAATCAGCAATGGGAGATTGATCAAGCAGAAACAGAATCTGAAGACAAGCAGAGGTTGGGGCAGGTAGCAGACAAACACAGGCCAGAAGTAAGCCGGATCAGAGGTCAACACAGGTATCAGGAATGACACACAGAATCTGCAGACCAAACAGCAATGAGCCTATACCAGTGATGGCGAACGCTGAGCCATCTCTGTGGGCACGCCGTGACAATTACACTGTCATCGTTAAATCGTCCGCTCCCACGAACTACATCTCCCACAATCCTCTGGGGATAGCGGTGACGTGTCCGAGTGGGCATGGCGCATGCTTCGAACGCTGAAGCCACGCCCCCGTTCTCAAACATCTGACGCATCTGTTGACGTGCCTGCGTGGGAAATCTCCTGACACCACCCGAGCGACTGGAGCCTGACCCCACACCAATTTCTCAAATATGAGTTTTATAACCAATTGCCGACTGGGCCATAGCCAAAAGATGGCTACAGCACGGTCGGCTTATTCTGAGAGGGCGTCCATAAATCTTGCTCCCGCGCACCCTACAGTGCGAGGGGAAGAGGGATAGAGATGCAATGCTATGCCCATACTATGCAAAACTCTGCCCATACTCTGCAGTACCCTGCCCATACTCTGCCAATACTCTGCCAATACTCTGCAGTACCCTGCCAATACTATACAATACTCTGCAGTACCCTGCTCATACTCTGCCAATACTATGCAATACTCTGCAGTACCCTTCCCATACTCTGCCAATACTATGCAATACTCTGCAGTACCCTGCCCATACTCTGCCCATACCCTGCCCATACTATGCAATACTCTGCAGTACCCTGCCCATACTCTGCCCATACTCTGCAGTACCCTGCCAATACTCTGCCCATACTATGTAATACTCAGCAGTACCCTGCCCATACTCTGCCAATACTATGCAATACTCTGCAGTACCCTTCCCATACTCTGCCAATACTATGCAATACTCTGCAGTACCCTGCCCATACTCTGCCAACCAATACTATGTAATACTCTGCAGTACCCTGCCCGTACTCTGCCCATACCCTGCCCATTCTATGCAATACTCTGCACTACCCTGCCCATACTCTGCCCATACTCTGCAGTACCCTGCCAATACTCTGCCCATACTCTGCCCATACTATGTAATACTCTGCAGTACCCTGCCCATACCCTGCCCATACTTTGCCAATACTATGCAGTACTCTGCCCATACTCTGCCAATACTATGCAATACTCTGCCCATACTCTGCAATACCCTGCCCATACTATGCAATACTCTGCAGTACTCTGCCCATCCTATGCAATACTCTGTAGTACTCTGCCCATACTATGCAATACTCTGCAGTACTCTGCCCATACTGTGCAATACTCTGCAGTACTCTGCCCATACTGTGCAATACTCTGCAGTACTATCATATAAATGTACTCACCGAGGCCAAGATGCCGAGAGCGGTCGCTGTTGCGACTCGGCGCAGACCACCCCTGAAAGTGGCACAGAGAGTGGTTGCACCAAGAGGCACAAGCTACCAGTAGGACAGTCACTTGCTAGCAGATCAGCAGGTAGCTTGAGCAGAGCTGAGAGGTGATGTCCCGTGGGAAGGTCCGAAAGCAATGGTAGCAAGTCCGTAAGGCAAAGACAGAATCCAGGAGACAGGCCAGGGGTCAAACACAGTCCAGATCAGAAGACAAGTACCAGGAACGCTGAGACAGAAGGATAATCCAAGACAAGCCGGGGGTCGAACACAGGAGACAGCAGGTAAGTCCAGATGCAGGCTGAGGGTCAAACACGTTAGAAAGCAGGAGTCCAAGATCAAGCCAGAGGTCGGGTCAGGAGAAGATCAGCGAGGTCGATAAGGCAATCCGGGTCACAACGGGTAATACAGATAACAGAAGCAGACGTGGGAATCACAGGAAGCTGAAGACAAACCAGCAGTGTGTTTGGATGACCTCACTTCCTTTATAGGTCAGCGAGGGGTCACACCCTGTGTGTGTGTGCTTGTGTGCTTTCGTTTATTCCTCTTGCACACAGCTGTGCGCCGGAGTGCTTTAACCGTGCGCATCCTATGACAGTGCCCCCCCCCGAGGGGCGGCCTCCGGACGCCCAAGCTAGCCATCAATTCCGGATGTTGCTGATGGAATGTCTTTATTAATTTGGGAGCGTGAAGGTTCTTGGATGGTTCCCAGGAGTTATTTTCTGAAGGATACCCCTTCCATTTTACCAGGTATTGTATTTGTCTACCGACTTTCCTGCATCCTAGTAAAGCTTCTACTTCGAATTCATCTTCTCCATCGATCTTGATGGGTGGAGGAGGAGGCACTTCCCTTCCAGGAAAAGGACTAGGAACCAATGGCTTCAAAAGGGAGGCATGGAAAACAGGGTGTATCCTGTATGATTCAGGGAGGGCTAGTTCAAAGGCTACAGGATTTATTACCCTTTTGATTTTGAATGGTCCTATGAATCTGGGACCCAGCTTGCGTGTGGGACAAGGAAGTTTGAGATTGGTGGCAGATAGCCAGACTTCCTCGCCAATTTTAAAGGTAGGGTTCTCCTTCCTTCCCCTATCATGGTATTTTTTGTAATCATCCTGGGCCTTCTGTATGGTCTCCTGGATCCTTTGGAAATTAGATTGGATGGCGGCTATCCGATCTTGGACCGCAGGAACAGTGGATTCTGGGATGGAGTTGGGGAGGAAAGAAGGGTGAAACCCACAGTTGATCCAAAAGGGAGTCTGGTTGGTAGTTGTATGAATAGAATTATTGTAGGCGAATTCTGCATATGGCAATAGGGCCGACCAATCATTCTGAGATCCTGAACAAAAGCAGCGAAGATACTGCTCAAGGGTTTGGTTTGTCCGTTCCGTTTGCCCGTTACTTTGGGGATGATATGCCGATGACAAACAGATCTTGATTTCCAGTATCTTGCAGAGTTCTCTCCAAAATCTAGAGGTAAACTGTGGACCTCTATCAGACGTGATACTGCTGGGAACCCCATGGAGCCTGACAACCTCCTTAATAAAGAGATTGGCAGTTTCCAGAGCAGAGGGAGTACCGACCATAGGTAGGAAATGGGCCATCTTTGAAAGACGGTCGACTACTACCAGAATTGTGGTGAAACCTTCCGAGGGCGGTAGCTCCACAATAAAATCCATTGACACGTCTGCCCAAGGTCGGTCAGGAATGGGCAAAGGCCTTAACAGACCCCAGGGCTTGATCTTGGGACCCTTGCTACGCTGGCACGGTACACAAGAGGCAATGTAAGTCTGGCAGTCCTGTCTCCAACATGGCCACCAGAAAGAACGAGAGATCAGTTCCGCTGTTTTCTGTGTCCCAAAGTGGCCGGCCAATTTGTGATCATGACAAATCCTTAGAACTTGAGTCCTAATCTCAAGGGGAACGAAGACCTTGTTTCGGGCCCAAAACAGATTGTCACGTTTTTCCAAGGTAGATAGGACTGGGTCATTGCAATGGACTGAAGCTGTTTTGATGGCCGTAAGTAAGTCAGGCTGTGGGAGTAGAAGGAAGTTGTGAGGAGACAAGATCGTACTAGGCTCCGTTACCTGGGAAGACTCAGGGAACATGCGCGAGAGCGCATCCGCTTTGTTGTTCTTGGATCCGGGCCGGTACGAGATATGGAACTGGAATCTTGAAAAGAAAAGCGCCCAACGGGCTTGACGGGGTCTTAAGCGTTTGGCAGTCCGCAGATATTCAAGATTTTTGTGATCTGTGAATATTGTGATGGGATGAGTGGCTCCTTCCAAGAGGTATCTCCACTCCTCCAGGGCGAACTTGATGGCCAATAGTTCTCGGTCGCCTACGTCATAATTCCTCTCCGGTGGGGTTAGCTTCCGAGATGCGAAAGCCACCGGGTGTAACAAAGCTTTAGGCCCTTGTCGTTGAGAGAGGATGGCTCCTGTGGCTGTCTCTGAGGCATCTACTTCCAGTACGAATGGTAATACTGGATCGGGATGCCGTAAAATAGGAGCTGAGGTGAACAAGGTCTTTAGTTTGGTAAAGGCTACTTGGGCTTCTTGAGACCACTGAAATCGGGTATGTTGGCGGGTCAGCTGAGTAATGGGGGCGACTATTGAAGAGAACGCGGCGATGAATCTGCGATAAAAGTTAGCGAAGCCTATAAACCTTTGCACGGCTTTCTTATCCCTTGGAGCAGGCCATTCCAAGATTGCCTTGATCTTTTGGGGGTCCATGGAGATGCCCTCAGTAGAAATGATGAATCCTAAGAACTGAACTGTAGTTATCTCAAATTCACATTTCTCCGCCTTAAGGTACAGCCGATGTTGTCGGAGGATGGTGAGGACTTTCCGCACGTGGACCCTGTGGAGTTCAAGAGAAGCAGAGAAAATAAGGATATCATCTAAATATACCACTATAAAATTATCAAGATAGTCTCTGAAGATGTCATTTACTAGATGCTGAAATGTGGCCGGGGCATTGCACAGGCCAAAGGGCATAACAAGATATTCATAGTGGCCAAATCTTGATCTGAAGGCTGTCTTCCATTCATCCCCAGCACGGATTCTAATGAGATTGTAGGCCCCCCGCAAGTCCAGTTTGGAAAATACTTTGGCAGATCCTAAGCGCTGGAATAACTCAGGGATGAGTGGAAGTGGGTAGCGATTTTTGATTGTGACTTTATTAAGTTCCCTGTAGTCAACACATGGCCTAAGGGATCCATCCTTTTTTCCCACGAAGAAAATACCTGCCCCTGCTGGCGAAGAAGATGGGCGAATGAACCCCTTTTCAAGATTTTCATCAATGTAGGCTTTGAGAGCCTTTAGTTCAGTCTCGGATAAGGGGAAAATTCGTCCAAAAGGGATCTCAGAACCAGGTAACAGTTCAATGGGACAGTCATATGGTCTGTGTGGTGGTAGACGGTCAGCCTTCTTTTTATCGAAGACGTCCTTAAACTCGGAATAGACCTGAGGAATGTGCTGCAGGTGATCAGTGGTGGGGGCCACGGTCATACAAGGAGCTGGAACAGAATCAAAACAATGCTGCATACAGTAAGCGGATGTAAAGGACACTTCCTTCTTGTTCCAACTGATCTGGGGATCATGAGCCTGCAACCAAGGAAGTCCCAGGATGATAGGGAACATGGGAGATGATATTAGGTCGAAGCGTAGAAGTTCTCTATGGCCAGAGTCTGTAATAGTGAGCAAAGGTAGTGTCTCCTGTGTTACTGGACCTGAGAGTGGCAGAGATCCATCTGCTAAATGGACTAGAAGATGTGTTGCTTTATTCTGGCTTGGAATGCGTAGTTGCTGTGCGAGGGAGATGTCCAAAAAGCAACTACATGCCCCTGAATCAATCACGGCTGGGAGTGGGATCTTCTCTTCTGCCAGCTGTAGGGAAACAGAGAGAGTCACATAAGTTTGAGCAGGACCAACACTCTGGTAGTTCATTACACACCGTGGGGGCAACTTACGGGGTCTCACGGGACAGCTGTGAATGAAATGTCCAAGCCCCCCACAGTATAAGCACAGATTGGCTTGGCGTCTTCGTTGTCGCTCTTCTGGGGTGAGACGAGGACGGACCAAACCTAGCTGCATGGGCTCCCCTTCCGAAGCTGAGGGACCCGAAGGAACCGGGATGGGCGGATACGGGATAGTGGCCTTAGGAAGCATCCAACTAGGCCGAGGGGCCTGGAGGCGTTCGGAGCGCCTCTCGCGCATCCGTCTGTCCAGTTTTGTAGCCAACTGGATTAATTCCTCCAGGGAGGCAGGAGTCTCTACTCGGGCCAACTCATCCTTTAGGTTCTCGGAGAGCCCCAACCGGTATTGATAACGCAGGGCCGCCTCGTTCCAGCTGGTGTCAGCTGACCACTTGCGAAACTCAACGGTGTAATCCTCCACCGGTCTTCTCCCCTGTGAGAGAGCATGCAGGGTAGCCTCAGCCGTGGCAGTACGCTGAGGGTCATCATGTAATTGTCCCATAGCCTCAAAGAAGGTGTCCGTGGAGTTTAACAAGGGGCTTCTCTGTTCCATAAGGCTATGGGCCCAGGCCTGGGGTTCCTCAGCCAGAAGAGAGATAATAAACCCGACCTTGACAATCTCTGAAGAAAAGGTCCTGGGTTGCAAAGCCAAGTACAAGGAACATGCATTTTTAAAGGCTCTGAATTTCTTTCGGTCGCCTGAAAATCGCTCAGGCGTGGGTACTCGTGGTTCGGGTACTGCCATCATCATACCGGGTGGAGGCTGGACATGAGGTGTGGAGGCATCGCTGACTGAGGCCTGCGTAGGATTTGTGGGTGCCGGAGCTGTGGCTAGTCGCTGAAGCCTGCTGTCGATCTGCGCATAGCCATCCTGTAGTCTCTGTACTGCTTCTGTGAGTGCAGAGACTTGTTGGCACAGGACTTCTAATGGCGAACCCGCTCTGTTGGCCTCTGTCATGGCTGGTTTGTACTATCATATAAATGTACTCACCGAGGCCAAGATGCCGAGAGCGGTCGCTGTTGCGACTCGGCGCAGACCACCCCTGAAAGTGGCACAGAGAGTGGTTGCACCAAGAGGCACAAGCTACCAGTAGGACAGTCACTTGCTAGCAGATCAGCAGGTAGCTTGAGCAGAGCTGAGAGCTGATGTCCCGTGGGAAGGTCCGAAAGCAATGGTAGCAAGTCCGTAAGGCAAAGACAGAATCCAGGAGACAGGCCAGGGGTCAAACACAGTCCAGATCAGAAGACAAGTACCAGGAACGCTGAGACAGAAGGATAATCCAAGACAAGCCGGGGGTCGAACACAGGAGACAGCAGGTAAGTCCAGATGCAGGCTGAGGGTCAAACACGTTAGAAAGCAGGAGTCCAAGATCAAGCCAGAGGTCGGGTCAGGAGAAGATCAGCGAGGTCGATAAGGCAATCCGGGTCACAACGGGTAATACAGATAACAGAAGCAGACGTGGGAATCACAGGAAGCTGAAGACAAACCAGCAGTGTGTTTGGATGACCTCACTTCCTTTATAGGTCAGCGAGGGGTCACACCCTGTGTGTGTGTGCTTGTGTGCTTTCGTTTATTCCTCTTGCACACAGCTGTGCGCCGGAGTGCTTTAACCGTGCGCATCCTATGACAAGTACTCTGCCCATACTATGCAATACTCTGCAGTATTCTGCCCATAAACTGAATAAAGCCTTTTTTAACTAACTTACTACTCTTAGCCCTTGTACACACGGTCGGAGATTCCGACAACCAAATCCGTCTGAGTTATTCCGACGGATTAATTCCAGACGAGGTCCGGAAGTGATGTTGCATACACACGGTCGGACCAAGTTGTCGGAATTTTGGGTTGCCAAGAATGCGTGACGTAAGCCGCGTACGACGGGAATAGAAAAGGGAAGTTCAGCACCATGTCCAGCACCCTTTGGGCTCCTTCTACTGATCTCGTGTGTATCGCGTATTAGTAGAAGTTTGGTGAGAGACGATTCGCGCTTTTCAGATTTGTGATTCAGTTCGCTACTGCTCTTCAGTTTCTGCTTGTCTTTGCGTATCTGATAATCAGTGCGTGTAGTCAGTAAGTATTTGTTTCTCATTGTGGATGATATCTTGGTATAGTACGCTTTCATTTGCATTGCTTATTGTCTGCTTGTTTCTGCTATTCAGGTCGTTCTTTCAGGCATTGCTGTTTATCAGTGCTTTCTGTTGTCCGTTCTGACCAGCGGACCGTTTTCAAACCATGTTTCATCTACGTACTCGTCGTAGAGTTTGTGCTGTGCAGGGGCTTCGTGTTGGGGTTCTTACTTTGACACAAGCCCGGTCCATGAACAGGGAGGGGAGGCGTTTGTGGACCAAGAATTGGTTGCGCCAGCGTGACCAGTTCTCGCACATGCCTTTGCTCCGTGAGATCCGGGATCCGGGAGAATAATCCTGATGATTTCAGGAATTATCTCCGGATGACGGACCCCGTTTTTCACCATCTGCTGGCTTTGCTGACCCCTTATATCAGCAGGCAGGATACCTGCATGCGGCAAGCCATCACTCCGGAGCAGAGGCTCATCGCCACATTGCGCTACTTGGCGACAGGGAGAAGCCTTCAGGACCTCAAGTTCTCTACAGGCATCTTCCCCCAGGCTCTGGGGATCATTATTCCAGAGACCTGTTCTGCCATCATTCAGGTCCTGCAGAAGGACTATATGAAGGTAAGTTTGATCATTTAACATCACATTATATATATTTAATGATTGCTAATGTCTTGCATTTCTTTCCTCATTCCCTAATTACCATCATTGCAATATGCTCTAATTCATATGCTCTGCCCCTTTGTCCTCATGCATATTTGCCTCACTAACTTCCCCACCATGCTCTTCTTGGCCCATAAAACTATAGTCTAGTCACTTACCAATGTCTTTTGTCAGCTCCATAGTATTGCTTTCCCATAAACACCCCCTAAAATGTCTACAAATGTGATGTGTGTGCTTCAATTCATGCAGAGTGAAATTTTTTTTTGGTTGGGCCAAACTCATTAGGAACCCCCCTCCCCCCAACTGCTAGCTCAGCTGCAAGCAATCCTCTATCTGCTGACTTTACCAAACCCAATACACACTATATCTACCTTTTTGATGGTCACATTTATGGACGAATTCACCAAAGCATGTAATGCAAGGGCCTGCCTCAATACTTTCAAATGCTATCATTTTTTTTTGGTTTTTCCCCTATTATTATCTTGATATGTAATAGCAGAATGTCAAAATGTGCTTCCATTTTTTTTTTTTTGGTATTGTGACACTTCTTACCTGTCCGGTGGGCTGCCAATAGTGTAAGTAAGGAGGGGCTTCTCAAAGTATCACACATTATTTAGGCATTCAGCTCTCAATCAAGTGGAGAGGGGTACCTGTCCAAAACATCACCCCCTCATTTTTTAACAAAGGGCACATCAGATGGGGGGATGGGGGTGGGGGAGGGATGGGGGGGGGGGTGATGACTCTGATAAGGGGAACTTATACTTTAGGCTTTAACCACTTGGGATCCGCGCTATTGCCAAATGACGGCATTAGCGCGGACCTACTTTTCCGGGACTACGTCTATTGACGTCGTCCCGTGTACGAGCGGCCTGCGCGCCCCCTGAGGGGCGCGCGCGGCGCGCTCTGTGATCGGTGAGTCCATGAGACTCGCCTGATCACCGATCCGTGCAAGGGGTCGATCCCGACCCCTTATCATGTGATCAGCTGTCAGCCAATGACAGCTGATCATGTGATAGAACGGAGCCGGTAATCGGCTATTATTCCTCCTCGCGCTGACAGCGCGAGGAGAAAAAAAAAAAGCCGATCACCAGCGGCCGTGATCGGGACATCAGTCCCGATCACGGCCAGCAATACAAGCGACCACCTGCCCCCTGCCAGTGCCCACCTGCCGCCTGCAGTGCCATCCTGAATAAAAGTAAGTGCCCCCGTCAGTGCCACCCAGCAGTGCCCATAGTGCCCACAGTGCCACCCACAGTGCCACCCACAGTGCCACCCACAGTGCCACCCAGCAGTGCCACCCACAGTGCCACCCACAGTGCCCACAATCTGCCTCAAAGGTGCTGCACCCCAGTGCCGCCCATCAGTGCCCAGCAGTGCCGCCCATCAGTGCCCAGCAGTGAAACCTATCAGAGCCACCTATCAGTGCCACCTATCAGTGCCCATCAGTCCCATCTATCAGTGGTACCTATCAGTGCCCATCCGTGCCACCCATCCGTGCCACTTATCCGTGCCACCCATCCGTGCCATCTTATCTGTACCCATCTTTGCCCATCAGTGCCGCCTTATCTGTGCCCATTGGTGCCGCCTTATCTGTGCCTATTAGTGCCGCCTTAACTATGCCTATCAGTGCCCACCAGTGCAGCCTATCAGTGCCCACCAATGCAGCCTATCAGTGCCCACCAATGCAGCCCATCAGTGCCCACCAATGCAGCCTATCAGTGCCGCCTAATCAGCGCACTTCAATGAAGGAGAAAAATGACCCGTTTGCAAAATTTTATAACAAACTATTAAAACATGATTTTTTTTTTTTTGCATCTTTTTTTGTTTGTTTAGCAAAAAATAAAACTCCGAGCTGTAACTAAATACCACCAAAAGAAAGCTCTATTTGTGGGAAAAAAATGATAATAATTTCATTTGGGTACAGTGTTGTATGACCGCGCAATTGTCCTTCAAAGTGCATCAGCGCTGAAAGCTGAAAATTGGTCTGGGACTGAGGGGGGTTTAAGTGCCCAGTAAGCAAGTGGTTAAATACTCAGTTCCCAAAATGTTATACTGATCTTGGCCAAAAATGTTGGTGTCTAATCTGTTTGCAATGTTGATTTGCTAAATTACTAATTTTTTGTCTTGTTTCTCTCCACAGTGTCCTTCAACGCCACAGGAATGGCAGACTGTGGCCTCCCACTTTGCCAGTCGTTGGGACTTTCCCAATTGTGGAGGTGCAATTGATGGGAAACACGTCCGCATCGCCCCACCACCCAACTCGGGGTCGTATTATTTTAACTACAAGGGGTTTAATAGTATCGTGATGTTGGCGGTGGTGTCTGCGACCTATGACTTCTTGTATGTGGACGTGGGGCAAAATGGCCGGATGTCGGATGGTGGAGTGTTCGCACGGACGGAGTTCTACTGGCGTCTCCAGAGTGGCAGTCTGGGCTTGCCACCCCCAGAGGAGAATCAGGAAGGACTCCCGTTCGTCTTCGTCACGGATGAGGCGTTTGCCCTGGCAAACCATCTGATGCGGCCTTTCCCGATGAGGACCCTCACCCCGGACCAGAGGATTTTTAATTTCCGGCTGTCCAGAGCCCGAAGAGTGGTGGAGAACACCTTTGGAATACTGGCCCGCCGGTTCCGCCTTTTTTTAACGCCTATCCACATGGCGGAATACAAAATAAATCACATTGTGCTGGCCTGCTGTGTTCTTTACAATTTCTTAAAAAGACATTCTGCAAACTATGCGGTCTCAGTTGTCCAAGAAGCAGACTTGCTTGAAAATGAGAACGTCACGGGCCTTGAAGCTGCTCGTCCTGGCTTGCCCCCCCAAAGCGCCCGTGAGGTCCGAACCCAATACATGGAGTATTTTGTGGGTAGGGGGGCCATTCATATGCCAGACAATGTCTGAGAGGCATTTTTGGGAATAAATTTTTCAACAGAAACTGCAATCTTTGTTTTCATTTACTGCTTGGCTTGGTTTTAGGTGTCTCCTAGGTAAATTTATGTTTTTTCTTGTTGTGCCTTTTTCAACAACAGTGCAAACCAAAGTTCTGAGCAAGATGAGGCGACAGTCTCTTCTTCAGATAATCTTATGTTGTGGGTCTGCTACACACACACACCTTGTTTTTGTTTACTAATGTGTGTATTGCATTACTGACCAAAATCTTGCTCATTTTCAGCACCATGGCAGGAAAATGGCATGATTGTGAAAATTAATACATCACTGTGGGTGTTATTTACTAAAGGCACATCCACTATGCACTACAAGTGCACTGCAAAAGTACACCTGAAACTGCACTTGGAGTGCAAAGTGAAGTTACCTTTAGTAAATAACACCCATTGTCACCGAAAACAATTTTACTTCAAATACTGCTTTTGCGCATTGAAAAAGGAAGCCACACATTGTTGATAATTTAACTTTTTAATCAAAGCGCATTCACATGTGCGTTTAGAAAAGGGTTTTACAACAAACCAACAAATTGGGTGTATCAAAAACATTATTTCAGGTAATTTTTTTTTTACTTGGTGTTTTTGTGTAAACAGGCATGTATCAAAGCATAACATGCAGAACGCAGGAACTTACAAAGTTCAACTTTGAAAAGTGAAGACAATATCAGACATGAGTATGTACAAACTGGGCTGATATTGCCTTCATCACATGGGGTGTCACCCCTGGAAAATCCAAATTTGGAAGATGCACACAGTGTGTCAACATGTGCTATCTCCCATCATGGGGGATCAATGTACATGTTTTGGGGCTGCAACCCCTTCATCTCAGCCACTTTCCACAAAACACGTACATTGATCCCCCATGATGGGAGATAGCGCATGTTGACACACTGTGTGCATCTTCCAAATTTGGATTTTTATAAAATACAAAAGTTGTGGTTTAAAAGCAAAAAAATAAAACCCTAGCTAGTTTGGGCTGTTTCACACTCTCCCCAAAACATCAGTGATGTTCTTCATTTTATTTTTAACATCATTGATGTTTTGCTGTATATTTTCTAAATCCCGATTGCACCCCATTATCTCCCCAATCAGGATCTGGGCACTTTCACTGGTAAAATGGGATTCTTCTTCCACATCACCTACAAAACAAAGCAAAAAAAACACACCATGTATTATAAATTTGACGACATACATTGATGAGCTTACCGGAAGCTGTGTTCTCCGACACTCACCTGTTGTGGTGACAATTTGTCCAACTTCAACGATCTCTCCTTCCTCCTCCTCCTCCTGCTCCTCTGCTTCTGGTTTTGGAATGTTGCCTTCTTTGGGAGGGGTGTGGTCCCTGGTGTCCTCAGACTTGCCGAGTCTTCTCTCCCCTATGAGAATGTTAAAAAGGAATAATTGGCACACAGAGGGCAGAAATAGGAATATGAAACATGCTTGGAAGTGTTGTACAATTGTGTTTTTTGGCCGAGTTCAACGGTGAGAACATTATTGTGGACACTTTGTTAAGCTGGAATACTTACCTGCAGAACGATGTTTCTTACAAACGAATGAAACCATGAACTTGAAAGTGGCCATTTTAAACTGCACAACATGAAATCAAAGCACATGGAGCAGTATGCAAGCAAGAATAATCATATGAACACACGAAAACTACTTACTTTTTTGAAGAACACGCTTGATCCTTCTGTACTGATCGTGCTCCCTCAGTTTCAGGTCTGATCAGCGTTTTCTCAGTTGATCCTTGAATCGGCGTACCCCAAAATTCTTCTGAAGACTCTTCACAACTTTAGCATGATCTTGGCCTTTCTGATATTTGGGTTTGGGTAAGGTCCATACTTCCCATCATAGTCGGTCCTGTTCAATATGTCAACCATCTCCAATATCTCTACAAAAGACATATTTGAGGCCTTAAATCTTCTCTTCCTGGATCGAGATGTTTCAGGCTCCGGGGTTTCCTCACCCTCCTCCTCGTTAGTGGAACTCTGATTGCGCACCTGCGTTCACTCCGGCATGTGCTCTCCCCACTGTGCCGAAAGCGAAGGGGCAGGGAATAGTCTAGAAAGAACGTCAGGGGCGGGTGGAGTTTCACGCATGCGCACTGTATATAAAACGCAACGCGCGTGTGTCGTCCGTACGATCTGTGAACAGAGTAAGGAGCTGACGCGACGATCGTGCAAACGAAGGTAAAATTTTGAACTTGGTACATCACTAGACTAGACTGCTTCTGTCTAGGTCGATGTTGGGACAAGATTAGGAGGGTTTATCATGGCATTATTAGTATTTTAAGGTTTGTCTTGTGTTGTGTCTTGCAGACAAGATGGATCCCTTCCAAAACCCCAATTGTATGGGGCTATTCCTGGAAGTGTACAGGGAGCTGCCCTGCCTGTGGCAGATCAACAACCCGTTTTATCACGACCGAAGAAAGAGGAACGCAGCGCTGGAGAAACTTCTTTCTTTGGTGCGGATCATGGTCCCCACGGCAAACATGGCCTATGTGAAGAGGAAAATTGGTGTCATGAAGAGTACATATCTCAGTGAGAGAAAGAAGCACCTGGAGTCCCTGAGATCAGGAGATCCAGATGCCATTTATTACCCCAGGATGGTTTACTTCGAGAGGCTGCATTTTCTGGTAGACTAGGGGGAATCCAGGCCACCACTCTCCAGTCTTCCTTCAAGGCTTCCTTCACCCCCAGCTGAGGCTTCCAATGTCCAACCTGGGCCTTCCAGGCAGCAACATGTGGTGGGGCCCAGCTTGAGACAGGTATTGCATTGTTGAACATATTTCTTGTCGTACATTTAATGATGTTAACTAAATGTTCTTATTGATCAATAAGTTGTGATTTAACAAAGTGGTTTACATATCAATAGACAGTAGTGACCAAAAATGATTGGGACGAGAATGAAAAATGCTGGGCTCAAAATGATAGTCTGCTCTATTTGGTAACATTCAATTTGCAACAGTCATGAGCTAAAAATGGTGTGATTGATGAGCAAAAAACAAAAACTATGTCCCATTTTCATACACAGGAAGACCTCAGCCAGGGGGAGGCTGTGGCAAGTGGCAGCCAGGAGGTCGACCAACGCCCTCCTTCTCCTCCTCCTGCCACAACTACAGGAGCTCAGCCACAGCCTGGAAGGACGCCTGGTGGGAAGTGCCTAAGGAAGACGAGAGAGTGATAGCCAGGGTTCAGTCTGGTCTAACAGAAGATGCAGCCTCTTGAAGAACCACATCCTGGGGACATAGATGGCATCTGCTTTTCCTGATCTCTAGGACTTCTGGACCAGACTTCTCTCCCTGAGATATGTACTCCTCAGGCCACCAATTTTTCTTTTGATAATTAGTTCATGAAAAAAAAAACCACAAAATTCACCCAAAAAACAATAAACAAAAAATAAAATTGTGTAGATGTGACGATTTCAAAAATTGTATTGCTGAAATTAGTAAAAAAGAGTCAGAAAAATACGTTCGGGAGAAGTGTGTGTGACTATGAGCATCAAAAGAAGTTCCTTCTTGCAGCATTGTAAAGAACAAGAGAATTTGCTTCATGAAAGATTTTTTAACATTGCAACGTGACGAATGTGCTATATCGATTGAGAGCAGTAGTTTTACCTGAGCGAGCGCTTCCGTGTCCAAATTTGATTGTGAGCATGCGTGGCACCTTGTCCGTCGGAGTAGGCTACACACGATCGGAGTATGTCCGATCAAAGCATTTTGTCGGAAAATTTTACCGGTAAGTTGGAAAAGTTGGTCCGTTGGATACTCCGACGGAAACAGTCCGATGCAGACCACACACAGTCGGAATATCCGACAAAACGCTCCGATCGGAAACATTCCGTTGGAATCTCCGACCGTGTGTACAAGGGCTTAGAGCGGCGCTGCTCTATCTAAAAAAAAAGGGGGGGCTCATTATTAGTGTCATTGTTAAACATTTTCCCCCCTCATTGGTGTAATTGTGCCTCATTATAGGTGTCATCGGGAAACATCATTGTGGGGGAATTGTGCCCCTATCTTTGGTGTCATTGAGAGGAATGTGCCCCTTTATTGGTGTGAGTGGGGGGGATTATAACCTATTGTTAGTATCAGTGGATAAATCAGTGCCCCCTGGGCCTAATAACAGCAAGACGAGGGCCACATCTGGCCCGCGGGCCATAAGTTTGGAGACCAATGGCCTAAAGTCCAGTTCACCTTAAGGTGGCGCTATATATATAACATATGGTAGTTATTTGAACCCGTGTCCTGGCCTATGGACAACATTTTTTTTTCATTCAAGCCCTTTGTATCTACAGCAGCTTTCAGACCCAACAGAGCGGTGTCAGCAGTTTCACAAGACATTGGCTGATGCATATCTGTCTACAAAACTGTGAGTTGCTCTTCTACAATTCTGTGTTTATTATGTACCTTTTTTGTAAAATGTTGCAATAATATTTTTGGTATAGGTAGGTAGGGATAGATTTGTATTGGGTGCTTCATCCGTCTTTATTTTATAAATTTTGTGTTTTTTGTAGACTTGAACATCCAAAAATGAGTACATCAAAGAAAGCAAAATTAAAAACAGATAGTGGAAGATCATTCCAAGAGGCCTGGACACAGTCATTTGGAGTGATTGAACACAATGGGAAAGCGTTATGTGTTCTGTGTAGTGAAAGTGTTGTATCTCGCACATCAAGTGTCAGACGTCATTTTGATACCAACCATAAAAGTGTTGTGGAACTTGGTAAAGCTGAAAGAAAAGAGTTTCTTGATGGGAAATTAAAAGTAGTCGTAGTTTTTGCAACTATCATTCTAAAACAAATTATCTGGCAACTGCCAGCTTTGAAATTTCACTGTGCATAGCAAAACACGGGAAGCCCCTCTCTGATGGCGATTTTATCAAAACGGCCATGTTGGCTGTGAGTAATTCCCTTTTTTATGATTTCCCAAACAAGGACAAAATTAAACAACGAATCTCTGAAATGCCACTTAGCAGAAATACTGTTAAAGATCGAGTCCTGCGTGTGGCAACTGATGTTAGTCAGCAGCTCACCACTGACTTACAAAAGGCAGCCTGTTACTCCATGTACTTTGATGAAAGCACAGATATAAATAATCATGCAAGGCTAGCAGTAATTTTGCGTTATGCTGTTGGGGACACCATGAGAGAAGAGCTCATGAAACTGGTGTCTTTGCCTGGAAGAACACAAGGGATGAATATCTACAATGCTGTGATGGAGGCTTTTTTGTCACAAGACATAAGGCCAGAAAAAGTGGTTTCAGTTACTAGTGACGGGGCACCTTCCATGGTGGGAGTAACATCTGGTTTCATACAGTTTTTTGTTAAAGAAGCAAAGCATCCAGTCATTCAATTTCATTGTATTATACATCAAGAAGCTCTTTGTGCCAAGGAAAGCAGCAAAAAATTAGAGGATATTCTCAAGGATGTCACAAAAATGGTGAATTACATCATGGCTCATGCTCTTAAAGAGGAAGTAAAGGCAATTTTTTTTTTTAAAGTACACCCTGTACGGCAAAGGCATAATGAGCTAGTATGCATAGCATACTAGCTCATTATGAATAACTTACCTGAGAACGAAGCCCCCGAAGCGGTCCTCCGTCTTCCTCTTCGCCGCTGCCATGGATCCCAGAGCGACTTCCGGGTCTCGCGGCTCCGGTGCTGTGATTCGCCAGAGCCGCGATGACGTCACTCCCGCGCATGCGCACAGGAGCCGACACTCGCGGCATATCGCCGCGAGCTGCGGCCTGCCCCAGTGCGCCTGCACGCCGCTGTCTGTGGCGCATGCGCCGTAGACAGCGGCGGCTGTCTTCGTGTAAATATCTCCTAAACCATATAGGTTTAGGAGATATTTATTGGACCTACAGGTAAGCCTTAATCTAGGCTTACCTGTAGGTCAAAGTTGGTTGTAAGGGTTTACAACCACTTTAATTGTCGACAGTTTCAAGCACTTCTTGATAATACTTTACTTATGTACAATAATGTATGGTGGCTAAGCAGAGGACGGGTCTTGGAGAGATTTGTAGCCTGCTTGGATGAAATTAGGCTCACTGATATGACCTGGCTCACCAACCTCATGTTTTTTACTGATTTTACAATACACTTCAACGTACTGAACAAAAAACTGCAAGGTTTAGGGAAAACAGCAGAAAGGATGTTTTCTGATATCAGAACATTTGAGAGAAAACTGCAGGTTTTTGAAAGAGACCTTGAAAGTGGGCAGCTGAAATATATTCCAAATCTAAAAATGCAAAATTCTACATTTACAGACAATCCAAACCATTGTGAAATCTACAAGGAATTTTCTAGCATTATAGCAGTTGCAAAGGAGAATTTTAGTAACAGATTTTTACAGTTCTGTAAGATGGAGACAACCCTGAGTTTTCTTACGTCTCCAGATAAAGCCAAATGTGAAGAACTTGATCTTTCCTGGTGCCTCCATGGCAGCATACCTGTGACAAGCTCCGCCTTGGCTCCTCCCTCAGGACTAGTGAATATTATAAAAGAAAAGGTTAGTACAGCCCCCGCATTCTCCTTTTTTTCCTCATACCTCATGGCAGTGAATCCTGGTCGGCGTCCTTACCTTCTGCATTCGGCAGCGTCCGTCCGGGTTCAAGCCTCTCCCGGACGCAGTTCCTTCTCTTGGGCAGCTAAACGCGCTTATAAGGTTGGAAGTCCCTTCTGTAGGATCTTTTGGGACAAGCAGTTTGTCTCTTAAGTAAGAGCTTTATCTGCAAATTGATCAGGCACCAGCTCATTCATGGTAACGGAGGCAGCAGCTATTTCTACATTTCTTTGTTTTTTCCCCTTCTCTCTTTTCTTCCTTCCTTTCCTTTCCCTTTTTTTAGGTTTTATATCTTTATCTTTTCCCTTTTCTCTTCCCTCTCTCTTTTGCTCTCTTCCCCTCCCCAACCTTCCATTTCTTTCTTTGTTTCTTTTCTTTTGACCTCCCATTTGTTTGTTTCTCTCAGACAATCTCCCTCTTAGCCCCTGTCGCCATTCCCGGCTCCATAGGAGCCGCGCGCGCTCAGCGCCGGCGTTTTATTTAACTTTCGGCGTTCCCCGCCGTGCTCTGCGCATGCGCCGGCGGCGTGAGGCTTCTAGCTTACTGGTCCGCCGATCGGCGCATGCGCAGTGGATTCGGAGGCCGCGGCGGCCATCTTTGATAAGGGCACAGTGACGTCTGTGCCCTCAAAATCTCAAAGACAGGATAGAGGCGTGCCCTGCCTCTCCTGTTCTACTGTTTATCTCCCTGATGGCCTCAGTGGAACGCCTGTGGCTGCAGGGAGAACTGCAACTCTGAGTTTAAAAAAAAAAAAAAAGAGAAGATGGATTAATTAATTAAATAGTATAAAATTAAATAAACATTAAATTATTAAATAAAATTAATAAAAAATAATTAAATAAATTATTTTATTTACAAAAAAAAAATAATAATAATAATTAAATAAGTTATTTTATTTACAAAAATAAATAAATAAATAAATAAAAAATTTTAAATATATATATAATTTAAATCCCCCCCCCCCCAAAAAAAAAAAAAAAAAAAAGGACAGGAGGACAAAATGTAGATTTAGACGTATTTTAGATGTATTTATTAAAGTCCCTTTTTTCCAGTCAAGGACACGGTTGGTTGTTTTTTCTCCTCTAAAACTCTTTTCTTAGCTGCTGCTTCTGCTAATCCGTCTAGTATGAGCCATTCGCCACCCGCACAAGATCCTACTCTACACCTGAGGTAAGGACCTACGTCCAGGTAAGTTGATACACTTTAAAAAAAAAAAAAAGAGTGCACTCAGGCTGGTACTTTATGTATTTCAGTCCTGTACGCCAGAAGATGTCTAAGAGGACCTCAAGGCGACATGAAGGCGATGATGACTCTAGTCACAGCAGAGACAGGTCGTCCTGGCATGGGGATTATAGAAGTGGCAGAAAGCATCGGCCAAAAAGGCGCCATCACTCATGCTCCCCGAGACCTAGATCTCCAAGATGTCAGGCATGTGGAGCTGCCCCACTTTCAGACAAACTGATCTGTTTGAGATTGCCTCAGGGACGATGCAGCTGAAGGTCTGCAAATGGCGGACCTACTTAAGAAAGCAGTAAAGGACTCCCTTGCGGAATTGGTAGCCACAATGACGACGCAACAACCAGCGTCTCCTCCTCAGGAGCAAACGGCTGAGGCTGAGGCTTCCATCCCGGGGATGTCCACAAGTGGAATTTTTCGTCTGTCGCCGGCATCCTCCTCTAAACATCAGGAAGAGAATGCCATCTCAGAGGAATCATCTGATGACCTAGATGCCTCTGGCTTTGCTTTCGCTATGGTCCAGCCTTATGTACAGGCAGCTAAACAAGCGATCGGCTGGGAGAGACCAACACAAAGGTTTAAGAAGTCTAAATCGTACTTCCCCTTTCTCAAACGTCAGATCTCCGTTTTTTCCTCTCATGGACGAGATCAGGGATGTGATTGAGGAAGAGTGGGAAAAGACAGAGAAAATGTTCTCTATTAATCGGTTGGGAAAGTTATTCCCTCTCTCATAGCCTGATTCCGCAATGCTGGAGGGTTCTCCAGTGGTCGATGCAGCAGTGGTAAGGTTGGCAAAGAATGTCACATTGCCCCCGGAAGACTCAACTTCTTTTAAGACTCCAGATGGCAGACAACGCCTGTAAACCTGTCATAGCCCTGACATCAGTGTCCAATGCGCTACGCGTCTGGACAGATAATATAGAGTCAGCAGTCCAACAGGACATCCCAGAGGAGGATATAATCAAGGCCTTGGATGAGCTGAAGTTCTCAGCAGACTTTATTGGTGAAGCCGTCATCGATTCAATTCGTTGCTCCGCAAGGGCAATGCTCCACACAGTTATGGCCAAATGGGCCTTGTGGCTGAAACCGTGGGCAGCAGATATCGCCTCCAAACAGAACTGGTGCAAGATACCATTTGATGGTGAAGCCTTGTTTGGGGGAAAAAAACTGGACAAGGACATCTCTCGAGTCACTGGTGGAAAATCAGGCCTGCTACCCCAAGACAGGTGATCTAGGCGCTCCAGGACAATCGCACCTATATTCCAATACTCCAAGAATAAGGATTACCGATAGTCCAGGCAGGGAAAAGGCTTCAGGCATAATTGGGAAAGCACACAGTCCACGTTCCTCAAAACCCGAAGACAGAGACCAATGCCTAACCCACAGGATTCTACTATATCCTTTCGACGCCTGGCCAGCCCAAGCGATTCCTGTGTGGGCCAAGCTAAAACACTTCTCAAAGATCTGGGAGCAAAAGTGCAGGGATTCTTGGGTAGTCTCCACAGTCAAATATGGCCTTTTTGGGCCGTTCCTAGACAAACCTCCCAAGGTCCTCTTCTCCCTGACAAGGGTGTCAAGGTTCCCCCCTAAAAAACGGAAGTGCTACAGCAATCTCTTCTCTCCTTGCAGTAACAGCAAGCGGTAGTTCCAGTGCCTCCATCAGAGAGATTTTCGGGTTTTTACTCAACCCTGTTTCCAGTCCCCAAGAGAAATGGAGGGTGGAGACCCGTGATAGACCTAAAAAGTCTAAATCGTTATTTCTTCCTAGTAAGATTCAAAATGGAGTCACTACGAACGATTATTTGTGTAGACCAATCAGGGGGCTGGATGTTGTCAATAGACTTGCAGGACGCTTACCTGCATATACCCAAACTCCCTCCTTTCCAGAAGTATCTGAGATTGGCGGTGGGGCAGGTACATCTCTAATTCCAGAGTCTTCCATTGGGCCTCTGCGCATCGCCAAGAGTCTTCACAAAGACCCCAATTGCCATCATAGCCCCTCTGAGAGAATTGGGGCTTCGGGTATGCCACTACTTGGACGACCTTCTACTGCTGGCAAAAGACTGTGGAACAGGTGGTATCTATCCCAACCCATACACTTGACGACCTTGATGCTCAGGAGTCTGCATTGGTAGATGAAGAAACAGACACTTCTGAAATCACGCCCGTTAGGGCATGTCGACTGGATCACAGTTAATACCAATGCCAGTGCAGCAGGTTGGGGAGCACACTGCAACCGGATCTCAGTGCAGCGTAGATGGTCCTTCCATACAACAGGCCTGGTGTCGAATGTCCTGCAGGTCAGAGCGGCCTACCTTGCGTTACTAGCCCTAAGGTTCGAGATTACAGGGAAACCTGTTCTCCTCCGAATGGACAACAGGGCTGCGGTATCCTATGTACACCGGCAAGGGGGGATACGCAGCAGGTCCCTCCTGAAGGAGGTGGAACCCATAATACTCTGGGCAGAAAGGAATCTAAAGGACCTGAGGGCAGTTTATCTGCCCGGCCATCTCAACTTGAGGGCCGACCGCCTTTCCCGCAAGTTTGCGGATGCCAACGAATGGTCTCTACACCCGGAGATTTTCGACTGGATAGTGAACCAGTGGGGTCCCCTCGAGATAGACCTATTTGCAACAGCACTCAATACCAAGCTTCCAAGGTGCATCTCAAGGCTTCCTCAACCCCAAGCGGAGATATTAGATGCCCTCTCAGCCCCCTGGGCATGCAATCGGGCCTATGCCTTCCCTCCACGGCCTTTCATTCCAAGATTCCTGTCAAGGCTTATGATTATGAAACCTCGACAGTGATAACGGTCCTACTGTACTGGCCAACACGCCCTTGGTTCCCCACAGCAATGTATCTAAGTACCCGACTTCCAGTCAAGGTTCCAATAATACCTCTTCGCCTCTCGCAAGGATGTCACACCCTTCCAGATCCCCGCAGGCTGGATCTTCACATCTGACAGCTGAAAGGGAAAGGTTCCAATCTCTAGGGTGTTCCAACAAAGTGATCGCAACCCCGCTCAAGGCAAGAAAACCATCCACAAACAAAAGTTCAGGGCCTTCATGATTGGCAGAAGCTGTGATCCAGATTCCCCATCATCCTCTCAAATTCTTGAGTTTTTGCAGGCAGGCCTAGACCTAGGTCTTGCACTAGGTACACTAAAAGTACAGGTATCAGCATTTTCATTGGCAAACCAGTAGAAGATGGGCCGAGGACTCATTAATAATACAATTCTTCAAAGCTGTCAAAAAGATCCGACCGCCAACTAAACAATCTTTTCCCACTTGGGACCTTGCTATTATCCTAGAGTCCTTAGCCAGTCCACCTTTTTGCCCCTTCGGAGTCAGCATCGCTTTGGAATCTAGCCTAGAAGCTAGCCTTCCTGATAGCTATAACCTCTGGCAGACGGATTTCAGAGCTCCAAGCTTTAGGAGCAGATCATAATCATATCATATTCTATCCGGACAGAGTAGAACCCAGAACAGTGCGAGGATTTATTCCCAAAGTCGCATCATCCTTAAACATGTCAGAACCTTGGGCACTCCCAACATTTTCAGAACAGGACTCTGGTTCTCTTCATGAGCTAGACATTGCCTCCACTTTGAAATGCTATCTGCAGGCCACAGCATCATTCAGGGATTCCATCAGGCTGTTTATAATTCCCTGGGGCAAACACCAAGGCAAGGAGGCGTCAGCAAGAACGATTGCCTCATGGATCGTTAGACTCATTCACAAGGTGTACAGGACAAAGGGGCTGGAACCCCCTTTGGCGGTCAGGGCGCACTCCACCAGAGCAGTTTCTGCCTTTTGGGCGGCAAGAGCGAATGTGTTAATTGAAACTATTTGTGGGGCAGCGACTTGGTCGTCCCGACATACGTTTCTGAAACATTGCAGGGTGGACCCAGGAGCTCTTGCATCGGTGGAGTTTGGCAGACAGGCAGTCACATCAGCCCTCGCTTCTTCTAAATAATAATTTCTTTAAAATAGACTTCTAAGCATCCCACCCATCTCAGCTAGTTATTTGTCACAGGTATGCTGCCATGGAGGCACCAGGAAAACAGAAAATTGTACCATACTTACCGTAATTTTCTTTTCCTGGTGCCTATCCATGGCAGCATACAATCCCACCCTCGGTATTCTATATTACGGAGAATGCGGGGGCTGTACTAACCTTTTCTTTTATAATATTCACTAGTCCTGAGGGAGGAGCCAAGGCGGAGCTTGTCACAGGTATGCTGCCATGGATAGGCACCAGGAAAAGAAAATTACGGTAAGTATGGTACAATTTTCTGTTTTCCTGCTTACACTGGTTAGATTTAGAAAATTTTGAAATGGAGCTACTGGAATTTCAAGAAAGCTCTATCTGGAAAAATAAATTCTATGACCTGCGTGCAACACTTGAGAAGATGGAGTGTGAAGGGATAACAGAGGACAGCACAGTTGCTAGTTCGAAAAAATGAAATCCTTAAAGTGTGGAATT
The DNA here is from genome assembly GCF_037356315.1 of Lithobates pipiens. Classification (NCBI taxonomy): domain Eukaryota; kingdom Metazoa; phylum Chordata; class Amphibia; order Anura; family Ranidae; genus Lithobates; species Lithobates pipiens. Next base: position 406,383,033 of record NW_027507718.1, read on the forward strand.
CTCTGCCAAATAATTTTAAGTCAATAAAAACACTTGGGATTGCTTTTCTTTCTTTGTTTGGGTCATCCTATGTTTGTGAGCAGCAGTTTTCAGCATTGAATTATATCAAATGTGATACCAGAAATAGACTAACAGATAAACTGAGTGCTGTATGTGTTGCTCTCAAACTAACGGAGTATGAGCCAAGGTTTGACAAGTTATCAGCATGCATACAACAGCAAAAATCACATTAATTGTGCCCAGAAAAGGCATCTTTAAAAAAAATACATGCACATGTACAGTTGTTGTTATTTTGTTGTTGTTTTTTTTTCAATAATAAAAAAAAATGTTTAATGGAAAGCTCTGTTTATGTGTTTTTCTTTTTAAACAAAAGCTGTTAATTAGTTAGGACAACTGTACGAACTGTTTTTTCTAAACTAAAACCTCGTTATTCAGGTTTAATTGCAGTTTTGGCACTTTGAAAAAAATAAGTTGTTTTGGTTTGGTTTTGGTTTGCAGTTTGGGCACTCGGGCTCAAAAAGGTTCGCCATCACTGGCCTATACTGAAGCCTGTTTAAATAGCCCACTTGGCGCCAGCATTAGAGACAGGTATGCATATGGCCATGACTATGCACATTTGCCCGGCCAGTTGTCAGTCTGCCCATATGTATGTGGTGAGAAACTCCATCTGCACTATGGACATGCCTTCCCTGACAAGCTCACTGATGTGAATGGGCCCTAACACAAAGCACAGATTTATGGCATTCAGGTACACATTTCCAACATTCCTCCCCAACCCCAAAATGCAAGCAAAATCTTCCCTAGCATAAATTTACCCCACAAAGCAAATATCCCCACACCCACCCAAGCACAAATCTCTTCCATTAAAAGTCCATCCAGTGCCAGGACAAGGTCATCTGCGCCCCCCCCCCCCCCTGTTCCTTTAGAGCAGGGGTCTCAAACTGGTGGCCCTCCAGCTGTTGCGAAACTACAAGTCCCATCATGCCTCTGCCTTTGGGAGTCATGCTCTTAACTCTCAGCCTTGCAATGCCTCATGGAACTTGTAGTTTTGCAACAGCTGGAGGGCCGCCAGTTTGAGACTCCTGCTTTAGAGTTAACAGCGATGTTGAGGTTACTACTCTTGTCAGTCTTGTAACAGAAGCAACTGTCACAGGGCACCCCCATCCCTACAATAAGTCATTGCACCCAGGGCAGCAACCCCTCCTACCCACCCCTTGTCCCGGCCCTGAGTCCATCGACAATAAGCAAAAATCCTTGCCAAATGCAACTCTTCCCTGAAGAAGTGCCCTAAAAGCAAACTCTCCCCCATGAAGTAAAAATACTCTCCCACCAAGCAAAATTTCCCACCCAAAGTAAAACACACCTTTCCTTAAGTAACTCACTTAAATAAAAAATGTCGTCCTTTTACATCTAGGAATCCCAACCCCCAGCAAACAACTTCCCCCATCAAGCAAACCCCATACCCCTGCCTCCATAGCAAAAATCTCTCCCTTCCCAAGATTCCCCCTACCCCCAGCATTGATTCCACCAGAGAGCAAACCCACCCCCCGGGCAAAAATTCCTATCTCTTACCCCCAAGACAAAATCCTACCACAGCACAAATCGCCACCTAAGCAACCTCCAGCAAAGATCTCCAACTGCAAAACACCTCCACCCCAAAAGCAACCCCCCACAGCAAAAATATCTACCTCAAAAAATACTCCTCCTACAAAGGTTCCTGCCCCCAAAGCAAACTTCTCTTCACTCAAGCACACCCCGTTCCCTTATCCAACTTGTCCAGTAAGCACCCCCACAAGAAAAATACCTCCTTCAAAGCAACTTCCCCCACCCATCACAGAGCTCTGTGCTTACAGGACATATCATTCAGGAAGGAATTCGCACCCTGTATGCCAGACTTCAGAGAGGCAGGGGAGCTTCTCTCTATACAAGAAGCAGTCAAGGACTGTGCACATATTACAGGAGGCAATCAAGGACCATGCACAAACCACGGGGTAGTCAGGGACCATGCACTTACTACAGGAGGTAGTTAAGGACCATGCATATACTACAGAAGATGGTCAGGGACCATGCACATACTACAGGAGGTGGTCAAGGACCATGGACATGTTACAGGGGGAATTCAGGGACCATGCAGATACTACAGGAGGCAGTCAGGGTCTGTGGACATACTACAGGAGGTAGTCAGGGACCATGCACATACTACATGAGATGGTCAGGGATCATGCACATGCTACAAGAGGCAGTCAAGGACCATGCACATACTACAAGGACCATGCATATACTAAAGGAGGAGGTCAGGGACTGTGTGCATACTACAAGAGGCAGTCAGGGACCCTACACATATTACAGGAAGCTGTAAAGGACCATGGACATACCACAGGAGGCAGACAGGGATCCTGCACATACTACAGAAAGCAGTCAAGGCCTGCAGATGTATACAGGGTCGCCATCATATGAAGATATTGAAGCGGGGAAAAAATCCCCTCTTGTGAAAATCAGGAACAACAGACCGAACAACGGACTTCTTAGGAAAACAGACTTTTATTTTATGCCAGCGTGACACCCCACCTGACACCTCGTCATCGTGTCAAGTGTGTCGCTTTTGAGCTTTTGCAGTGTATACATATTGGCAATTATGTCACAAAATATATTTCTTGATCATACATCATGGGAAACAAGAGCTTCATTACATATTGGGTTATATAGGCACCTCTGGTGATTGAACACTGGCTAACCCCCAATTAAGGAGAATTCCTCCCCTATATAACCCCTTCCATATGGGAGGCACCTCAGTTTTTTCGCCAGTGTCTAAGGTGGTTGGTCACGTAAAACATGTGCTATGAAGAAAGCTCTGTGCAGGTCCCTGCGGGGGTCTAAGGGCTATGATAACCGGATCCATATCTCGGGCCGATATTTGACTCCCAAGATGATATGGTACCCGGGCCTCGTCATCCGAAGAAACAAGGTTTTGCCTGTAAGTCCTCTCCTTTTGGAAAACTGGGCTCTGGGAAAACCAGACTTGGTGTACTATTTACATAGAGCTGTGGGCAGTAAGCATCCTAAGGGATTTGATCCAGGCAAACCCGAGACACCTACTCAGCATCAGGTTGTGCAGTTTAAGCATATATGTTTATTGTGAGACTTGTAGCACAACAGTGATTGCACTTTATACTAGTACCTCTGCTTTGTAGCTTAAGACTATGTCTGCTCGTAAGAGGGTCTCAGGGGGAGGTAACAAGGGCACTGGTAAATAACCGCCTAGGTCTAGGGGTCCTAAAGATGCCTGTAGATTATCATCCCCCCCCCTGCAAGACTGGAGCCAGCCTCACAGGATGAGATAGTGCCCCTGTCAGGTTTTGCAGCCTCTCCCAATGTTTCAGCCCCAGTTTATGTCACTGAAGACTCCCTTAAGGCTACATTTGAGGGTTTTGAAGGGAGAATTATGAATTTTATTTCAGCTTCCCTAAAAGATAGCAGAAAAAGGGGTAGATCCCCTCCCTCTGCTGAAATTCCTTTTTCAGATGACACCTCTGACAATGAGGAGAGATCCCTATCATGGGATAGGGATCAAGAGCAGTCGGATGAATCAGAGGAAGAGGAGAGAGTCCCCTCCTCCCAGGCTCTTAGAAAGCAGGTTCAATATTATACTGAGTTGGTGCCTACCGCTTTCAGGATGCCCGCTGCTGAGGCCGCTACATCCTCTGTTTCTTCCCTGGGGGTCAGGAGAATCCCACAGACTGCCTTTTCCTTTCCAAGTCATCCCTTAATGGATAAATTGTTGTATGAGGATTGGGGACATCCCAATAAACGGTTTGCTCCTCCTAAAAGGTTTTCTATGCTTTATCCTCTGGAGGAAAGTTTCACCAAGAAATGGGGGGTCCCATCTGTCGATGCGGCTGTTTCTTGTGTGAATAGAAACCTGACTTGTCCTTTGGATAATGCTCAAGTATTTAAGGATCCAACTGATAAGAAGTTGGAAACGTTATTGAAAGCCTCTTTTTCCATGACTGGCGCTGTAGTGCAGCCTACAGTCGCAACTGTGGGGTTGTGTCAGTTCTTCAAAGAACAGGTTAAGCAGATGCTTAGCCTCCTTCCCAGTGAGGAAGTGGAGAATTATGCAGAGATACCTCAGATTCTGTGTTTTATGATTGATGCGATTTTGGATTCTGTCCAGCAAGCATCTCGTTTGTCTCTCCTGTCGGTACACATGCGAAGGGCCCTATGGCTAAAAAATTGGGCAGCTGAGCTGTCGTGTAAAAAGTATTTGACTGGGTTCCTGTTTAAGGGGGAACGCTTATTTGGGGAGGAATTCGATAAATTCGTCCAAAAGATTACAGGGGGTAAATCTACTCTCCTTCCAATCAAAAAGAGCAAACGTCCATCATTTAAGCGTTCTCTTTCTCCCGAAGCATCAAGCTCTAAGCAGTGGGCGACGGCCTTCCCAACCTCCCTCTAGAGGAAATGCCCAAGGTCACACCCAGGGGCAGAAAAAAGGCTTGAGGGCGAAAGCCTGCCAAGCAGAGCCCAAAAGCTTCCTTGTGAAGGGGCGCCCCCACTTGGCCGAGTGGGGGGAAGGCTCCTGCAGTTTGCAGAAGCCTGACGGGAAGAGATTCGGGACAAGCGGGTAACCTCCTCGATATCTCTGGGCTACAAGCTAGAGTTTCAGGAGATTCCACCTTCTCGCTTCCTAAGGTCAAGGATCCCCAAGGATCCAGTAAAGCAAAAAACGCTACTTCTGGCCTTAGATCACTTGCTATCCCAGGGGATGATAGTGGAAGTGGACCCAAAAGAACAGGGTTCAGGCTTTTACTCAAATCTCTTCACAGTTCCAAAGCCAAATGGAGGTGTCAGACCTATCCTGGATCTAAAGGATCTGAACCAGTTTTTGCACATTCAGGCTTTCTGAATGCAGTCAATACGCTCTGTGGTCTCTTCTCTGCAAGGGGTAGAGTTTATGGCATCGATAGATGTCAAGGATGCATATCTTCATGTGCCAATTTTTCCCGCACACCAAAAGTATCTAAGGTTCGCGGTAGATCAGCGCCATTTTCAATTTGTGGCCCTGCCGTTCGGTCTCGCTACAGCTTCTCGAGTCTTCACAAAGATTCTAGACCCTCTCTTGGCAAACCTAAGAGCTCAGGGTATAACCGTGATGGGTTATCTAGACGATTTGCTACTCATAGAGCAAACAGTAGTGCTCTTGAACCACAGTGTTACCAAAACATTACAACACCTGAAACACCTAGGTTGGATTATAAACCTAGAAAAGTCATCCCTACAGCCTGCTACCAGGTTGGAGTATCTGGGCATGGTCATCGATACCGCTCAGGGCAGGGTGTTTCTACCAAGGCCAAAAGCCATGACTATAGGGGCTCTGGTGCGCCTAATTCTGGGCAGAAGAACTTCCCCCATTCGGTTGTGTATGAGACTGTTAGGAAAAATGGTCGCCTCCTTCGAGGCCGTTCCATTCACCCAGTTTCACTTAAGGCCTTTGCAAAGATGCATCCTTGCGGCTTGGAACAGGAAGTCCCAGGCCTCGGACCTTCCTATGGGTCTATCCCCAGGGATTCGCAAGAGTCTCGTTTGGTGGTTACAGACCAAGAATCTGCTGAAAGGTAAAATTTTTCTTCCCCTTCCATGGAAGATTATAAATACAGATGCCAGCCTGACAGGCTGGGGAGCAGTGTTGGAGGAAGTATGGACGCAGGGAAAATGGTCTGCGACCGAGAAGTTACTGCCCATAAATATTCTGGAAATTCGGGCAGTTTATATGGCCCTTTTGAACTGGTCTTACAGACTACAGGGTCTCCCTGTTCGAGTTCAGTCTGACAATGCTATAGCTGTGGCCTATATCAATCACCAGGGTGGCACCAGGAGTCTGGTTGCACAAAGAGAGGTGAATTGCATACTTGCTTGGGCAGAGAGGCATGTTCCATGCCTTTCTGCAGTCTTCATTCCAGGAGTGGAAATTTGGCAAGCAGACTTTCTAAGCCGCCAACAGTTATGCTCAGGAGTATAGGCTCTACACCCCGACATATTTCAGATCATATGTCACAAGTGGGGCACTCCAGACGTAGATCTGTTTGCGTCCAGATTCAACAGGAAGCTGGAAAAATTTGTGTCAAGGACAAGAGATGTGCTTGCTCAGGGGTCAGATGCTCTGACAATTCCCTGGGATCGGTACAATCTAATTTATGCCTTCCTACCATACCCACTTCTGTCACGGTTCCTGGGAAGAGTCAAGAGGGAAACAAAGTCGGTTCTTTTGGTAGCCCCAGCTTGGCCCAGGCGACCTTGGTACGCAGAGATCATGAAGCCGGCAGTAGGCAGGCCTTGGATCCTTCCTCTCCGGCCAGATTTGCTCTCGCAGGGTTTAATTTATCATCCTGCTTTACACAGTCTGAATTTAGCGGTTTGGCTGCTGAGACCCACATTCTGAGAGAGATCGTGGACTTTCGGAGCCAGTCCTTTCTACTCTGGTCAATGCCAGAAAGCTGGCCTCCAGGCTTATTTACTACAAAATCTGGAAGGCATATGTTTCCTGGTGTGAACCCAGGGGATGGCATCCTAGAAAGTATGTCATTAGCAGGATCTTGGCTTTCCTCCAGTCAGGCCTAGAAATAAATTTGGCCGGAAGCTCTATCAAGGTGCAGATTTCGGCCTTGTCAAGGTTTTTCCAGAAGCCAATTGCATCACATTCCCTTGTGCGGGCTTTCATCCAGGGGGCTATGCGGTTAAGGCCACCAGTCAAACCTCCGGTATGCCCATGGGATCTGAATCTGGTTCTCTCGGCATTTCAAGGGCAACCATTTGAACCTTTGCATCAGGCTTCATTAGTTCTTTTGACTAAAAAATTGGTTTTCTTGATAGCCATATCCTTGGCTAGAAGAGTGTCAGAGCTGGCAGCTCTCTCGAGCAAGGAACCTTATCTAATTATTCATAAGGACCGGGTAGTGATGCGTCCTAATAGGTCCTTTCTGCCTAAGGTGGTTTCAGGATTCCATTTGAATCAAGATGTAATCCTACCATCCTTTTTTCCAGATCCACAGTCCGCAGAAGAAGAGTCTTTGCACACTTTAGATGTAGTAAGGGCAATCAGTATCTATCTCCAGGCAACTGCTCAGATAAGAAAGACTGATTGCTTATTTATTTTGCCGGAAGGCCCTAGGAGGGGCCAAGCAGCATCAAAATCCACTCTCTCAAGATGGATTAGACAGGTTATTCTTCAGGCCTATAGTGTAAAGGGGAAGAGTCCTCCTTTTCAAGTGAAAGCGCACTCAACTAGGGCTGTAAGTGCTTCTTGGACAGTGCATCACCAGGCCTCCCTGGCTCAGATCTGTAAGGCTGTAACTTGGTCATCAGTCCACACATTCACCAGATTTTATCAGGTGGATGTCAGAGGGCAAGAGGATACCGCCTTTGGGCGCAGTGTGCTGCAGGCTGCAGTTTAGATCCTCTGGTCCATGGCAGTCTATATTTCTGATCTGTGTCTCCCTCCCCTCAAACTGAGCATTGCTTTGGGACATCCCACTATATAATGAAGCTCCTGTGTCCCGTGATGTATGATCAAGAAAATAGAATTTTTATATACAGCTTACCTGTAAAATCCTTTTCTTGAGAGTACATCACCAGACACAGGGCTCCCGCCCTTCGTGGTTTCTTATTGCTTTGCTACAAAACTGAGGTGCCTCCCATATGGGAGGGGTTATATAGGGGAGGAATTCTCCTTAATTGGGGGTTAGCCAGTGTCCAATCACCAGAGGTGCCTAAATAACCCATTATGTAATGAAGCTCTTGTGTCCCGTGATGTACTCTCAAGAAAAGGATTTTACAGGTAAGCTGTATATAAAAATCCTATTTTCCTCTTACAAAAATGAACTCTTAAAAACATCTTAAACCATATCATATTTTTGCAAAAGCACCTCTTTCCTTTCAGAGCATCCTGTAACTTTGCGGTTTCTTCATTTGCATATCTATCTGCTTTACACATCGGCTAGCAGGTCGCATATAGTGACGATAAAGCCTGTCTTCAAAGATCAGAAGTAGGTGTTTTGGGGGACTTTTTGCATGTCAGGAGTCTGCTTGTGTCTTTACAAGTGAAATACATATATACAGTATTTCACAAAAATGAGTACACCCCACACATTTTTGTAAATAGTTTATTATATCTTTTCATGTGACAACACTGAAGAAATGACACTTTGCTACAATGTAAAGTAGTGAGTGTACAGCTTGTATAACAGTGTAAAATTGCTGTCCCCTCAAAATAACTCAACACACAGCCATTAACCACTTCAGCCCGGAAGATTTTACCCCCTTCCTGATCAGAGCACTTTTTGTGATTCGGCACTGCGTCGCTTTAACAGACAATTGCGTGGTCATGCGACATTGCACCCAAACAAAATTGACATTCACTTTTTTTCCCACAAATAGAGCTTTCTTTTGGTGGTATTTGATCACCTCTGCGGTTTTTATTTTTTGTGCTATAAACAAAAAAAGAGCGACAATTTTGCAAAAAACGCAGTATTTTTTACTTTTTGCTATAATAAATATCCCCCAAAAATATATTAAAAAAAAGTTTTTTTTTCCTCAGTTGAGGTCGATATGTATTCTTCTACATATTTTTGGTTATAAATATTGCAATAAGCATATATTGATTGGTTTGCGCATTTTTATATATTTTTTTTTTTACTAGTAATGGCGGTGATCTGAGATTTTTATCAGGACTGCGACATTATGGTGGACACGTCGGACAATTTTGACACATTTTTGGGACCATTGGCATTTATACAGCGATCAGTGCTATGAAAATGCATTGATTACTGTAAAAATGTCACTGGCAGTGAAGGGGTTAATACTAGGGAGCAATCAAGTGGTTAATTGTGTGTGTTCTAACTGAAGGGGGGGGGGGGCTGTGTAGGGGAGATGACAGATCTCACTGTTCATACTCTGTATGAACAGACGATCTGTCTGTTTTCCCCTCAGAGAACCGGAAACTGTGTGTTTACACACACAGTTCCCAGTTCTCGGTGTGCCCTGAGTGATCGCGTGAGCCTGGCGGTGATTGCGACTGCCGGGCACTTGCATTGGCCCCATGGGCGAGCAGGGGGCGCGCGTGCACGCCCCTAGTGGCCAAATCTGGAAGTGACATAATATGACAGCGATTCACACAGCCGAGCCATGTTGCCGCAGTATAACTGCGGCTGCTGATCGGCAAGCAGTTAATGTCTAAACCGCTGGCAACAAAAGTGAGTACATCCCTAAGTAAAAATGTCCAAATGGGGCCCAAAGTTTCAATGTTTTGTCTAGTCACTATTATTTTCGAGCACTGCCTTAACTCTCCTGGGCATGGAGTTTACCAGAGCGTCACAGTTTGCCACTGGAGTGCTCTTCCACTCCTCCATGACAACAGTGGATGTTAGAGACCTTGTGCTCCTCCACCTTCCGTTTAAGGATGCCCCACAGATGCTCAATAGGGTTTAGGTCTGGAGACATGCTTGACACCATCTGAACCAAATAGATTTATCTTGGTTTCATCAGACCACAGGACATGGTTCCAGTAATCCATGTCCTTAGTCTGCTTGTCTTCAGCAAACATACCAAGACATGGCCGTCTACCTAAACTGGCAGGCAAGGAGAGCATTATTCAGAGAAGCAGCCAAAAGGCCCATGGTAACTTTAGAGGAGCTGCATAGATCCACAGCTCATGTGTGAGAATCTGTTCACAGGACAACTATTAGTTGTGCACTCCACTAATCTGACATATATGGAAGAGTGGCAAGAAGAAAGCCATTGTTGAAAGAAATCCATAAGAAGTCCAGAATGCAGTTTGTGAGAAGCCATGTGGAGGACACAACATGTGGAACACAACACGTGGAAAGAAGGTGCTCTGGTCAGATGAGACCAAATTTGAACTTTTTGGCCTAAAAGCAAAACGCTACGTGTGGCGTAAAACTAACACTGCATATCACCCTGAACACACCATCCCCATCATGTTATGGGCATGCTTTTCTTCAGCAGGAACAGGGAAGCTGGTCAGAGTTGATGGGAAGATGGATGGGTCCAAATACAAGGCAGTCTTAGAAGAAAACCTGTTATGCCGTGTACAGACGATCGGACATTCCGACAACAAAACCGCAGATTTTTTTCCGACAGATGTTGGCTCAAACTTGTCTTGCATACACATGGTCACACAAATGTTCCGAAATTCCAAACGTCAATAACACGGTGACGTACAAGACGTACGAGCCGAGAAAAATAAAGTTCAATAGCCAGTGTGGCTCTTCTGCTTGATTACGAGCATGCGTGGAATTTTGTGCATCTAAATTGTGTACACACACTCGGATTTTCCGACAACAAGCTCACATTGAACATTTGTTGTTGGAAATTCCGACCGTGTGTACGCGGCATTAGAGTCAGTAAAAGACCTGAGACTGGGGCAGATTTTCACCTTCCAGCAGGATAACGACCCTAAATATACTGCCAGAGCTACAATGGAATGGTTTAGATCAGAGCATATTCATGTGTTAGAATGGCCCAGTCAAAGTCCAGACCTAAATCCAATTGAGAATCTGGGTCAAGACTTGAAAATTGCTGTTCAGGCGCTCTCCATCAAATCTGACAGAGCTTGAGCTATTTTGCAGAGAAAAATGGGCAAACATTATTTCACTCTCTAGATGTGCAAAGCTGGTAGAGACATCCCTAAAAAGACTTGTAGGTGTAAAAGGTGGTTCTACAAAGTATTGTAGAACGTGCCCCCCCGTCGGGGCTGAATACAAATGCAAAAATACAAAAATTTTGAAAACCATAATTTTCCTTCCACTTCACAATTATGTGCTACTTTGTGTTGGTCTATCATATAAAATCCCAATAAAATACATGCAGATGCCTTTTTTTTTATTCCATGTGATCCATGTAAAAAGCTTTTGAGAGGGGAAAACCATGTCCAAGGACAAGAGAGGAGATATCCATCCCTGAGGGATTGGCTGAAGTTGTAAGAAAGAAAAGCCTGTGATTAATAAGAGTGAGATGAGAGCACAATTCACCCGGTGGTGGAAACGCTTGCTTTATATGAGAAGATTGTTGAGGAGCACAGCGGTGGATTAATACACATTATACAGACTTTGATTATATGTTTCTTTTATTGTACTTTGCTATTTTTGTTTCAAGTCACAGATACATTGTATGCACAGTGGAGCGGATTGTATGAGAATAGCGCTGTAACAATTATACAGTGTATACAATAATTAATTCCATTTGACACTGAGGTCACTTCACCACTGCTTATACCAGGGGTGTCCAACATTCTGACCTTCCTGGGCCACATTGGAAGAAGAGGAATTGTCTTGGGCCACACATAAAATACACGAACAATAAGGATTGATGACGAACAGAAAAAGGCAGATCACAAGTTAACAATCTCTTATATAGATAATGCACCTATCTGAGTAATAAAACTTAATTTTTTGGAATTTTTTTATTATAAAAGTAAAATTGGGCTACAAAAAACGAGTGCAATATTTGACACTGTTTTTGATAAACTAACACATCAATATCTGATTGGATTGATGTAATAGCAATTTTCAATGAAATTCTCAAAGTGCTCATCAGATATTTTGGTTCTAATTTTACCCTTCGTGTACTTCATCCTTGAAAAATAGATGATCACAAATATAAGTGCTGCTGAAAACTGATGACCTGGAGAAGGCGTGATTGTGAAGAGTATTCCTTGGGAAGATAAAACTCATAAAAGTCTAGTATAGAAAAACTGTCAAATATTTTCTGCCTCATGTGTTCGCTAAGTGTAAACACATTTATCGTTGCCCGCATTCTCCACAAAAAAAAAGTGTAAACACATTTTTGCAAGTGTGGCACCCTCTAGTGTGTGCTACTAATGTGAGACTAGTGTGAGAGTAGGCAAACATTATCTTGACTCATGAATAATCCTGTGAGTCTTAAATTGGGTCAGGGTTATTAGAATTCAGGGCAGCAGGACTTATACAACAGCTCTCTGGTGCCTCCTCCTGGTTCTAGAATGTTGGAGAATGTTCTGGAAAGTAGAGGGTGGGGGGGGCTAGGAGGGACTGTTCTGCATATTTAAGTGCCCTTAGCCAATCCTGAGAAGGTGGGCCTGGCAGGGGACTAAGTAAGCCCTTAAGTAGACATGAGTCATGCTGTACAGGGAGTTGGGTGGAAGATGGAGATGCAGTGCTGAGGATACTATTGGTGGCCTGTGGGGCGAACCCCCTAGTTTGCAGGAGGGGGGGTGCTGTGCCTCAGGCTGTGGCTTGGGTGATGGCCTGGAAGGATCCTACCACAGGAGAAGTTGGATGGAGGTTTTCCTGAGAGGCAGCAAAAGCAGGGGCAGAGTGAATGCATCAGCACGGTGCAGGGACTGACAAGGGGAGAGACTGCCACATGTAAAAGGTCTCTCTTGAAGACAGTGGTGTGATTATCTTCATCAAACCTTGCCTGGGAGATCTCCAGTGAGTCCGTAGGGTAGACTGGTGAAGAAGCAGCCAGGTGGGCTGATAAAGATGCAGACAGGTGGTTTAACATTTCCTGCATATGTAGAGCTGGGACCAGTGTTTACAAGCGAGTTGGAGGTACTCCAGGAAGCAGTTCACAACAAATGTTCTACTTTTCCCAAGAGACTGAGAGTTCCTGGCCTGTAAAGGGCTGTTGCTGATCTAACAGAGACTTTGAGCCACAAAGAGTAAACCAAACAGAGCTGTACAGAGGATCAAGTCAAGTTGAGCAGGATGTGAGGATAACGAGGCGCTGTATATAGGGAGGAAGTTGTCCCTGGTTTGGTCAAGTTGGGTATCCCATAATTCCTATCTCTATCCACGTTATTATCCCCTCAATAAAACAACAAAACAAAGCTCAAGTACTGTTTTTTGTGCAAGTTTAAGATGCTATGTGCTTGGTTGTGGAGTAGTGGGGAACCCTGTCACTTGCAGCCCCTATGGGGGTAGTGCTACACGAACAATCCCCCCCCTAAAAAAATCTGAATTTTTAAGTAAGTTTACTATTTTGTGTTTGGCCGCATTCATAGACGTCAGATGTGGTCTTTGGGCTTGAACCATCAATCTCTACAGGCATTTTTCCATGTGGCTTTTGCCCCAACTGCAAACTTCTGATTGGCCAGGAGAAGACCTGCAGGCCAGTCTCCTCTCAGACACTTTCACCAATCAGTCACAGGCCTCAGAATGTTTCTATAATAATCAATTCTAAGGATGCCACAAGAAGAAAAATTGAAAAAAAAAAAGCTCCTATAAAGAAATAGGGTTTTTACTTACCTGGTCTAATGCCTAATCATGGAATCTTTGCTCTCCTGCAGAGCACATCTGACATGCCCGTGTCACCCACACAGATCTTTCAGCGTCTTATATTACTACAGCACGCAGTAATGATGCAGGGGCCAGAATCTGACACACCCAAAAGTATGTTAGATGATGGGTGGCAGTTGCTATCACGAGTAGGGCTGCATCTAAATCAGGGCTGACAGTCCAGGTGGATCATTGTCGAGAGAATTGTTGATCAGTCACAAAGATATTGTAGAACAAATTTAATTAGCCCACCACCCCTGAGATAAAGCTGACTTTAATAGTTTCTGTTCACTCCTTAGACAATGGTTGCATGCCATATAGAAACCTGTAAAAAAAAATAATCAGGGATTGGATTGAGTACTCATAGCTTTATTCCATTAGGATTACTTGATGTAATCAGCACTGGATTAAAGTAATGGAATCGGTGTGCACTTGTTTACTTTGATCTCAGTTTTAGTCCAGTTAGTGAAATATTAATAAGTATAGATCATATTTTTTATGTAAAAATTATGTAACACTGCGTTATTACAACCATAGTAAAAATTATGTAACATTTAATATTTGAACAGTTTCTGTTTATATTTCAAATTACGTGTGCTTTCATACACTGCAAATTATTTCTCATATTGACCACTGCGTTGGTTTGTGTTTTATACTTCTGTTATCTATCATTTTAGAGCTTAGTGCTTTTTTTTTCCACCAGTAGCACTAACAAATAGCTAGATTTTTAGTAAAAAAGAAGCCGTGCTAATAAAGTCCAATTAACAAATAGTTGATTGTAGAAATGAAGAACATCTCTCATATGGCAAGAAATGTGGAATAATAATCATCAATTATTCTAATATTAACACCACAGTGAGTTTGTTCAATAAGTGTGCCAACACCTTAAGAAAAACTTGCTTACCAGATGGCAAGCAAAACCAGGCATGTGGCTATAGCCCAGCCAAGGCCTTTGCTTGCACAGAAGATCATAGGGATAAGCTCTGGATGGATGATTGCACAGATATATTCAAACACCAATTACAATGCTCAATCCAGGACCATTGATTCAGCAACTCAATCAAACAAAGATGGCAGCAGCAGCAAGCCATGTGCTCACATCTGAAGGCTAGCTTTTTAGGTTTTAATAAATGAATTATACCTTATAACTAAATGCTTATGCAAATAAAACAAAAAAGAGCTGCCATGTAAAGAGAATTAACCAGTAATGCAATTATAAATAGAAACATATCCTGCAGGTCTTGTGCTTTTTCCCATACATAAATACAGTAAGAGGACATCAAACATTTGTGAGAAAGCATGACTGTGTAGGTGAGCAAATGACTTGGTATGTGCAGTCAGCCGGCTGTACAGGAAGAGGAGAAGAATGCACTGCAATGTCTCGGAAGGAAGAGGAAATGGGATTCTGTCTAACAGATGAAATTATACTGTACAGATTTACAAACAAGGAGGAAGACTTTGGAGGCTTCTTATGAAAAAACAAGAGAAAGGAAAGTGGGCATCAAAATGTAGATGTTGCTCGTATTGACCAATCAGAATACTTGTTTCATCTTCGTAGAGGATAAAAAAAGAAAAGTATTTGATCACTATGGACAAGTTACAATTTTAATTTCTTTGGTGATCTCTTTCTATGGTGATCTTTTTCAGAAAGTCTACATTTACAAGGCCGCAGAGGAGTGACCACCAAAGAGAATCAGTAGATTCTTGACAGCGGTTCTCAATGCACTGCCTCTACGGCTGTCGGATTGCATTTCATACAAATAAATGTCTGGGGTCGCTGCTGTTCACATGCAACTGATCTCCTGAGGGGTTACATACGAATTGAGCCCTTGATCGATCTTGGATGCAGATAGTTCTTTGGGGAATTCAATAGAGCGTCTGCGCCACTTTTCTGGCATTAAACCTTTTTGTTAATGTATTATGCCAAATTAATTAAGCATTCTTATGAAAGTGGAGCCGATTAAGATCAACTTTATTTTGGCATACAGAGAAAGAAACTGATTTTTAAAAAGTGTCTCATGTGCATTCTACAAAGGGGGCAGCATGCACAAAATTCAAATGTGCCTAGACAGGTACAGTGGTTATAGAAAAGAATCACCCCCTTTAAAATAATCACATCTTGTTGCTTTGCAGCTTGAAATTAAGACAGACAGTTATTGATTTATCCAGCTGTATTTACTAGTGCAACTTGTAACATCCAAGTGAAAGATATAACAAAAATGTCAAAAAAATTAAATAAATTCAAAAACAGAATCACTGCGTTGGAAAAGGGATCACCCCCTTATGTCAATATTTTGTTGGACCATATTTTGCTTGAATTACAGCCTTTAGTCTGTTGGGATATGTCTCCTCTAACTTTGCACATCTAGACTTTGCAATATTTGCCCATTCTTCATTGCAGAACTGCTCAAGTTCAGTTAAATTTGATGGTGACCGTTTGTGGACTGCAGCCTTCAAGTCAAGTTTCAGAGATATTCAATGGGGTTTAAGGCTGAATTCACACCTAGGCATTTTTTGTGCTTTTTGCATTTTGCAGATTTGCACTACAGAACGTGTTCCATAGGAAACCATGTTAAATGGGCTGTAGTACAAATCTGCAAAATGCAAAAAGCACCAAAAATGCATAGGTGTGAATCCAGCCTTAGGAGGCGCCCTGATTCTGTGCAACAAAGCAGCCATTACTTTCTCCAAGAACACAAATGATTTTATGCAAGTTTAACTTTGGCTTTGTCCTGGAGGTCTTTGACTCTTTAACGGTTCTTGATTTGTGCACATCTCATAACGATGGCAAGGTGCCATGCAGAGGTCTGTGTAATTATTATAATTTCATTATTTGCTGGAGAAAATAAAAGTCTTCAGGGACATCCTCTATATCCATTTCCAGGTATTGTGCTATATTTACCTATGTGTTTTAAGTAACTGTCATATTTCCGTAATGCACTGCTTTATCATTACTGTGGGCATAGTGACCATCGTTGTGGGATAATTATAGAATATCCTGTGTATTTCTAGATGCTGAACATGATGTTTATTAGACAGACAAAATTATGTGAAAGACAAAGACAACTACATTATACATATATCAGTATTTATTTTTGTGATTGTGGAAGCCACACAAACTGATTTACAAAATACAAAGGTGCTCTGAATTATGAATTTACATACATAGATTTTCAGATGAGCTGATAGATTCACAAATCTAATTCCTCTAGATGCACTGTAGCAAAAGAAACAAATAAATCAATAAAAATTAAAAAGTAAGTCATTGCCTATAGAAAACACAGTTTGAAAAAAATGGTGTAAAAATAGTAAAGCAGCTCCCACCCCTGTTTATTCACCAACTCGGAACAAAATAATTGTAAAAGATAGTGTATCACTTTTCATATATCCTATGTAAGTGAGCTGAAATAACTCTTACAAAATGTGAAATACTTAAAATAAATAAATACCATTTATTGCTTAATAAATTCATTATTTTTAATTGCTGAATAACTAGAACAGGCGAGGATCCCAGGATAATCCAAAACAAAATTATCAGTCAAAATTCCTTTCAGGAACAGGCGCACACACACTACAGTCCCAAATCAGATCTTTTTCACAGTGTCTATCACAGGAGATGTCTGCCACCCAGCACCCACATAGATCCTTAGTGAGGGAGACAAATGATCCTTCTCTAGACCAAGACCTCATGATGGTGCCCTCCAGCAAATCCTATACCAGCAATCGTCACCAGGCCCTCAGACTAGCTCCTGCCAAGGCTCAGACTGCAATCTCATTTCTCAGCAACTCTCTCATATGGACAGCAGCCCCAGGAAAACTGGAAGCCTCCCTGGAGAGGAAAAAACACTCTGCTCAGGCCCTCCAAATATTTATCACCTCTCCAGCCACCTTCTGGACATCTTCTTCCAGGGATTGGCTGATAAATATTCATGCTGGTTATTTGAATCTCCCTGCCCTTTATTCCAGAAGCTTCTTTCAGAAGCAGGTGAGAGAAATTAAATAGTCAGCTCAGTAAGCCTGCCACCAGATGCAGTGCGCCACTTCCCACCCATAGCCTATCACCAGATATTTGTATTACTACATTGTAATATAAAATGAAATAGTTCAACTCACTATAATATGGAATCAATGGGAACCCTGTGCTTGTCACTTACCACCAGATGAAGTATGCCACTGTCGCCTGCCACCAAATGCAGCGTGTCACTTGCCACTGTCGCCTGCCACTAGATGCGGCATGTCACTTGCCACCATCACCTGCCGCCAGATGCAGCATGTTAGTTGCCACCCATAGCCTGCCACCAGATATTTCTATTACTACAGCTTGTCACTTGCCAGCATTGCCTGCCATCAGACCCAGTGTGTCACTTGCCACCAGATGCAGCGTGTCACTTGCCACTGTCACCTGTCGCCAGATGCAGTGTGTCACTTGACACCCGATGCAGTTTGTCACTTGCCACCCGCAGCCTGCCACCAAATGCAGTGTGCCACTTGCCACCCATAGCCTGCCACCAGATGCAGTGTCATTTGTCACCCACAGCTTGCCAACAGATGCAGTGTCACTTGCCACCCACAGCCTACCACTAGATGCAGTGTGCCACGTGCCACACATAGCCTGCTACCAGATGCACTGTCACTTCCCACCCATAGCCTGCCACCAGATGCAATGTCACTTACCACCCGCAGCCTGGCACCAGATGCAGTGTGCCACTTGCCACCCGCAGCCTGCCACCAAATGCAGTAGCGTGTCACTGGCCACCCATAGCCTGCCACCAGATGCAGTGTGTCACTTGCCACCGAATGCAATTTGTCACTTGCCACCCGCAGCCTGCCATCAGATGCATTGTGCCATTTGCCACCTATAGCCTGCCACCAGATGCGTGTCATTTGCCTCCCACAACCTGCCACCAGATACAGTGTCACTTGCCACCTGCAGCCTACCACCAGATCCAGTGTGCCACGTGCCACCCATAACCTGCCACCTCCCACCCATAGCCTGCCACCAGATACAGTGCCACTTGCCACCCGCAGCCCGCCACAAGATGCAGTGTCACTCGCCACCCATAGCCTGCCACTAGATGCAGTGTCATTTGCCATCCATAGCCTGCTACCAGATGCAGTGTCCCTTCCCACCCATAGCCTGCCACCAGATGCAGTGTCCCTTCCCACCCATAGCCTGCCACTAAATGCAGTGTCACTTGCCATCCATAGCCTGCCACCAGATCAAGAATGGACTTATAACTCATGGGGTCCCCGGTAAATAGGAGATCACAGTGCTCCCCTGTGTCCCTGCCCACACTCAAGCCACAACCACACAGGGAAGTAACTGAAGCTGATGTTTTGTGGCTCTCACTGCAGCAGGAGAGGTCAGCTTTCAGCTGCTGCAGATAGAGTTACAAAAGATCAGCTTCAGTTATTCCCCCCACCTATTGCACTAATCACATGCTTTATCCACATATTATCCCCCTGTTGGGGGGGGGGGGCTGCAGGGGCCCCCATGTTCCCCATGCAAATTTACTGCTACAGGGCAGCTGCGATCTGTCATCTCCTCTAGTCAGTCCCATCCCCCTACAGTTAGAACACACACGAGGGAACACAGTTAAACCTTTGATTGCCCTAGTGTTAACCCCTTCCCCGCCAGTGACATTTACACAGTAATCAGTTCATTTTTTATAGCACTGATCGCTGTATAATTGTCAATGGTTCCAAAACTGTGTTAAAGTGTCTCATCTGTCTGCCATAATGTCGCAGTCCCGATAAAAATTGCTGATCACCGTCATTACTAGTAAAAAATATAAATAATAATAATAAAAATGCCATAAATCTTTCCCCTATATTGTAGACGCTATAACTTTTGCGCAATTCAATCAATATACGCTTATTGAGATTTTTATTACCAAAAATATGTAGAAGAATACATAGCGGCCTAAAACTGAGGAAAAATTTGCTTTTTTTTTTTAAAAAGGGATATTTATTAATGCAAAAAGTACAAAATATTGTGTTTTTTCAAAAATACCACCAAAAGAAAGCTCTATTTGTGGGGAAAAAAGGACATAAATTTTGTTTGGGTACAGCATTGCACAACCACGCAATTGTCAGTTAAAGTGACGCAGTGCCGTATCGCAAAGAATGGCCTGGTCATTGAGCAGCCAAATCTTCCGGGGCGGAAGTGGTTAACTGACAATTGCATGGTTATGCTACACTGTACTCAAATAAAATATATGCAATTTTTTCCCCACAAATAGAGCTTTCTTTTGGTTGTATTTGATCACCTCTGCGTTTTTGGGGGGGTTTTTTTGCGCTCTAAACAAAAAAAACACTGTCGATTTTGAAAAAAAAAACAATATTTTTTATTTTCTGCTATAAAGCATATCCAATAAATATGTAAAAAAAAAAAAGAATTTCTTTATAAATTTAGGGCAAAATGTATTCTGCTACATGTTTTTACACAATAAGTGTATATTAATTGGTTTTCGCAGAAGTTATAGGACATACAAACTATGGGAAATATAATAGTAATGGCGGCGATCAGTGACTTATAGCAGGATTGCGATATTGCAGCGGGAATTCTGACACTGACACTTTTGACACCAGTGACACTAATATAGTGATCAGTGCTAAAAACCTGCACTATCACTATACTGACACATGCAGGGAAGGGGTTAAACAGCTAGGGCAATCAAAGGGATAAATATGTGCCTAGCCAGTGTTTATGTGTACTATGTGAGGTGCTTTCACTAAGAGAAATCCCTTCCCCCCTGTCAGCCTGGACTCAATTTAGTCAGCAATCATGGGATTTAGGCACAGCCTGTGAGTTTTGCCTGCAGCCAGACCTGGCCACTGTGCTTTAAAAAAAGCTCTGAATAGGCCACTGGAACAGCCAATGCCACCACTCCTCCTTTCAGGGATCAGAGGATTGGAGACACGTTAGTTATCAGAGAGGATCCTGTCGCCATTAGGAAATGTGGCAAAGAAGTTCTTAATTAGCACCTTCTCAAAATACCCTCTAATATTTTAGACTCCCCCTGGGATAGTGGCAATAGACAGGCCTTTACAGTATACCCTTGTACTGGGAATCTAATAGAGTGGCCACACAATAGTGGTCCCCTTCTTTCATGACCTGAATCCTGGGGATCTTGAACAGGCATTTCATCATAAAAGATTAAATTCACCACAAACTGACTACAGCAGAGGATAATGTCTGTCCCAAACAATCTCACCCCGACCACACAACTCTCGGTGTTTGGGAGGTTTGAAACATCCCCCTTGAAGCCTAACTTATTTCCTCCCCCCCTCCCCCCATCTCCAGCACCCTAACCATTCTTCTCTTATTCCTCCTCTGCCTAAATTTAATGGAAGCTTTCCAAATAGGAGGAATACATATGTGGTGCACACTACTTTTCCATAAAGTTATGTGGTGATGTGTTGCAAAGAAAATTCAGCTTTGCCTGTGTCAGCAGTCAGTGTATGCTGCAGACCCCATATTAAAAAAGGCCCTTGCAAAAAGAAAATAACATATGCCTCCCCAAAAAATAAATCCTTCAACACTAAATCCACACCCAATTTTTCTCTTGTTCAATATATTTATTGATTTTAGATTCTTGGCCATCAAAGTGACAGGACAGTGCAACATGGGGTAAAAGAGTCCACAAGAAGATATACACCTAGGTTAATTCCCCCCGGAGGTAGACCAACAGTGCTCCAAAGCTCACAGTGTCTTCTTGGCACTTAAACAGCATGACAGTATAAGATTAAGAGCCAGCAACTCATCCTCCCTATAAAAGTACTTTATAAATAAAGGGTATCGTGTGCAAGTTACAGCAGCTTACGTGTTGAAACTTTTTCAATAAAGTACTTTTATCAGGAGGACGAGTTGCCGGCTCTTCATCTTATACTCTCGTGGGGTAAAAGAGGGTTATCTGTGACATACATGAAGTTAACGATTCCATTTATAGACAAGCTGTTTACCAGCAGTAACCTTAATTACAGTTATCATATTAAGATAAAAGGCAAAGGACAAATGGGTCACTGGAAAAGAGGTCCAACATGGTGTAGGTCTTAGGAAGCGTAGGTCTACCATTGTAGCAAGCTAGGAAAAGGAAAGGAGTAAGATAATGAGAAAGTACTGAAAAAGTTAAAAATAGGATAAAAGAAAAAGAAAAGACAAAAAAGTGTGGGTTGTGGGAATGTGGAGAAGGCAATCTGAGGGCATGCACCATTTTATAGAACTAGAAACTCCAGCTCAAATCCTGGTGGGAGAAAATATGAGGCCCGTGGATAAGAAATAGCTAAATGTTTCTTTCCATTTAAATAGTCAGCCTTACCTCTATATTCTAGTGAAACATTACCTGATGAATTCTAGACCTAGTTCCAGCTGAAAAGTGAGAGGGTGTCTACCAGACTTTGTCAATTGTTTGCTTAGCTGCTCTCAGGACATGAAGCACTATCTTAAACTGAACCTTGAAGAGACCTGGAGGACTAAAGTACAACTAATGGCAAAACTTTTTTCTTAGTTTTGGGATAGAGTGGAAAAAGATTAGAACACTTGCCAGGTTTTTGCTGCTGTCTGGGTCCCTTTTAGGGGGAATCACCCTTTACAATTTTGTCATATTTACCGTTAAGAAAAAAAATAAATAAAGTGAAAGAAAATCACAAACTTTGGGGTGTTCCCAGAACAGAAATAAGGGTGGAAATCTTCCATTGGGGTTGCTTATTTTGGCAACCCTGATGACAACCAGGGATTCCCCTATTTTGGAGACACGGTAGACTGCGGTAATCAATGTAGTAGCACTTACTACTATAGTGATTCTCCACTCTATGTAATACAATCTATACCAGATTTAAGGTTTTAAAAAGAATAACAGGAAAGCCATGTTACTGTAACCAATATACTTACTCCCAGGGCTCTACATGTACCTCATGAACTTGTCATATTTATTTGAATATAGTAATTGAAATGCAGTGACTTTCATACTCTCATTGCTATTGTTATTTTCATCTAAAAAGTGATCTCCACTCCTTTCAGAGCCAAGAACTGCATAGGACCTCCTTTAATCAATACTCTTTACCCAATGCCCTCTTGTTGGGTCCCTTCCGTCTTCTCTTTTTATTTTCCTATTTGGGTGAGGATACCAGTTTACTACTGGTATTTAATTTCAGGAGCATTGATCTTGCATATGTTAAATAAAATGCAAAGTTACAGAGATTACCTTAAGTGCAGTGAAAATTAAAGGCTGTAATGTCCCAATGATATCCATTCACCGGTGTGTTTATATTCTGCTTTAGCAATGCAGAAATGCAGACTTTGTTTTCTTGGATACTGGGTGTTCGGGTTCTCTAGAGCTTTCATTGTCATAACATTTTTTTTCACAAGTCATAATAGGTGATGTTCTAAATTTGAGTAGGATGTGTAAAGAGTTATGCAGTTCCACCCATTTATCCTATGAGTTGACTATACCTAAATCTTTTCCCATAATTTATGAGAATGGAAAAGAGTATATAATACTACAGTAATAATAGTTTAAATGAGCTGTAAGAAAGTCCACAAAAAAGTCAAAAATGTATAAATTCCAATGGCACTAATGTTATTCAGGTTTGCAGTGCAGTCCTCTATTGGGGCAGATAGTATGTGTCATGGTTTCAAATAGATTTGCTGATCTTTCTCAACCAATGTTCCATGGAACCCTAGAGTTGCTAAAGGTTCCTTAATTGGTGGTAGACTAATATTCTACTTACACTGACCATCAATGCAAGAAAGCTATTTTTCATTGCGATTTTGTGTAGGGGACATTTCTACACTGACCATCAATGTAATTTCCAATGTAAATCTGGGTATACATGGACCGAAAATTGTCTGGTTCAGCAGGAGCTGCCCAAATTTCACTGTGCTTGTACCCTTTTTCTCAACAGTAGCCGTCGTCAGACCAGCCTACCAGCACCCATCAATGCAGCCTCACAAACACCCATCAAATGCAGCCTCACCAGCACCCAACAAATGCAGCCTCACCAGCGCCCATCAAATGTAGCCTCACCAGCTCCCATCAAATGCAGCCTTACCAGTGCCCATAAATGCAGCCTCCCAGTGTCCATCAATGCATCCTCACCAGCACCCATCAAATGCAGCCTACCAGCACCCAACAATGTATCCTCACCAGCGCCCATCAAATGCAGCCTACCAGTGGCCATCAATTCAGCTTTACCAGCAGCCATCAATGCAGCCATACCAGTGCCCATGAAATTCAGCCTCACAAGCGCCCATGAAATGCAGCCTCGCCAACGCCCATAAAATGTAGCCTACCAACACCCATAAAATGCAGCCTACCAGCACCCATCAATGCAGCCTACCATTGCCCATCAATAAGTGTTTGCTTCCATTCATTCAGGAGTTGAGACACAGACACGGTCCTCCGGCGCTGCTGCGCCTTTGACAATATGTGCGAACGGAGCAACGGCTACCTGCTGAGGCTTAATTGCTTGCTGCAGAGAGGAGAGAGTAGGAACACCAGTGGTAGCACCGGCTCTGTATGTACCTCACCGCCATCTTCCCTTCTATGTTATTCCTGTCACATATCTCAGGAGGCTGAAAGAGCAGGGACACACAGCAGCTGTAGGGCAGACCTCTAAGTGCATCTTTAGAGGGCCAGCTTCAAGAACATGGAATGGACAGTTGGTACACTGATGAGACGCACCAGGTCCACCCTCCAGCAGCAGTGTGTCCTAGCTCCTGCAGCCTTCTGGAATATGTGACAGGGAAATTCCCGGAGGCTGCAGGAGAGACACGTTATTCATGCCTAAGTGATAATGGAGGAAGGAGCATGGCGAAGTAAAACAAAAATTGTCTCTTTAAAATAATTCAAAAGGAGATGGTTGCAGTCAAATTTTTGGAGTGAAGTTTCACTTTCAGTGAAAATTCTCTTGGGTGAAAGTATGTGTATTCCCGGTTAAGAAACATGTTTTCTGACATGACACTGGTAAAACAATAAATGCATATGCTTCAATATTAATAGTCTGAACATATATTTTAAACCACATTTTACATATATTCGTACATTTTTGGCACATACTATGTGGCACATACATTTTGACGCTTACCATGAGGGAAATATGGAAGCTGCTATTGCTGACCTCTTCTTCTGAAAAGACTAGTCAGGCTGTCAGACTTATGGCTTTGCATTTGTACTTTCTGAATTTCTGACCCAGATCAAATACACAAAATGACCTTTCACTGACTGTTTTGCTGCTTGCAAATAAGAAAGGTATTAAAGCCAGAGACAGCCAGTTGACTAGAATTTTCAAAAAAACGTTCCCTGTGACACTGCGCTATCCAAAAAACAGAAAAAAGCTGCTAACACAATCACAAGGATAAAACAGTGAATAATTAACAAATATCAAAACATAGTGTAGCGCTAAACAAAATTATGAATGACCTAGTTAGTGCATCATCATACAGTAATTAACCCAAAACACCTTAAATGTGAAGATTCGTGTAAAAAATATATAGGAATAAAATTACAATTCCAAAGAATATAAATAGAAAAAGTCTCTGTGTAAGATGTTGATCCAATCCAAACGTGAAATACGGGTCACCATCCACCTTCTCAAGATGAAGCTAGCATGCAGACACCCTGTGATATTCCCGTCACCTTTAGAAATAAAGGCTTACCAGATAATATGGATCCAAACGAATATATATTCGAAGGATCATGCAAGCTTGTACACTTAGAAGGCGAGATTATAGATGTAAAATGTCCAGGGAAGTAACAAGTCAGACTCCACATAAAGATGTCCTCAACTAGTTGTTAAATCCTCATCGGTACACTCCAGCACAAAATGTTGAACTCATACAAAGGAAAATAAGGAGCCACAATAGTGTAAATCCATTTAAAAGAAAACATTTAATAAAAAGGTAATGAACTCACATGTAACCAAAAGAAATCAAGCGCTTATTCCATAAAAACAGTGCTACAGCAGTAGTCCCGACGCGTTTCGTCCTCTACAGACGTCATCTGGGGTAGCACTACACTGTAGCATCATCACTTTTATAGCAAACATTCAATTTGGGCAAAAATTCCATCTGCCTGTGTCACCACGTGTCATTTCCGGTCTAAGATGGCGCCCGGCGTGCGTTCCACGCCTCATTATAATGCTACAGCATGAACTAGCAGGCTAATCATGCCATAACATATATAAAGTGAACCAATAAACAAAACATGAATTGGCCCAAACATTGGAAGTATATCAAACGTAAAAATAAACCAAACACTAGAATTTATTCCCCTTTATTATACCGTTAATAGTACTTCCGGTTCATGGCTGAACAACTAGGGGGCGTGGATATGGTTCAGATCGTTATATTACCCGGCCGTTCATATCGGCAGAGCCACCCCCACTACAGGAAAGTACTCACATGGTGGGCGTAACGTGTACAGGGAACACTGATGCTTCCGTCTCGCGACGCTGGAACGCACCGCGTACCGGAAGCACCAGCATTACAGATGCGTCCGACATCAGAGGCGGCGCAAGAGGAAATACGTCACCTCCAATCAGACAGCATCAAACATCGGAAGTGACGTAAACAAAAATACGTCACCTCCGGCCAGAATGTGTCCGACACCAGGAAGTGATGTAAAGAGAGTACATCATATCCGGTGTCCAGTAGGACGCTTGCAAACACCTTCCGGACCATACCTCACAAAAGGGCTGTGCAATTAACGTACACCCATATTCCTCAGTAAAAAAACATCATACCAGTATGTATGGAGTGGGAGCAGTTGCGTATAGGCAACAAGAAGTATACTTAATAATTATATACAAAATACACATCAGCACCGATACAACGCATGCCAAAACATCCATTGTGACAAATACTGATAGTATCTAAGGCAGATAGAATTCTGTCCCAAGACTAATAATAATAATATACCATAAATAACAATGATAGAAACACCTACCACTTAAATAAAAATCAAGAAATATTAAAACAAACAAATTAAATCACTAAAATAAAACACTAAAATATAATGTTGCCGATATACATATTAACCATTATTAATGAAGGCATTAATATCCCATTCTATATTTAAGCCAAATGGCGAGTGAGATCGAATAGTATATATCCAGTAGGTTTCTAATCTGGAAACACCCCGAGTCATAGCACCACCCCTCCACGGGGGTGTGTACTTGTCAATAGCTAAA
The DNA here is from genome assembly GCF_037356315.1 of Lithobates pipiens. NCBI lineage: Eukaryota > Metazoa > Chordata > Amphibia > Anura > Ranidae > Lithobates > Lithobates pipiens. Next base: position 406,409,555 of record NW_027507718.1, read on the forward strand.
AATTGGGTACCTGTTGGGTCACTGTTATGATGTTCCCTGTAGTGTCTCGGGACAGTGTGTTTAGAGACCTTTCCCTTTATTAAGGCTATGTGTTCCCCTACTCTAGTCGCAAACGTCCTTGTCGTCCTCCCCACATATTGCTTACCGCACGGGCAAGTAATCAAATATACTACATACCGGGTACTACAGGTACAAAATGATTTTATAGTGTGTGTTCTGTTAGTTGTTGTTGATGTAAACTCAGTTGTTTTGTGTCTACCGGCTATATTAAATTGACATACCACACATTTTTTACAAGGATAAAAACCTGTTAGATTGTGAAAAAATGATGGACGACAGGGTGGATTAATAACATTGGGAGCAATACAGTCCCGTAGAGAGGGTGCTCCCCTGAAAAGTACTTTCGCCCGCTCAGGTAACTTTGAGTTGAGGACCGGATCACTTCTTAGTACATCCCAATGTTTATTAATAATGGTCTTAATCTGTTTATGCTGTACTGAAAAAGACGTAAGCATAGACCATCTATATGTGTCCTCAGGTTCATGGCGCACTTTCTCAATCACTAGGCTCTCCCTGTTAGTATCAACAACTCTCTGTATCTCTACATCAAGGACCCTAGCATCATATCCCTTATCCTCAAATTTTTGTTTGAGGATTACTGCTTGTGACCTGAACGTATCAAGGTCTGTGCAATTCCTTCGCAGTCGTAGAAATTGACTGCGTGGTATCGAGCTCAACCATGATCTATGATGGCAGCTATCAAGGGGAATGAAGCTATTCCTGTCCGTCGGTTTGAAGTGCGTTTTGAACACAAATTTATTGTCTACTAATTCAATCTCTAAGTCTAGAAAATTTATCCTAGAGAGACTCATTTCGAACGATAGAGAGATACCCCTATCGTTACTGTTCAAATTCCTAAAGAATTCAGTCAGCGAATCCAATGAACCACTCCATAGGAGGAGGATGTCGTCTATATATCTAGCCCACAGGACCAAAGAGGGGTTTCTCTGGGCATAGACGACATCCTCCTCCCACTTGGCCATGAATAAATTAGCAAGACTGGGGGCAAATTTGGCCCCCATTGCTACACCCCGTTGTTGTAAATAATACTTGTCGTTAAACCAAAAATAGTTATGTTCCATGGCAAATTCTAAAAGCTCTATAAGGTAATCACATTGAAATGATGCCAGAGAGTCCTCACGATCTAAAAAATATCGGACAGCCTCTATACCCATTCCCTGAGGTATGCAAGTATAGAGGGACGCTACATCAGCTGTAGCTATGATACATTGTTCATGCAGCACTAAACTTTCAAGTCTCCTGATTGTAGCACCCGTATCTTTAAGGTAGGATGGGGTTTTTTTAACAAGGGGTTGCAAATAAAAGTCTATGTAGCGGCCTATGCGTGAAGTGACCGAATTAATGCCACTCACTATGGGCCTACCAGGAGGGCTCACCAGATCTTTATGGATCTTCGGTAAGTAATAGATTACTGGAATTGAGGGGGAAATAGGAACCAAAAAGTTTTTTTCTTTATTATTCAATATTTTTTGATCATAGCCTTTATTGATAAGGTCCTTAAGATGTTTTTTATATAAAATCGTGGGATTATTGGGAAGTTGCTTATAGGTACCTGGCTCACCCAAGATCCTGTGCATTTCAGCTTCGTACTTGTCCCTATCAAGAATCACAACACCCCCCCCCTTATCAGCTGGACGTATAACTACGTCTTTTTGTTCACATAAAGATTTAAAACCATTTGTTGAAAGAGTGGTTCTATTTTTACATTTCATAGGGAGTCTATCGAGATCTTTTAATACTAGGTCCTTGAAAATTTTTACAGCTGGAACAGTGGGTACAGGGGGTATAAATAGAGACGGATTAGCCAACCCGGAATGTACAGTTCCCGATGTGGCCGCTAGATAATCCGTTCTGAAGGGATTGGTTGTCAAATACCGTTGGATATTAATTTTTCTGATGAATTTGTGTATATCAATGAAAGTATTGAATTTATTGAGTTGTTTAGGGGGTGCATATTTTAAGCCCTTATCAAGTACTGATAATTCGGCATGGGAGAAGGTTTTCTTGCTTAAATTAAATACACCCTGTCCCACTAAACCCGCCTTCTTTTTCCTCCTCTGTAGTCGCTCTCCCCCTCTACACCCTCTCTTGGGTCTTGATCCCTTTTTCGAATATGCGGATCCTCGCGAAAATCCTGGTTCCTATAGTTAATATTAGGTGGATTATATCCAGATGGAATGTAGGTATTATTCACATTGTCTGAATCTCGTATTTCTCCTAATGGAGAGAATCTATTATAAGTAGAAACGGGAGCCGCATTATAATATTGGGGTCCACTATAATGAGGGTTAGACGGGGCATTGTAGTAAGGGTTAGGAGGAACACGTCTAGGTGATGGAGAATAGTAGGGAGAGTCGTTATACTCTCTAAATTGGTGAGCATCATGATTATATGAGCGTCCTCTATTAGAACCCCTACCCCCTCTCTTTCCTCGATTATTACCTCTTCCTCTATGAGGATTATTGGGGGTGTGTGGAGTGTAATGATGCACCCTCTGCTGAGAAGAGGGTGGGCCATCATACATCTTACTCTGTGCGGCCTCACTATAAGACATAGGAGGCAAAACGACCCTCTGTGGGGCAGTGGAACCTCCAGATTGGGAACTACTTATGGGTTGTATGTCCGTGGCGGGTGTATTCTGAACCAGTTTCTGCCAACCAAAAACAGTACCCATCTTATAGTCATTAACATCTCTGGAGTATTTTTTCTGTTTCTTATATTTTTGTTCTCTATCCTCTTTTTCCAGATGGTTCAACAAATTGGCAGAGAGAGAGTTATATTCAGGAGTGTCCTTATATGACATTAATTTATCCTTAATTTCTTTAATTTCTTTATCTAGTAGGACCATTTTGCTGTTCTTCCTCGCAATCAAGAAACCCAACAGATTGGTTCCAGCCTCATTAAAAAACTTGAACCAAGTATCTAGGTCCACTTCCCCTTGTTGGGGGTTTACATCCCACCTTAGGCTTCTAGGGACCATATGTTCTGCAATATATTGCTGCAAGAACACAAGGTCCCATTGCAGGTGAAGTTCAGATGTCATAATATTTTTAAGTCTCATGAACATCCCTCCCACCTCGGTGTTACTACCAGTTGCCACAAAAACACCATCAGTGTTAACTTTGTGCGAAGCACGATATTCAAACACATCCATATTTACAGTGACGTGTATGGAAAAGGATTGCTGCAATGTGTATATCCAAACAATATATAAACAAAAAAACGTTCCCTGTGACACTGCGCTATCCAAAAAACAGAAAAAAGCTGCTAACACAATCACAAGGATAAAACAGTGAATAATTAACAAATATCAAAACATAGTGTAGCGCTAAACAAAATTATGAATGACCTAGTTAGTGCATCATCATACAGTAATTAACCCAAAACACCTTAAATGTGAAGATTCGTGTAAAAAATATATAGGAATAAAATTACAATTCCAAAGAATATAAATAGAAAAAGTCTCTGTGTAAGATGTTGATCCAATCCAAACGTGAAATACGGGTCACCATCCACCTTCTCAAGATGAAGCTAGCATGCAGACACCCTGTGATATTCCCGTCACCTTTAGAAATAAAGGCTTACCAGATAATATGGATCCAAACGAATATATATTCGAAGGATCATGCAAGCTTGTACACTTAGAAGGCGAGATTATAGATGTAAAATGTCCAGGGAAGTAACAAGTCAGACTCCACATAAAGATGTCCTCAACTAGTTGTTAAATCCTCATCGGTACACTCCAGCACAAAATGTTGAACTCATACAAAGGAAAATAAGGAGCCACAATAGTGTAAATCCATTTAAAAGAAAAAATTTAATAAAAAGCGTCGGGACTACTGCTGTAGCACTGTTTTTATGGAATAAGCGCTTGATTTCTTTTGGTTACATGTGAGTTCATTACCTTTTTATTAAATTTTTTCTTTTAAATGGATTTACACTATTGTGGCTCCTTATTTTCCTTTGTATGAGTTCAACATTTTGTGCTGGAGTGTACCGATGAGGATTTAACAACTAGTTGAGGACATCTTTATGTGGAGTCTGACTTGTTACTTCCCTGGACATTTTACATCTATAATCTCGCCTTCTAAGTGTACAAGCTTGCATGATCCTTCGAATATATATTCGTTTGGATCCATATTATCTGGTAAGCCTTTATTTCTAAAGGTGACGGGAATATCACAGGGTGTCTGCATGCTAGCTTCATCTTGAGAAGGTGGATGGTGACCCGTATTTCACGTTTGGATTGGATCAACATCTTACACAGAGACTTTTTCTATTTATATTCTTTGGAATTGTAATTTTATTCCTATATATTTTTTACACGAATCTTCACATTTAAGGTGTTTTGGGTTAATTACTGTATGATGATGCACTAACTAGGTCATTCATAATTTTGTTTAGCGCTACACTATGTTTTGATATTTGTTAATTATTCACTGTTTTATCCTTGTGATTGTGTTAGCAGCTTTTTTCTGTTTTTTGGATAGCGCAGTGTCACAGGGAACGTTTTTTTGTTTATATATTGTTTGGATATACACATTGCAGCAATCCTTTTCCATACACGTCACTGTAAATATGGATGTGTTTGAATATCGTGCTTCGCACAAAGTTAACACTGATGGTGTTTTTGTGGCAACTGGTAGTAACACCGAGGTGGGAGGGATGTTCATGAGACTTAAAAATATTATGACATCTGAACTTCACCTGCAATGGGACCTTGTGTTCTTGCAGCAATATATTGCAGAACATATGGTCCCTAGAAGCCTAAGGTGGGATGTAAACCCCCAACAAGGGGAAGTGGACCTAGATACTTGGTTCAAGTTTTTTAATGAGGCTGGAACCAATCTGTTGGGTTTCTTGATTGCGAGGAAGAACAGCAAAATGGTCCTACTAGATAAAGAAATTAAAGAAATTAAGGATAAATTAATGTCATATAAGGACACTCCTGAATATAACTCTCTCTCTGCCAATTTGTTGAACCATCTGGAAAAAGAGGATAGAGAACAAAAATATAAGAAACAGAAAAAATACTCCAGAGATGTTAATGACTATAAGATGGGTACTGTTTTTGGTTGGCAGAAACTGGTTCAGAATACACCCGCCACGGACATACAACCCATAAGTAGTTCCCAATCTGGAGGTTCCACTGCCCCACAGAGGGTCGTTTTGCCTCCTATGTCTTATAGTGAGGCCGCACAGAGTAAGATGTATGATGGCCCACCCTCTTCTCAGCAGAGGGTGCATCATTACACTCCACACACCCCCAATAATCCTCATAGAGGAAGAGGTAATAATCGAGGAAAGAGAGGGGGTAGGGGTTCTAATAGAGGACGCTCATATAATCATGATGCTCACCAATTTAGAGAGTATAACGACTCTCCCTACTATTCTCCATCACCTAGACGTGTTCCTCCTAACCCTTACTACAATGCCCCGTCTAACCCTCATTATAGTGGACCCCAATATTATAATGCGGCTCCCGTTTCTACTTATAATAGATTCTCTCCATTAGGAGAAATACGAGATTCAGACAATGTGAATAATACCTACATTCCATCTGGATATAATCCACCTAATATTAACTATAGGAACCAGGATTTTCGCGAGGATCCGCATATTCGAAAAAGGGATCAAGACCCAAGAGAGGGTGTAGAGGGGGAGAGCGACTACAGAGGAGGAAAAAGAAGGCGGGTTTAGTGGGACAGGGTGTATTTAATTTAAGCAAGAAAACCTTCTCCCATGCCGAATTATCAGTACTTGATAAGGGCTTAAAATATGCACCCCCTAAACAACTCAATAAATTCAATACTTTCATTGATATACACAAATTCATCAGAAAAATTAATATCCAACGGTATTTGACAACCAATCCCTTCAGAACGGATTATCTAGCGGCCACATCGGGAACTGTACATTCCGGGTTGGCTAATCCGTCTCTATTTATACCCCCTGTACCCACTGTTCCAGCTGTAAAAATTTTCAAGGACTTAGTATTAAAAGATCTCGATAGACTCCCTATGAAATGTAAAAATAGAACCACTCTTTCAACAAATGGTTTTAAATCTTTATGTGAACAAAAAGACGTAGTTATACGTCCAGCTGATAAGGGGGGGGGTGTTGTGATTCTTGATAGGGACAAGTACGAAGCTGAAATGCACAGGATCTTGGGTGAGCCAGGTACCTATAAGCAACTTCCCAATAATCCCACGATTTTATATAAAAAACATCTTAAGGACCTTATCAATAAAGGCTATGATCAAAAAATATTGAATAATAAAGAAAAAAACTTTTTGGTTCCTATTTCCCCCTCAATTCCAGTAATCTATTACTTACCGAAGATCCATAAAGATCTGGTGAGCCCTCCTGGTAGGCCCATAGTGAGTGGCATTAATTCGGTCACTTCACGCATAGGCCGCTACATAGACTTTTATTTGCAACCCCTTGTTAAAAAAACCCCATCCTACCTTAAAGATACGGGTGCTACAATCAGGAGACTTGAAAGTTTAGTGCTGCATGAACAATGTATCATAGCTACAGCTGATGTAGCGTCCCTCTATACTTGCATACCTCAGGGAATGGGTATAGAGGCTGTCCGATATTTTTTAGATCGTGAGGACTCTCTGGCATCATTTCAATGTGATTACCTTATAGAATTTGCCATGGAACATAACTATTTTTGGTTTAACGACAAGTATTATTTACAACAACGGGGTGTAGCAATGGGGGCCAAATTTGCCCCCAGTCTTGCTAATTTATTCATGGCCAAGTGGGAGGAGGATGTCGTCTATGCCCAGAGAAACCCCTCTTTGGTCCTGTGGGCTAGATATATAGACGACATCCTCCTCCTATGGAGTGGTTCATTGGATTCGCTGACTGAATTCTTTAGGAATTTGAACAGTAACGATAGGGGTATCTCTCTATCGTTCGAAATGAGTCTCTCTAGGATAAATTTTCTAGACTTAGAGATTGAATTAGTAGACAATAAATTTGTGTTCAAAACGCACTTCAAACCGACGGACAGGAATAGCTTCATTCCCCCTTGATAGCTGCCATCATAGATCATGGTTGAGCTCGATACCACGCAGTCAATTTCTACGACTGCGAAGGAATTGCACAGACCTTGATACGTTCAGGTCACAAGCAGTAATCCTCAAACAAAAATTTGAGGATAAGGGATATGATGCTAGGGTCCTTGATGTAGAGATACAGAGAGTTGTTGATACTAACAGGGAGAGCCTAGTGATTGAGAAAGTGCGCCATGAACCTGAGGACACATATAGATGGTCTATGCTTACGTCTTTTTCAGTACAGCATAAACAGATTAAGACCATTATTAATAAACATTGGGATGTACTAAGAAGTGATCCGGTCCTCAACTCAAAGTTACCTGAGCGGGCGAAAGTACTTTTCAGGGGAGCACCCTCTCTACGGGACTGTATTGCTCCCAATGTTATTAATCCACCCTGTCGTCCATCATTTTTTCACAATCTAACAGGTTTTTATCCTTGTAAAAAATGTGTGGTATGTCAATTTAATATAGCCGGTAGACACAAAACAACTGAGTTTACATCAACAACAACTAACAGAACACACACTATAAAATCATTTTGTACCTGTAGTACCCGGTATGTAGTATATTTGATTACTTGCCCGTGCGGTAAGCAATATGTGGGGAGGACGACAAGGACGTTTGCGACTAGAGTAGGGGAACACATAGCCTTAATAAAGGGAAAGGTCTCTAAACACACTGTCCCGAGACACTACAGGGAACATCATAACAGTGACCCAACAGGTACCCAATTTTTAGCTATTGACAAGTACACACCCCCGTGGAGGGGTGGTGCTATGACTCGGGGTGTTTCCAGATTAGAAACCTACTGGATATATACTATTCGATCTCACTCGCCATTTGGCTTAAATATAGAATGGGATATTAATGCCTTCATTAATAATGGTTAATATGTATATCGGCAACATTATATTTTAGTGTTTTATTTTAGTGATTTAATTTGTTTGTTTTAATATTTCTTGATTTTTATTTAAGTGGTAGGTGTTTCTATCATTGTTATTTATGGTATATTATTATTATTAGTCTTGGGACAGAATTCTATCTGCCTTAGATACTATCAGTATTTGTCACAATGGATGTTTTGGCATGCGTTGTATCGGTGCTGATGTGTATTTTGTATATAATTATTAAGTATACTTCTTGTTGCCTATACGCAACTGCTCCCACTCCATACATACTGGTATGATGTTTTTTTACTGAGGAATATGGGTGTACGTTAATTGCACAGCCCTTTTGTGAGGTATGGTCCGGAAGGTGTTTGCAAGCGTCCTACTGGACACCGGATATGATGTACTCTCTTTACATCACTTCCTGGTGTCGGACACATTCTGGCCGGAGGTGACGTATTTTTGTTTACGTCACTTCCGATGTTTGATGCTGTCTGATTGGAGGTGACGTATTTCCTCTTGCGCCGCCTCTGATGTCGGACGCATCTGTAATGCTGGTGCTTCCGGTACGCGGTGCGTTCCAGCGTCGCGAGACGGAAGCATCAGTGTTCCCTGTACACGTTACGCCCACCATGTGAGTACTTTCCTGTAGTGGGGGTGGCTCTGCCGATATGAACGGCCGGGTAATATAACGATCTGAACCATATCCACGCCCCCTAGTTGTTCAGCCATGAACCGGAAGTACTATTAACGGTATAATAAAGGGGAATAAATTCTAGTGTTTGGTTTATTTTTACGTTTGATATACTTCCAATGTTTGGGCCAATTCATGTTTTGTTTATTGGTTCACTTTATATATGTTATGGCATGATTAGCCTGCTAGTTCATGCTGTAGCATTATAATGAGGCGTGGAACGCACGCCGGGCGCCATCTTAGACCGGAAATGACACGTGGTGACACAGGCAGATGGAATTTTTGCCCAAATTGAATGTTTGCTATAAAAGTGATGATGCTACAGTGTAGTGCTACCCCAGATGACGTCTGTAGAGGACGAAACGCGTCGGGACTACTGCTGTAGCACTGTTTTTATGGAATAAGCGCTTGATTTCTTTTGGTTACATGTGAGTTCATTACCTTTTTATTAAATGTTTTCTTTTAAATGGATTTACACTATTGTGGCTCCTTATTTTCCTTTGTATGAGTTCAACATTTTGTGCTGGAGTGTACCGATGAGGATTTAACAACTAGTTGAGGACATCTTTATGTGGAGTCTGACTTGTTACTTCCCTGGACATTTTACATCTATAATCTCGCCTTCTAAGTGTACAAGCTTGCATGATCCTTCGAATATATATTCGTTTGGATCCATATTATCTGGTAAGCCTTTATTTCTAAAGGTGACGGGAATATCACAGGGTGTCTGCATGCTAGCTTCATCTTGAGAAGGTGGATGGTGACCCGTATTTCACGTTTGGATTGGATCAACATCTTACACAGAGACTTTTTCTATTTATATTCTTTGGAATTGTAATTTTATTCCTATATATTTTTTACACGAATCTTCACATTTAAGGTGTTTTGGGTTAATTACTGTATGATGATGCACTAACTAGGTCATTCATAATTTTGTTTAGCGCTACACTATGTTTTGACTAGAATTTTCAGAAGGAGCTTGAGCGTGGTATTCTCTGACAACTATACTTTAATTGCATTTTCTGCAATTGTTACATTTGCAGGCTGTTATCATGAAAAGAAACTGGGCATTGACCACAAACTATTTGTTCTACTTAATAATCTAGCTATTATAACAAATAGGAAGTCACTGGTCACTTGGGAAGCTAAGCACAAGGCCAAAATGTTAGGGATTTCTGGTATTCAGTTCACACGGATCTCTAATTAAAACAGAGATCCTCCCAGTCTATTTCTGGAACCTTCTTGTCCATTGTGTTAATCTTTCTTTTGTTTTACACAAACAATCTTCCATTGATTTATGCAGAGGACACAGCTAAATGCTTATTTACAGCAGTGCTGGGGAAACAGTATACGACTTAGTAATTTATCGACCACTGTATGAGGTGCCACAATACATACAAACAAAGCATAGTTCACTTTTTCTCAGCCCTGACTTGGAAGTGATAGAGATCCAGTGGGTCAAAATGCATTACCCGTGAATAGCGCAATATTCGTATACTGGTTTTGTAATTATTTTTTTCAGTGATGCAATAAAGAGAAGTCTTATCTTCATTTAGAGCAGTGGTTCTCAAACTGGGGGTCGAATGATGATGTGCTAGGGGTCGCCAAATCCTGGGCTGTTCCTGAAGCCCGAGCTGCTCACCCAGCCTTTTTGTGGCCGCCCAGCAGGGCTGTCCCTGGAGCCCGTGGCAGCCCACTCAGCCTCTTCGGTTCACAGCATGGCTGGGGAGCAGAGACTAGAGGTCAGCTGACTGGTGAGGCATGTGAAGTGAGAGGGGCTGGAGGTGACCCTATCTCCTGATTTCAGCATAGGTGTCACTGCTAAGAGACACCACATAGTTGGAGACACAATGAAGCTGGAGACACAGTAAGTAACACTACCTGTGATTATAGTTGCCATTAAAAGTCCCCACTACAGTACTCAGATCAGTAGATGACCTTGATCAAAAGCACCTAAGTTGGCTGATCAGAACTCCCCCCAGCACTGCCACTGATCCCAACTCCCACCAGAACTGTCACTCATCCTATTTTCCACACACCCCCCACCAAGGAGTAAGAAGGAATAAAAATAGAGAATACATAGAAGGGAGAGAAAAAGCGGAGGAGGAACAAAGAAAAAGGAAGAGAAAGAATAAGAGAAAGAACAAGAAAGATGGCTAGATTGGGGGGAAAAAACAATAAACTAGCATAGACAGAGATAAAAGGGAAAGAAAGGAAAACAAAGAGAGAGAGTGGTAAATCCTAAAATGTACCATAAGGGGTTTCATACTATACGAGTGGAAGGGACTCAGGGAGCCCTAAATGTCTGTGGGTTAGAGGCTCAAATTATTTGTCTTTCCTTGGATGCTGACTACCCACGCTATGAAAATAATTGTACTGTTAGGGGTCCTCACAACTTGGGAGATTTTATCAAGGGTTTACGGCACTAAAAAGGTTGAGAACCAGATCTAGAGTGTGTGAATCCACCTTTAAAGAGATCCTATCTCCAGCTTAAAAAATTGCAGGTAAAGCCACAGTAAAATCAAGTGTTTAAATGCTTGCTTTAATCTTTCCCTAGATTTTTTTATTCACTTGCAATATTGCCTTTCAACTTGCTAGAAAATGTAACTGCTCCAGGAAGAGTCAGTTCTCTAGCACAGCATCCTCTCCTTATTGCAAATGATAGCCCTCTTCACTTCTGGGAGTGTCCAATTACTCTCTGTGTTGGCCCAGCTCCTCCGCTCCTCCCTTCACCTTCCCGCACAATATTTTATGTAGCACCCAGAGTGGGGTGAAGAGATCTGCTGAAACTGATATGTCCAAGATGTTAGTGCTCAGCAGCAGTTTTAGGTCTTTTGGATGTCTGGAAGAGTTTACAAGTAAATATCATGCATAAAATACATTAAAATAATATTTTAGGAGGATTTTTGTTAAATTAAAGGTCTGGCAAAGGGGGTCTTTAAGGCCTACCACACACATTAAAATCTGAATGCACAATTTCCACAATTAGATCTACCAACAACTGCCTACTTGGATACAGATTGAATGGATAGGTTAGCTAAGCATAGTTTTGGTATGTATGGTGACCCTTAGCTTACTACTACTTAGCTTACTACTTACTGTTTATCTTCATGGAAAATAGAAGGCTGTTCAGAGAAAGAAAATCATATGTCAGCTGGTCAAATATACTTGCTTGACTAAATGTATAGTCAAAATGTATTATTTATTAGAACGGAGAAAGGTTAAACCCTTGCTGTGTTTGTCCTGCTGATTAAATTCCCCTTCACTTTGTCAGGGGATAAGTTGGAGAAGATTGGCCTGGTTCACTTGCCAGTACCCTGTATGGTCGAGGAATGCATGCATATGTAATGAAAATGGCCAGCGCACATTCTTTCATGGCGCACGACTGTTCAGTCATGGCGCACGTCTGTGTGCACTGACGCACACCACATTTAATAGATCTTGGTGCCCTCTGGTCTTCATAAGGATGACAGTTGCTTACAGACTTTGCCGACTGGTCTTTGGATCCTTGCTGCCCTTGTTCCCTGTGTGCTAATGCTTCTGACTTCCTGTTACCAAACTGGCTGACTACCGGACTGGACTTGCTTCTCTCTTGGCTCTGACCTTGGCTTGCTTAACAGCCCTACCCCTGCCGGCCTCCTGTGTATGTCCCCAACTAGCCTCTGACTACACTCCTGATCTCCCTGAATGGCTGAATATGGTGTTCTGACCCTAACACTCATTCCTGACTGCCTTTTCTGTCTTTCCTAGTATTCACCTGAAGGACATTGTCTTACCTCGTCATCTGGTTAGTTCAACCACTACAGTACTACTTCAGTACTTTAGTATCTTCAGTACAGCTGGCAATCCCTGTTTCTTTGGGTTCAGCATACCCTGTTACCATCCTCAGGGGGTGTGCAGCACTTAGCCACAAAGAGAGCCCTCTCTTCATTTCAGCCCCAAAACTAGATACAAGACATACTTTCTGTCCTGGAAACACAACAGGGTATGATTGTCACTGCAAGGTTTGTACCCAGGAGGAAATTTGTTCCCTTATCTTGCTCTGACGATATCCGTAAAATGTACAAAGTCCAGTAGCAGGAAAACTGAAACCTGGAAACCGTGACTTCAACATGTTTCAGACATTTGGATCTCCTCTTTCCCCTCATAAAGGGCAGGGCTAGGAGTGTTCCCTTTACATTATGAGGGGGCAACACTGAGGATCACTTCATGTCAAGGATAGCTGGGTGGCAGGTAGGCTTTGAGGTACACAGTGCAATGAGACTGAGGTTATTGTTTAACAACTTTAGGGTCTTCCCCAGCCAATCATGGAGCAACTATTCCATCCACCATATAGCCACAAACTTTCTGGACTGAGGTAATGTACCCGAATACAGGGGAGCGGGACAAAGCATGGATTTGATTTTATCAATGGATCAAAGCTTCAACATACATAATATGTGGTATCAGTATAATTCTATTACATGAGGTGTCTATCATACATATAGAGATGTTTGGTGAGCTACATGACATACTGTGGATTTTGAATGTTATTAACTGGTTTCATGTCTGTTCTCTATTAGCTGCACATGAAAAAGTGAAAAAGTGGATTCCAGTTCCAGGAAACTGGTACTATTCCTCATCTTACTGACCACAGGTGTTATGTAATTATTTTTTTACCCTGACTAAATACCAAGCCTGAGGCATTGTTTACTTCCACTGACGCTGGGGCATTATCCACTTCCACTGGTCACAGTCTGGCCTCCGTAAAGTCTGAAGGCAGTAAACTGGCCCTTTGTTTAGAAGGTTTAGAGGCCCCTGTTTTATTTTATTGAGCAATAAAAAAATACTTTTTATCTACTTCTCACATATTGTACTTTGATTTACATGCCTAAATATACCTGTATTTTCTTGTGTGTTCTTTTCTATATAAGTTTGGGATATGGTGTCACATACATGTGATATTTCCTCCAAGCAAATTGCTCTAATTCTTTTGATGATCCTTGATTAATGTCATATATTGCCAAGAGTAACATGACTCTTTGGCCTTTTGGGTCAGATTTCCAATGTGGTCTTTCAATTAGCGAGCCCATGGATCATATTTCCATTTATGCCTGTTTGACTAAAAAGACCTCAATTGATACTTTGATTGATAATTGTTTTCAATAATAATTATACTGCAGCATGACTAATATTGTCTTGTATAGTTCAAAGAAACTCAATGAACACCATTTAAGCCCTTTATATATTTACTAAGTTCTTTTAAGTTTTTCAAATTCCAATGTTTAAATGTAAATGTTCCTAGATTTAATATTTCCCAGCCAGTTGTAACAATTGTGTAGTGGAAAGCATTATGGACAGTCCCTACTTTGTAGATTTTAATGTAGGTTTTTACCTTTTCTGTGACCAGTCTGTTTCCCCTCTTTGGTAATTTTAAATATAGTGCTGGCTGCATAGTCTTAATTCCAAATGCCCGTAGAAAGTGTACACAGAACGGAAATGGTACTTGCCATTCCATCTTTGATGGAAAACATGTTTGTAGGCTAGTGGTAAAACAGTGGTGATCTAGTCGTGAGCCCCCTTACTGAAGTTTCAAGGAGAAAACCTCTTTAATATTATGCATTCACTACCACAGCTGTGACACGTCCTTTACAAGCAAAAATCGAAATAGTTGCAAGAATCTTCATGACCTGAAAAACCTGTTTCTCTGGCTATGGAGATACTGGCTTGTTTCACCTTCACTTATCATGCAACAATCATCTGAATAGTTTGAAGACTAATTTAAAAGTAATGGAAGATAAATGTGGCTGCTAGAGGATTGCATAAAACTCATTCAAAATTCAAATGACTTTTTGACTTCTGGTAAGAAAACTTCCTTAGTTCCGCTTACTTTATGCCTAAATAAACAACAACATTATAAAACAACAAAAGGACAGTTCTATGGTTTTCGGCACTGTTATTTGCATTAAGACTATATATCTCTTGAAGTTTGTTGTAAATAAGTATCCTAGAGGGGGCTGTAGACGACACTTGATACAGTGATTGTTTGAAAGAAAACTCTCTGTTAAGATCATGAAAAGTTTTACTGGCTACCACAGCTAAAATGACTACTGCTGCAAACACCTCTCAGTCACACCACCGCTTCATTAACCAGGATCACTTGTCACTTCTGTTTATAAAGTAGGATCCTGTGGAACCATGGATGAAGCAATAAAACTACATAACATCAATGTCCCTTTTGTAAAAACTTTGTGGGTAACTTCCTATCTTGTTTATTACATTTCTATCAAGGTATATTTTAGATTTACTTAGGACTACATACATGTAATGCTAAAGTAATATTACATTTTGGTATCAAATTATTATGTTAGATGCAATAGTGTTCTTATTCTGACAAAATGTATCTGGCCTTTAAAGCCTAAGTAAACATTTAGTTTAAATCAGCTAGAAACATTCTGGGTGCATCAAAACAAAATATATACAAAGTCTTACAGCTTTTTTCTGTTAAAGTAGCCACAGAGTAGAAAAGCCAGTCCCCTGTCAGCATACTTTTTTCCTTGTTATCTTTAAACGCTTCTCATCTGGCCTATTGTAAAATCAAGGTAGGGCAGGAGCACTGTTATCCTTGGTGTTTGAACATCATATGACATCCTCCCAGGATTACTCTTTGCACGGCTCCCACAGGCCGCGCTCTGGCACGATCTGTCACCAGCTGTGTTCACACGACACAGCAGAACTTTATTACCTTTTCCAGAGTGCAGTCTATTTGCCTTTTGTAAAACCACACTATTGGATCCACACAAGACAATGATTTAACTGCATATACAGTAACCCAATAGAAAGACCTTTCTTGCATACCCCAGCAACTTTGCAACCCTTGTTCAGCCCAATCCTTATTTTTGTTTCTGAACAGACTGTTGTGTTTTACTGCTATCAAGGTCTACATTAGAGGAAATACCCCTCAGTTACCATAATGATGACAATGGTCTCATTAACAGGAAGTGTGGGAAAATCTCCAAGAGTAGACCCCCCCCCCCCACTCTCAGATTTGTATTGCTATCTGTGCCTCTGTTGCAAATCTACATTCAGTGTGGAGAAACCATTGTCCAAAACTAAAATAAAGTTTTGGTGCTCAAAAACTACTTGTTTAAAATCTTTTCCACTGGGCCCACACATGTCCTTTGCAATTGCCATTTAACCATATGGTGAGTTTGGACCTTAAAGTAAGAGCTATCCCTAGAATTGAATGGGCATGGCAAAATATAAATTTGACAAGATCTAGCCAGCCTAAACTTTTTTTGGTCTTTAAGAATGGTTTCACCAGACCAGAAAGAGATATGGTAACCTCCAGTTATATTTGATAGGCTGCCATATGCACTTACACATGTATCCAAATAAGACCTCTTTTTAAAATACTACAATCTGGTTTTGATTGGCCAAATGGATAGTAGACTTTGGTGCTGGGGTATTTTTGTATTGTTCCAATAAAGCAGGCCATGTGCAAATTTACCCTAGAGCTGCCACACTTGCATGCTAGTCAACTAGAGACCAAGGAAATCTTTTTCCCAGGTCATGCTAATAAAATAGAGCAAGTTTTACTTAATATAATATACATCTAAATAAACCTAATACCCAAAGTAGCTGCTTTTCAGTTAACATGTTTGGCTGATTACTGTGGATTATGGCACTTGGGAAA
This sequence comes from Lithobates pipiens, assembly GCF_037356315.1. NCBI lineage: Eukaryota > Metazoa > Chordata > Amphibia > Anura > Ranidae > Lithobates > Lithobates pipiens. The sequence goes on from NW_027507718.1 coordinate 406,425,964, forward strand.
CTGTCTACTGATTTAGAAAGTAGAAACTGTTTTATCTATGATTTATTTAGAATTTAAAATACTTACAATTTATTTTTGTTAAATAATTAGGCACTAAAGGATTTATTTATATAGATCTCTCTCTCTCTTTCTATATAAGTATATAAGTAAGTATATATATATATATATTTATATATATATATATATATATATTGTATGCAACCCACAATTGTAAGTGGAAGGATTCCTTCCCCGTTTGAATTCCTGAGTGATAAGAGGGAAGTCTAGAAAAACAATAAACCTCACAGCTTTAACGTTAAAGGTTGCAATCTTGTGTGTAATAGAGTTCAGAGCAAGGGAAATATTCCTGAAAAGGTGTTATTTGTGTTTACTGATGTTACTTTAAGGGTTATCTTACTAGAGAAAAACAAGCTTGGCATAAAGCCACTTAATGTAATGTTTATTCTTCAAAGTGTCAGGGCAGGGTCTGCACCACCCATGAAATCCCAATTTCATGGACATTAACTCCGAGTGGTAGAAGTCATTTTATTTGGAAAGGAAAGTGGAGGTCAAAGGAGTGCATAGCTTTGTAGCATTTCTATTCATATGTGTAAATAGCCAAGAAAAATAAATAGCATTGACTGTGTAACACTGATCACTGGGAAATCAAAAGAATATTTTAATAAATATTATGAACTATGAACAGAGAGTACATTGTATGTGATGATATTCCTCATTAACCACTTCAATACAGGGCACTTTCGCCCCCTTCCTTCCCAGCCCAATTTTCAGCTTTCATCGCTCTAGCGCTTTCAGTGACAATTGCGCGGTCATGCTACACTGTACCCAAATGACATTTTTATCATTTTGTTCGCACAAATAGAGCTTTATTTTGGTGGTATTTATTCACGACTCAGTTTTTATTTTTTGCGATATAAGCGCAAAAAAGCGGAAATTTGGAAAAAAAACAATATTTTCTTTTTTCTATTTTAAAAGAAATCCAAATCACATTTTGTCATAAATTTAAGCCAAAATGTATTCTGCCACATGTTTTTGGTAAAAAAAAATCCGTTAAGTGTATAATAATTGGTTTGTGTGATCACGGACATATGTACGCAAATGATCATGTACATATGTGTGCAGGTGATCACGTATATACATGTGCAGATAATCATTGGAACATGTGATTTTAGTGGGACATATGTGGGGGACATGTTTTTATTATTAGGGACATGTGTTTTTATTATTTGGGGACATGCATGTTTTGGGGACATATGTGGGGACTGTGTTTATACTGGGTGGTGTGTTGTGTAATACACTAGACTGGTGATCAGTGAGTAAAAAGCTGTAAAAAACAGCTCATACTCACTGATCATCAGCCGGCTGCAGCGATCTGCTCTCCTCTCCTCAGCGATGACTTCTGTGTGAGGAGAGGAGGAGCTGATTGCCTAGCAACCGGCTGTTTGTTTGCATCACATGACGGCCGTGATTGGACACGGCCATCATGTGATCAGGAGGGCCAATCAGAGAGCCCTCCTGCCGATCTGAGATGCGCCGTGTCCAGGTGACACGGGCGCATCGGGATCGCGCCGCTGCGCGGGCACGCGCGCGCGCGATCCCGCTCCTTCTGATGGACGTTCCTGAACGTCCTATCAGAAGTAGACGGCTCCCACCCGGCCGTATATGTGCATTGACCGGGTGGGAAGTGGTTAAAAACCTTGTTGTCTCTGATCTATTAGAGTCCTTTCACACTGAGCCGCTTCTAAACTGGCCATAAAACTCTTTTTGGGTGCTTTTGGCGCATTTGTGGTGCGCTTTTTAATGGACAGGTGACTCAAAAACTCATCCAAAAACCATTTTGAAGCGCTTTTCAGGCACTTCCCATTCATTTCAATAAAGAGGGGTGTTTTTGAGGTTGCTTTTTTTAGCTTTCCAAACATGCTCCAAAGATGCTACATGCTGGATTTTTTTCATCCCACTGCTAGCGCACTGCCCCAGTGTGAAAGCATTCATTGATTTTCATGGGAAGCATTTTTCATAAATGTAGCACAACCCCCTAAGGGACTTCTTGGCGTTACCTGTTCATCTGCACTGCCATGACCTGGTGAACATTCCAACCAACCTGACACTCTGGGTTCCGACATCCTTGTACCACTGTAGAGTAATAAATTAGACAACTCTGTGTATTTATGTTCTGATAATATTTACTTGAACAAATTAAAGTGATGTTGTCACAAAGAAGAGGTAAAAGATTTGCTGAGTTTTAGGCAACAAAATAACAGGGGACAAAGAGAAGGCTAATTTATTAAATACTTTCTTCAGCTCTGTGTATACAAAGGAGCATGGGGGAGCTCATGTCCATAATGGGGGTGGTAGTGATACAGCCCCAAATTCACAATGGCTCAAAAGTGATATGGACCAGAAATATTTGGACAGAATAAAGGTGGATAAAACACTTGGACCTGATGGCATCCACCCACAGATCCTAAAAGAATTGAGCTCTGTAATTTCAAAGCCATTGTATCTAATTTTTAGGGACTCATTAATGACAGGAATAGTACCACTGGATTGGCGCAGGGCCAATGTGGTGCCTATATTTAAAAAGGGAACAAAGTCTTTACCAAGTAACTATAGACCTGTTAGTTTAACTTCTATAGTTGGGAAGATACTGGAGAGATTAATAAAAGACCACATAGACGAGTTTTTGCAGGAAAAAAACATTTTAAGCAACAGACAGCATGGATTCATGGAAGACAGAAGTTGTCAGACAAACCTGATTTATTTTTATGAGGAGGTAAGTAAAGCCTTGGACAGAGGGGTAGTGGTGGATGTTGTATACTTGGATTTTGCAAAAGCGTTCGATAGTTCCGCGCACACGGCTCATGTGTAAGGTGAAGTCTACAGGTTTGGAAATATCAGTTTGTAAATGGATAGTAAACTGGCTAAAAGACAGAATTCAGAGAGTAGTGGTTAATGATTCTTACTCTGAATGGTCTAAGGTTATCAGTGGTGTACCCCAAGGTTCAGTGCTGGGACCCTTACTTTGTAATATCTTTATAAATAATATTGGGTCTGGGATAAAGTAACATTTCCGTCTTTGCAGATGACACCAAGCTATGCAGTGGAATAACGTCCTTACAGGATGTCTCCAATTTACAAGCTGACCTCAATGCTCTGTCTAATTGGGCGACTATGTGGCAGATGAGGTTTAATGTAAAGTTATGCACTTGGGGGCTAAGAATATGCATGCATCATACATTCTAGGGGGAGTACAATTGGGGGATCCATAGCGGAGAAGGATCTGGGGATTTTGGTAGATCATAAGCTCAATAATAGCATGCAATGCCAAGCTGCGGTTTCCAAAGCGAACAAAGTCCTTTCTTGTATTAAGAGAGGTATGGACTCGAGAGAGAGAGAGACTACATTTTGCCCCTGTTAAAATCATTAGTAAGACCTCATCTGGAATATGCAGTTCAGCTTTTGACACCAGTTCTCAAAAAGGATATTGGGGAACTGGAGAAAGTGCAGAGAAGGGCAACCGAACTGATGCATGGAGGAGCTCAACTGTGAGGAAAGATTAAAGGAACTGAATTTATTCACTCTTGAAAATTAAGGGGGGATATGATCAACATGTACAAATATATAAGGGGTGCATATAGTGAACTTGGTGTTGAGTTATTCTCTTTACAGTCAACAAAGAGGACAAGGGGGCACTCTTTACGTCTAGAGGAAAAGAGATTTAATCTCCAAATACGGAAAGGTTTCTTCACAGTAAGAGCTGTGAAAATGTGGAATAGACTCCCTGCAGAGGTGGTTCTGGCCAGCTCAGTAGATTGCTTTAAGAAAGGCCTGGATTATTTCCTAAGTGTACATAATATAACTGGGTACTAACATTTATAGGTAAAGTTGATCCGGGGAAAATCCAATTGCCTCTCGGGGGATCAGGAAGGAATTTTTCCCCTGCTTTAGGAAATTGGATCATGCTCTGCTGTTTTTTTTTGTCTTCCTGTGGATCAACTGTGGGTATAGAATTGGGTATATGGGATTGTATGATATTATTCTTTTTTTTTTGTGGTTGAACTGGATGGTCTTTTTTCAACTTGATTAACTATGTAACTCAGCAGAGGAATTGCTTTGAATAACACAGGATAAGATGTTAGCAAATAAACAGTATGTTATATACACTTCCTCAAAGAAATAATGCTAGCCCCTGAAAGGATAAATACAGCTAACAGATTATACTGACACACTGCAGAAGATGGAACCTGGTCTTACCCTAATGAGAAATCAGGCTTAGAAGTAATAGTACAATGGTCCTTGTATCAGTAATAGCGGTAATGTCCCCGTTTCAGATCTGATGGTCTTCACCGGTACATACTCCTACCAATCTTCCTGATGTTAGCAAAGATCCAGGGCCAGATTAACGTAGGGGCTATTGGAGCTTCAGCTCCAGGCCCCTACCTTAATATAGGCCCAGCAGAGACGGACTACCCATTTGGATACTACACTGCATGAGACGCTCCTTGTACCCCCTGCAGCAAGGGGAATCTGAAAGTCAGGGGTGATCGGTGCGGCAGGCAATCACAAGCACCATCACCACTCCCTCTATGACTCTCCATGAAGCAGCTAAAAGCCACTCCACCTCCTCCCGAGGGAGATCGGTACTTGTAATTGCGCCCCCCCCCCTACTGATCACCCCAGACTGTCCATTAGATTCCCCCTGCTCTGGGCACCCCCCCCCCCCCGTGTATGCAGTATTATCACCTTCCACTGCTCCATTCTCCCCAAAAAATGTAAAAAATATTTAAAAAAAAACTGCAACAAATAATAATAAATTTAAAAAATAATTCAAAAATGGAATAAATAATTCAAAAATGTAAGGGCTCATTCACATGGGTTCTCTTGGGCATACATTGTGAATTTTTTATTTTATTTATTTCCATAAAAGGGCCCATCAAAATCCTCAGCACCAGGCCCATGATACTCTTAATCTGGCCCTGCAAAGATCCCTGGGATATGTAGTCCAGGCACATAATCATGTGAAGCAATTATCAGTCTGAGGAACTACTCATCCCATAATCCCTTTTGTTTGGCTCACAAATATGATGTCACCTGTTAACACTGATCACTAGAGGGACATGAAATGCATGGAAATACTGCAGGTTCACTGTACTTTATGGCTGTTGTCCATATTGCTACTAGAGATGGACGAACTTCCGACAGACGTTTCGCGAACGCGGCCAAAAGTTTGCAAACCGCAAAGTTTGCGGCGGGCCCCATTGACTTCAATGGCAGGCGAACTTTAAAAACCTACAGGTCATATTTTCAGCCACAAAATACTTACTAGCTGTGCACACATAGTCCCACTACATGGCCACTGACAAGAGGGCCAGATTTGATGAAGTGAACATGCATGAGGGCCGACCATTTTGCCTGACATTCTTTGAACTATTAAAATTTGGTAGTTCGAGCACTCATACACTGCCCAACATGAATTTTCTTGCCTTTGCCACGCTCGTTCCCCACACACAGATGAATGCTCTGCTCTTTAGGGGTACCATTAATTCTTAATGGTACCCCACACATTGGAAAACGTGGGGTGCTTTTGGTGCAGTGCAATTAAAAAAAAAAAAGCTCTGGGACTTCTTTCCCTGCATTTTTGTGGGTAGGGAAGCCCATTGAAATGCATGGGCTGCCCTACACGCAGCATGCAGCATGCAGCCACGCACATGTGAACCAAGGGCTTGTTGGAGGGGCAGTAAAACCACATAACTTCTCCCCCTTTAGCTGCAGAGGGAGCAGCTGGGGGTGTACGCATGCTGTAGCTGCAGCTGGAGGTATACCCAGGGTGAATGGGCCTGCATTGCAACTACCCCGCAACTCTGTGGATTGCACAGCTGTGGTATAGTGATGCTGCATTTACGGGCTTAAAACAGGTGGTGAGGAGGCAACATAATGCCTCTTTACCACCTTTCAAATGCCTCTGAAAAGCGATCTGTGTATGGATTGCTTTTCAGAGGAGCAGCAGTCCTGGCTGCTATCATACACACAAGCCTCACAAAAGCAGTTCTGATGGTACAAGAATGTGGGGGGGTCTGGATTAAAAGTAACACACAGACACATACACATATGCACACACATACAGACAAATGCATACACACACACACACACACACACACACACACACAGACACATACATACACACATACAGACACATGCATACACATACTGACACATGCACACACATACATACAGACACATGAACATACATACAGACACATACATACAGACACATGCATACAAGTACATACAGACACATGCACACACATATATGCAGACATACACGCACATATATACAGACATACATGCACACACACACATACAGACATACATGCACACACACACATACATATATGCACACACACACACACACATACATACAGACATACATGCACACACATACAGACGCACATGCACACACATACAGACAGACATACACGCACATACATACAGATACACATGCACACACACACATACAGACATACAAGCACACACATGCATACAGACATGCACACACATACATACAGACATACATGCGCGCACACACACATACAGACATGCACACGCGCACACACACATACAGACATGCACACACATACATACAGACACACACACATACATACAGACACACAAACATACAGACACACATGCACACACATACATACATACATACATACAGACACACATGCACACACACATACAAACACATAAAGCCTTTTTAAAACAAATGTAGCTTGTAGCACAGTACAGTACCTTTCCAGCTTCCTCATTCAGCCAGGTACTGCACTGTAGGGGGAAGCAGAGAGCACAACACGCTTCCCTGCATTTTACTTTTACTTTTGAAGCCGACGGAGCTTCACACAGTGCCGGGATCGGGCTCATCTGACAACCCTGATCCCACAGCCCACCAGGTGGGCCGTTAAAAACTGGTCCGCGGGCCGGACTTTGGACATGCCTGGGGTAGGCTATGAAGAGGGTGCAGGAGATGATCACCAGCACAGTGATATAGAGCACTGACACCAGCACCATGATAGAGTGCACTGACACCAGCACCGAGATAGAATGCACTGACACCAGCACCGTGATAGAGTGCACAGACACCAGCACCGTGAGAGCACTGACACCAACACTGTGATATAGAGCACTGACACCAGCACCGTGATAGAGTGCACTGACACCAGCACCATGATAGAGTGCACTGACACCAGCACCGTGAGAGCACTGACACCAGCACCGTGATAGAGTGCACTGACACCAGCACCGTGATAGAGAGCACTGACACCAGCACCGTGATAGAGTGCACTGACACCAGCACCGTGATATAGAGCACTGACTCCAGCACCGTGATAGAGTGCTCTGACACCAGCACCGTGATAGAGTGCACTGACACCAGCACCATGATATAGAGCACTGACACCAGCACTGTGATAGAGTGCACTGACACCAGCACCGTGATAGAGAGCACTGACACCAGCACCATGATATAGAGCACTGACACCAGCACCGTGATATAGAGCACTGACACCAGCACCGTGATAGAGAGCACTGATACCAGCACCATGATATAGAGCACTGACACCAGCACCGTGATAGAGAGCACTGACACCAGCACCGTGATAGAGAGCACTTACACCAGCGCTGTGATAGAGTGCACTGACACCAGCACCGTGATAGAGTGCACTGACACCAGCACCGTGATATAGAGCACTGACTCCAGCACCGTGATAGAGTGCTCTGACACCAGCACCGTGATAGAGTGCACTGACACCAGCACCGTGATATAGAGCACTGACACCAGCACTGTGATAGAGTGCACTGACACCAGCACCGTGATAGAGAGCACTGACACCAGCACCATGATATAGAGCACTGACACCAGCACCGTGATATAGAGCACTGACACCAGCACCGTGATAGAGAGCACTGATACCAGCACCATGATATAGAGCACTGACACCAGCACCGTGATAGAGAGCACTGACACCAGCACCGTGATAGAGAGCACTTACACCAGCGCTGTGATAGAGTGCACTGACACCAGCACCGTGAGAGCACTGACACCAGCACCGTGATAGAGAGCACTGGCACCAGCACTGTGATATAGAGCACTGACACCAGCACCGTGATATAGAGCACTGACACCAGCACCGTGATAGAGAGCACTGACACCAGTACCGTGATATAGAGCACTGACACCAGCACCGTGATAGAGTGCACTGACACCAGCACCATGATAGAGTGCACTGACACCAGCACCGTGATATAGAGCACTGACACCAGCACCGTGATATAGAGCACTGACACCAGCATCGTGATAGAGAGCACTGACACCAGCACCGTGATATAGAGCACTGACACCAGCACCGCGATAGAGTGCACTGACACCAGTACCATGTTATAGAGCACTGACACCAGCACCGTGATAGAGTGCACTGACACCAGCACCGTGATATAGAGCACTGACTCCAGCACCGTGATAGAGTGCTCTGACACCAGCACCGTGATAGAGTGCACTGACACCAGCACCGTGATATAGAGCACTGACACCAGCACTGTGATAGAGTGCACTGACACCAGCACCGTGATAGAGAGCACTGACACCAGCACCATGATATAGAGCACTGACACCAGCACCGTGATATAGAGCACTGACACCAGCACCGTGATAGAGAGCACTGATACCAGCACCATGATATAGAGCACTGACACCAGCACCGTGATAGAGAGCACTGACACCAGCACCGTGATAGAGAGCACTTACACCAGCGCTGTGATAGAGTGCACTGACACCAGCACCGTGAGAGCACTGACACCAGCAACGTGATAGAGAGCACTGGCACCAGCACTGTGATATAGAGCACTGACACCAGCACCGTGATATAGAGCACTGACACCAGCACCGTGATAGAGAGCACTGACACCAGTACCGTGATATAGAGCACTGACACCAGCACCGTGATAGAGTGCACTGACGCCAGCACCATGATAGAGTGCACTGACACCAGCACCGTGATATAGAGCACTGACACCAGCACCGTGATATAGAGCACTGACACCAGCATCGTGATAGAGAGCACTGACACCAGCACCGTGATATAGAGCACTGACACCAGCACCGCGATAGAGTGCACTGCCACCAGCACCGTGATATAGAGCACTGACACTAGCACCGCGATAGAGTGCACTGACACCAGTACCATGTTATAGAGCACTGACACTAGCACCGTGATAGAGAGCACTGACACCAGCACCCTATATATATTGTACACCTATACCAGTCCTTAAAAGGACCTTTGTGGACCTAGTAGTAATAGGTAGCTAGTGATTAAACTGACTGTCCCTGCTCCACACAGCGTCCTGTCCCTACACTGACAAAAGACAGCTGCAATCACCAGCACAGCAATGCACCAGCACCCTATACATTGTACACCTATACCAGTCCTTAAAAGGACCTTTGTGGACCTAGTAGTAATAGCTAGCTAGTGATTAAACTGACTGTCCCTGCTCCACACAGCGTCCTGTCCCTACACTGACAAAAGACAACTGCAATCACCAGCACAGCAATGCACCGGCACCCTATATATTGTACACCTATACCAGTCCTTAAAAGGATCTTTGTGGACCTCGTAGTCAGTAGTTTTCCCATTTCCCAGGCCTTGTTGTTATCTGATTCAGCCTTCCAATGCCGCTTACTGCTAAAGCCAGCTATAGATGAGGGCGGTGGCGAGTTTTTTCACTTGAAAGTCTTTGGTCCCTAAAGACAGAACACAACCTGTGGAATCACTTTATTGTATCATGAGAGCTAAATAATTAATCATCTAACAAACTAAAAGTTGCAACAGCTAATAACTGACCTAATGAAGGGTCATTATAATAATAGAAAATTATATACATCAACAGGAGAAGTCATATTAATTTTATGATGGGCCAATAACAAGTTAGTGGCCCACCCAGTAGTGTCAGAAGGTGGATCAAGGTCATCCTTTACTAAAGATTAGGTAAAGGAGGCAAGTGCTTGACTGGAATGTTGAGCAGTGGGTATAAGTTTGTCAGAATTTTATCCAAGAGTATCGTAAGTCAGTCTTTTTGGAAGGCATATCCTCTGTCTTAACCTGGAATGGATGTTTTCCGGTGGTTCCTGTTCTGCTTCCAAAAAACTGCATCCAGCTTCCGGCTCAGGTTCTACTTCAGACTCAGGTTCTACTTCAGGCTCTAATCCCAGTTCAGGGATTGCCTCTCTCCATGTGATGCTGGTAGGAGGGATGAGAGCATCAGTCGCACTAGACACTTCATGGGGTTCCAGCTTGACTTCCTCATCTCTCCTAGGTGAGTGAGAATCTGATACCTCAGTGTCAGGCAAATGGGAACCTATCCTTTGACAGCCTCCTTCTCCAGTATGAGAGACGATTGAATCATCTTCCAAAGGAAGAACCCACAACCAATCAAGAGTTAATTCCTTATCATCACTTTCCACCTCCGGGAGTGCGGCTGAAACAAGTTTTCCTGGCCCTAGGCCTCAACGTTCGGGTGGACAAGTTTTCCTGGCCCTAGGCCTCAACGTTCGGGACTGATATGCCTCTAAGCAAGGGGTTGAGGGTACTTGAACAGCCTCTGATATGGGCAGCAAATGGTTTTGATGCCGAGGCTTAAGAGGGCCAGTCTTCTCTTCAGGCCGTATCTGATACATAGGAAGTCCAGGTAGTCATTTGCAAACAATGTAGGGTTGGGAACGCCATCAATCAGCCAGCTTATGTTTTCCTGGCACCCCCTTGTGCAACAACACCCCCCAGGTTGCAAATCCTGAACCCTCACTCTAAGGTCAAAGTTTTTCTTGTTTCTTTTTTCTCTGATGGTAGAGGCCTCCTTAGCTTTCTCATAAGCCTCTTTATAATTCTTCTGGAGTCTGTGGATATGTCCCCTATAAGAAGCTTTGGAGGTGTGATCTAGTGATGTTTTCGAAAGCCGGATCCACAGGTAGGCAAGCTTCTCTCCCGAACATTAATCTGTAAGAGGAAGTACGGTTGAAACGCTCAGGTTGTGGATCCCCTTGGAGATGGTCCTGGATTTCTTTATGTTTAAGAGTTTACATAGTCTTCTGATCAGTTTGCTCTCCAAGTCCTGACCTTGATCCGAATGTAGGCACTGAGGCAACCCGTAATGAATGAAGAACTTCTCCACTAGAGTCTTGGCTACGGTACTAACTTGTTGATCCCTAGTGGGGAAAGCTTGTGCATATCGGGTGAAATTATCTGTCACAAGCAGGGCATTACTCCTTCCACTCAGATCAGGTTACAGGCATAAGAAATTAATGTACACCAACTCCATTGGCCCTTGACTCTGTAGATGGCCCATTGGGGCTGCCCTGCCTGGTAAAGTTTTTCTCTGGATGCACCTGACACAAGAGCGGCAGGAACTTTCAACCTCTGTTCTCATGGATGGCCAGTAAAATCGATCCCTGACCAGCTTGAAAATTCTATCTGGACCTAAGTGACCATGGTAATCATGGAGTGCCTTCTGCTTCTTCAGAGGGACCTCTTCAATGATCCCCTCTTCCAGCTTCATTCACTCCCATTCTCTATAAATTACCTTGGCCCCCTCGATGGGGCTATTCGCTAATATTTGAGGGTCGTTGGTGGACTATGTTTTTCTTATCAGACGTCCTAATGGATCTTCCCATTGATCTTGTTTCATATCCTCTTTAGTCAGCTGAGGTAGTTCTTGGCTGCATACTTGGGTCAAATTACAGTAGTAATTTGTACTCCCTCAGTGGTGACTTCCACAGCTCTGGCCTCTATGGCTCCTCTGTGCTTATACTCTACTCCCTGACACACAGCCTGTACTCCTTCGAGAGGCAAATGAACCAAACTCTTCTGCCCAGCCTGGATGGAGTAAGGTCTTCGGGAAAGAGTGTCAACATCTCTGTTTCCCACTCCCGGTCGATATTTCAAGCTGAACTGAAACTCGGACAGATGCCCTCTACCTGTATTGATACTATGGGGGAAGGCCCCACTAAGTTCTTGGGTAGGTTTCTCACGGGTGACTCTATAGTTTGGGTCCTAACCAACCTCTTTGGAGGTGGTGGAGTTGGTCTAACCACTCATTCAGCAAGGTGTGCATTGATTTCCTGCCCCTGCCTGCCCTTCTCTGCGGATTTTAATTCTGTCGCTCGTTTAGGTATTGAATGATTAGAGGTGACTGGTGACTTATGCTCTCCTTCTGGTCAACATCTTTAGGGTCAGTATCCCTCTTGAGAATAATTTGATGCAGCATCCTGTCTACTTGGGAGATATATAGAACGGAAGCTTAGTCCCAAACTAAGCTACCTTAGAGGACAAAGGCGATTGGACTATTGCGGTATAAGTGAAATCAGTATAGATATAAACAATTGTATAGAAAATTCTATAAAAGTTTATAAATACATATTTAATACAAGGCAAATAACCAAAGACAGATTAAAACCATGGTAACAATCCATGAGTATCACCAAGATAATGGTCCCTAATAGGAGAAGATCACAATGGGATAGTTGATCACGGATAGCGTCTCAACTAGTTATGGCAGCTTCATCAGGAGAATATCTGCAATTTGATTAACAAATGATCAAAAAACATAACAATTGACCAAATAATAACAACAGTACATAAAATCAATACAACAAATACATGGGGAAAGAGCGCAGGGGAACCCTCTGGTGATGTCCTGTACTCTGGGTATGCCGGGTACTGGTAAGCAACTCTACTCTTTCCCCATGTATATGTTGTATTGATTTTATGTACTGTTGTTATTAGGTCAATTGTTATGTTTTTGATCATTTGTTAATCGAATTGCAGATATTCTCCTGATGAAGCGGCCATAGTCCGCAAAACTAGTTGAGACGCTATCCGTGATCAACTGTCCCATTGTGATCTTCTCCCATTGGGGGCCATTATCTTGGTGATACTCATGGATTGTTACCATGCTTTTCATCTGTTTTTGGTTATTTGCCTTGTATTAAATATGTATTAACCACTTGCAGACCGGACCATTTTTCTGGTCAAAGACCAGACCACTTTTTGCGATTCGGCACTGCGTCGCTTTAACTGACAATTGCGCGGTCGTGCGACGTGGCTCCCAAACAAAATTGACGTCCTTTTTTTCCCACAAATAGAGCTTTCTTTTGGTGGTATTTGATCACCCCTGCGGTTTTTATTTTTTGCGCTATAAACAAAAATAGAGCGACAATTTTGAAAAAAACACATTATTTTTAACTTTTTGTTATAATAAATATCCCCCAAAAATATATAAAAAAACATTTTTTCCCTCAGTTTAGGCCGATACGTATTCTTCTACATATTTTTGGTAAAAAAAATCGCAATAAGCGATTATTGATTTGTTTGCGCAAAAGTTATAGCGTTTACAAAATACGGATAGTTTTATAGCATTTTTATTAATAATTTTTTATAATTTTTTTTTTTTACTAGTAATGGCGGCGATCAGCGATTTTTATTGTGACTGCGACATTGTGGGGGACCCATCGGACATTTTTGACACATTTTTGGGACCATTGTCATTTTTACAGTAATCACTGCTATATAAATGCAGTGATTCCTGTGTAAATGACACTGGCAGTGAAGGGGTTAACCAGTGGGTGGCAGTGTAGGGGTTAAGTGTTCCTAGGGCTGTGTTACTAACTGTGGGGGGGTTGGGCTTTCATTTAGTGAACACTGATCTCTGCTCCAATCACATGGAGCAGAGATCAGCGTCACTAGTTGCTAGGCAGAATGGAAAAATGCTGTTTACACGGCATTTCCTCCATTCGGCAGCTCCGTGAGACGATCGCGGGGATGCCCGCGGTGATCGAGTCCGCGGGTCCCGCGACCTGACTCACGGGGGTCCCGACCAGCGCGGGAGCGCGCCGCTGGCGCCGCGCTCCCGATGGCAGGGCGGCATTGAATATTGGACGTACCTGTATGCCAATATGCCTGCCCGTGCCATTCTGTCGACGTACATCGTCGTGCGCTGGTCGGGAAGTGGTTAATAAACTTTTATATAATTTTCTATACAATTGTTCATATCTATGCTGATTTCTCTTGTACCGCAATAGTCCAATCTTTGTCCTCTAAGGTAGCTTGGTTGGGGATCAAGCTTCTGTTCTATATATCTCTCAAATTCTGGATGATGGTACAAATTTATATATATATACATATATATATATATATATATATATATATATATATATATATTTATATTACTACTACTGTCTTAGAGGCCACATCTATGTTTCCTGTCTACTCGGGAGATGTATTTGAACAGACTCTCTCCCTTGTGTTGGTGAGTGTTGTTGAATTTATACATCAGGTCAGGAGTAGTTTCAACCCTCCCAAATACAGCACACAGGGCATCTATGTAGTCCATAGCAATGCAAGTCTTCTTGCCCATCTTCAAATTACGGATCACATCAGCTGCCAGGCCTTGAAGGCTCTCACTAAGCCATTGTCATTTCACAGCCTTTGGAGCACTCCGCTCTTCCATGGCTTGCAGAGCCTGACTCATCCATGTCTGAAACTCATGTTCTCCCACAGGGGTTGGCAATTGCCCTGAGAAAAACCTAGTTGTCGAGAGCTGTGATTGGAATTTCCAGATCCATTCTTCACCAAGTTATCGACTAATCAGCTCATATCCATTTAGAAAGAGAGAGGAGGAGCACTGGCCCCTTGCAAGTCGGCTCCCACAGGTACAGAAACCTTCTCTTGAGTTTTTGTGGAGGTCTGCTTCTCGGTCTGTTCTCTTTCCATCTTGAGTGGGAACACTCTTGCAGTCACTCCTTCAGTCAGACGTAGCTCTTCCTCCTGAAAGCACGCAGGCACTTACTCCTGCCATTCTATTAGTGCCCTGACTTGATCCAAGTGGCTTCTGTTTCCACAATGTAGGCCCGGTGTCCTGGTGCCAGGGCTCTCAGCCACCTTCTGCTCTCTCTCTCTGTGTGCTCATTTCCCAAGATCTCCAGAACCGTACTTTTCTCTGTTAGAACTCCATGATGTTTGCCCCAAGCAACCACGGCCATTGAAGCGACCTCCCAGGCAGATTTTGGCTCTTTTCTATGTAGCGCATTACTCCCTTGGGAGCTGTAAAGGTGTTCGTTTTGCCACTGGCCACCCCAGACACCTGGAGCTACCCTCACCTCTGACACTACGGGTTCCATTCTTGTAATAACACAAACTTACTGTTTTATAAGCAAATAACAGATTAAGTTTACTGAAGAATATATACAGCATAGACTTAAAGGTTTCACCAGAACAAGTATAACAGTGATTACAGCAACTGCACTGCTCCACCAACGTAGTGCAGCAGTACAGTAAATACTCACAACAGTTTGTACATATAAGTTTGTCTTGGATGAGCCCTGTGAGTGTGTCTCCAATTGGGACTAGTGCTCAGAGTGACTACACCTTACTCTGGGTACCTTCCCACTACCAACACACTCTGGTGAATACAAAAATGCAAAGAGATGAATATAGTACAACACCATCACTAGGGAGCTCCCCCTACTTTAATAGGATGCAAGGCCTTGCGATGAAAGATGCAGTCTATTAGTCTTCTTTCTTCTGCTATTTGTGTTGTAACAATTGTAATCCAACAGTGGAACAAGCAAGGGTTAATGTGAGGTGAATGGTAGAACAAATCCTGTAGAGTGGCACACCTGTAACTGCCTCCGGTGTAATTAGCTTTGGATAACACAGTGTCAAAGTACAGTGAAGAATAGGCTTGAGGCCTGCTTAAACTCAGTCTTTTATTAACCACTTCCCACCCGGCCGATGCATATATACGGCCGGGTGGGAGCCGTCTACTCCTGATAGGACGTTCAGGAACGTCATTCAGGAGTAGCGGGATCGCGCGCGCGCGCGCGCCCGCGCAGCGGCGCGATCCCGATGTGCTCGTGTCACCCGGACACGGCACATCTCAGATCGGCAGGAGGGCTCTGTGATTGGCCCTCCTGATCACATGACGGCCGTGTCCAATCACGGCCGTCATGTGATGTAAACAAACAGCCGGTTGCTAGGCAATCGGCTCTCCTCTCCTCACACGGAAGTCACCGCTGAGGAGAGGAGAGCAGAACGCTGCAGCCGGCTGATGATCAGTGAGTATGGGCTGCTTTTTACAGCTTTTTACTCACTGATCATCAGTGTAGTGTAAACACACAACACACCACACAGTACAAACACAGTCCCCACATATGTCCCCAAAACACACATGTCCCCAAAACATACATGTCCCCAAATAATAAAAACACATGTCCCTAATAATAAAAACATGTCCCCCACATATGTCCCACTAAAATCACATGTCCCAATGATTATCTGCACACATATGTACGTGATCACCTGCACACATATGTACATGATCATTTGCGTACATATGTCCGTGATCACACAAACCAATTATTATACACTTAACGGAATTTTTTTTACCAAAAACATGTAGCAGAATACATTTTGGCTTAAATTTATGACAAAATTTGATTTTATTGGATTTCTTTTCAAATAGAAAAAAGAAAATATTGTTTTTTTTCCAAATTTCCGCTATTTTTGCGCTTATATCGCAAAAAAAAAAAACGGAGTCGTGAATAAATAACACCAAAATAAAGCTCTATTTGTGCGAACAAAATGATAACAATTTCATTTGGGTACAGTGTAGCATGACCGCGCAATTGTCACTGAAAGCGTTAGAGCGCTGAAAGCTGAAAATTGGGCTGGGAAGGAAGGGGGTGAAAGTGCCCTGTATTGTAGTGGTTAAGTTCTCTTCTGTGGTACTTCAGGTCCCAGCAACACTGTGTTAAAGTACTAGGTGTATAAAAGTGAGTTAAGAAACTGTGGGCAGCAGCCCTCTCACCAAACTGGATCTGAAGAATGGAACAGCTCTGCTGCACTCAGTCTTGCATCTATACGGCCGACTCCATCACACCGCTCCGCTCTGCAAGATGAACCGAGACCCTCCGATGGCTCCGACAGGTGTCTCTGGATCCTTCCTGATCCGGTCACACAGTCTTTCCAGCAATCAGATGAAAGGCAGAGTCTAATTGCTCCACTCCACAGTGCTTGTATGCCGTGCTCTCTGGAGACCTCCTCACAGGTCCTTATAGGCAGGCCACACGTCCAGAATAAAGAGAAAGTGGCCGCACGGGTCTTTCTATAGCCTACCCAGCATGCAGTTCAGTACAGGGTGATCATGGTTAGGTCACCTGGCATTCTGGGTAGGTAGGTCAAAACAAAAAAAATGTAAACAGTCACTTCCTGTTATATTGTTAATACCCTGGAAAGGGAAATAATCAGAGTCCATGTCCAGTATTGGCCACTAGATGGTGCCAGATACCAAATTATAACACTGCTCATAGAATAACATTGCCTGACAGAAATGTCAGCGCTACACACTCCCCCTACTTTATATCTTTGGTCCCCAAAGATAAAATTGAAGTTTACTTAGAACATGAGATAAGTTATATTTGAATGCAGACAAATAATTACATACTTCTGGGCTCTCACTAATTAACTTGTATATATCAGGTGTAAGCTCACAACCAATTTCTGATAAGGCCAGGGCAATTGCCGTGTCCCACCCTGCAGTGTCAGAGGTTAAGGTAGATTCACCCCCTACCCAACTGACAGTAGGAGGTGTTGCCCCTGGGTCAGATCTGTGAACTGTAGGAACTGGTTCTTCAGAACTTTCCCCTAACCTGTCATACGTGAGTCTTTGGGGTGGGTGCACTTTCCATCTCAACTTTATAGTCGAGGAACTCTCCTCCTGCCTGATTGAGTCTTCCACCGCATCCGGCTCTCTTACTTGAGTGTTGGTACTGATTGACAAATCCTGAATTCTGATTTCAGAAGTCTGTTTCCGCTCCTCATTCTCCGAGGTGGACAGTACTTCTCCAAGAAAGTCTATTAAATCTCCAATCTGCACTACAGAGTCAATTGTCTCAGGTCTCACATCCGTCACTTCTCCTTCTTCCTCCGGCCAGAACTCCGTAGACAGAGACACCACATCATTGACTGCTCCCATATCTCTCTTCTCCAGCGATGATCTCAAACTTGAGTACCCTGAATACTCATAGTAGTTTTCAGACTCGTCACTTTTGTTGATTTCCCTTGCTATGTTCTTTCTCGAATGGGTAAAAGCCAGGGTTAATCTTTCAGAGGACAGCCTGAGAAACCTCTGGAATTCGCACTGCATCAGACAGTGGCAACAGATGATTTCTATGCCACATCTTCTTTGGCCCTTCTGGTCGGATCTGATACAATGGCAGTCCAGGAACACGCTTACATACACAAGGCTGCAACTTCCATCTGTCCTCCAACTTGTGCCCAGATTCTTTGACAATACTCGATCTCCTGGCTGTAGCTTGAATTTTTACTCTCCTGTCGTCGAAGTTCCGCTTGTTCCTGGACTCTCTGACAGTAGCATGCTCTACTGCCTGCTCATACGCTTGTCTCAGGTTCTTCCTCAGTCGATTCATGTACCCTTTATGTGAGGTAAGGGGAACATCATCCAGAGATTTACCAAAAGCCAAATCAACAGGGAGTCTGGCTTCTCTTCCGAACATCAAGCGATATGGGGAATACCCAGTGACATCGCTCTCAGTGCAATTGTATGTGTGAACTAGTGTTATGATGTGGTTTCCCCAGTATTGCTTCTTGTCTGGTGCCAGGGTCCCTAGCATGTTCAGCAGGGTCCTATTGAAATGCTCCAGTTGAGGGTCACCTTGGGGGTAATAAGGTATAGTGCGGGATTTCTTTATACCCAGGAGAGTACACAGTTGGCGTACTAGCTGGCTGTCGAAGTCCCGGCCTTAGTCTGAGTGGATCCTCACTGGCAACCCATAGTGTATGAAGAACTTCTCCACAAGCACCTTGGTCACTGTGCTGGCTTTCTGATCTTTGGTGGAGTGATCAGTCACAAGTGATCAGTCACAACTAGAATGTTGCTTCTTCCACCTATATCAGGCTCCAAGCACAGAAAGTCAATGCACACCAACTCCAAAGGCTCTTGACTCTACAAAAAAACCCATAGGGGCTGCCCTCTGTGGCAAAGGCTTTCTCTGAATGCACGTGAGACAAGAGTGACAGAGCTTTCCACTTCTCTTCGCATATTGGGCCAGTAGAATCTATCCCTAATCAGCCGAAAAGTTGTTTCTGCTCCTAAATGACCGTGTTCATCGTGCAGAGAGGCTAAGACAGTAGCCCAGTGTTTCTCTGGGAGGAACAATTGCCACCTTTGTTATTCTCTGTGAGGCAACTTTGGTACAGTACTCCATCCTTGAGTTTCAGTCGATTCCATTCCTTGTGTAAGATTTTTGCTTCTGGGATCTCAACTTCTCTTTAGCAACTCAGGGTTCTGGCTCTTCAAGGCGTGCCCACTGCGTCTTCCACTTGGTCCCTTCTCAGGTCTACTTTCGACAGTCGCAGCAAACCTTCTCCCCTCACTTGTGCCAGCCCACAATATCCTCTAGGGATGCCCAATGGATGAACCCCTAGGAATTCTGCAGTCACTTCCCCACTTATTTTCTTGTCCAGACCCTGGCACAGAGCTCACACTCCTTCAGTCACACAGGCCCATTCCACTGGTTCTTCTTCTTGTCCGTGTGGCCTTCGAGACAGGGCATCTGAATCTCTGTTTTCAACCCCAGGCCTGTATTTCAGACTGAATCGGAACCCAGCCAATGCTGCTATCCACCTCTCTCTGGTTTCATCCAACTTGGCTGTAGTCAAAAGTAAGTGAAAGGGTTGTTGCCTGTTTTGATAGTGAACTCGGCTCCGTACAAATAGTCGTGTAACTTGTAGTAGTTCTTTTCCGAGGGGGTAAGGCTCCTACTCACATAGGCTATGGGTCTCAACTTTCCCGCCTGATGTTGATACAGCACTCCTCCTAGGCCATCTCCACTTGCATCTACATGTAGCTCATAAGGTAGACTGGGATCAGCATAGGCCAACACTGGAGATTCTGTCAGGTTATTTTTTAGTCTCTTGAACGCCTCTCCACATGAATGGGTCTACTGGTCCTGTACAGACTCTCCTTTCTTTCGAGTGCCGCTCCGCTTCGCCTTTGTCCCTTGTTCTCTGTCTTCTCCCGTGACCTTGTGCAGTAGCTCATTGAGGGGTCGGCAATAGTTGCAAAATTCTCCACGAACCTCCAGTAGTAAGAACAGAAGCCCAAGAAGGATCTCAACTCCGTTACTGTTCTTGGGCGGGCCAGTTGATGACAGTCTCCAACTTCTACGGGTCAGTAGCAACTCCTCCTGCCGAGACTACATGCCCCAGGTATGTGACCGAAGTCCGGTAGAACTGACACTTTTCTAACGACAGCTTCAACCCTTCTTCGTAAGTCGGGAGAACACCTTCTCCAGTCAAGTCTCATGTTCTTCAAAGGTCTTTCCAAACACGATGATATCGTCCAAATACACAAGGACCTCCCCGAGATTCATGTCTCCGACCATCCTTTCCATGAGGCGTTGGAATGTGGCAGGTGCCCCTGACAGATCCTGAGGCATTTGGCTGAATTTTTGGCCTAATGGACATATAAATGCGGTCTTTTCCTGATCTTCTGGGTGCATGGGAATTTGGTAATATCCACTCTTCAGGTCCAACATGCTGAACCACTTGGCTCCAGTGAGGCACTGCAATGCATCTTCAAAGGGGGGGGTGGTATACTAATTGGGGACAGTGTGTCGATTCAAAGTGCGATAGTCAATGCACATGCGGAGAGACCCATTCTTCTTCCTCACTACAACGATAGGGGAGGCATAATGACTCCTGGATTCCTGGATTATCCCTGACCTCTTCAACTTAGCCAGTTGTTCTCTTAGGTGTTCCAGGTCACTAAGCAGTACTCTGTAGGATCTTTCACAGAAGGGCTTGTCCTCCTGGAGGCGAATCGTGTGCTTAGCACTCTTTGCACATCCCACATCTAAATCATTCTGAGCTAATAACTTCTCCCACCTCTTCAACTGGGTCTTCGTCCTTTCCTTCCAAGCAGGAGGCAGGTTCTCTGTGCAGTGCTGCAGCTCCTTCGTCAGACCCCAACCACCTCCCTCACTCTTCATCTCATTTGGATTGGCCGCGCTGACTTGTCCCATTAGCATCCGGGCCCTCAATGTTATTGGCTGATCTGTTACATTCGTCAAGCGGATGGGCACTCTTCTTCCTGTTTGGTACAAGTCCCGGGTGGGGACCAATTCAGGAACCATCTCCAATCCTCTGGTTCGGACTCTCTATCTGGGTCCATGACTTCCTCAGCTCTTGACCCCTCTCCTGGTCTATTCGGGCATTCCAGCTGAGAAAGCTTGGTGGGACCTCCATGTAGCGCACTACTCCCTTGGGAGCTGCAAAGCTGTTTGTTTTCCCATTGGCCATCCCAGACACCTGGAGCTACACTCACCTCTGACACTTCGAGTTCCATTCTTGTAATAACACAAACTCACTGTTTCATAAGTAAATAACAGATTAAGTTTACTGAAGTATATATATAGCATAGACTTAAAGGTGTCACCAGAACAAGTATAACAGTGATTACAGCAACTGCACTGCTTCACGTAGTGCAACAGTACAGTGAATACTCACAACAGTTTGTACATATAAGTTTGTCTTATATTAAGTTCTCTTCTGTGGAACTACAGGTCCCAGCAACACTGTGTTAAAGTACTAAGTGTATGAAAGTGCGTTAAGAAACTGTGGGCAGCAGCCCCCTCACCAAACTGGATCTGAAGAATGGAACAGCTCCGCTCCGGTGCACTCAGTCTTGCGTCTATCTGGCTGATTTCATCACACCGCTCTGAAAAGATGTACCGGGACCCTCCGATGGCCATGACAGGTGTCTCTGGATCCTTCCCGATCCGGTCACACAGTCTTTCCAGCGATCAGATGAAAGGCAGAGTCTCTAATTGCTCAGCTCCACAGTGGTTGTATGCTGCGCTCTCTGGAGACCTCCTCACAGGTCCTTGTAGGCAGGCCACGCTTCCAGAAGGAAGAGAAAATGGCTGCACAGGTCCGTTTATAGCCTACCCAGCATGCAGTTCAGTACAGGGTGATCATGGTTAGGTCACCTGGCATTCTGGGTAGGTAGGTCAAAACAAAAAAATTTAAACAACAATCACTTCCTGTTATATTGTTAATACTCTGGAAAGGGAAATAATCAAAGTCCATGTCCAGTATTGGCCACTAGATGGTGCCAGATACCAAATTATAACACCACTCATAGAATAACATTGCCTGACAGAAATGTCAGCGCTACATCTAGGTTCGCTAGGGTCAGCTGCAAATAGCATCCTGGACAAGACCCCACATGTAGCACGACCCCCTAAGGGACTGCTTTGAATTACCTGCTCATCTGCACTGCCATGACCTGCTGAACATTCCAACCCACCTAACACTTTGGGTTCCAACATCCTTGTACCACTGTAGAGTAATATTTATGTTCTAATATTTACTTGAACCAATTAAAGGGATATTGTCACAAAAGGAGGTAATAGATCTACTGCATTTTAGGTAACAGCGCCAACTCAGCAGAGGAATTCCTCCAACACAGGATAAGATATTAGCAAATGAACGGTATGTTATATACACTTTCTCAAAGAAATAATGCTAGCCCCTGAAAGGATAAATACACCTAACAGATTATACTGACACACTGAAGATGATGGTACCTGGCCAGCCTATAACTGTTACCCTAATGAGAAATCAGGCTTAGAAGTAATAGTATAATGGCCCTTGTAACAGTAATAGCAGTAATGTCTGCAGTTCTGATGGTCTTCACTGGTACTTATGCATTGCGCCGCTGGATGTGCGCCGTCACTATGCTGGTGCTGCTATTCCGTCAGGCTTTGTTCGATCTCCGCGAGGCATGGGGTGGTTGGTGTGGAAGCCAGCCCCGGGTGTTCATTCGCCCATACGCGGACGCCTCCCCCACCCTCATGGAGCTCGTGCGTGTGACGTTGGGGGCATTCTGGTGGCGGTATATGGGTATTTATGGGTGGCGGCACTGGCGGGAATGGGTCAGTCAGAGCTCTCACACACAACCGATCCCTTGTGGATTTGGATCTTGACTTTTTTTGGCACCAAATAACTTTCACTTTTATCACCGTTTCAATTTGGCTCTTGATGTTTTGACACTCAATTCTGTTTTCGGGGGTTTGGCTGGCGACCCGTTACTATGGCCGTCCTCCCTCTCCCCTGTCAATCTACTTACACATATACTCACCCTAGGCTTTTATCAGCAGGTTTTATTTCCGATCTCTCCCCTCTTTCTTTATTCCTGATTTTCTCCTTTTTTTTCTAATTTGTTCTCCCATTGTGGTTCCTCTATTCCTCCATTCACGGTATTCTTATCATGCACTTTCCATTTCTCACTCTGTGTTCTTACACATAGCCCTTATATACTGTGATTTATACTTTTCATTAGGCAAACACTCATTTGCTGCTACACTTCCACTTTAGAAGCTTCCTGGATGCCTCGGTTTCCGCTTGCGTTATACCACGTGGACTCTGTTGCCACCTGATGTGCCTCCTCAGCTCCCGTACTGTTGTTTGGGGTGGCTGGTGATCCTTGATACCACATTCATGACTGCATGGCCATATGTAAGTGACTGTTAGGTGGGTTTTCTTACCCCCTTTCTTCTCATTTGCTACAAAGAATAATTGGAAATGACTCTTTACTTTCAGACCAGTCACATGCTTTCTCCTGATGAGCGGCACCAAGCCGCGAAACGTGTCGAGCTACCATCTGCTGTGTATTTTGTTATCCTAGTTTCAACATTACTTATAAAATACTATTACATATATACCCTTTATCCAATGAGAGGATCAAGAAGGCCATAGGTCATGCATTTGCTACATTTTATTAATTGTTTAGTCTGTTACTATTGTTGGTGTTTTTTGTATTTAATTGAGGTACGCATTTATAATCATGTTGTTATCAGCAATTACTGTTGTAAAAATCTATATTGTCAATCATATGTATATTTATGTATATGGTTTAAATATTTCTAATCATGTTTCTATAGAGAAATACAAAAAAATGGATGGAGGCGCATGGCCTTACTAGGCTATGGCCTCATTTAAAGTCCCAAATTTCCGCACTCCCCTTTTCCTAATTCTTTTATTAAACTGAATGGGTTGTTTTACATGGTGAGGGTTTACAATCACTGTAAGGAGATTGTACAATTAGCTTGTAATGCATATGATCAGCCTAGCAGGCATCCCTTGCCCTACCTTCCAGAAGCTGTATGCTAATACTTAACAGAACAAGTCGACTGTAAGCATTATGAGGTTGATTTAGTAAAACTGGAGAGTGCAAAATCTGGTGCAGCTTTGCATAGAAACCAATCAGCTGGCAGGTTTTTTTTTTGTCTAAGCTTAACTGAACAAGCTGAAGTTAGAAACGAATTTGCTAACATGCACAGATGCACCAGATATGGCAGTCTCCAGTTTTACTAAATCAACCCCTATGGGACTGATTTACTAAAGGCAGATAGGCTGTTTACGCTGCAAGTGATTTTTACCTACATATAATTGGATGATGAAAGTCAGCAGAGCTTCATCTCATTCACTTATCTCTGGGGCAATTTATCTCATAAAGGGCAACTTCTTTCACAAGATGAACAGCCTATTTACTTTTAGTAAACCAACCCCTATGTCTCCATTGAGCAATGATGCCTGTATGCGGGCTAGGTGGGGAGCAGTTACATTTCAGGATCCAGGCAAATGCCAGGAAACAACATTTTGCCATTTGTAAATAACCCCCATTGTGTATTGGTTTGGATTATAGTGTGTGGCTGGACTTTATCTGACATGGCCCAGTCACCTTAAACTTTGGCCCATATGGCCTCATACCCAAATATTTGTCCTTGCCAGGCCAGGTATGACATATGTATAGTTAAAGTACATTGGTCCGAGCTGGACCAGTGTAAATATGTATAAAATATCCATACCTGGAATTCTTCTTTAAATATTTTTAGCCATAATAAACTGCAACTGCTTCTTTAAAGCCTAACTGCAACCAGAACTTTTTCTTTCAGTTTTGAACATAGTCTGGAAGGGTTAACACCTCTGTGATATTGTTATTGCTGTCTGCTGGGTAGATTTCCCCTCGTTTTCTGTGCTCTGTGAATGGGTCAAGAAGAGAGGTGAAAGCTCTCCAAGGGAGACTAAATCAGCAGTAAAATAAAATCTTTTTAGTGTGCCAAGATGGGAATTGGTGTCACCAGGACAGGAAGGAGCAGGCATCTCCCCATCAGGACAATAAATACCTTTAAATGCTCTATCCCAAACTCAGAAAAAACAAACATTTTGGCTTCATTTGGGCTTTCCATTATTTAACCTGCACCAGATAAAGTACAGCTAAAATCTGGACATTTATTTATTTTGGTTTTCAGTCCTACTAATGTCGCTGCTTGACATGTATTGCAAAGGGGACCAAAGAGAATGGTAGATAAATAAGCAGAAAAAACTACTTCTGTTGCTATTTTGGCTGGATCCAGGAAACACTTCAAAATACTATTTGCCATTTCCTGTTTTTAGCAAGACACGAAAAGGAAATACATTGACTCTAAACACTTATTTTTGTATATTTTAAGTTGGAATGCACTTTGAACATTTGTCTTTCCAGGAATATAACATTACGCAATAAGAAGCTGAATCACACTTATCAGGAATGTTCACGATGCAAAGTACCTTTGTGTGAAGTCTCACATTGCAGAAGTTCTTTTTGACTTTAGGGAGTCCATAGTACTAGTTTCAGGACAGGGATACCACCAGCCAAGCTGAATAGGTTAAAGTAACACCAAATGTTATCCTTATTTGTGAGCGAGCAATAGAGGGTGGATACGTTCCTACATACAATGAGACCATAGAAAGCTAATGTAGACATCCTCTAATAGGAGCAACAAAGAAATAGAAATTGTAAGATTTGGAGGAGGCTGAAAACAATAGAAGGTATGTTTTAGAGCTATGAATACATACTTGAAAATGTTTTTTAAGCAGAGTTTAGTGTCAATTTAACCCGCTCCCAACCGCCACATTGTCAAATGACGGGTAGGCAGCGGCTCTCTTGTGGGAAGATATCAGTTGACGTCTTCCCGCTGTTAGTAAAAAAATTATTATATTAAGGGGCCCTGGCGCTACCTACCATAACTTAATAAACTCCATATCCAGAAATTGTTAAGAAGTATAACAAATATATCAAATATATGTACGCCGCCTTGTACCCCCGGCGGGGGAAATGGAGAGACTGGCCACCAGGATAAGTGGTGGTTAAATACCCAACACGCGCAAGTAAGGAAAGGCCACGCAAAGCAGACTACAGGGAGGTAATAGTGATATATAATACTCGCCCTAAGATAAAATGGATGACAGGGAGATATACCTCCAGTATGGCTGCTTGCAGAAGGGAAGGAAACCTACAATACTGGTTCAGTTAGTGCTAGGGGGTCTTCAAATGACTCTATGAAAAGGTCATAAATGCATGTAAAACGCACTAAAGCATCCAGATATTAAATCATCCGGGTAAGCATGTGTATCCAGTGTGCAATAACTATTGAGATTGTGCAAAAAATGCAAAAAATACAAAAATGCTAAAGTGCAAAATAGCAAAAATGTGTGCAACAGTGCAAGGTAACAAAGTGTGCAAAATAGCAAAAAATGGCTAAAAAGAACAAAAAAGTGCCAAATAAGTGCAAAAAAATGCAAAAAATTACAATACCATAATTGATCAAATAAAATTAAATTAAATATGTAAATATATGTATATTAATTGATGCGTAAAGTCCATAAATCCATACATAAGTTGATCAATGAAGCAGCCTCATAGAGGTATTTGGTGCAGTCCTTATACAAATCAAAGCAGTTAGTGTAGTCCTTATAGAGGGCAGAGGCAAAAGGAAAAATCGCAGACAAAAACAAAAAACACAAAGTGCAATCCGGATCAAAATAAAAATAAAAATAAAAATAAAAACACAAAAACAAGAATAGAAGTGAACTTTAAATCTTCAAGCAGATGCAGTTGAAGGTGACTGGTGCTCAAACACATAAGATTCAGGTGACTTCCGTGCTCACCCCCCAGCTCCCCACTCACCGAATCTCTATACCCACATGGGGCAAGCAGGCCTGTCTGGTTCACGGTGTAGAATCTGGTTACTCCACAGGGAGGCGTATCCAGGAGGGGACCCGACCTTCCTTCTTTGTCTTCTTTCACAGTGTATGGGAGAGTGTATCAGGATATCCTCAGAAAAATAGAAGGGGTCTCATAGTGCAGTAATTCCAAGATTTAAAAAGTTGAATTAAAAAAAAAAACTTTATTGGTTGGGACATCAAAAAAACAACAATAAACTGGCATAAGTCCCCACAGGAGATGGTTTATATCGTGCGGCAGAAGGCACAATCCCAAAATGGTAACTATACCATAAAAATAGCAAATAAAAAATAAAAAAATTAATTAAATACAAGTATATATAAAAAATAAAAATGTTAAAAAATATATATATAGCTACAGGGTGATGGTGAGAATAGACCAGGGCAGGAGTATTAGCATACCCCCTCTAAGTAAACAATAACCAATAATAAGAGCAGAGCAGCCCGTTGGTGAGATAGCCCCAACCCCTGGGGTCGCAGCTCAGCTCCAAAGTGCGATACCTTAGGGGGAAGGGGGCACTCACCGTTGGTCTATACACCAGTTAGTAAAAGACCCTAACGGTCCGCAAGCCGGTGAACGAGCAAGGGAAAGAAACCCGAGCGAAGGTGTGGACGCAATGCCGGCGTGCATTCCACCTTGCGCTCCGTCTCAGCTCGTCAACCTGGAAGTGGTGCGCGTGGTACGTCAGACGCGTTTCGTCATAGGACGTCTTCAGCGACGATACCACGCCACCGCACACACACATCCTAATATTCAGTAAAGGGGCCGTCCCTAAGCTGGGAGGAGGCAGAGGATGAGTCAGCTGACTGAGGGATCCCCACCTACCCGGTCCATTAACATGATTAATACGTAATATAGGGCCCTCCTTATAATTTTTAGAGGAAAAAGCCAAACGTGGATTGTATATATATATATAATGTAGGCAATAATGCAAGATAAACGGTAGGTATAAGGGTACTTTCTTCCATATACCACTATAAACAAGATAAGGGAAAGAAAAAAGTTAGGTTATGGTTGTAATTGTGCCAATTATAAGTAGTAATATATTGGTAAGTAAAGGGAAGAAAAAACCGGGGGAGAAGGGAACCCTCTAGTGGCCATTAATCATATTGCAAACACATTTATATAAATATGAACTACAGCTGTTATCTTGTAAGAAATGCCCAGGAAACTAGATTAGTAGATAAAAAACTTTAAATGAAATAAAATAAAAATAAAAATAAAAAAATTATTTATTTTAACCCTCTGGCCAGTAGGGAAGTTATAAATAAGACACAATGACATGGGGACACCCCATGGTGATAAATTGTGCCATAATGTTATATTAAAGGGGTACACTATAGGTTTAGTACTGAAATCTAGAATAAAGAGGCTATTTATTTGTTCTTAGGGATATTATAGGATAAATATCCCAAAAAGTTATTATTTAACATGGCAAAAATTTATGATTATAAACTTGCAGGAACCAGAGGATAGAAACTGGATAGGGGCTTAGAAAAATAAAGAAAAAGAAAAAGAAAATTATCCCTTAAGGAGAAAATTTTTTCCCAAAATAGTTTTCTTAAAGATAGTTTTTAAATAAGTCTCCAAAAAATAAATAAATCTCCAAAAAATTGTAAGTTATAGGGAAACAATGGTCATAGCAGGGGCCCAGACATGCAGGGTGTACTTTACACAAAGAATGCAGGCCTGAGCAACTGGGTTCGCATCAAGTCCCATATTCTCCCTAGGATAATGGCAGATGGGAGCGAGCAAAAAATGCCATACCAACAACATATGAAGAAAAAAACTCATATAAAAAAGGAATATATTTTTCAAAGGTAGATTCCTTATGGATTAGCTATAAAGCAATTAAGGTCAATATCCAAATTCAACCCCCTCGGGGCAAGGGTGTCAAGGCGATATATCCAGGATGTTTCATTTTGGGATATGAGTGTGGTGCTGTTACCACCCCTCCAATTTCTCTTGACACAGTCAATCCCATAAAAGACTAAGGCCGCGTACACACGGGCGGACTGTTCGTCCAACTTTGTCCGCTGAACAGTGTTTGGGCGGACAGTCCGCTCGTGTGTGGGCTTTCAGCGGACAGTTTCAGCGGACAGTTGGACGGACAAGGTTTTTCGGAAATTCCGTAAAACTGTCCGCTGAAACCTTGTTTCAGCGAACAGTCCGCTCGTGTGTAGGCTTGTTCGTCAAACAAAGTTGCGCGCATGCTCAGAAAGGATTTTCACGCCGAAAGCTATAATGCAGTGTATAGGACGTCGTATTTTTCGTCCCGTCGTACGTGCCATTCACGTCATCGCACACGGTTTCAGCAAACTGTTCGTCCGTCGTGTGTGGCCATGTCCGTCCATGCTAAGTTTGAGCGGACTGTTTGCCGAAACTGTTGGACGGACAAAGTTGGGCGAACAGTCCGCGCGTGTGTACGCGGCCTTAGTTAGATGGGTCTCTATGGTGGAACAGGTCAAAGTGACGGGAGAGATTATGGTTGGGGAAGCCTTTTTTGATATTGTTTATGTGTTCTCTTATCCGTACGAATAAGGGGCGTGTGGTTCTCCCAACGTATTGCATCTTACACGGACATTCAATCACATAGGTGACATGTGTGCTCCTACATGTAATAAGATTCCGTATTACATACTCTTTATGATTTGTTCTAGACTTAAACGACTCACGTTTACGAGGTTGAGCCTTACTGGCTCTACATGGGAGACATCTGTTACATTTATAGAATCCCTTCAGATCATCAAAGATCCTAATGGTCTTAGGAGGATCAATCACGTTGTGTACCAGCAAATTACGGAGGTTAGGGGCCTTTCTGTACACAAAGTTAGGTTTGTTGGGAAGGATGTTAGCCAGGGTTTTGTCTTCCTGTAAGATGGGCCAATATTTCGTAACAATTTTTTCAACATCCCAATATTGTGTATTGTACCCGGTAATGAAATTTATATCCATTTTAACTTTTTCTTTTTTGCTTGTCTTAAAGAGAGTGTTTATATCCATATTGGCGATTTTCTCTTTCAGCTTAACTAATGTATTTAAGGCATATCTCTTTTCAACAAATTGTGCTATTAGTCTGTCCGCCTGTACAGAAAAATCTGATAGTGAATTACAGTTGCGTCTGATTCTCAGAAATTGCCCTTTAGGGACATTTCCTTTCCACCTTGGGTGGTGGCAGCTGGAGCTAGGGATATAGCCGTTCCGATCCGTACTTTTAAAGAAGGTCTTTGTATACAAAGTATCCCCCTCTTTAGAAATTTCAAGATCTAAATATTCAATTTTTTGTCCATCTGACTTCCCACTGAAAGTTAACCCATATTTGTTGTTGTTTAAAGTGTGAAGGAATTGGCTAAAAGACTCAGCAGTACCGTCCCAGAGCACAATAAGATCGTCTATATATCTCCGTAGGTATTTCAGTTCTGGTATATTCCTGGTGTAGATATATTCCTCCTCCCACAAATCCATCAGGAGGTTGGCCACACTCGGGGCATAACGTGCCCCATGGCCACGCCCTTTGTTTGCACATAGTAGTGCTGTCCGTACCAAAAATAGTTGCACTCCATTGTTAGACGGAGGCACTCAAGTATATATTCCACTTGGTCCTGTCTCATATCGATCCACTAGTAGAAAGCTTTTTCAACTCCTGTTAACCCGTCCTGCTGTACAATGCTGGTATAGAGAGAGTTAACATCTATAGTTGCCAACAGGTATGATTGAGTTCCTGAAATATTCTGTAAATCTTCAATAAGTTGGGCGCTGTCTCGCAAATAGGATCTGCCCTTCTGTTGGTCTTCTGAGGTCTTCCCGCTGTTGCCGTGCATGGTGCGGGGCACAGTGATCGATGGCGTGCTCTGTCCCTGGGACACAACGAATCACTGACCTCAGTAAAGAGCCGATGACGAAGCTCTTTATCCATGTGATCAGCTGTGTCTAATCACAGCTTATTACATGTAAACAAGGAAATGCTGGTTATCAGCATTTCTCTCCTCACACTGACAGTGATTACTGGCATTTCCTCATAGGGGAGATCTGCACAGATAATCAGTGTCCAGCAGTGATGCCAGTCAGTGCTCATCATTGCCTGCTCATCAATGCCACCCATTAGTGCCACCAAACGGTGCCCATTAGTGCTTCCAAACAGTGCTCATCAGTGCCATCTATCTGAGCCACTTATCAGTGCCCATAAGTGCCGCCTACCAGTGCCCATCAGTGCCATCTATCAGTGCTGTCTATCAGTGCTCATCAGTGCTGCATATCAGTGGCACCTATCAGTGCTGGATATATGAGGGCCTCCTCATCTGTGCCCTTCAATGCCATCTCATTGGTGCCCATCAGTGCTACCTCATCAGTGTCCATCAGTGCAGCCTCATCAGTGCATATCAGTGAAGGAAAAAAAGTACTTATTTACAAAATGTTATGCCAGAAACTAAGAAAAACTTTTTTTTTTTCACAATTTTAGCAAAAATTTTAAAAACCCGGTGGTGATTAAATACCACCAAAAGAAAGCTCTATCTGTCTCAAAAATGATAAAAACTTGCATGACTGCGCAATTGTCATTCAAAATGTGACAGTGCTGAAAATTGACCTGGGCAGGAAGGAGGTAAAAGTGCCCAATAAGCAAGTGGTTAAGCTTCTTCAGTTTTCCGAGAATGGGTCATCTAACACAAGTAATAGGTTTCATGAAAGACATAGGTGGGGTGGGTGAGCTTTCAATGAAAATTAAAGAGTCTATTATGAAAGTGTGGAGGTCATTCCAATGTTGACATAGAAACAAATATACAAAGATTCACAAATGTGAGTGTGGCTTTTCTCCTTAGGGTTCATGCACACTGGTAACTAGGTACTGTAACTCAACATAGAGACAGCTTGACACAAGTTCGGCTGTGAGTACACAGGAGATTTATAGCCATAGATGATGAAATTTTTCATTTGCATATATACATGCAATTATCACGCAATTTTAAACGTCAAGAGCTGTGCTGCGTCTTTCCTGCAGAAGATAAATCATTGCACCTGAACACTTTCTTCTATATGTTTAATACCACACTATGGCTTACGACCTGCGTTTCTTAATAGCCATGCCTATGTAAAGTCTCTCTACATAAAGTATTTAAAAAAAAACTGAAAGAATTGTAAAGACTGTCTTTGCAGCATTTATGTTGTATAAAGCCCTAAACAAAAAGCACCTGTGTTGCCTTTTGTTAAATTCAAACAGGTATTGCACTCCAATACAAGTCTATAGCTTTGCAAAACCCATTTGAAGCAGGTCAAAATTAGGTCAACTGCAGCTAAAATTAAACTGCCATTAAATCCCGAATGATCACTGAAGCAGCACAAGCTGATGTCAAACTGATGCCATTGACAAGAGCTGAAGTTCAGTTGACACCAGAGGCGGACTGACCATTGGGCCACTCGGTCACTGCCCGAGGGCCCCATGCCATTAGGGGGCCCCATCAGGGTTGCCAGCCTCAGTAAAACCAGGGACAGTATGTAAAAATGTGTGTTTTTTCTTTTACATCTGTCTCTGAAATGTCCCTTACCAACATCCTTTTGGTCTAAAAATCCTGAGATTATAGCTGCCCCTCCTCTCCAGTACCTTCTCAGCCAATAGAAACATGTCTGTGTATACTGTGTGATTGTATACTGTGTGTGTTTGTTTGTGTCTACTGTGTGGCCCCATAATCTCTGATTGCCTGGGGGCCCCATAATCTCCTATTGCCCGGGGGCCCCATGAGTTGTCAGCCCGACCCTGGTTGACACACACCCAATATCATATGAAATGGCATTATTACATTACAAATGGCAATGAATCTTGTCCTCCCATTGAAATAAATAAGCTAAAAAAAATTGTGCAGATTTCTTCAGATGCGACTGATTTGGATCATGTGCTACTGTCCTGAGACCAACTGTTTTATTTAGTTACTAAAGTCAAACATAAGCTTGCTTTCTTTACCGCTCATGCTTTCCAATGGAGGCGTATGATCACTTAGGACTTAAATCGCACCTATGTTAGTAGTCTTTTAGAACAAAGCATTGACATTTGTTTGTGGGTTAAGCCACCAAGCCATTTACAATGAATGCCAGCTGTAGTGTGCATAAGCCTAAAGAGAAGAAGTTTTCATATGGGCCCTGGACCCAGACTCTTAAAGCGGGAGTCCACCGGGACTCCGCGTTTTTTTTTTTTTTTTAAAAGCCAGCAGCTACAAATACTGCAGCTGCTGACTTTTAAATAGTGACACTTACCTGTCCAGCGCGCCCGCGATGTCGGCACCCGAAGCCGATCGCTCGCTCGGCTGCCGGGTCCCGCCGCCATCTTGGGTATGGGAATCAGGAAATGGAGCCTTTCGGCTTCATTTCCCGGTTCCCTACTGCGCATGCGCGAGCCGCGCGGCGCAATCCGGACGGTCCCCGCTGCCTCTGGGAGCTGTGTGTTTCCCAGCAGGCAGCGGGGCACTTGCTGAAGGGGGCGGGCGCTTGCGGAACGGGGGCGTAACGTACGCCCCGTTCCGCAGAGAGCTAGCCCGGAAGTGGGTGCAGTTACCTGGATTATCCAGGTAACTGCACCCCCCTCCCCCCTGAAAGGTGCCGATTGTGGCGCCGGAGGGGGGGGGATTCCGATGAGCGGAGGTCCATTTTAGGGTGGACCTCCGCTTTAAAGACTAATTATAATTTGGGCTATAAAAGTAAATGTTGACCCACAAGCAGCTCTGTGGTGCCACCTTCTGCATCATTTAGGATCCACCAATGCCCAAAGAAAAGAGAGAGAGAGAGAGAGAGAGAGAGAGAGAGAGAGAGAAACCTGTCTTATTACTGGTCCAGGCCCAAGTTCTCTCTCTTTTTTTGTTGAGGCTGCAGTGCGGGGGAAAGTGTGGCAAATGGGGGCCCTTTTCTTGGGATTGGATTCCTAGGGTAACATAAGAGTACTGTGTTCAATAAGCCTGTCTACAGTGGACATTGTCAGTTGACAGGTTAAGATAAAAGATAAAAAAAAAAAAACTGTTTTAATTTCCTAATGTATTAAAAAAACATTTGAAAAAAAAATGTAATAGCAGCAAAATGTTAACAATGAGTTTCTTGGCTCTTAAAATATTTCATACAATTGCTGATTGTATGTACTCTATCTAAAAAAAAAAAAAATATCAGTAAAACTCACTAGTTTTTCTACCTGTAAAAAAAGTGTTTTTATTGTTTTGAATATGGAGTCTATTTTATATTTTTGTAAGAAATCTGTTCCTGTTGAACTGTGTCTGACGTCTGCTCAGAAATAAAATGAAAACATGAGTGGGTGCTTTGGGAGCTTCTTTGCAACTACAAGGATATGTTTGTAGGAAAGTTAGGAGCCATTATTTGTTTTAAAATGTTCCTGCTGGGAGTGTCAGAGCTTTGAGTTCTTCGATGAAAAAGAAGGGTGTGTTATCACGTATTCCATGTGTTTTTAGCATTGTGACATTTAACATTGCGTTTGTAAAAACCAGGCCAGTTTTAAAGCTGTTTTTCACTTCAATAACTTCCTTCCTAAAGAATTATTGGACCGGAGTTACATTCTCCAGTAGGATGGACATATTGACGTAGGACTGTAAGAATAATGTATACAAGAAGACTCTGTAGGTATGTAAATAAACAATGATAATAGGCCTGCATGACATTCTGTGAATAATGTTTTATTTTAGGTAA
The DNA here is from genome assembly GCF_037356315.1 of Lithobates pipiens. Lineage (NCBI taxonomy): Eukaryota > Metazoa > Chordata > Amphibia > Anura > Ranidae > Lithobates > Lithobates pipiens. Next base: position 406,460,830 of record NW_027507718.1, read on the forward strand.
AATGGTCATTTGTGGAGGGTATTAGCTGCTAGTGTTTTTGGAGCAATCATTCAATAACCTCACCAAGTAATACCGTGTACACATGACCGGACTTTCCGTCAGGAAATGTTGGATGCGAGCTTGTTGGCGGTAAGTCCGACCTTGTGTATGCTCCATCAGACATTTGTTGTTGGACTTTCCGCCAACAAATGTTGGCTAGCATGTTCTCAAATTTTCTGCCAACAAATGTGTGTTGTCAGACTTTCCAATCGTGTGTACACAAGTCCGTCGGACAAGAGTCCAAAGAACAAACATGCATGCTCGGCAGCAGAAGTGGTCAGCCTTGTAAACTAAAAGTGTTTTTCTGGTGTTTGTGACCCGAACAAGCCAGGAAAGACAAATACCCCCCAAATGGCCCCTTTTTTGAAAGTAGACATTCCAAGGTATTTAGTAAGAGGAATGGTGAGCTTTTTTATGTTGTCATTTTTTCCCACAATTCTTTGCAAAATTAAGATTTTTTATTTAATTTTATTTTTTTTCCACAAAATTGTCATTGTAATAGGTTATTTCTCTCACGTGGCATGTATATACCACAAATAATGACCCAAAATAAATTCTGCTACTCCTCCTGAGTATTATGATACCAAACGTGTGGGACTTTTCCCCAGCCTGGCCACTTAGAGAGGCCCAACATGCAGGGAGCACCATATTGTGTTCTAGGAGCATAAATTACACATCTAACTTGTTGACTACCTATTACACTTTTGAAGGCCCTGGAGCACCAGGACAATAACACGTGACACCGACGTGGCACTGATGACAGATGGCACTGATACGTGGCACTGATGACAGGTGCCAATAATACGTGGCACTGATGACACGTGACACTGATGACAGATGGCACTAATATGTGGCACTAATGACAGATGGCACTTATACGTGGCACTGATGACACGTGACACTGATGACAGATGGCAGGTGACAGTGGCACTGATGACAGATGGCACTGATACGTGGCACTCATGACAGATGGCACTAATATGTGGCACTGATGACACGTGACACTGATATGGCACTGATGACACCTGCCACTGATGTGGCATTGATGTGGCGCTGATGACAGGTGGCACTGATGACAGGTGGCACTGGGGACAGATGGCACTGATAACAGGTGGCATTGGGGACAGATGGCACTGATGACAGGTGGCAGTGGGGGCAGATGGCACTGACAGGTGGTAGATGGCAGTGGGGGCAGATGGCAGTGGGGGCAGATGGGCGCTTTATTTTTTTATTTTTTTTCACTAACCGCAGCATCTCACAGCGGTTCATCTCTCCCTCCTCACACGCTGTCTCTGTGTGAGGAGGGAGAGCCGGCGATGAGAGATGATCTCATATGTTTACATATGAGATCATCTCTCATTGGACACGCCGATCGCGCTGTAAACGGCTGTGATTGCCCATTTACAGCGATCTGTGACTGGCTGTGTCCGAGGGGTGTCCGCAGTGGCGCGCAGAGGGGAAGTAAACAGAAGGACGTCCAGGGATGCCCTCCCGGCAGTTAGCATCCGCGCTGTAGCCGTCTTTTGGCTATAGCGCGGATGCGAACTGGTTAATGGGATAACAATGAAGCTGCTTGCTGGTGATACTGATGGGGTTTTTGCAAACTCATTTTCAAAGGCTTTTTTTTTCTAGTGATATCAAGAATAATATTATTATTATTATTATTAAATTATTTTTTTATTTGAACAAGTTACCACAACACCATTATCCCATAGTTTATAAGATCAAAAAAGATACAACTATGTTGGTGTCCCTTGTCAATATTACATTGTATTTTTTTAAATGTAATTGCCTACTCCCAAACTGTCATTTGAAGTAAAACACATAGCCAAGTATTATTTCCCACATTTTTTTTTTATTGTGCATTAAAAAAAAAAAAAAAAAAAATTAGACATGCTATTTGTCAATAGAACTTAACCAAAAAGTGCATTCTATAGGCTTTTTACTTTGAAATGTTCTGTTGTTAAATCACAAGTAACCAGCTGCCATCTGCTTTTGTATGCTCCCTTATATACTGAGCAATAAACTAAAAGGCAAAGTTGTGCACAAAACTTCAAAAATAAGTCAAAATCTATCAACGTGCAAACTACTAGTGGATTTTTTAGTGACATTATTATTCCGTGTGTGTGTGTTTTTTTTAGTATCTGTAGTCTAATAAAACTATGGTGGAAGTGATGACTTGTCTAAGCAAAGAGTGCTGCAAGAGTTCCATCTAGTGTTGAAAAAGCTAACTGCTTAAAGACACTCTGATTGTTTAAACAAGCTTTTTTGGCCCCCTTTATGCAAACAGTGATTCTGTGCATTTCATACAGATAGATGTGTAAAAAACAATTGGTTCAGGGTATGGAAAATACAACTCATTATGCATTATTACAATTGACATTTTTGCATCCATTTATCACATGGTAATTATCTATGTTTCCATAGAAATCAGCTTTAATCTAATTAAAAAAACATTAATGTTTACACTAAAGATTCCTGTAGAATGCAATTTTATAATCGATTTTTCTGGTACAATAATTTTTATTGAAATAAGTATCACATCTTTAACAAATGTTCACCCACGCAGGGGCGTACTTCAGTGAACATAACAATTGTAAACTTTTAATAGCCATTAGCGGTCTACTGGGTGACCTTATGGGACACCCCATAGGTCCCTATAAATCAATAGAGCATGAGGGCCGACTGACTTGGGCCCAAGGTGCAGGTACACTGGATTACAGAGGAGGGAAATGTGTATACTGGTCCAATGGATACCCCATCACAGGTTGGGGTGAACATTCGGGAGAGAGATACAAAAAGAAAAAGATTTGAAATAAAGCAAGGGTGGCAGCTTGCCAATAAGAGGTGGGATCCAGGGTCACCCTAGAGCAAAAGAGACCAAGGGTGGCCATAGGCATAGTCTCGACTGCAAGAAGAAGGAGAGAAAAAAGAGACAAGGACATAAGAGCCAGGATAGAGAGAAAGGAAGGGAGGGGAAAGTGACAGGGCCATTCTGAGGAGAGGCCCAGACTGTTTAGATGCAAAGTGGGAGGAGCATAGGTGCACCAAGGTGACCATACTTTAAGAAATTTAGAGTGGGAATCATTTAAAATGCTTAACATTTTCTCATTGATCATGGAATCACTTATGCCGCGTACACATGATCGGATTATCTGGCAGACAATCCTCCCTGCGGACTTTTTGTTCCCAAAAGTCCGGCGGACTTAGAAAGAAGTCTTGACTCAAAATTGTCCGCCGGACTCGGCAGTCCAGCGGACAATCCTCCCGTCCGTGTGCTAGTCCACTGGACTTTTGAAATGAACGGACTTGCCCACACACGGAGTAAAGTCCGTCCATTTTGAACATGGCTCCAGGTAGACGGAACTAGCGAAGGAAGTCAATGTCGCCGCCTCCATCGGGGAGATTGACACCTCGCTAGCCCCGTCACCTGGTATGGTTTTAAAGGGGAACTCCTACGCAGAAAATGGCGTGGGGGTCCCCACAAAGTCCATAGCAGACCCTTATCTGAAATAAGGAATGTAGGAGTCGAAACACCCTGGACCAAAACCCTATGAGGTGAGGACAGACCCACCAGATGTGCACTACATTGCCCCGTTGGCCACATCCTCTAAAGCACCGATCATTATAGGATGGGTTCATGCTCGCTATCCAGACCGGGACCCAGTATCACCATAGAAGGACTTTGCATGCAGCTTCGAAAGTAGCCGTGTTGAAGGAGCATTAAGCCACAGAAGACCAAGCCTTGTTCCAGTCCTCAGGTTCTATAGAGGTCTCCAAGTCCTGTTCCCACCGCAACTTATAAGACGCGGCCCTGGGCAGGTCTATAGCATTTAGAGAAGAGTAGATTTTCGAGATGGGGAATGGAGGCAAAGGAGTTCAAAACATATTTTTGGAAAGGATAAGCAGAGTTGCGTATCAATAAAGAGACCCATTAGCCTAGTTGAGCATAGTGATAGAATTCCACTGAGAGCGCCTCATGAGTGTCCTCATGTAGGTTGTGATTAGCAGACTGTACCTCAGTCCCTATACTGATAAAGGACTGCTGCAGAATAGGGCAGCAGTCAGCAGTAGTGCACCGCAACCCTATATATTGTGGACCTATACCAGTCCTTAAGGATTAGCAGACTGTACCTCACTCAACCCTATATACTCTAGTACGCTATACCTTACCAGTCCTTATAAGGACCTTTGTGCAACTAGTAGGTTGTGATTAGCAGACTGTACCTCGGTCCCTATACTGATAAAGGACTGCTGCAGAATAGGGCAGCAGTCAGCAATAGTGCACCTCAACCCTATATATTGTGGACCTATACCAGTCCTTAAGGATTAGCAGACTGTACCTCGATCAACCCTATATACTCTAGTACGTTATACCTTACCAGTCCTTAGAAGGACCTTTGTGGAACTAGTAGGTTGCGATTAGCAGACTGTACCTCAGTCCCTATACTGATAAAGGACTACTGCAGCAGAAGGGCAGCAGTCAAGTATAATATTCTTTCTATATTTGGAAGAAAGAATATTATACGTGTACAACCCTATTACCATACCAGTCCTGAAAAGAACCTTTGTGGACCTAATATTAACAGCTACTGATTAAACTGACTGTCCCTCACTGCCACACACAGCTTCCTGTCTGTCCCTATTTAAACTGACAAAACACAGGCTGCTGCGACAATAACTTGAATAGCACTCAAACCTATATCCTGTACTACTTTACCATACCAGTCCTGAAAAGGACTTTTGTGGACCTAATAGTAACAGCTAATGATTAAACTGACTGTCCCTGCTGCACACAGCGTCCTGTCCCTCTCTCTACACTGACAAAAGACAGGCTGCTGCAACAATCACTAGCACAGCAGTGCCTCAAACCTATATCCTGAACTACACCTAACACCTATACCATGATACCAGTCCTTAAAAGAACTTTTGTGGACCTAATAGCTAGCAATTTGGGTCACTGAAGTCTCTCCCTGCTCCACACAGCAACCTCTCCCTATGGTGACATACGAAAGAATGTAAAATGGCCGCCGGATCGGGTCTATTTATAAGTTAGGGGGAATGTCCAAGTGTCCATGTGCTGTAATGTCTCAAATGGCTGTCCTGTACCCCATGATGGATGTGTCATCATAGGTCAAAGTTCTTTTACACAGTAAGCACAGAAGTCCGCCGGGCGAACGGCGGCAATAGTCCGCCGATCGGGCGGACGGCGAACAGCTGAAATTCACCGCGAAACGACCGCCGGGCGAACCGTTCGGCCATCCCTAATGCTTAGTACTATGTCTTCTGTGGTGAGGCCTTTTCCGATTGAACAGATGCCTAACCTGAGGCAGGAAGCCTGACCTCCTACCTGGGGCTCGGGCTATTGGCACTAACCAGCTTGTCACCAAACAGTGAGGACCCTTTAAGTGGATCCTACACCAGGCCTGCTTGGATGCTGGGTCAGCGAGCCAGGGGCACAACCACAAGGCCCGCTTGGCAGTGACCAAGGACAGTCAGGGCTGACAGGCGGATAAGGTTGATTAAAGCCTTCCCCAGGAAGGCTACCGCCAGCTTCAGCTCCTGGATTACCGAGCCCCTGGCCAGTTCTTCTGAGACTCCTCTGATCATGGAGTCTACATTCTCCATCTAGACCTCCATGGCCTTGGACATGGCCGCAAGGGCCAAGGCGGGTTTGCAAGCCATTCCGGCTGACCCGTAAATCCTTTTAAGATCTTGATATATTCTTCTCTCAAGCCCATCTTTGAAGGATACCACATTTTCCAGAGGAAGAGTGACGCGTTTAGCTAGTCGCATCAGAGCTGCGTCTACGAGGGCAGCGTTTTCCAGATATTTCACTTCCTCAGCCTTGAAGGGGTATAACCTGGAGGTTCCTTTAATTCAGAAAGGAGTGGAAAATTGGAATGTTTTTTCTCCAGATGCTTAAAGAATTTCTTCTGTTTAGCCGTGGGAGTAAAAGAGTCTTGCCACTTAAGGGCCTCTTTGACCGCTTTAATTAGTGGGGAAACCAGGGTGAAGTCGAAGCCTCTGACAAACTCATCTCCCTCCATCTCGCTATGCGCGGAATAAGGGGAGGAATCATAAGGCTGGAATGGGCCCGGATCCTCCTGGGCCTCGTCAGCCAGGGAGCCAGATAATGTGGTGGACTGGCTCTGCGTGTAAGATGTACCTCACTCTTTGAGGGATTGCACCACTCGTTTGACCAGCGTCTCCATTTGCCAGCTTTCATCATCTTTTTCCCGACCGCCTTGGCATAACAAGGGTCACATAAGGACTTGACTTCCGGGACCCAGGTCCCACAACCCCAGCAGGATCTATGATCAAAACAGCTGGTGTGGCGGTGGGTGTGGTGTTTGGAGAAGGAATGATAACATCTCCTGTGTTGGGAGGAGGAATGGGAACATCTCCTGTGTTGGGAGGAGGAATGGGAACATCTCCTGTGTTGGGAGGAGGAATGGGAACATCTCCTGTGTTGGGAGGAGGAATGGGAACATCTCCTCTGTTGTTGGGTCCTAGACAGAGAGACTGGACCTTGATGAAGAAGGTGGGCATTGCGGCCTGGCAAGGTCCCGGTCATCTTGGAAAGTAAGCGGATGGTCTAACCTGGAAGGGCTAAAAAAGGGAGAAGGGAGAATGTGACGTTTAGGGAATCAGTCCATCTGCATGTGGACCTGGCCCTCCCCTTCTCATGCCCCACATACCTAGAGCACGAGGGCTGGCTGTACGGTGGCGGTGATCTGTCCATGGCACCCTGGCGGACGAATAGGAGGTGATTCTGCAGCATTGTAGGAACACTCACACGTCCTGGAACAAAGGAGTACAAATAGCAGCACAGCTTCCCCTTTAAAAGGCATCTTAGCCCCCCTTCCCTCTTTTACCATAGCCCCAAGCTGAAGCTAACCATGAGCTGGGAACCTGGGGCCTAAGGAGGGGACACAAGCTGCCTGTAGTAATCCTTAGAGTGCCAGGGCTCTCAGGGATTCAAACATCCCCGCCGGAATGACATCACTGCCATGCCCGGACTGCGCCTGCGCAGTGGTGACCTGCTGTAGAGCGCCTGCATGGCCGCCGGTTTCCCTGCCACACCGCGCATGCGCAAAACCAATCCTTCGTATGAGGATCGCACATGCGCAGTAGCGAGCCGGAGCCGTGACCCGGAAGATGCACTTGAGTTCCAGGCGCCATAGAAGCAAAAAAAAAAAAAGAAGAAGACAGCAAGGCACATGAGGGAAAAACAAACAGGGAGCTTTTACATACAAGAACTGCTGCCATGGAGAATCTTCAGACCTGCCAGCCGTTCCACTGAGTCTGGGCATATGAAGGCCATCCCCACCACAGGACACAGGGGCATGGAGCCACGCACCTGTCCATGGCTGGGTCCTGGGCTATCTTGAAACTGACCGGCATCAACTTCCACAATCAATTTTGGACATCCGTAAACGTAAGGAGATTCAATGAGGAGGACAAAAAAAAGCTCTAGTGGTGAGCTCAAGTTTATGGGAGTGGGGTCCTATAGCATTGGAGAGGAGGCGGGGTTAACCCACACGTAGTCTGCCATGAAGTCTGTCAGGAAAAGAATGTTTACTGACATAGATGTTTTTACAAAAAAGCAATTAAAAAAAAAGTGACTCATATAAGAGAATTTGCTGGAGTGCTGTTTTGTTTGGTTAACACCCAGTTTAAACTTTTGTTAAAAGAGAACTATGGCCCAACCTTTTTTGGCCTTAGTTCTCTTTTTGTTCACAAGATGACATATAGTATGTTCTCCTGTGACAAAAAAAAACTCATGTGCATGTGGCGGGCTAGAGAATCGGAAGAGGCGGGATCCCTGTGGGGGTGGCAAAACTACGCATGTGAAGTAAAATATCATGTACAATATCCACCAAATCTGCACAAACCGCTAACAAAAAAGTCTAGTTGTATGTAAGAGTTAATAACGAGGTGCAAAGTCAGTGTGGTTTGACAACATATACCCCTCAATATCTTCGAAACCAAAGCTGCACAAACGTTTATTTTCGCAGCACAAATGAATGGCGCGTTTGTTTTTAAAATTCAGCAACATGGGGTGCAAAGTGGGCGGGTTGCAGCAACTATAACGCACAATATCTCCGCAACCAAAGTGGCACAAACGTTTATTTTTGCAGCACAAACCAACACAAAACGTAGCACAAACGAATGGTACGTTTGTTTTTAAAATTCAGCAACATGGGGTGCAAAGTGGGCAGGGTTGCAGCAACTATAAACGCACAACATCTCTGCAACCAAAGTGGCACAAACGTTTATTTTTGCAGCACAAACGAATGGCGTGTTTGTTTTTAAAATTCAGCAATGTGGGGTGCAAAGTGGGTGGGGTTTCAGCAACTATAATGCACAATATCTCCGCAACCAAAGCGGCACAAACGTTTATTTTTGCGGCACAAACCATCACAAATGCGGCACAAACGAATGGCACATTTGTTTTTAAAATTCAGCAACATGGGGTGCAAAAGTGGGCGGGGTTTCAGCAACTATAACGCACAATATCTCCGCAACCAAAGCGGCACAAATGTTTATTTTTGCAGCACATACGCAACACAGGCGAATGGCACGTTTGTTTTTAAAATTCAACAACATGGGGTGCAAAGTGGGCGGGGCTTGCATTAAATTGAATGTTTAACATCTCAGAAACTGAGCCGGCACAAACACTAATTTTTGTAGCACAAATCAGCACAAATGAATGGTATATTTTTATTCAGGTATTACAAACATGGGGTGCCAACTTCACACAGCTTTTAAAATAGATAGCCTATTTTAACCCTGGTGGATGTGTGGCTTTCAACTTATGGATCCACCACAGCTCCATTTGGAAAAGACTTTGTTCCAGTCCCCTCCCTTGGAGCTGGGGTGCATGCGATCCAAAATCAAAAATGTGATTTTTGGGAATTTACCACCATGTACTATCTTAGCGTGTCGACCGAGGGGGAGATCTGGGTTGCATACCTGCATACTTCTTATATGCCTGTATGCCCTCCTTGAGAATTTGAGTTTTGTTTTTCCGATATAAAAGCAACTGCAGTCGCCTTGTAACATATATATCACTCTAATTGTTTTGCAGTTTGCAAAATGTTTTGGACAGAAGATTTGACCAGTTGGAAGGATTGAATTTTTCTGAATGAACATAAAATTTACAAATAATTACAGGTCCCACACATGTAAGTTCCTCTATACTTACAATGGTTTTTACTTATTTCTCCTTTAAACTCACTGTTAACAACCCTATCTTTCACAGATGTGTCTCTTTTGAAAGTGAAAAGAGGTGTCGTAGGGACAAATTGTCCCAATGACAGATCAAGTGTTAGCATATGCCAGTATCTCTCTAAAATTGTTTTAGGGTTAGTGTTGTTTTTTGGTTTCTGTGAAAAGAGTAGTTTTTTTCTGGGTTGTATAGATGAGCAAGCTCTTGATGCTCCTGGGCGAGCACTGGAGCATCAAGGGGAGTCCTTACTGGAAAGGAATCAACTGCAAAGGATCACTGAATATTGAGAAAAATTTGATGTAGCAACCCTCATATCAGTGTTTGTCTATATGGGATATTATATATATTAAAGGTCTGTGTGTCTTGTTATAGAAGCACCTCATTCATCACCCTAGAGCAAAAGGAGGGGATCCTGAGTGTATGGTTTAGAGAGTAGGAGAAAAAAAAGGAATAAAGGGGTAGTATACTGCCAAAATAATCCCATGCCTATAAGAGATACTCAATATATGAACTTCATCTACTGTGATAACATATATGCCAACCAATGGGACATTAAATGCGAAATCATATCTTATGTAGGTTCACTATCCATTTGTAAATATGATTTATCCATATATTGTAAGAATTGGAGTCAACTCGATTATAATTATCAAATCATGTAGCCTAGACTAGCTGGAGAGTTGGGGGACTGGACAGACTAAACAAAGTACACACAACTTATGTACTTTGATGCAGCTGTTTTAAGCATGTGCAATATGCTCAGTGTCCTCAATTAATTAAAGTGTGAAATGGATATTTTGATGATAGGCAACTCCTATCCTCATATTGATTAGTGGTTCCAAATTAATAACTACTGCAGTAGGGAACAGACACAAAAGATACGCTCAGCATCTTTCCAAATAACCGTTCTTCCTTTCTTATGATGCATTTGAAGGCTTTTATACACATGATTACGTAGGTATCACATTAATATTACAATTGTAGGTTTATGATAACAAGGGGCGTTACATAGGCAGGCTAATTCTAATCAGGACTTGAAAGAATGTAAAACATGTACTGAAAACATTGTTAGTGCTGTGTGCACAGCGAGGGCATCATGCAATACATATAAAATAGAATACAATTATATACAGAACCTACAAATTTCCATTACAGTCTCCTCTCTTTTGATCAATATTTTGATCACTAACCATACCTGCTATCACCTTTAACCTGCAACCTCCACACGCTTAGGTGGAGGTAGTCCTGGCCAAAGAGGCAAAAACTCCATTGTGGAGAAAATAATAGCTGAGCAGCTTTTTTCATTACAAAACGACTTTTCATTGTGAAAAACAAAGACATATTTACAGAGTACTGGCTGTACACTCCTGTGGCCAGAATGGCCTTCTAGCTTAATTGCTGGTATGCTGACTTATCAGCATATGTAAACACAGACAATTCTACATAAAATGGAAGAGGTACAAAAGACAAATATGACTTCAACATGGCTAAACTACTTTTCAAATATATATATCCCTTACAATTAAAGTAATTGAATCAAAAAGTACCCTAGACTGTGATCGCAAGAGGATAACAAATCAAACACAGAGGTTTCTTTAATTTAGACATTTTTGCAGTGTCTGGTGTGGATCCAGGTGACTTTTCTTTCAAGTTTTGCAAAACTGTACATGAAATAGATGCTGTATTGAGTCTCCAAACATTTCCTTATATATAAATGTCTATTAACAATCCACAAGTCACCTGGCTTTAGTTTTAGATCCTTCCAAACTTTTAGGATCTGGAATTGGGGAGAAAACACATATATGAGTTTGTCAAAAACCTTAAAAAATCAGCAACATTCTCTGTGGGATCCGAATAGAGGAATTCAGCTGCTGAGACAAAATTTAAGCAAGTGAGTAACACACCCCCAAACCAAATCCCATAGGGAAAGAGTCCAACATCCCCCTACGGGCTTGATAAAATATAATAAAACATTCAGGCAAAAGTTTTCTAGTTTCTTACTCTACTTTGTCCGCTACATTGTAGACAGCAGGGGGTGTAAAAATAAAACCTCGAAACTTCTAGTAAGGACTCTCCTATAAAAATGATTTCCTCTGTTACTCTCTGTAGATTCTGCACTCTGTATTTAAAAACTACTTCTGATAACACTTTTTTACTGTGGCCTTTGCAGTAGCATTTGCCATTGGACATCCATAAAACATGTCCATACAAACAAAATACATACTCGTAAGATCCTGACTTGGGCATCTGGATATATCTTTTTTGTTATCTCTGGAAGGGATGTTCAGCTTTTGGTAACACCTTTGGTAACAGGTAAAACAAGAAGTGGCATGTTATAAAAACAACTGTGGTGAACCCTGGCTCTATCCCACACTCATTTACTAAGGCAGCCATAACTGCTTGTGACTGATGACACGGTCTACGTGTCAAGCTGAAGGGAAAAGAGTGTCTGGCAAACATAAATGATCACCTTTTCCAAAGTCTTGTTTCGTAAGAAGTTGCCCTCTGTGGACCACTTGTGCTTCTCGTTCTGGGGTCCTTAAAGTTGAATTATTAATCCCAGCTATACTGGGTCAGAACTAAGGTGGAATCTGTGAGTTGCACAGACCCAGCAAGTGTCCGGGGGTTGTAAATGCAGCATCCTTAGAGTTGCCTGGTCTGCTTCCATATGTGAGTTTTACTGTTAGTATGGCTACCTCAGCAAGAACCTGGAAGGCAGAAAACAGCCAAATTAACTTGGCATGCTTGATTGGCTGAAGTAAAAACAAACTTCTGACCCTTCAAATGGAACCAAAAGCTCTCTTTATCTTGACTATCTATATAAATATATACTCTTTTATAGCTCACAGGCTTTTCTAAAACATGGAGCTCTGCTTCTTGAGCGGGGTAAAAAGGATCCAATGACTCTGAATACAGGGAATCCTTCTGGGTGATAAACTTCATCCTCAGTATAAAACCAGGAATAACACTACAAAAAAGTAAATACTCGGGTCTTCAGGGAGTTTGTCCTGCACTGGGCTCACAGCAGCTGATTCCCACGTCATCAATTTAACACATGTGTTTTTTCTTTGTCTCCAGCCTCCTCCAATAGAGGCAATAAGGTGGCTGGATTCAAATGTACACATTTTTCATTGTTAGATTTGTACACAAACACACAAAACAAATTCATATTTTGAACCTTTCATTAGACAAACACTTAGTTATATATTTGCTGTGCAGAATGTCGGACTATTAAAAATTAAATATTCAACCAAAATAATATCTGTAACTTTGTCTAATAGCAACTTTCCATAAAGTTACAGCTCTGACATATCGGGGTGAACCCTTGATTACTGGGTCCAGCTTGCATAAATATAACAATGGCTTTTTCCTATCATGCTGTTTGTGTAAGAACTCCAGTTTCATGTTTCAAAAAGACAACTTTTTCCTGGCAATATTATAATAAATGATAAGAATACCCTGCAGTCATGCAGAGATGTCCATAAATCCAAAATATTCTTCTACTTATACCCACTGCACTTACAAGAAAAAGGGGCACACCATTTCACAATCCACACATTCTGCTTTGGATTTCAAAAATAAAAATACATAAAAACAAAAGGACCAACAATATCTATGACGGACCAGAAAGTACTTGGCCATCAAAAACTATAAACCAACTGGCTGCAAGGCAGCATCTATCCTAACAGGGTGTGTGGACTTGATGTGATGGGTCTGTTATATTTAAATGTTATTACTCTCACATCATGGACCGCACATTAAGTTATTATCAGACTTTAAGATTTCATTTCTGTAGAAAAACTTCCTTATGTATCCCATTCATCTTGGCTTTGTTAAACATTATTGCAGCTGTATTCAAATTAACAACCTCATCTTAATTTTTTTCCTCTTTCCACTCAATAAATGTAAAATTACAAAATTGTTATCTTAATCTAAACGAATTCCATTTTTACCAATTTCCCCATTAACCTGGATTTCATTTCCAACCAAAGGTTGTCTAAACCAGTTTCAATATATCTATATTTATTAATAAAATTGTTAAACTCATATTAGAAATTAATACTCATATGATAATTTCAATATCACACACTAATATATATGCACAGATAAATGTCCTTAAAGGGGGACATATTACTTCATTTTACTCAATTTCTCTCTTTTTTTTTTTTTGCACTGTTTCCACTATCACAGGATATTAAATTTGTGTAAGACACGGTTAATTTGTAACCTTTATTTTACCATGTTTGGAAAACAGATTAAAAAATAATTGTGATCACATTGTTTATCATTAGATTCGTTAACCCGGCACATTTTGTTATAAATGTTTTGTCTAAAAAACTGAAATTGGCTTGGTGTCTTTCCAGCTTATCACCAACTCTCATCCCAGCTACATTCTTTCAGGAGAGCACAAAGAAGGGGGTCACATTTGCGTACATGACACACACAAGTGATAGAACTAAAGGTTCCAGCATTCACAAACATACACAAGTATCGCTCTAAAATCGCTTACATTCCTTTCATTTGTACACAACACATGCATATCATTCTCTCACTGTCTTTTAACGCTTTTTAATACTCCCTTGCTTACATTTCTGCTTTCTTTATTTTGTTCTGATATCCTTTGCATCCAATGTATTGCAATTCCATACTTCACATACTGTACCTTCTATGATCAGACGGGCAGCTATAGTGCTCATCCCATCTTCCCTCTCTGACAACATATAGAGCATTCTGTTTTAACTCTCATTACTGTTTCTTGACTTTACTAGTTGTAGTGCCTGACCCCAAATTCATCCCACAACTTAACATCAAAAAGTCCTTTTCTGTCTAGTGTTAAATGTCACTCTTGATCCATCCTGCTCACATAGATAGCTTTTTCTCTAGCTGTATACTCTGCATGATTCTTTGTCCCTGTGGACTTTGGTGGAAAACCCAGTTACCCTTTGTGGATCCCTGTCCACTTTAACCATTAATCTAGGGGCTCAGTATAGGCGGAACCGCACCTTCGGTTCATATATAGCGCTCCTCTTGCGCTGGGCATTTTTGAGGGTCTCTTACCCTTCATCCCCTTACTTAATTTAATGCCCATAATGACTGGCCAGTCTTCTCTACGTGTGCCTGTACCCTTTTGGCTCTAAACTACTTTATCTAGCAGATGTACTACATATACCTGTGAACAGCACTATTCTTCCCTTTCTCTATAACACTCTGATGGACAGTAGACAGTGACAACATAACATATAACCACTAATCAATACAGTTCGATTAAGGAGAGTAAAATAGGTACCCTTTGTCCCGAAAAATGACTTTCCGATCAAGGAAGTCTGATAACTCAAAATGTAAGCAAAAGGCTTACCTCAGCTGGCTGATTATCAGAAATTCCCGGATCGTCTCAAGCTCCTCGTTTCGGATACTCAGGGTCACCTGATAACCCCACCTGGCTGGCTTCGCCACCTGAAATGGATATTTTGATGATAGGCAACTCCTATCCTCATATTGATTAGTGGTTCCAAATTAATAACTACTGCAGTAGGGAACAGACACAAAAGATACGCTCAGCATCTTTCCAAATAACCGTTCTTCCTTTCTTATGATGCATTTGAAGGCTTTTATACACATGATTACGTAGGTATCACATTAATATTACAATTGTAGGTTTATGATAACAAGGGGCGTTACATAGGCAGGCTAATTCTAATCAGGACTTGAAAGAATGTAAAACATGTACTGAAAACATTGTTAGTGCTGTGTGCACAGCGAGGGCATCATGCAATACATATAAAATAGAATACAATTATATACAGAACCTACAAATTTCCATTACAGTCTCCTCTCTTTTGATCAATATTTTGATCATTAACCATACCTGCTATCACCTTTAACCTGCAACCTCCACACGCTTAGGTGGAGGTAGTCCTGGCCAAAGAGGCAAAAACTCCATTGTGGAGAAAATAATAGCTGAGCAGCTTTTTTCATTACAAAACGACTTTTCATTGTGAAAAACAAAGACATATTTACAGAGTACTGGCTGTACACTCCTGTGGCCAGAATGGCCTTCTAGCTTAATTGCTGGTATGCTGACTTATCAGCATATGTAAACACAGACAATTCTACATAAAATGGAAGAGGTACAAAAGACAAATATGACTTCAACATGGCTAAACTACTTTTCATATATATATATCCCTTACAATTAAAGTAATTGAATCAAAAAGTACCCTAGACTGTGATCGCAAGAGGATAACAAATCAAACACAGAGGTTTCTTTAATTTAGACATTTTTGCAGTGTCTGGTGTGGATCCAGGTGACTTTTCTTTCAAGTTTTGCAAAACTGTACATGAAATAGATGCTGTATTGAGTCTCCAAACATTTCCTTATATATAAATGTCTATTAACAATCCACAAGTCACCTGGCTTTAGTTTTAGATCCTTCCAAACTTTTAGGATCTGGAATTGGGGAGAAAACACATATATGAGTTTGTCAAAAACCTTAAAAAATCAGCAACATTCTCTGTGGGATCCGAATAGAGGAATTCAGCTGCTGAGACAAAATTTAAGCAAGTGAGTAACACACCCCCAAACCAAATCCCATAGGGAAAGAGTCCAACATCCCCCTACGGGCTTGATAAAATATAATAAAACATTCAGGCAAAAGTTTTCTAGTTTCTTACTCTACTTTGTCCGCTACATTGTAGACAGCAGGGGGTGTAAAAATAAAACCTCGAAACTTCTAGTAAGGACTCTCCTATAAAAATGATTTCCTCTGTTACTCTCTGTAGATTCTGCACTCTGTATTTAAAAACTACTTCTGATAACACTTTTTTACTGTGGCCTTTGCAGTAGCATTTGCCATTGGACATCCATAAAACATGTCCATACAAACAAAATACATACTCGTAAGATCCTGACTTGGGCATCTGGATATATCTTTTTTGTTATCTCTGGAAGGGATGTTCAGCTTTTGGTAACACCTTTAGTAACAGGTAAAACAAGAAGTGGCATGTTATAAAAACAACTGTGGTGAACCCTGGCTCTATCCCACACTCATTTACTAAGGCAGCCATAACTGCTTGTGACTGATGACACGGTCTACGTGTCAAGCTGAAGGGAAAAGAGTGTCTGGCAAACATAAATGATCACCTTTTCCAAAGTCTTGTTTCGTAAGAAGTTGCCCTCTGTGGACCACTTGTGCTTCTCGTTCTGGGGTCCTTAAAGTTGAATTATTAATCCCAGCTATACTGGGTCAGAACTAAGGTGGAATCTGTGAGTTGCACAGACCCAGCAAGTGTCCGGGGGTTGTAAATGCAGCATCCTTAGAGTTGCCTGGTCTGCTTCCATATGTGAGTTTTACTGTTAGTATGGCTACCTCAGCAAGAACCTGGAAGGTAGAAAACAGCCAAATTAACTTGGCATGCTTGATTGGCCGAAGTAAAAACAAACTTCTGACCCTTCAAATGGAACCAAAAGCTCTCTTTATGTACTTTGATGCAGCTGTTTTAAGCATGTGCAATATGCTCAGTGTCCTCAATTAATTAAAGTGTGAAATGGATATTTTGATGATAGGCAACTCCTATCCTCATATTGATTAGTGGTTCCAAATTAATAACTACTGCAGTAGGGAACAGACACAAAAGATACGCTCAGCATCTTTCCAAATAACCGTTCTTCCTTTATTATGACGCATTTGAAGGCTTTTTTTTTTTTTTTTAAATATTCTTTATTTAAACTTCAAGGAGGTTACATAGTCCATTTACATACATTTTCATAAATACATATAAACATTCGTCGGTGCTCAGTCCCTTTTAATCTCTACCAAAAATACAATTTCCCTGGTTTACATAACTGAGAGCCCATTTCTTATTTATCTCTACTGTTTTTACGTATTCCACTTTCCCTCCTTTTATTTTAGTTTTTTTTTTTTTCCCCCCTTCCCTCCCACCCTCCGAAAAAAAAAAAAAAAAAAGAACACCCCTTCTGCTTCCAGCCCATATGATTTACTTATTCCCACTACATGGTGATCTCCTTATCTTTCCCTATTCCCCAGCAGTTTCTTTCCCTCTTCTGAAGAGAGGAAAACATTCCATCCCGCCCATATCCTGGCATATTGCTCGCTTCTGTCTTGGGCCGAGTATATTAAATCTTCCACAGCCCCCACCTTCCTCACTTTATTTGAAGGCTTTTATACACATGATTACGTAGGTATCACATTAATATTACAATTGTAGGTTTATGATAACAAGGGGCGTTACATAGGCAGGCTAATTCTAATCAGGACTTGAAAGAATGCAAAACATGTACTGAAAACATTGTTAGTGCCGTGTACACAGTGAGGGCATCATGCAATACATATAAAATAGAATACAATTATATACAGAACCTACAAATTTCCATTACAAGTGGTAGTTAGTTAACCCACTTTGACAACTTCATATAATCTTCCTTGTTTAATGGCAGGTGCCCCTGTCTCTGTGTTATATAAAAAAAATGCCTTCTTTACCTCATTTCAGAGTGTCTCCCGGCGCTCACGTGACCGACCCGCTCTCTCCATTTTACAGTTGCAGCAGGTTGGGCCGAGATTCCACCACTGACGTCAGGCGGGACGAGTGGAGGAGAGGCGATAGAGAGCTGGCTGGTCATGTGATCACTCGAAGATGCTCTGAAATTAGGTAAAGAAGACTTTTTTTTATAAAACACAGCGAAAGGAGCACCTGTCATTAGGAAACAATGAGGATTATATAGGCAATAAAAGTAATTTTAGCAGCAGAAGTGGAGGGGGGAGGCACTGACACAAGCAGACAGGCAGGAAGGGGGGGGGGGGGGAAGCACTGACACAAGCAGACAGACAGGCAGGAAGGGGAGGAGAACACAGGAGATCTGCAGATAGCGGAGGTACGTAAACTGACCAGGGTGTCAGGACTCAGCAGCCATGATAAACCGTGGTCAGTTTAGAGAGGGGAGGGCATAGCCAGTCAGGATCAGCCAGGTATTTTAGGTGATACGGGGGCCAATTGACACAGCACAAGCACTGTGCTGTATAACATGCTTTAAAGGATTAAGAATTATTAGGATTTAGGAGTAGGTTAACAAACACTTAACTTAGACAGCTCAAAGATGATTCTTTTTTTTTTTTCCAACCTTCTGGTTGAAAAAAAAAAAACACCATCTATAGGCTGTCCATGTCAAGTTTAACTAATTGAGAACACTGAGCATATTACCAAAAAAAAATAAAAAATACTTGATTCCCCCATTCACCCATCCTGCTTGATTCTTGGATTCTGAAAGTGGGGAGGGTTCCCTGCTGTTAGAATACACTGATCAGCACTGCCGAGTACAGATCAATCGAATGTCAGAAATCAGACAGCAGTAGATCGACTTCTGTACAACCACAATTCTCATACATGGATTGAACTTTCATCCAGTCCCGGCTGAACTGGCAGAATTTTGATACATATATGGCCAGTTTTAGTGTCTCTCTGGTAGTGATGTAACTAACTGAGTTAAAGTAAACGGCGTTACTTAACGCTGTAACTTTAGAGGGTAAAGAGTAATCTAACTGATTTCTCTTCCCCTCATGGTAACGCCATTCCCATTACTTGGGCGGCGTTACTGCAATTACATCTACTGCCACTAGGGGCGCAACTGATCGTCACCCGCCGCAATCCGCAGAGCGCTCCACGGCCTCGGCCTTAGGAAAGGCAGAGGCTTCGGGCCTAGCTCCGGAGCGGCGCCATACTTGGTGCACCCGTTGGCCGTTTACAATGTGATTGCACCGTCAAATACCGGAGCGATCACTTGTAAACAAACCAGCGTCATGATGACGCCGGTTCCTCTCTCCCCTCTGTGTACTGGTCTGTACAGTGGAGGGGAGAGATCGGATGGCAGCAGCGCTGTGGGCTGCATCTGTAGTGCCCACAGCGCTGTTCTATGACAATTGCAGTCACAGCCATCCCTCCATACCCTGCCAATACTCTGCAATACCCTGACAATACTCTGCAATATCCTGACAATACTCTGCAATATCCTGACAATACCCTGACAATACCCTGACGATACTCTTCCATACCTAGCCGATACTCTGCCACACCCAGCCATACTCAGCCATACTCAGTAATACCCAGGCATACTCTGCCATACTCGGTAATACCCAGCCATATTCTGCAATACTCAGTAATACCCAGCCATACCCAACCGTACCCAGCCATGCTCAGCCAATATTGCAGTGGGGGAGATGATGTGGATATTACAGTGGGGGGAGATGACGTGGATATTACAGTGGGGACTATATGGCGGTGGAATTTTCACAGGTTTTTGCAAATTCAATTATTATTTGCTGATCCAAAAAATGATCCGAGGAACGATCCGATCTGTGAGTTTGGGGGGGACAGATGTACAGAGGGGAAACAGATATATGTGTGTGTGTGGGGGGGTGACAGATGTGTAGTGGGGTACAGAGGGGGAACAGATATATGTGTGGGAGGGGAACAGACGTGAAGGGGGGTACAGAGGGGAAATAGACGTGCAGGAGGGTACAGAGGGGAAATAGACGCGCAGGGGGGTACGCACCCCTTGCTTACAGTAATACTAGACCCGCCCCTTAGAATATTAAAAAAAAGTCACAGTTACTTTGCTGAGTAACTACTTTTTCAATGTAGTAACTGAGTTACTAACGCAATTACTTTTTGGGAGAAGTAATTTGTAACTTAAACTTTTTAAAGTAAGATGACCAACACTGCTCTCTGGTTTATTTCAATAGATAATATTGCTGTATATTGTATAGGGTGATTTTTTTTTTACATTGTATCTGTGTCAGATTTTCATCCACCTGGCAGTCTGTGTTTAATACCACTGCAAGTGGACGATACCTTTGTATGCTTTAAGCTGCATACACATACATTTATTTCCGCCAGAAAAGGTCAGGCGGCGTTACGACGGACTTCCGACTGAACGGACTTGCCCACACACAAAAGGATCAAAGTCAGTTTGTTTTGAACATGATGACGTACGACAGGACTAGAAAAGGAAGTTCAATAGCCAGTAGCCAATAGCTTCCCTTGCGTTGTATTTGGTCCGTCGGACCAGCATACAGACGAATGGTTTTCCCGATAGAAATTGATTCCGTCGGACATATTTGAAACATGTTCTATTTCTAGGTCCATCTGTATTTTTGAAGAAAAAAAAGTCAGATGAAGCCCACACACGATCATAATATCCGACGGAATGATTCCGTCGAACCTTTTCTGCCAAAAAGTTTGGTCGTGTGTACGTGGTATTAGACAGCATGTGTGTTTGCTATGATTAAGGCCAAATGCCAACATATTAACACCAATGTGTTTTAGCTAACTCTGAAGATTAAATAATAAAGAGACTTTTAATGACATATCATGCCTCTGACAGAGTTTAGTGTCCAATCGGACACAAGTTCCCTCAAGATGATGCCCAGTGTACACACTGGTTCCATGCATGGCTTTCCCCCTAGAAGACAGAACAAAAGGGAAGTACTTATCTTATGATCCTTTACAGGATCATAAGATCGGGCCCCCCCCGGTGCCTGCGGTGGTCGGTATTCGTTCGGGAGCGATCCGGGATGAGGGGGCGGCCATTCATTCATGGCCACCCCCTCGCGATCGCTCCCGACGAATAGAAATGCTCCGTGACATCACTTCCTCTCCTGTAATGTAAACACAGGAGAGGAAGTGATGTAATCTCTCCTCCGTGTCGGTATTTTTCGTTCCGGCACCGAGGAGAGAGGATCGGTGAGTTGCACCAACACACCACACGTACAGTAGAACATGCCAGGCACACTCACACCCCCCCTTTACCCCCCGATCACCCCCCCAATTACCCCTGCCCCCCCCAGTCACAGTGACACCAATTGCATTTTTTTTTGCATTGGTGTCATTTGTGACTGTAATAACTGTTAGGGCAGTTAGGGTTAGCCCGCTTTAGTTCTAATGTGCCCCCCTAACCCCCCCAATAAAGGTTTAACCCCGTGATCACCCCCCCGTCGCCAGTGTCACTAAGGCTGGGTTCACATTGCAGCGGTTTATGAGAACAAATGTGATTCGCACCGCACTGCAGTGCAAATCACATCCGATCTCTGTGCGATTCGAGTTCAGCCATACAGTTAGTATGGCTGAATTCGCGCCGCACCCGCCGCAAATTCGCACGGGACCCTTTTTTTGGTCCGCAGCAGAATCGGATCGCATGGGTGTTCACACCATGCGATCCGAGTTTGCAGATCGCACTGCGATATGCGAACTGATCTGGGGGTGTCATTAACATTTCACTGACACTCCCAGCAGTTCGCATAGGGCAGTGTGAACTGCCGCCGGGAGGCATGCGATGCGGGAACCCGCCGCGGATTCGTGGCGTTCCCGCATCGCTCCAGTGTGAACCCAGCCTAATAAGCGATCATTTTTCTGATCGCTGTATTAGTGTCACAGGTGACGCTAGTTAGGCAGGTAGGTATTTAGGTTCGCCGCAACTTTTTATAGCGCCAGGGACCCCCATATACTACCGCCCCCTGATTGCCCCCTAGTTAACCCTTTCACCAGTGATCACCATATAACTGTTACAGGTGACGCTGGTTGGTTAGTTATTTTTTTATAGTTTCAGGGCACCCGCCATTTATTACCTAATAAAGGTTTAACCCCCTGATCACCCGGCGGGTGTCATTTGTGACTGTAATAACTGTTAGGGCAGTTAGGGTTAGCCCCCTTTAGTTCTAAGGTACCCCCCTAACCCCCCCAATAAAGGTTTAACCCCGTGATCACCCCCCGTCGCCAGTGTCACTAAGGCTGGGTTCACATTGCAGCGGTTTGAGAACGGATGTGATTCGCACCGCACTGCAGTGCAAATCACATCCGATCTCTGTGCGATTCGAGTTCAGCCATACAGATAGTATGGCTGAATTCGTGTCGCACCCGCCGCACCCGCCGCAAACTCGCACGGGACCCTTTTTTTGGTCCGCAGCAGAATCGGATCGCATGGGTGTTCACACCATGCGATCCGAGTTTGCAGATCGCACTGCGATATGCGAACTGATCTGGGGGTGTCATTAACATTTCACTGACACTCCCAGCAGTTCGCATAGGGCAGTGTGAACTGCCGCCGGGAGGCATGCGATGCGGGAACCCGCCGCGGATTTGTGGCGTTCCTGCATCGCTCCAGTGTGAACCCAGCCTAATAAGCGATCGTTTTTCTGATCGCTGTATTAGTGTCACAGGTGACGCTAGTTAGGCAGGTAGGTATTTAGGTTCGCCGCAGCTTTTTATAGCGCCAGGGACCCCCATATACTACCGCATAAAGCCCCCTGATTGCCCCCTAGTTAACCCTTTCACCAGTGATCACCATATAACGGTTACAGGTGACGCTGGTTGGTTAGTTATTTTTTTATAGTTTCAGGGCACCCGCCATTTATTACCTAGTCTCACTAGTGTACCCCTAAATTTAGGGGTGTCTACTTTCCAAAATGGGGTCATTTGGGGGGCGTTTGTGCCATCTTGGCATTTTATGGCCTTCAAAACTGTAACGCCCTTAGAAAGCCTGAAGGCGGTGCTTGGTTTTCGGGGCCCCGTACGCGGCTAGGCTCCCAAAAAGTCCCACATATGTGGTATCCCCGTACTCAGGAGAAGCAGCAGAATTTATTTTGGGGTGTCATTTCACATATGCCCATGGCATGCGTGAGCAATATATCATTTAGTGACAACTTTGTGAAAAAATAAAATAAAAAAAAAAGTTTGTAATTTTCCCGCAACTTGTGGCAAAATATAAAATATTCCATGGACTCAACATGCCTCTCAGCAAATAGCTTGGGGTGTCTACTTTCTAAAATGGGGTCATTTGTGGGGGTTTTGTGCCATCTTGGCATTTTATGGCCTTCAAAACTGTAATAGGTAGTGAGGAGTGAAGTCAAATATTTACGCCCTTAGAAAACCTGAAGGCGGTTCTTGGCTTTCGGGGCCCCGTACGCGGCTAGGCTCCCAAAAAATCCCACACATGTGGTATCCCCGTACTCAGGAGAAGCAGCAGAATTTATTTTGGGGTGTCATTTCACATATGCCCATAGCATGTGTGAGCAATATATAATTTAGTGACAACTTTGTGTAAAAAAAATAAATACATTTTTTTTTTGTCATTATTCAATCGCTTGAGGCAAAAAAATAAAATATTCAATGGGCTCAACATGCCACTTATCAATTTCCTTAGGGGGTCTACTTTCCAAAATGGGGTCATTTGGGGGGGTTTTGTACTGCCCTGCCATTTTAGCACCTCAAGAAATGAGATAGGCAGTCGTAAACTAAAAGCTGCGTAAATTCCAGAAAACGTACCTTAGTTTGTAGATGTGACAACTTTTGCGCAAACCAATAAATATACAGTTATTGACTTTTTTTTTACCAAAGACATGTGGCTGAATACATTTTGGCCTAAATGTATGACTAAAATTGAGTTTATTGGATTTTTCTAATAACAAAAAGTAGAAAATATAATTTTTTTTTCAAAATTTGCGGTCTTTTTCCATTTATATCGCAAAAAATAAAAATCGCAGAGGCAATCAAATACCATCAAAAGAAAGCTCTATTTGTGGGAAGAAAAGGACGCAAATTTTGTTTGGGTACAACATTGCATGACCGCGCAATTACCAGTTAAAGCAGCGCAGTGCCAAATTGTAAAAAGACCTCTGGTCATTTACCAGCAAAATGGTGCGGTCTGAAAGTGGTTAAGGAACTAAGGACATGTGGGGACATCTGGTGGTAGAAAATTAAAAATACAAGAGCTGCAAAAAAATTAGAGATAAACAATGTAACAACGTGTTACATTTGGATTTTTTGCAAATGATGGATGATGACTTGCAGAGTGAGGGGGTCATGCACACAAGTAGAAGTGAGATGCTGTGCAGTAATGTGGGTGAGTGATCCTTTCCTTGTACATATCTATAATGCCAAAGCTCCCTTGTTGTGCTAATAATTCATGAATTCATACTTACGGTACATTTAAACATGTTTTCTCACATATGCTGTTCCTGCTTGTGTCCAACAATGTTTTTTTTCCCCACTTCTCTCCTTATATAAAAGGTCCACCCCATTGAAGAAATATAGGTAGGTTATATGTTTAGCCACCAGTAGTCACTATGTAAATTTAAAATATAAACCATTGTTGGAATTGTATATGAAATATGCCCATCTATTCAGAAATAAAGCCCAAAGAGAAACTCACCAGATAAATAATTTTTCAGTTAGAAAAACTCCCAGTCATAAGGATTTGCATGTATCCTCTCTTTTTTCTTTGTCCCCCTAACATAATCTTGGTAAGAAAATCAATCGCGTATACTGGTCCTCTAGGCCGCCATGACAAAATCAAAAAGTAATTTCCACAAATGGATGAATAGGCAACTTTGGTGATCTGTGACCAAGCACTCTATTGCCCTGTACACACGGTCAGACATTCCGACGACAAAATCCGTCATATTTTTTCCAATAGATTTTGACCCAAACATCTCTTACATACACATGGTCGCACAAAATTGTCAGAAAATCCGATTGTTCAGAACGAGGTGACCTAGAACACGTACGATGGGGCTATAAAGAGGCCAGTAGCCAATAGCTTTCATCTCGTAATCTATTCTGGAGCATGCGTGGCACTTTGTGCGTCGGAATTGTCTACACACGATTGGAATTTAAACGATCGGATTTTGTTGTCGGAAAATTTTAGATCCTGCTCTCAAACTTTTTGTGTCGGAAATTCCGACGGAAAAAGTCAGATGGAGCCCACACACGATCGTAATATCCGACAACACAGTCTGATCGTACATTTTGCGTCGGAAAGTCCGGCCATGTGTACAGGGCATTCCTGCGTTCAGGGCCAGTTCACACCATAGAAACGCAGTCTGGATGCATTCCAGGTGCTTTTCTACATGCGCGTTTTTGATGCATTTTTGGTGCGTTTTTAATGCATTCCACTGCATTTTCTCCTTTTTTTCTTAACCATAAATAAGAACATGTGTATTCCGGTGCATTTTTGATGCTTTTTACAGTGTTCCAGTAGAGTCCAGTACAGGAAAAATGCGGCATGTTCTACTTTTTGTTATGGAACTGGAACACACTGGAACTGCAAGCACTGCATTGAAAACCATAAAACTTACTTTCTATGCATTTTTGATGCAGAAAAAAAAACATACTGGACCGCATGTGATGTGAACTGGCCCTAAGACCTTAGGTGAGGGCTGCCCCCAGAAAAAAAAAAAATATATGGGAATGGATTAGATGAGGTTGCCAGGGGTCTTGGAACAGAAATCAAGCTGTCCTAAGTGACTTCTTATTTCTCTAGTTTACATGATGCTAGTTAATAAACCAGTGCTGTTTAAAGCCTTACTCCAGTCAAAACATTTATTGTTATTTTAGATATAATGACTGCTAATGTTTTTTTTATTGATGATTAGGCCTCCTTATAGTATATTTCTCATCACTTACTCTCTATGTGGTGTGTGTTGGACAGGACAGGAAATCTCCCAATCAGAGACACAAACATTCGTGGCCATCATACTTAATGTATACAGTAGAGAAACTTGAAAAAAAGATCAGATTGTGCAGGCCCAAAAGAGAAGTAACTATAAAAAATATGTTAAAACCTTATATATTTCAGTACCAAAATATTAGAAGAACATTGATGTCAACATGAACATCTATAGTAAAAGTAATAGAATACAAAAGCCACATTGAACAGTTTCCTGCATAGGGTTATGTAGCGAGAGAATGAGCACTGATAGGTAGGTCCTCACATGCCCACGCATTTCGCCACTGCCTCATCAGGGCTTATGAAGAACACACAGTACCCATCTATGAAGGAAAACAATACCATTTATAATTATATTTGGATATACTGTACACATGCAGAACTGCTCCCTGGGCAGGCACCTGGGCGGTCAGAAGATACCAACCGGAGAGATAGGGTTTAAGGTATGTTAAAAAAAAAAAAAAAAAATGTATAATATTGGTCAGTGTATTAAAGTGATTGCAAAGTCTTGTTTTTTTCCCAATAAAAATAACGCTCGGGGATGACATGACCGTGACGTAAGTGGGTGCTAATTAAAGTTCAGAGGGAACATTTAGGGAGAAATGGCTTGCAGTCGCTATCTCAGCCGGAGAGAGTGACAGATCTCAGGTAGACCTATTAAGGTTGACATGGTGATGGGATGGCGACAACTCAACTAAGAATATATGGTCATGCTTATCATGTTTGTCACTAGATCATCTATACCATCACTTTCTGACTTACATATCTGTTTGACGGAATGCTGGAACTGATTGGATGGAATGTGGTTTGGTCTCAGCCACTTACCAGTAAGTTATAATCCCTACTAATATATAGATATTGGAATACTTGATGTAACAAATACTCTGATATACATAGATATCTGTTTTAGGGTAGTTAAGCAGCTGTATATGGGGCCATGGCTCTATCCTTTGCATACATTTGAACGATTTAAAGGCAAGTATAATCCTCCACAATAATACGCAATATAATGTTTCCTTACCTTTAAGATTTCCCATTTTTTATTCTATTTCTTTTACTATAGATGTTCATGTTGACATCAATGTTCTTTTAATATTTTGGTACTGCAATAAATATATAATGTTTTAACATATTTTGAATGGTTACTCCTCCTTTGGGCTTGCATAGTAGAGATGGACAAACTTCCGACGGGACGTTTCGTGAACGTGGACCGCGAACGCGGCCAAAAGTTTGCGAACCGCAAAGTTTGCGGTGGGCCCCATTGACTTTAATGGCAGGCGAACCTTAAAAACCTACAGGTCATATTTTTAGCCACAAAATACTTACTAGCTGTGCACACATAGTCCCACCACATGGACACTGGCATAACAAAAGTATGAAGTGAATCTGGGATCGACAACGACAAGCATTCTTTATTCATCTGTAAAATTTTGACAATTCAGGAGCGCATGAAGGCCATGGAGGAGAGGAAAGGTCAGGGCAGGCTATGAAGAGGGTGCAGGAGATGATCACCAGCACCGTGATAGAGAGCACTGACACCAGCACTGTGATAGAGAGCACTGACACCAGCACCGAGTTAGAGAGCACTGACACCAGCACCGAGTTAGAGAGCACTGACACCAGCACCAAGTTAGAGAGCACTGAAACCACACCAGCACCGAGATAGAGAGCACTGAGACCACACCAGCACTGAGATAGAGAGCATTGACACCACACCAACACCGTGATAGAGAGCACTGAGACCACACCAGCACCGTGATAGAGAGCACTGACACCAGCACTGAGTTAGAGAGCACTGACACCACACCAACACCGTGATAGAGAGCACTGAGACCACACCAACACTGAGATAGAGAGCACTGACACCACACCAGCACCGAGTTTGAGAGCACTGACACCAAACCAGCACCGTGATAGAGAGCACTGAGACCACACCAACACCGAGATAGAGAGCACTGACACCACACCAGCACCATGATAGAGAGCACTGACACCAGCACCGTTATAGAGAGCACTGACACCAGCACCGAGATAGAGAGCACTGACACCAGCACCGAGATAGAAAGCACTGACACCAGCACCGTGATAGAGAGCACTGACACCACACCAGCACCCACATCGAGATCACTGCCACCACACCAGCACTGAGATAGAGAGAGAGCACTGACACCAGCACCGAGATAGAGAGCACTGACAGCAGCACTGATACCAGCAACTCGCTGCGGGACCCAAAAATATGACACTGCTCAACCTCTTAAAACAGGAGGGTACCGGCATATAGTATGGTGTGCTTTTTTTGTACAAGGAAGTGAGCCAAAAGGTAGAAAAAAGGTCTGTGTGCTTGATTAAATAAATCATTTATAGAGTTATTCATATACATGGTCTACTGGTCACATGTGTTGAATTCCTCTGAGATCCATGCCTCATTCATTTTTATAAATGTCAGGTAGTCAACACTGTTGTGAGCTAGGCGAGTGAGCTTATCGGTCACGATCCCCCCTGCTGCGCTGAACGTCCTTTTGGACAGGACACTGGACGAGGGGCAAGCCAACAGTTCCATTGCAAATTGGGCAAGCTCTGGCCAGAGGTCAAGCCTGCCCACCCAGTAGTCCAGGGGTTCATCACTCCTCAGAGCGTCCACATCAGCCGTTAACCCGATGTAGTTGGACACCTGTCGGTCTAGGTGTTCCCTGATGCTGGATCCAGATGACACCTGTCGATGGGTCGGCTGAAAGAATGACCTCATATCAGAAGTCACCAACAAATCTTCAAACCGCCCTCTTCTTGCAGGCGCTGTTGGATTGGTACCCGCAACTTTTTCTCTGGGAGTGAGAATTCCTCCTCTGTAAGCGCACGCAAAAGCAGAATGCAGCAGTTGTCGAAGCAAGGTCTGTAAGTGCTCCATTCTGACAGCCCTCTGTGACGGTGGTAACATTTCCGCCATTTTGTGTTTGTACCAGGGGTCTAAGTACGTTGCCACCCAGTACTGGTCCTTGACCCTTATGCTTTTTATACAGGGGTCCCTGTTAAAACACTGGAGCATGAAGGCCCCCCATTTGCACTGGAAGCGGTGTGGTGGCCTGGCTCCTGCTCATCATCCAGGATAATGACATCCTCCTCGTTCTCTCCCCATCCACGCACAACAACAGGGATCCCAGAAAGGTTTAAAGCATGCTCTTCTTGCTCCTCCTCATCCGCCCCAGCACCATCCTCCTCTGACTCCTCTTCAGACTCCTGTTGTGATCTCTTCATCTGACTTATCTCAGACAGAATAGCCCCCCTAGCAATTCATTCAGCATTGCGACTTCCTCATCTTCTAGATTGTAAGCTCTAACAAGCAGGGCCCTCTGATCCCTCCTGTATTGATTTGTATTGTAAGTGTACTGTCTGCCCTCATATTGTAAAGCGCTGTGCAAACTGTTGGCACTATATAAATCCTGAATAATAATAATAATAATAATAATCTTCCTGCTCTTGCTCCTGCTCCTCCACGGCTTGATCAATGACACGGCGCAATGCACGCTCCATAAAGAAGGCATAAGGTACCATGTCACTGATGGCGCCATGGCTGCGACTGACCAGTTTGGTGATCTCATCAAATGGCCGTAGAAGTCTGCATGCGTCGCGCATGAGCAGCCACTGGTGCGGTGAAAAAAAACCAGCTCCCCAGAACCTGTTCTGCCGCAGAGTTCATACAGGTAGACATTAACTGCACGTTTCTGCTGGAGCAGCCTATCAAGCATATAGAAGGTTGAGTTCCATTGCGTCGGGCAATCGCAAATAAGACGCCTGACCGGCAGATTGTGTCGCCGCTGAATGTCAGCAAGGCGAGCCATGGCCATGTAAGATCTTCTGAAATGGGCCGAGATTTTCCTTGGCTGCCGCAAGATGTCCTGGACCCCAGGGTATTGGACAACGAATTGCTACATGACCAAGTTTAAGACGTGTGCCATGCATGGCACGTGCGTAATTTTGCCCTGTTTCAATGCGCTAAGCAGATTGGCACTGTTGTCACACACCACTTTACCAACTGTCAAATTGAGCGATGTTAGCCACTGATCTGCCTGTGAAAGCAAAGCTGAAAGGAGTGCAGGGCCAGTGTGGCTTTTGGCTTCCAGGCACAACAGACGCAGCACAGCATGGCAACGTCTCACCTGGCATGTCGAATAGGTTCTGGGGAGCTTTGGCAGTGCAGCGGAAGAGACGCTAGTAGCGGAAAAGGAGGAGTCAGCCGAGGAGGAGAGGGAGGAGGATGGAGTAGGAGGAGGAGGAGAAGAGGAGCCAGGCCTGCATGCAATCCGTGGCGGTAAAACCCAAATCTACACGGGTGCCATGGGTTACATGCTTGACGTCCGTCAGAAGGTTAACCCAGTGGGCAGTAAAAGTGATATACCTTCCCTGCCCGTGTTTGCTAGACCATGTGTCTGTGGACAGATGTATCTTAGCACCGACACTGTGTGCCAGAGATACATTCACTTGCCACTGAAGATGGCCATATAGCTCTGGGATGCCCTTCTGTGAGAAATACTTCCTTCCTGGGACCTTCCATTGTGGTGTTCCAATGGCCACAAATTTTCGAAAGGCCTCTGAGTCCACCAGTTTATATGGCAGTAGTTGGTGGGCTATCAGTTCTGACAAGCCAGCCGTCAACCGTTGGGCAAGAGGGTTATCCGGCGTCATCATTTTTTTACGCTCCAACATTTGGCCCACGGAAGCCTGCCTTTTTCCAGAAAAATGTGAGGATGGCATGATGGAAGGTGGAGTGGAGGACAATTGTGAGGAGAGAAGAGAAGGAGAAGTAGAAGATGAGGCTGGACGGTGAGAGCCTGGAGTGTGGCTTTGTGTGTTCCGTTGCTCCCACTGGGCTCGGTGATGGCAGCTCATGTGCCTTCTTAAGGCGGTAGTCCCTAGGTGAGTGTTGTGCCGCGTACACACGTAGCCGACTATCCAGCGGACTTAGTCTGGCGGACTTCCCGCCAGACTGTCCCTCTGACTTTCCGAACGGGCTACTTGCCCACACACGGCACTTTTTCAGCGGACTAATACGGCGTACAAAGTCCGCCGAACTATCCGCCCTACTTTTGAAATGAACGGACTCGCCCACACACGCGGAGGAAAGTCCGCTCATTTCGAGCGGGTCTCCAGGTAGGCGGGGCCCGCAAAGGAGACGTCGCTGGCCCCGGCACCTGGTATGGACTTAAAGTGGAACCCCAGCCCCGAAAAAAATCGGCGTGGGGGTCCCCCCAGGTCCACATCAGACCCTTGTCCGAGCATGCTACCCGGCCGGCCAGGAAAGGGGGGACGAGCGAGCGCCCCCCCCTCCTGAGCCGTACCAGGCCGCGTGCCCTCAACATGGGGGTGCCTTGGGGAAGGGGGGGCCGCACGTACCCCATACTCCCCATACTCATGTACCCTATACTCATTCACATAGGGTGGGGGCCGGTATCCGGGGGCCCCCTTATTAAAGGGGGCTCCCGGATTCCGATAAGCCCCTCGCCCGCAGACCCCGACAACCAACGGCCAGGGTTGTCGGGAAGAAGCCCTTGTCCTCATCAACATGGGGACAAGGTGCTTTGGGGAGCCTTCCCCAAGGCACCCCCATGTTGAGGGCACGCGGCCTGGTACGGCTCAAGAGGGGGGGGGCGCTCGCTCGTCCCCCCTTTCCTGGCCGGCCGGGTAGCATGCTCGGACAAGGGTCTGTTGTGGACCTGGGGGGACCCCCACGCCGATTCTTTTCGGCGTTGGGGTTCCCCTTTAAGTCCATACCAGGTGGCGGGGCCAGCGACGTCTCCTTCATGGGCCCCGCCTACCTGGAGACCCGCTCGAAATGAGCGGACTTTTCTCCGGGCGGGAAAAGTCTGTTCATTTCAAAAGTACGGTGGACTGGCACACACACGGCCAGATTGTCCGCCGAAATGCAAGTCCGGCGGGAAGATTGGAGTGCAAAACTACTTTCTAAGTCCGCCGTACTTTCGGGTCAAAAAAGTATGTCGGAGGCTACACACGGGGGAGTTGTCCGGCGGACTTCAGTTTGCCGGACTTTTCTACCCGATTGTTTGATCGTGTGTACGCAGCATTGGGCTTACCGCGACTTATGCGTTGACTGCAAAGATTGCAGATGGCAACACTATTGTCAGCAACGGACACGCTAAAAAAAGCCCACACTGCGGAGCCATGTGCCGGCGTCCTGGGAGCGCCAGATGTGACCGTACATGGTTGATGCCTCGCTCCTGATACATTAGCAGTCTGCTTTGTCCCTCCTGTGCAATCTAATTTCCGCCTGCTTCTCCTCCCTATCTGCTGGTCCATATCTCCCTCTGAACTCCCCTCCTCTTCCTCTTTTGTGGGCACCCACGTGACATCAATAGACACGTCACCTTCCCCACCACTATAATTACAGATCTCGGAGTAGGCAGCAACACCGGGGACCAACCTCCTCCTTGGGCTGATCTGGGTACTGTCGTCAGACTGCTAAGTGGTGGTTGTTGCTACTTCCTCTTCCAGATCCAATGGCAAGAGTGGCTGCGCATCGGAAATGTCTTGATATGGATCGGAAAATAACTACTGTGACTCAAGCGGAAGGTATATGGTGGTGTTGGTGGTAGTGTTTTTGGGGGTGCACACAGCAGAGAGTGAAGAGGGTGCAGATCGAGAGGATGAGGAGGGTGCAGAAGAGTAAGGCTGAGTGAGCCACTCAACCAAGTCTGGTGCGTCCTTTGACGTAATTGCACGCACCTTCTGCAATTTGCCACTTTGGCTCAAGCCTGTTGCTCCTGCCCTACCCCTACCACCCCTGCGGAAGGGCCTGCCTCTTCCTCTGCCTGTCATTTTTTAAATGACCCTGTGACAAAAGTCTCTAGAGAAGTGCAGTATGTATGTGGAAGAAGGTATATAACACCCCGCTTCAATCTGTCGTTGTTGGGGGCCACTGGTCTATCACACCTGTTATAATACTTTTTTTTTATTGCGTTTGTCACTCTTTGTAGTATCGCTGCAGAACCACTCAGCAGTCACAATGCTGCACATTGGAAAGGCACTATACTATGCTTTCTATATGTGCAAGTATTTTATACATGTATTACACACCTATATACTGCACACCAAATAGTACACCTATACCAGTCCTTAAAAGGACCTTTGTGGACATAGTAGCTAGTGATTTGCAGACTGTCCCTCAGTCCCTACACTGATAAAATACAGCTGCAGAATCGGGCAGCAATCTGCAGCACAGCAGTGCACCACAACCCTATATATTGTGCACCTATACCAGTCCTTAAAAAGGACCTTTGTGGACCTAGTAGCTAGTGATTTGCAGACTGTCCCTCAGTCCCTACACTGATAAAAGACAGCTTCAGAATCGGGCAGCAATCACCAGCATGGCAGTCAGCAGCAGTGCACCACAACCCTATATACTGTACACCTATACCAGTCCTTAAAAGGACCTTTGTGGACCTAATAGTAATAGCTAGTGATTAAACTGACTGTCCCTGCTCCACACAGCGCCCTGTCCCTACACTGACAAAAGACAGCTGCAGAATCAGTCAGCAGTGCACTCAGCAATCACCAGCACAGCAGTGCACCGAACCCTATATACTGTACTACACCTATACCAGAAACGCTATGTAAAAAAAATCTTTTGAGTAAAGTTGGACTTTTTTTTTTTTATTCTCCAATAGCTCTGTGATGTAGAATGATAAATTCAACAAAAATTCTCACATTTTCCATTCGGTAATGTACTTTGGTTTCATTTGCAGCACCAATTTACAGGTCTTTTAGCAGTGATTACAGTATATACGCTGTAATAATTATCTTTTTTGTTCAATAGATGGCAGCATTGCTACAAAAAAATCCCAATGTACAATCCCAGTAGTATTGTATTTAAAGTGGTACTAAAAGACCCCTCTAATTATGTTGTGTTTAAATTAGAAAATCATTTAACCCTTTAAAATGTGCCTGAAATCTGGCTCTCTGAAATCTTCCAACAGTCCATTATACTGTAGGATTCTTATAATGGATATGTAGAAATCACTAATAAAGAATGTTTAAGGTGCTGTGATGGAGAGATATTTCTTAGAGGAGAGTACAGGGAAGCAGCAAGGTTACAAAATCTAATGGCAGTGCCACCTATATGGCTATAGAGTGTGGCAAATGTATGTGAATAATAAAATATATATATATATAATATAATATATATATTTATTAAAACAGCTCACATGCATTTTAATTGTTGATATAGCTTGTGAACTGGACTGATCTCAGATTTATGTTGCAATAAGGAAAATACAATAGATTATTTTATTGTACTGGCCATGGAGCAGGTGACTTTATGAACTGATTGCTTCTCTGTAGTTTCCAGTTTGGACCTTGGATGTGTGTGATGAATGTAAATGTTTAGCTGGACACATTACTTTAAAAAGACCAAACTTTCATGAACACCATTCGTTTTGGTCCAGAGAAAGTGAAAACATAGACTTCCTGACTTAATATTGATTCATCAAAAGAAAAACAAAAACAAAAAAATCCAGACAGACAAAGGTAGAGCAATTCCCCGGGTCACATATTTCCATATTATCTTTTATCCAGTGTTTTATTTTATGTATTTGTTTTACCCTTATAGGCTAAGGCCTTGTTCACATAGAGCCTATCACTGCGTGCCCCATGTGAGGGCAATGTTTACCCAAGGGGTGATGTATGGGAGTTCCATGCATGCCAGTGCTGTCATTGATGTCAATTGGGACGCAGCAGCTGCACAGACACCTTTTTTTTTATATAGATAAAAAATAAGGCATTACAGATCATGTAGCATTTACAAAGATAGAATAAGAGACAGTCGTTCCAATCATAACAAGGCAAAATAAAAGATACATTTGAACCAAACAGTTAAGCCCCATACACACTATCAGATTTTCTGCTGATTTTTGTCTTCAGATTTACCAAAACCATGTAGTGCAAGGGCCTGCCTGGTTGCTTATAAATTGAAAATCCTAAGGTTTGACCTCATATTATATGATTTTGGTAAATCTGAAGGAAAAAAAAGCAGAAAAAACTGAGGAGTGTGTATGGGGCTTAACCACTTAACAACCGGCCCATAGCCGATTAATGGCGGTTGTTTAACTCTGAGAGGCCTTTAATTAACGGCCTCGCAGAATTCCGCTCTCGCACGCCCCCCGGGGGCGCGCACTCGAGAGCATCCGTGACCGCCGGGTTCACAGGACCCGGCGCATCATGCATCACGGTAAACGGAGGCTCTTCACGCCCGTTTACCACGTGATCGCTCCGTAAAATGAAGGAGCGATCACTTGTAAACAAACCGCCGGTTCCCCCCCTCACCTCTCTGTACCTATCGGTATAGCGGAGGGGGAAGAGATCGGTGTCAGCAGCGCCGTGGGCTGCATCTGCAATGCCCACATCGCTGCTCACTGAATTTAACCCCTCAATTCCCTGCCAATACTCTGCAATACCCAATACCATGCCAATACTCAGCAATACCCTGCCAATACCCTGCAATGCCCTGCCAATACCCTGCCAATACCCAATACTCTGCTATACCCTGCCAATACGCAGCAATACCCAATACCCTGCCAATACTCAGTAATACCCTGCCAATACTCTGCAATACCCTGCCAATACCCTGCCATACCCAATACCCTGCCAATACTCGGCAATACCCAATACCCTGCCAATACTCTGCCATACCCTGCCAATATCCTGCCAATACTCTGCAATACCCAATACCCTGCCAATACTCTGCAATACCCTGCCATTTTTTTTATTTTTTTTTATTTTAAGATTCCCAGCCTAGAGGTGAGATGTGGGGTCTTATTGACCCCATATCTCACTGTAAAGAGGACCTGTCATGCCTATTCCTGTTACAAGGGATGTTTACATTCCTTGTGATAGGAATAAAAGTGATCGAAAAATTTATTTTTGGGGAAAAAAAATGTCAAACTAAAATAAAAAGTAAAATGAACAATAAAAAAGAAAAAAAATGTTAAAGCGCCCCTGTCCGCATGTGCTCGCATGCAGAAGCAAACGCATACGTAAGTCCCGCCCACATATGAAAACGGTGTTCAAAGCACACATGTGAGGTATTGCTGCAAATGTTAGAGTGAGAGCAATAATTTTGGCCCTAGACCTCCTCTGTAACTCAAAACATGTAACCAGTAAAAAAAATTCAAAGCGTCAACTATGGGGATTTTTAAGTAGCGACGTTTGGCGCCATTCCACGAGCGTGTGCAATTTTGAAGGGTGACATGTTAGGTATCTATTTACTCAGTGTAACTTCACCTTTCACATTATGCAAAAATGTGGGGCTAACTTTACTGTTTTTTGTTTTTTTAAGCACAAAACTGTTGTTTTTTAAAAAATAAACGTGTTAGGATATTGCTGCGCAAATACCGTGCATGATAAAAAGTTACAACGACCACCATTGTATTCTCCAGGGTCTTTGCTAAAAAAAAACATATATAATGTTTTGGGTTCTATGTAATTTTCTAGCAAATAAATGATGATTTTTACATGTAGGAGAGAAATGTCAGAATTGTCCTGGGTGCTCCAGAACACCTGATGGCGCTCTATGCATGTTGGGCCTCTGTATGTGGCCACACTGTGTAAAAGTCTCACACATGTGGTATCGCTATACTCGGGAGTAATAGCAGAATGTGTTTTGGGGTGTAGTTTGTGGTATACATATGCTGTGTGTGAGAAATAACCTGATAATATGACAATTTTGTGAGAAAAAAAAAAAAAGGAAAAAAAAAATCTTGATTTTGCAAAGAATTGTGGGAAAAAATTACACCTTCAAAAACCTCACCATGCCTCTTACTAAATACCTTGGAATATCTTCTTTCCAAAAAAGGGTCATTTGGGGGTATTTGTACTTTTCTGGCATGTTAGGGTCTCAAGAAATTAGATAGGCCGTCAGTCCTTCGGGTGTGATCAATTTTCAGATATTGGCACCATAGCTTGTGGACTCTAACTTTCACAAAGACCAAATAATATCCACCAATTTGTACTTATTTTTACCAAAGATATGTAGTAGCATAAATGTTGGCCAAAATTTATGAAGAAAAATTACTTAATAATTACTCTGCTAAATTTTATAACAGAAACTAAGAAAAATTCATATTTTTTTTTACAGAATTTTCGGTCTTTTTTCTTTTATAGCACAAAAAATAAAAAACCCAGCGGTGATTAAATACCACCAAAAGAAAGCTCTATTTGTGTGAAAAAAAGGACAAAAATTTCATATGGGTACAGTGTTGCATGACTGAGTAATTGTCATTCAAAATGTGAGAGCACCGAAAGCTGAAAATTGGTCTGGTTATTAAGGGTGTTTAAGTGCCCAGTGGTCATGTGGTTAAGCAGCTCTTTTCTGCAATTTACAAAGAATTTATTTTATTTTATTTTCTTTCTCATGTCAAATCATAAGGTCAAAATCAGAAACGGAGCAGCTAAATCAACTGGTGGGTACAAAAAGCTAAACCCCATTAATAGGGGAATGATCAGTGCTTAGAACTGTAGGAGCCTGTCCATCACCAACTCTGGAGGGACCAGACTAGGGGTGTCTATGAGATCAAATGTACCCATCGCATTATGATGGCATTAGGCAAGTTTCCTCAGTAGGAGGGAGTTAACATATTCTACCCACTGCTTTCTAGTAAGTGTAGTAGATGACATCCAGTACCTAACAATTAGGTTTCTGGCTAAATACAGGAGACAAGTTATCAGTGGCGGCTGGTGTTTTTTGTTTTTTTTATTTGGGGGGGGGGGCGGCAAACAACTATCCCCTGCGTGGTCAGTCATCCAGCCCTGCACTTACCCCATCTAGGTTGTGGGCGGCGGCTTCCATCGCATCTCCTCCTCCTCTGCAACACGGTGGCTTCCACCGTGTATCTCCTCCTAGGCGTCCAATAGGATCGCTTGTTCTTTTGGCAAATCGGGTGATGGGTTTCTCCTTCTTGATTGTCCAGAAGGAGAATCAGTGTGACAACAGCGAATATTCAATCGCTATTGTCACACAACTGGGTGGGCTCAGGGCACAGTGCTCTGCGTCCCAAGCCCACCCTTTTTTTAAGACTATTAATGCCTCTGGCTCTAATTATGTGCTTAAAAATAAAAAAAATATCGACTTGAATCCATGCGTCCTGCATGTATAGGAGGGCGGCGCCCCTGCACCCCTTATGGACAGGCCGCCACTGTGAGTTATAATAATATAAGTACCCGATTGATACATTTCAGCATTCAGTGCCCCTAGTAAGCACACTAACGGGTTGTTAGGAATAGGAACTTGGACATGAGTAGAAATGGTATGCAGGACCTCGGTCCAATAGTGTGTGAGTTTTGGACAATGCCAGATCATGTATATAAAAATCACCTCTATGTATATTACATTTAGGGCAGACGAGTGTATCTCTTACCCCAATCACTGCTCCCAATTTGAGATCTGCGTGGATGCATGGAACTGTGCACCTGCATGGTTGTCAAATTGGGAGTAGCAGCTGTGTCCTTGCAGCCGCTGCATCCCAATTGACATAAATGTGACCACCTGCACAGAGATGCACAGAACACATAAATAATAAATATAATAAAAAAACTGGATACCATGTCCCTGTGCATGTTTAACACAACCCTCACATGGGGCATGTATTCATACGCCCTATGTAAACAAGGTCTAAAGCATTCACCATCTACTCATTCCCCAGCACTAATTAAAATGACCCAGAGGTCAGTGTCTGGAAACATTGCTGCTTCACTGCACCAGCTGATGCATGTATTCTACTGTTTGCATGGGTCAAATACCCGTCT
The DNA here is from genome assembly GCF_037356315.1 of Lithobates pipiens. Taxonomy (NCBI): domain Eukaryota; kingdom Metazoa; phylum Chordata; class Amphibia; order Anura; family Ranidae; genus Lithobates; species Lithobates pipiens. Next base: position 406,499,424 of record NW_027507718.1, read on the forward strand.
ACCTTCACCTGGAGTGGTTCCTTCTGCTGGCTCATAAGTCCTGTAGTGACATACCAGCTGGTGGGAGAAAGCACAGCATATAGCAGGGTAAAAGATATTGCGTGAACCCAGGAGTGTGGAATAGTTGACTGCTGAGAAACATAGGTATACCAACCCTTTGTGCGCACTTCAACCCCTTTTAATGTGGACCTTGCCTTCTACAAAATAAAACTTGACACAGACTTTGCTGGAACAGTAAGGTCACAGCTTTATTGCATTCAAATCCATCAATTTAATAAACCACTCAATAAAACATAATGAAACATCAACCCAAGGAATTGATATTTTACACATAGCGACATGACAATTTATACATAGTAAGATTGGTCCAGCTTATGTAACTGGTATGGATATACCATACCCATACCTCCCAACTGTCCCTGATTTGGAGCAATGTCCCTCTGTCCCTCATTCCTCCTCATTTGTCCCTCATTTTGGTCTGATCTATATAGATGTATATAAAATGCACTTTTTTATCTATCAAAAAGTGTTTCCCAGAGCTAAACCTTTCATCTGGTTTCTAAATTGCTGCATTTGTAAATTCCAAAAGCCAATATAAAGGAATAGTAGTGGTAAAAAAGCACTTGTGGGTTTAACCAATCTTGCTTTTTTGTAAAATTCTCCTTTAAGGGGGTGTGTCCTATGCCTGCATATGTTTGCTGATAGGTGTCCCTCATTCCCATCTCAATAAGTTGGGAGGTATGCATACCTAGGCAATCCTCCTGAAAGCTGGATTGTCACTCCAGTGATCTTCACTTGCTTATGGACTTAAGCAGCTGCCCTGCTCCACTCTGAACACAGAAGGTTTGTTTCTCGGGGAACGGCACCCGCGAGAGTCATGTCAACGCCTCTCCACCCTATCCAATCAGGGAATGCTTTGCATGAATTCAGTAAATGCAAAGCATGCTCTAGATGGCACCCGTGCCAAGCAGCCACCCTCCTGTGTTCACAAAGTAGCAGGCCAGCTGCTCAGTATGAGACCCACAAGCAAGAGGAAATCACTGGCATAGCGGTGTGTACTTTAGAGATTTCCAGCTTCCAGGGGGGTCAGCCAGGTGTGGTATATACATAGCTGCATTGGTCAAGCTTGTAACAATGAATAAAATATTACTGGAATTCTTAGTGCTGGTTACAGGTATGTTGTTAGCATCCAGCGTTTCATTAAGATTGTCTAGACACCTGTCTTCACTATAAGTTCCAGACAGCCGTCCAACAACCAATCATTTGTATTGCTTACAAACCTGAATAATATACTACTTGCAAGGTAAGAAAGTGCCAACAAAGCTGTGATGAAACCTGAAATCCAGAGGGGGAGCTGAAACTTGCTTGAGGCCGGGTTCACACTGCAGCACGGAGCGGTTTACAGCAGGATTCCGGTGCATCCCCGTTCACCGCTCCAGGTCCGATTTCAGTCCAAATTTTTGGCTGAATTCAGGACCTGAAACAGACCAGATGACGCACAGGACTCTTGTGCAATTCGCACCTGAGCTGCTTTGGAGATGTGTAAACTGGCTCCATAGAGGCCGGTCACAATCACCTGACATGCGATTTGAATGCAGGGAAACCCGCATCCAAATCGCAATAGTGTAAACCCAGCCTCAAGGCTGGTTGTCTCCAAAGAGGTCAGTGACCTCACCCTTGAACCTCCACATTCTACACAGCGGCAGCTGATTGGCAGGTACAGCAGACTCAATGTCCACCGGCACCCGCCGATGCTTCGGTACACATGTAAACAAGACAGATTTTTCTCAGCACTGATCACTGTTTTAGTGTCACTGGTCCCCAAAAAGCGTCAAAAGTGAAATTTAGTGTCCAATTTGTCCACCGCAATACTGCTATAAGTTGCTGATCGGCTCCATTACTAGTAAAAAAAAAAAAAAATTCCATAGACATAGGGGGTTATTTACGATAGGCAAATCCACTTTAAGTGCACTTGGAAGTACAGTCGCTCTAAATCTAAGGGGTAAATCTGAAATTAGTGGAAGCTCTGCTGATTTTATCATCCAATCATGTGCAGGCTAAAATGCTGTTTTTTTATTTTCCTCGGATGTCCCTCTCGGATCTACAGCGACTTTACTTCCATGTGCACTTTCAGTGCAAAGTGGATTTTCCTTTAGTAAATAACCCCCATAGTTTGTAGACGCTATAACTTTTGCGCAAACCAATCAATATATGCTTATTGGGATTTTTTTTACCAAAAATTTGTAGCAGAATACATACTGACCTAAATTGATGAAGAAATTCAATTTTGTTTTAATTTTATATGTTTTATGGCAGAAAGTAAAAAATATTGTTTATTTTTTAAAGATTTTAATTTTTTCTTGTTTATAGCGCAAAAAATAAAAACCGCAGGGGCTATCAAATACCACCAAAAGAAAGCTCTATTTGTGGGGAAAAAGGGACATAAATTCTATATGGGTACAACGTCGCACAACCGCGCAATTGTCAGTTAAATTAACGCAGTGCCGTATTGCAAAAAACGGCTTTGCCGTGAAGAGGGGTAAATCTTCTGGAGGTCAAGTGGTTAGAAACCCTTTTATGAGAGTTCAAGACTGCGGCTTACTGTGGAGGAAGTAAATATATTATCTGTGGATAAGAAGACACTTTTCAGACAATGAGACATTTTGGTTCGTACATTTTTGTCTGCGGAGTTCTTTGACTGTCCCTGTTCCTGTTTCTGTTTATCAAGTTCACTGAAGCCCAAATAACAATCTCTTAAAATGGCATCGCAAAACCTGATTGTCTTGGTGACAAACCAGTTTGGTGACAAAAGTGTGCCTTTTCCTGTGGTGGAAGATTAGTTGTTTTATCTGCTAGTCATGTCCAACAAAACATGACAAATTATTCTTCTTCCTGTGTTCTTATGTTTAGTATTTTTTCCTTTGGTTGTTTATTAAAAAAAAACATTTGTTGTCTTTGTCCAAAAGGGATTTTGTGGACAATATACTATTTAGAGCTCATTTACTAAAGTGTTTAGGACAAGATGTTTGGTGAACCATAAAGAAAATATAAACTGGCTTTCATTCAGCGAAGTTAGTCATAGATGACAAGTATTTATTATGAAATGTAGGCATACAGGTGTGCCCTGAGTGGTGATGACAATGCCAACCACAGCCCATACCAAAGCTGGTCTTAGTAATGTCTGACCAGGGAACAGCGCACAGCTTTAGTTTATGCACACTGTTCAGATGTGGTTTGAGTGCTTTCATTCACAATCCTTCTCCATGTCTCCTCAATAGTACAGTACTGGATTTATTGATAACACATATTGGGGGAGATTCACTAAAGCTGCAGCACACAGGATCTGGTGCGGCTCTGCATAGTGACCAGTCAGCATCTAGGTTTTATTGTCAAAGCTTAATTGAACAAGCTGAAGGTAGAAGCCGATTGGTTCCAATGCACAGCTGCATCAGTTTTTGCATGGTCCAGTTTTAGTAAATCCCACCCCCCAATGACTCTGATGTGGTATGTGTCAATGGTGCTTCAGAAGCAGTGTACAGTAAACTAAAGGCAAATAGGCTGTTCACTTTGCAAGGGAATTTGCGCCAGAGGTTGATAATGAGATGAAGCTTTGCCGACTTCCATCATCCAATCATGTGCTCGCAAAAATATATATATATTTTTTTTTTTTTACTTGCACGCAATTTGGTATTCATTGCAGGGTGAGATTTCACCATATTCATTCAGGTCTGGGGAAAATTCCCATTGCCTTTAGTAAATCAACTCCATTGTGTTTGCTTTGCTAGTATTGCCTTATATTGTACTTAGTACCAAATATAAAGCACAGAAATGCTGGATTCTCCACATACGTGACACAGACACTAAGATAAATATTAAACAGAATGTAACATATATTAAAGTAACAAACTATTCTTAAGGACACACAATGATTGTTGTAAGCATGTCAGGCATAGGGGTTGCTTTAGTGCAAAATCGGGTGCAGCTTTGCATGGTAGCCAATAAGGTTCTAACTTCAAGAGGGATTCCACCAAAAAAAAAAATATTAAAAGCCAGCAGCTATAAATACTACAGCTGCTGACTTTTAATAAATGGACACTCACCTGTCCCGGGTTCCAGCGATGCCGGCAGCCGAGGCTGATCGATCGCTCGGCCCTCGGCTGCTGCCGCCACCATTCTAGGTGAGGGAATCAGGAAGTGAAGCGAATCGGCTTCACTTCCCGGTTCCCTACTGCGCATGCGCGAGTTGCGCCGCGCAATAGGAAATCTCCGTGCTGTCACTGGGACCCGTGTGTGTCCCAGCAGACAGCGCGGCAGGGCAGGAAATGGTGTAGACTCCCATGGGAGTCTATGCCCGGAAGTGGGTGTAAATACCTGTCTTTGACAGGTATCTTCACCCCCCTCCCCCCTGAAAGGTGTCAATTGTGACACCGGAGGGGGGGAGGGATCCGATCAGCGGAGGTTCCACTTTAGGGTGGAATCCCGCTTTCAGTTCAATTAAGCTTGACAAAAAAAATCAAAAACAAACTGGAAGCAGATTGGTTTCTATTCAGAGCTGCACCAGATTTTGCACTTTCCAGTTTCAGTAAATCAACCCCAGAGAATGACGGCACTCAGACCAATGTTCTTTAATAGTGACTGTCCCATCCTCCCAAAAAAAAACAAAAAAAAAAACATTGTGCCAACTGTGTTGGAGAAGCACCAACAAGTGTCTGAGATAGTGTGGTCTATTTTGTGCAGCACATGAAGTAGGGCACCTTGTACCAACTGGACAGTATCTTATATCCCATTTCTTGGTACGTGTTAGCAATGAACGATTTATGGGACAGATCAATATATTGTCAGGTTGTTGGGCTATGAATTTAGTCTCAAAGATAGATTCCCTTAGTTGTATGAAGGCATGTAGAAATCCTTAGCTGGCGAGGACAGTAAGTTATGGAAGGGCGAGAATGTATGTCTAGATGGTTCACTCTTCTTACAGAGCAATTCAAATGACATCATTGAGTGGGGGGGGGGGGTAGAGTTGGATTTTGCGAACGTCTGTAGATAGACTTTTGCAGCTCCCTGCAGCTCAGGCTAAGGGTAGGTCAGAAAGAAGAGCCACTTCGTCTTGGGATGGTATGTTGCCTGGTGGCATAAGATCCAACAGTCGGGTTTTACCTGCCAGGCTCAAGTGCCTAAGATTTTTATTAGTAAGGCTATGGGCGAAGTCTGGGTTCCCTATGATAGGTGACAGGGGAAATATATGGAGAGGGAGACTAGTGGAGTGAAAGTTGGCTCTGGAAGTTTGAATGGAGCTTTCAATCATTGGGTGTGTCTGTATACCAGAGGGCAACTGGGACATAAGCAAGGGTAATCGATAAATAGGAACGGAGGAGTCTTCGGTTTCCATAAGTACACACTGCTTGGAACCCCCATTGCAGTGCCAATCTACAACTCTTGAAAGATGTTCAGATTTGTAGTAACGGGCTACTTTACGGGATGCCAACACCTCCTTCATCCTTAGGAAGGGATAGGAGCTGCATGCAGAGGCGTATCTAGTGATAATGGTGCCTATGGCAAGCACTGAAACTGTGCCCCTGTCTACATTCAGTGAAAGTTCATGTACTGCAAAGTTTACAGTATGTGAACTTTTACTGAATGTGGACTGTTTAATGAGCTTGTTACACAAATCACTTTATTTATGATATCCATTTATTTAATCCATATTGAGCACTATATTTGATTGATTGCTTCTGCTTGGCACACATGTGTGCCAGGCCCAAGCAGAAGCAAGCAGCCAAATATAGTGCTCCTCAAAATGGATTCAATAAACATGCATAGCCATAGAGCTCATAAATAAAGTGTAATAAAGTGATTTGTGCAGTACAACAGCAGGTACTACTTTTAAGTAGACTGCGGATGTGACTACAGGAGATGACCAGACTGCAGATGCAATTACAGGAGATGATCAGACTGCAGATTCGTCTACAGGAGATGACCAGACTGTGGCTAGGACTACAGGAGATGACCAAACTGCGGATGTGACTACAGGAGATGACCAAACTGTGGATGCAATTACAGGAGCTGACCAGACTGCGGATTCGTCTACAGGAGATGACCAGACTGCGGCTTTGACTACAGGAGATGACCAAACTGCGAATGCTGCGACTACAAGAGATGACCAGACTGTGGCTATGACTACAGGAGATGACCAGACTGTGGCTATGACTACAGGAGATGACCAGACTGTGGCTATGACTACAGGAGATGACCAGACTGTGGCTATGACTACAGGAGATGACCAGACTGCGGCTAGGACTACAGGAGATGACCAGACTGCGGCTAGGACTACAGGAGATGACCAGACTGCGGCTAGGACTACAGGAGATGACCAGATTGTGAATGCGACTACAGGAGATGACCAGACTGTGGCTTTGACTACAGGAGATGACCAGACTGCAAATGGGACTACAGGAGATGACCAGACTGAAATTGCGACTACAGATGACCAGACTGCGGATGTGACTACTTTGAGGGGACCAGACTGCAGATGTGACTACAGGAGATGACCAGACTGTGAATGTGACCAGACTGCAGATGCGACTACAGGAGCTGACCAGACTGTGTATGTGACTACATGAGATGACCAGACTGCAGATGCAACTACAGGAGATGACCAGACTGTGTATGTGACTACAGGAGATGACCAGACTGCAGATGTGACTACAGGAGGTGACCAGACTGCGGATGTGACTACAGGAGGTGACCAGACTGTGGATGTGACTACAGGAGGTGACCAGACTGTGGATGTGACTACAGGAGGTGACCAGACTGCGGATGTGACTACAGGAGATGACCAGACTGCGGATGTGACTACAGGAGATGACCAGACTGTGGATGTGACTACAGGAGGTGACCAGACTGTGGATGTGACTACAGGAGGTGACCAGACTGTGCATGTGACTACAGGAGGTGACCAGACTGTGGATGTGACTATAGGAGGTGACCAGACTGTGGATGTGACCAGACTGCGGATGCGACTACAGGAGGTGATCAAGTAGCCATTTTTAAAATTCTAACTTTCAGCAATGCACAGCTATACAGGGGGATAAACAACATTGTCAGGGAGGGTTTAGCGTAACAGTGAGTCTAAAGGGAGTGCATATTGGCAGAAAGACCTACCTGGCCAGCCGGGCTCACCTCCCGCTCTCAGAGGTCTGGGGGCAGAGCTTTTGGTGGTAGGGGCGGGGCTTTTGGCGGTAGGGGTGGTGATTTTTGTGGTCCGGACGGGGCTTTCAGAAGTCCAGGAGAGGCGATTTCAGCGCTCCCACTCTGATCTAAGTGCACATAGACTACATGTGGCAGGGTAGAGCGTCAGTGGAGCTCCCAGCCCCGCCCCTCCCTGCTGACAGAGCCTTACTTAACCTAAGCCTAGCCCAACAGCTCGGGCTGGTTAGCGGCTGACAGAACACCGGTGCCACGCTCCAGCAGGCCGGCCGTGGCACCGGGGACTTTATTAGTCTGGGAGGCGGCTGCAGAGGGGCATTTGCCATGGCTGCCATACCTTAGATACGCCACTGGCTGCATGTTCAACGTCGACCTGTGGGACCAGATTCCTGAAACATGTTACAAATTTGTTTAAAGAAGGAGGTAGTGAGTCTCAAAGTGAGGGCCTTTAGTAGATAAAGTATCCAGAGAAGTCAGCATGAGAGAGTAGCAGTGTTTAGATCACCTTTAAAGCTATAAGGATATAAAATGTACAGCATATAGGTCTGCAAGATCGATAGTAATGTTGGTACCTAGATAGGTGATTTTCTTGTTGGCACAGCGATAAGGGAACTAAAGCCTCGTACACACGACCGGATTGTTGGCCCACAAAGCCATTGTTTGCATTGTTTTGCATAAACACGGCCACACAATTGTTGGCCAACAATTACAAACGTACTAACGTACTAGATGCACTACATGTTTTTTTTAGCTCTTTAGTGGCCTTGGAGTTATTGCTTTGACATTATTTTTTGGGTTGAATAAATTATCTGATTTGTGGGGCGTGGCTTGGCGCGCGCGGAGAATGGCTGCCTGAACTCAGAGCTCCGGGAGACCCGCAGTCCTGTAGCCTTTTCCTTGGCAGTACCGCAGGCGAAAATGAGCAAACCGGGGCGCCACAACACGGGGACTCGACCGGGCCGGTCCTCGGCTCCCTCATGCGCCCGCAGCATCCAGGATATCTTTGCCACCCAGACCCGCTCCGGCCGCAATACGCCGGCCAAGATGGCGCCGGCACGAGGAGAGGAGGAAGATCTCAGCGATGGGTCCCAGTCAGCGGCGGAGGACGCGGTAAGCGGAGCGGGACATCCCAATCACCCTCTTACATTAGGGGACATGACCTCCATTGCCGCAGATATTAAATCTACTCTATTTTCTGCTATTACTGACTTAAAAGCGGATTTATTGACACTGACTGAGAAGATGGCTACTATGGAGAGGGCGGAGGGCAGGAGGGACAGAGCCATAGTCAGGCTGGAAGCCACCGCTGCATCACACTCTGCCCATCTGATTGACATTAATCGCCATTTGGAAGACCTCGACAACAGAGGCAGGAGGAGCAATCTAAGGGTGAGGGGGGTCCCGGAATCGGTGGGCCCCGAACAAATCCCTTCCGCCCTGAGATCAATCTTCAACAATTTATTGGAGAACCCGATTGATACCCCCATAGACCTAGTGCGAGCGCACAGGGCCCTGAGAGTGAAACCTTCGGATTCCGCACCCCCCAGGGATATTGTCTGCTGCCTTCAAAGCTTCCCACTTAAGGAGGAGATCCTGTCTCAAGCACGGAAAAATGACCATGTGTTCTTTAATGACAGTGAGATCTCCCTGTTCCAGGACCTGTCACCTATCACTTTGCGCAACAGGCGGGCGTTGCGCCCACTCCTAGAAGTCCTCAGAACCAGGGGGATCGTTTACAAGTGGCGATTCCCTTTTGCCTTGCAGGCCACGCTAGATGGGAGGCAATTCGTGTTGCGGATGCCGGAAGAGCTGCCAGACTTTTGTAATGCCCTAAATATCCCGTTCACGGAGCTACCTGACTGGTATGTGGAGTTCAGGCTTCCTCCGACTGACTGCAGTCCTGTGAACACACCCCACTCTTCCCCTGCTAAACCTCCGCCTAAGAGAAGTAAGATGGGAAGATCTGGAGGCCAAGGCTCGAGCCGCTCATCCCTTCAGGTTCACCCTCCTAGACAGCGTGACTGCCCCTGAGCAACCTGCTCGACTCATGGAGATGGTCCTTACTGCCCTATACCACGGTCATCACAGGGTAGCTGCTGTTCGTGTTGTTTTTCTTTTTTTTTTCTTTTTTTCCCCTGTTCTGCTATGGACTCTCATCACTGCTGCCTTGATGCCTGGTTGGCATTCTTCTTCCCTTTCCACTTGCAGATCTCGGGTTGGATGGGCTGGGAACCGGAGGCTACTGGCTGTGGCCTTTAGTCTATAACCCATGCGGCTGATTGACTGCCTATTGGAACTCAGCCTGAAGTTTTCTTTAGCCCTGGTTGATATCCTACTTTTAACTTTTAATTTTTATCCTGTGTTGACTCGTTTCTTGTTTTATGAATCATCATCATCTATGCTTAATTTAGTCCTGGTTTTCTTTTTTCATATATACTGCCAAGGAACTTTTATTGATGTTTTATTTTCAGCTTTGTTGGACTGCGGGGCCTTCTGATTCCAGCTCTCCTATATGGATCTCAGTTTAGTTGATTGCTTTGGTATTTGCTGCAGACTACAAATAGTTCTGACGTACCCTAGCATTCTCTGCTCGGAGTTCCTCCCACTTACCCCGCAAGTGAGTAGTGTCGTGCCGTTTCTGTGCACGGATACTGCTCACACTTTAATATAAAGCTTGCAGTCTTGTGTACTGCAGGCAGGTTCTTGTTTTCGTTTACCCCCAGTTATATAGCCTGAACCCACGGGCTAGATCCCCATCTCCCCTATTTTTCCCCTCCCCCCTTGTCCCTCCTCTGTTCCCTTCTTTCTTTACCTTCTCCTCCTTTTCTGTGTCTTTTTCTTTCAGGTTGCAAGGCTGCGAGAAGCAGGTGGAGTGCCTTCACAATGGCGTATTCGGGGCTGGGACACGGTCCTACCCTGATATCCCACAACATCCGAGGCCTGAATACCCCGGAGAAGCGCTCTTCCTTGCTCAGAGAACTTAATAAGGTAAAACCTATGTTTGTTTTTTTACAAGAAACGCATTTCCAGTCCACTAAAATTCCTTCCCTTCGACATAAAAATTTCCCTATGGCATATCATGCCACAAACCCCTTGGCTAAGACCAAAGGAGTCACGATTTTGCTGCATAAGGCAGCGGGTTTCGAGGTCACTCAGCAACTAGTGGATCCTGATGGTAGGTACCTGTTTTTGAAGGGGACCTGGGGAACGGTCCCGATGACGTTAGCTAACGTATATTTCCCAAACAGGGCCCATATAACTTTCTGTAGACACCTTATTGAGGAACTCAAGGGTTTTGCAGAGGGTGGTATTTTGCTCGGGGGGGATTTCAATATACCGCTAAACCCCTCCCAGGATACGTCTTCGGGCAAATCTAGTGTGACTTACGGGGTTTTGAAACGTATCAAGAATCTTTTGCACTCGGTAACGTTGGTAGACTCGTGGCGCACCCTGAACCCGTCCGGTAAAGATTTTACTTGCTACTCAGCACCACATGATAAATATGCGCGCATCGACTATATTTTTATTACGCAGAAGGATTTGCCGGTGTTAAGCGAGGCGCACATAGGTATCCAATCGATTTTGGACCATGCACCGACCTCCCTCTGTATTAAGCGTACAGCTCATAGACCGAAACAATGCATGTGGCGTCTGAACTCTTCCTTGTTACTAGATATTGAACTATTGCCAAAATTGACTGACGTTTTGCACCACTATTTTTCTGAAAATAGCTCTGATGATCTCTCCCCCTTAACAATCTGGGAGGCACATAAGTGCGTCATGAGGGGGGAGCTCATCAGAGTAGGAGCTGCTCGCAAGCGGGAGGCTGAAAAAATGATTAAGTCCCTATCAGCCAAAATTGCCGGTCTGGAGGCCCAGCATAAACAATCTTTGGACGCTCAAAAAGCCCAGGAACTTTTGGCGACACGCGAAGAGCTCCGAGATATTTTGGAAGCTCGTAGTAAACGCTCGCTTTTCCTTAAGCACAAAATTTATTATGAGCACGGGGATAAGGGGGGGAAGTTCTTGGCGAGGGCGTTAAAGGAGGCCTCCTTAGTGAATAATATTATGGCGATTAAAACCAGTGACGGCCGGCTAACAAATAGAACGGACGAGATTGCGGAGAGTTTTCACCATTTTTATTCCAAACTCTATGACATTCCCCTCCAACACAAACCTGGGGAGTTAGGGGGTGACAGGACCCAAATCATTCAGGACTATTTGCGGCAGAGCGGCCTACCTTCGCTCTCCCCTGAGGATGCGGAATCTCTGGAACGACCGATATCCTCAGAAGAGTTATCCCTCACCATTAAAAACCTCAAGCCCGGAAAGAGTCCAGGGCCTGACGGGTTGTCGGCTCTTTACTATAAAACGTTCGGGGCCGTTCTGGAAGCCCCTCTTTTAAAAACCCTTAATTTTCTTATGGACCCTCACCAAATTCCTGCCACGTTTCTGGGGGCTCATATCACGGTGCTCCCTAAGCCGGGCAAGGACCCATCGGAGTGCGCAAGTTACAGGCCCATTTCTCTTCTCAACCTAGATCTGAAAATTTTAGCCAAAATAATCGCAAACCGCCTGCGTCCTTTTTTGCCCCACATAATCGGTCCAGAACAGGTTGGGTTCATGCCGGGGAGGGAAGCCAAAGATAATGTAATTAAGGCCCTGAACCTGTCATACCACTGCCGCAGATTGGGACTCGAGGGCCTTCTCCTGTCTACTGATGCGGAGAAGGCCTTCGATAGGGTCGCGTGGGACTATTTGTTGGCTACTTGTGCCCACATAGGTCTGAAATCCCACATGATGTCCTGGATTTCCTCCCTGTACATGAACCCCACGGCTCAGTTAAAAATCAATGGAACCCTTTCGGAACCGGTAACCATTAAAAATGGGACGCGACAGGGTTGCCCCCTGTCGCCCCTTCTATTTATAATCTCATTAGAACCCTTTATCCGTGTAGTTAACCAAAACCCTGATATTACAGGCTTCCAGATCGGCTCTAAATCCTACAAAACAGCAGCTTACGCTGATGATCTGCTGTTTTTTTTGACTCAGCCCCATGCTTCTATCCCCAATCTATTAAAGGCATTCTCTATCTATGGCTATGTTTCTAATTTAAAAATGAATTATGCTAAGTCAGAAGCCATGAATATTTCTCTCCCGCCCGAGGTTTTAGATCAGGCCCAGACCAACAATTCCTTTCGATGGGAAGTGAACACGCTTAAGTACCTGAGAATTTTGCTGCCCTCTCAACTTGACAAAGCTTTCTCTAGCAATTTTACTCCTATGCTGAGGCGGATCCAATCTGACTTAGCGAAGTGGTCCTTTAAATTCTTTTCATGGTTTGGGAGAGCAGCAATAATAAAGATGGTGGTACTCCCTAGATTGCTTTATCTTTTTCGCACCCTACCAATCGCGGTACCGGTCAGCTTTTTTAAGCAATTACAGTCTGTACTCTGGAAATTTGTGTGGGCGGGCAGGAGGCCGCGTGTTGGCCTTCGCTTGTTGATGAGGCCGAAGGCAGCGGGAGGCTTGGGCTTCCCGAATTTTAAGCTGTATTATTATGCCGCGCACTTGGCCAGAGTTATAGATTGGCATTGCCATTCTGAAAACAAAGACTGGGTGGCTTTAGAAGAAGCAGGCTCCCACACTCCTTTAAAATTCTCCCCGTGGATACCCTGGGCTAGATGTCCCCCAGAGTTCTTACAACACCCTCTTATTAGGGCAACCCTACAAGCCTTTCATAAATCTTCTACAGAGTATTCAATTGCGACTTCACCGGGACCTTTGACCCCCTTGCTAAACAATCCGGATTTCCCTCCGGGGGAGGATACAGGTACATTTGCCTGGAGGGGGTCGTTACCCCTTCTGGCTCTACATTTAACTCAGTCTGGACAGTTTGTTTCTCAGGACAATTTGCTGAATGGCCCCGAACCCCAGGTGCTCTCCTTCTGGAATTACCGACAGGCACGTCACTATGTCATGGCACCCGTGAGACGGAAGGAGATGCTGAGAGACCCTACCCCTTTTGAAACTCTTTGCTTGGAAGGCAGGCCGGTGGAGAGGACGACCTCACTTATGTGCACTTGCCTTCAGCAGCAGGGAAGTGCGGATCCGGTACGTTTTAGAGACCAATGGGAATCGTCACTCCAGACTCGCTTTACAGATCTGCAGTGGCAAAACGCATGCATTTTGGCCCATAAGTGCTCTATTAGTACTAGGCTACAAGAAAATTCTTATAAATTGTTGTCACAATGGTATGCCACTCCAGAAAAAGTAAAGAGATGGTACCCCGCTTCCACGGACCTCTGTTGGAGGTGCGGTGAGGCCAAAGGAGACATGTTGCACATATGGTGGAATTGCCCCCGGATTTCTGAATTCTGGGGCAAGATATGTGACCTGATTTTACGCATTACGGATACGACACTACCCCTGACACCGGCCTGCTGCCTGCTTAATATTTCTGATTGGCCTCTTGGCAAATATAAAAGATCTTTGTCAAAGCATCTCCTTATTGCCGCTAAGTCCCTGATCCCTAGACACTGGAAATCGACCTCAGTCCCGTCAGTAGGGGAATGGTTACGGGAGGTTAACCGAATGTTCGCAATGGAAGAGACGCTGGCCACAGCTAACGAATCCTCTGAAAAATTTCATAGCACCTGGTCCCCATGGGTCCAGTTTAAATACTCAGACTCATTTGCTAGCCTATCCACAGGTTGATGAGTTCCCCGATCTTTTTGGATCGACTATTTAGGTGTTTGCTGCACTACTTCAGCAGGCGCGGATGTGGATCTCTGTGTGAAAACTTCCCTCATCGCAGTCCTGCTCCTGGACTACTTACTTCTGTTTCTTTTCTACCCCTTCTCTCTTTTTCTCTCATCACCCTCCTTTGTTCCCCTCTGGCTCACCCACCCCCCCCCCCCCCCCCGTCCCCCTTGTTAAAACATGTACCTTGCAGATCAGTTGTACTATCTGCTCACAGGATACTATACTGTTTAAATTAGGCGCTGTGACATTGTTCTCTTTTTGTTGAGTACTCATTCTTTTCACGGAAGCTGTAATTGCCGCTCCGGACCTTGAGTCCCAGATACATTATAGCTACCAGAAGACATTTATAATTATAATTATATATGTATCTATAAGTCTGAGTATATTTGCTTTGCACTATCTGTTTCTTGCATTGCATACTGTGATGTTCTAAACCTGTTATGTGATTTAACTTGAATAAAATTATTTTATTGGGAAAAAAAAATTATCTGATTTGTTATATTTTCTACATTTTTGGATGCATAGAATACACTTTTTGGTTAAGCTCTATTGTCAGATAGCATGTCTAATTTTATTTGTTTTCTTTTTTTAATGCACAATAAAAACATTTTGGAGAATAACACTTGGCTATGTATTTTACTCCAAATGACATTTTGGGAGTAGGCAATTACATTTAAAAAAATACAATGTAAAATTGACAAGGAACACCAACATAGTTCTATCTTTGATCTTAAACTACAGGACAATGGTATGTTGTGGTAACTTGCCAAATAATAAAAAATCAAAAAAAAGCATAATAATATTATTCTTGATATCGCTAGAAAAAAAAGCCTTTGAAAATTTGTTTGCAATAACTCCATCAGTATCACCAGCAAAGCAGCTTCATTATTATCGCATTAAATAAGAAGAGAATGTGCGCTGCGTTTGGAGATTTCATAATTTGCCACATCATGAATGTTAATTCTCCATTACCAACGCTAATTTACAAGACCGACTGCTTCTGGCTCGACCTTGCTTCCGAGCATACGTGTTTGTACTTTGGACTTTTGTCCGACGGACTTGTGTACACACACTTGGAAAATACGACAACACACATTTGTCTGTGGAAAATTTGAAAGCCTGCTAGCCAACATTTGTTGGTGGAAAGTCCAACAACAATTGTCCGATGGAGCATACACACGGTCGGATTTACCGCAGACAGCCTGATATCCAACATTTCCCGTCGGAAAGTCCGATCGTGTGTATGCGGCTCGAGGGTGAAGGAATTGAAGATCCTGCTGTGGGACTGATATAATAAGGGCAGTAGGGCTATTTAACTAAACTAAGAACAATCATTTAAAGCTGCCTGGGGTTTTGAACACATTGGGGCCCTTGATTGAGTGGTTTCCTTTATTGAAAAGGTGAACTAACCCTTTAATGCTACTTAACCGCTTGTTAAGAATTTGTATATATACACTTTAAAGTCAGGGCACAGGTGCACTTTAAGGTTAGCAGCAGTGACTAATTTCAGTGATACTAAGGCTAAAGCAACATTGTATTGAAAAGTGGTGAAACACATTCCAGCTGTCAATTAGCATAAGGATTAGATAAAGTACCTATTAAAAAAAGACTTGACAATGTTGGTCATCAATTCGTACAGCTATGGATTCAAGAAGATGCTGCTGATTCTTATTAATTGAACAGTTGACTAGTCAGCCAAGATTCTTCAATCAATCACTTTATTTTCTATTGATAAAACATAATCTGTATCTTCTTTTACATTGCACTATAATATAATATAATGCATTTTGGGCAGCTGGATTGTGCTGTTTCCTCAAAGTATATTATTATAAATATAATACCTCAAAATCCATCCAAATGCTCCTGTTTTGGTAATAAGAAAAAATATTGCATTGTCAAGGCAAATTATCTTGTTAAAGGGTTAGTTCATTTTTTTGGAAAAACATGAAAAGATGAATTAACACCATACACCCTCCTTCCACCCACCCGGTCCCCTCTGGACTTAGCTCCACGGGTGCAGAGCGATCAGTGCCCACGCAGCTGGTGCAGCGGTTGGGGGATTTGATATCCCCGCTCTTCTTTCTGCAGCACTTGTACAAATCAGAATCTAATGGGTTAGCTCCAGCACAGAGCATCACTCTGATTTGTCCATGGAAGCTCTACGGAAAGTAGAGGGAAAAGAGCAGGGAGTTCAGATTCCCCAACCACTGCACTGGTTGCAAAGCAATGACAGCTCATTACCCACAGGGATATGTACAGCAGGGATTGGGAAGGGGGGGATTTGGAGTGGTGGGGGTGGTGTGCAGTGTTAGTTTACCTTTTTAGCTTTTTTAAAAGGTTAACTTACCCTTTAAATTTGTGACAACAGTTGTCATTTACCTTGTTTCTGCATCTAAAATATTGCCTTTAAACTAGTCCCGACTTGATAGAGAAAGACAGGGTGGGCTGGCTTACAGTATATCTAAACTTATCTTATCCGCTCCCTCTTGGTCTCTGAATAATACCATTGAAAGCTTAAAATGTGCAAGAAAAAATACCTGTTGATCCTGCCAGAAATCTTGTGAAGTGATAACTTCATGTGCTGCCTTTGCTCCCAGTTCTCTCTTTGTACTACAGAAAACATTTCCCTTATGTTATAGAGAGGAGAATGTGTTCTGTAGTCCTAAAACACTTCCTGTCCTAAGGTGTGAATGGTCCTCCTCCCCATATACGAGGGGTGTTCAAGTCAAATCGAGACTTTTACAGGTATAAAAAGGGAATGGTAGCATGGCAGTACTATGCGCAGTACTAAGTGGCATGTGTGTCCTATTACTGATACTGATGAACACAATCATTCATGAACATTCTGTGCTGGTCAAAAGTGGAAAACTGGGTTGACAGCACTCAGGAAGGGTTGACAGCACTCAGTAAAGGAACTGGAATTGATGCGTAATGGCTGCAATTAACCACATATATACTCAAAAAGGTTGCTGGCAATTTGATTTTGATTGACAAAGTTACCACATGGCTGTAAGGCTGGCTTAGGCACTGATGAATCACTAGGACTGATTGGGACAACCAACCATGGAAAGCCACAAGGACACGCCAGCTGCAGTGTGTGGTGTGTAGAGCAGGCCCACTGGCAAGGGAAGATGATATAACTGACACTGGTGATGTGAATAGAGCCAAGCAGCTGACTGTGTCCAGGGGAAAAGCTCCGTGGTGAGCATCGAAAGAAGGGGACTTCACCGAAGACAAGTTGGAACTGAAGTATCAGAGAAGGAACCAGCCGCAGCCAACATGGAGCAGGGCGACTCTGTTGCTGTGACTACCGGTTTTGAATGCTTGCGTGCCCATGTGGATTTTCTACCCCGTGGTCTTCAGATTTACCAAAACCATGTAGTGCAAGGGCCTGCCTGATTGCATACAAATTGAAACTCTTAAGGTTTGACCTCATATTATATGGTTTTGGTAAATCTGAAGACAAAAATCTGCAGAAAATCTAATAGTGTGTATAGGGTCTTAAAGGGTGTCCTTTTTCTCCAGGATAATACACAAGCTCATACTGCTCACTGCACTTTGTAGCAACTCAGCTGGAAGGTATTGCCACATCCGCCTTACATTCCAGACCTCACTCCGAGTGCTTCCCACTTGTTTGGACCCCTAAAAGAGTTCCTCGGAGGTCAGCATTACAATGCTGATGAGGAAGTGAAGCAAGCTGTCCTAGGATGGTTCAGGTGCACACTGACAGATCTTTCTATGCTGAAGCTTTCCAGGCAGAAGTTAAATGCTGTGATAAGTGTATAAATGTAGCAGGGAAGTATGTTGAAATATAAATGCAGTTTCCATTCCTTGCTCTTTTATTCTATAAACTTAAAAGTCACCCTGGGACAGGAAGTGTGTGAGGCCTGGTTCACACTAGTGCGATACAAATTCAGCTATACAAACTGTATGGCTGAAATTGCATCGCATTCACACCAAAATGGTGCAGGACCCTTTTTTTGGTTCGCACTGAAATCGCATTGCATGGGTGTTCATATCTATACGATGCGATTCCTGCACCATTTCACAGATCACACTGCAATCTACGAACTGATCTGGGCGTGTCATTAACTTTAAATTGACACTCGCAGCGGTTCGCAGAGAGCAGTGTGAACCAGTGTGCGATTCAGGTGCTCTGCGGGAACCAGCAAGGAATCACAGGGTTTCCAGCATTGCACCAGTGTGAAACGGGCCTTACTAGCAGGATCACCAAGTAAATATAAAAGAAAAATACTGGAAAAAAAAAAAGAAAATCACAACAGTCACCTAATCTAAATACTAGTAAACTGCTATTTTATCCACTTTTTTTCTTGGGTTTACAAGCGCTTTAAATGAGTCTAAAGCCTCATACACACGGTCGGACTTTGTACAAACTTTTCCGTGGACTTTTGTACAAAGGGCGTGGTCCACAAGTTTGTATTGCATACACACGATCGGACTTTTTGACAACAAACACGAACGTAATGACGTCACAACGTACTGACGCCGCTTCAAAAGAGGACGTTCAATGACTCCAGCGCCACCTTTGGTGAACTTCTGTATTGTAGTCTGATCTTTTGCATTGGTTCTGAGCATGCGTGTTTGTACCTTGTACAAAAGTCCGATGCTTTTGCGTACACACGGTCGGACTTTGCTCCATCGGACTTTTGTTGCCAGAAAGTTTGTCCGTTCGCACAGCCAACAAAAGTCCGATGAAAACAGAAAAAGTTTGTCCGATGGAGCGTACACACAGTCGGATGTTGCTCCAAAACAGCTAATTTGCATGTTTGTTGTCAAAAAGTCCGACCATGTGTACGGGCCTTAAGTTGCTTGGTTTATTCAGCATACACAAACCTAAGCATTTCCTGCTTTCCGATGGATTGTAATATAACCCTACAATTGAATTATTTACTCAGTCACCTGTAAAATGCAAATTTAGTGACAGATCTCTAATTTAGAGATAATCCTTTATATTCCTCTGTTTTATCTTGTCCTTTTTAATCTTGAAGTACTGCCTGTTCATATGTATTTCCCACCATGACAAATGGCCTTTCAACTATGTATTCTGATGTATATGTATGGGTAGCTAAAAAGGATTCATCTAGGTCAGAAATGGTCAGGTAGGTTAAATACTGTGATTGTCCTCGATATTAAATGGGGGAAAAAAAAAACGAATAACAAAGGGCAATAAAGTACAGCCAAGCTGAGCTGCTGTTCACCTCACCTTTGAGACTTTCCCTCACCTTGTTCTTTGATAATGCCCAACCTTTGTGCCATCTCAGTGGGGCTTGAACACCCTTTATTGAGAGTCCATGACACTATGTAAATCCCTCTTATTAGAGACCAAGTGTTCTCACTAGGGTGCTGATCACATGTTAGGCTGGTTAAGTTTCCATCACGCTTCCTGTTGTTCTTTAATGTTTTCCATGAATAATTTTTCTGGCCTAGTTTCCTGAAGCTAATTACAAGGCTCTTGTTAAGCTGCTTTTGGTCATCTGGGGCTGTAAAAGTGTATAGCAGAAATAGGTGATGCTGCTATGGGTAATTAACCCTATTGTGCCACTTCTTTCCTAATCTTGTTTTCTCGAGCCACTTCTGAGATTTATGGCCTGTTTTGGTCCATTTATTTTTTATTTATTTTATTCATTTACTGTGCCATTGTAGCCCACAGTGCCTTAAGGGAAGTTCTGAACTATTCTCTTGACTCAGCTATCATGGTTGCAACAAAGAGAATCAGCTGTATGCTACTCATTGTGTGTGTGTGTGTGTGTGTGTGTGTGTGTATATATATATATATATATATATATATATATGAGATAGAGATGAAGGCTGGTTTGTTAGGGGGGTTGCCATCGGAGATCGCTATGCATAAATCTTTATCCTCTCCAGGTAGAAAACAGGGTCTCAGTACACTCTTTTGTATGCTCTTTCCATGTATAGGATTCAAAAGAAAATCTCATAAGGGCACACTCAGCTTGTAGGTGGGGTACAGCGTGGTACGGAGACAATAATTCACACAGACAAAATCTGATGCCGCTGTGCATGATAGCCAATCAGTTTCTAACTTCAGCATGTTCAGTTATGCCTAGTACACACGGGCCGAATGTCGGGAGACATTGCCCAGTTCAATAAAAACCGATTGGTATTCGGCCCATGTGCATGTCAGCTGGTCGTCTGGCTGGCTTTTGTCGGACGTGCATGCTGGATAACCAGCAGCCAACAGGCTCCCGATCAGCACTCTCAGCCAATGGCCATCACCCTGTCAGAACACAACAGCTCAGCGGGGAGACCTTCCAACCAAAACGATCAACCACACATGCCTACCAGCCTTTTGCATAAATCCTAAACATACTTCCAGTGATGCTTTTATACTCCCCACATGCATGGGATCTTCATCCCCATGACTAAGGAGTGAGGTGAAACGCATTGGTGACATGGCCTGGCGAGAGACCAGGCTGAGGTTGTCTCTCCCATAACCATCACAGGACACCGTGGATGTGCGGCACCAGGGATCCTTCCTCTCTTCCTTCTATCACTGTACTAATGTCAGTACAGCAGCTCTTACCTGAGCCATCAATTTTTTTTGTTTTTCATCCAACTCACTGGGTTGCACAGCAATAAACTATTACTGTGTACCAGGTTTTTACAATTTGACAAAAAACCTGAAAGCAGCTGGTTACTACGCAGAGCTGCACCAGATTTTACACTCTCTAGTAAATTGACCCCACAGTGTTAAAATCTAGTATCCTGATAATGAAATCTACCAGCACAGTACGGACAGCATTATTTAAAGCAAACTCCCTAGCCCCATCCTTAACATTGCATATTAGAGGAAAAGAACAAGTAAAAAGACAGGACCGAAGCTGAGTAGGCACACATTCAGCGGGGGGCATACATGACAGGGTGGTAAGGGTATCCAGTCAACAGGGGGTTAACGTAAAGTATTTTCATTTAAAAGTAGGCTCTTACCCATTGGCCAATAAGAAAGGGAGCTGGGGGGAGCTTAGGTGGTATTAGTTGCTGGATAGGTGGGGCTTCAGCAGTTGCAGAGTAGTAATCGCTGGACGAACATCCCGTGTAGCTTGCATCTGTGTCCATCGCCCTGCAAAAAATGAGTTAGATCAATTATTGGCCCAGCTGAGGGTTGCAGCTGACATGCATGGCTCGACATGGGTGCAGAGCCAGGTAGCGGCTTCACTAAAAGGGGTCTGGCAGAGTCCCCCCGCAGCCAGGGTCTGCCTCAATGCATGTTCGGAGGTCCAGGCCTCAGGAGCGGGTGTGGAGCCTGGGAGGAATCCCCAGCTCAGACAAAGCCCTCGAGGGATAGACACTCACCGGCGTGTGGCTTTGGTCCCATCCTCCATCATCCGGATTCCGGAACGGTCGGCTGACGTGGCTGTCGATGCCCCGGTCAGTACGACAGCTCGGCAAGGAAGAGTGATGTCTGCGGGCACCAGCCTGTCCCCGGGTGTGGCCGACGACCCTTCTCTGAGGTAGTAGGAGCGGCATGGGAGGGAAGGCACATCTGCCCTGGGAGGATGGAAGGTATCGGCGTACACCTCCGGGTCAAAGTCGGGGCCTGGGAGAGCAGTGACTGGCGGGGCACGCGATGATGACGTCAGCGGCTGCAGGAGGTCAGGAACGCAACATACCAGTCTGTGGTCCAGAGGTCGGAGGGACCTGCGCTGGCAGAGATCTGGTCAGAAGTGGAGGTCAGCAGATATCTGAGGACGGGGAGCTGGAAGAGGACGAAGCAGCGAGGGAGTCTGGATCTGTGGCTGTGGGGGTCTCCGACCCATGCAGCCTGGTGAGTGCACTTTTGATCTATTGCCTTTTCTTTCTCCCTCTGTGGTTGCTGAAGCGGGGGTCAGGAGGCACGAGCTAGGACTTCTGTACAGGGGAATAATGGGCTTGCCTGTGATGTATTGTCAAGCCTGAGGGAGCTGTTAAAAAAAATTTGGAGGGGGGTTCTGTTCAAGGGGTGGAGACGTCGGGGGAAATGCCAAAGGAGCTGGAGGAGTCGGCGCGTGGAGTCTCCACTCCTTCCCTGGCACAGACGGGTTCTGGGACATGGAAGCAGATGGAGAAGCGCAGTGTAGCCATGGTGGTGGAAAAGTCAAAGGATGGGGATAAGGACACGGAAAAGGTGAGATTGGCAGACTTGGCAAAGTGTGCTTCAAGGGACCCCTGGGCGCTCACCTTAAGCCCGAGGTAAGGAACAGGATTTGGAAGGGGGAGTATGTGGAAATCTTTTCCTTGCTTCCCATTGAAAAGTTTAACCTGGACTGGGTAAAACCTGATGAAAGCAAGAAAGAGGAGGAGAAGTGGAGGCATTGCCTCATCCCTCGCACATTTGCCAGTTGGTTGTATGCTTTTGCGATTTTTGGCTAGTGTGATTGGAGAAAAAGAGCTGGAGAATTGTTTGGCTCTATTTTGTTACCTGGACGCAATTGGGGAGGCCAATAAGGTTTTTGGTGGCGTAGCGTTGCTCCGTTATGAGGAGCAGTTCCGGCAGTGAAAGGCTATTCGCTGGGATCATAAGGATATCAGCCTCTGGATGAAATTGATGACTCCGGCCAGAGTTGGGAGTCAGTTTTTTCCAGGGGGAGCTGGCGGCACTGCTACCTCTGGTACGTCGGCCTCTAGGAAGAAAGGGGTGTGTTGGCAGTTTTAACGACTGTTCCTACCGATTCGGCAGTACATGTCGGTACATGTCATTTTAAACACGAATGTTCCGGCTGCGGCCATTCACTCGCATTAGATCAGGCAAAGGTCGTGCCGGAGATGCGTCTGGAAAGAGAGAGAACTCCGGTGAGGGTGGAAAGGATGATTCTTTTCCTTAATAGGTACCCAGATCGGGAGTCTACCCGACTCCTAGGGGTGGGATTTAAAGCGGGAGTCCCGCCATTTTTATTTTTTTTTAAAAGCCAGCAGCTACAAATACAACAGCTGCTGACTTTTAAAATAAGGACACTTACACTTGTCGGCACCCGAAGCCGATCTCTCGATCGTCTCTCGGGTGCTGCCGCCGCCATCTTGGGTATGGGAATCAGGAAGTGGAGCCTTTCGGCTTCATTTCCCGGTTCCCTACTGCGCATGCGCGAGTCGCGCTGCGCAACAAGGATGGACCCGCTGCCTCTGGGATCTGTGTGTTTCCCAGCAGGCAGCGGGGGACTTTTGGAAAGGGGCGTAGATCTACGCCCCTTTCCGCAGAGAGCTATCCCGGAAGTGGGTGCAGATACCTGTACTGCACCCCCCTCCCCCCTGAAAGGTGCCAATTGTGGTGCCGGAGGGGGGAGGATTCCAATGAGCGGAAGGTCCACTTTAGGGTGGACCTCCGCTTTAAGGAAGTATTTTGTATCCTGTGAACATTAGCTGTTGTTCCACCTTCATCCACTAATTTACATTTGGTGCTCCAGTACCCAGAGGTGGTGTCAGAGAAACTTTCTAAGGAAGTTTCCCTGGGTAAAATGAGTGGCCTTTTTTCCTGGCTTGGTAGATTCTGCCCTTGGGGTGGTTCCCAAGAAAGAACCCGGCAAATACTGCTTGATACATTAGCTTTCCTACCCTAAAGGGGGCTTGGTTAAGGATGACCTGCAGGCCTGTGCAGTCATGTATACCTCATTCGATGCAGCTGTTTCTTGGGTAAGCAAGTATGGCTGCGTTTTTTTGTTGGCCAAAATGGACATGGAGGCGGCATTTCACCTTTTGAGTTGTCGATGGCAAAGTTTGTATTTTATCGATCGTTGTCTACCGATGGGATATTCCATTTCCTGTGCACTGTTCAAAACCTTTAGTTCCTTTGTCAAATGGGTTGTGTGGAATGTGTCTAGCTTGAATCCCATCATCCACTATCTGGGTGATTTTCTTTGCATTGGACCGCCGGATTCCACTGCTTGTGCAGTTTTGCTGGGGACGCTACAGCACATATCGGGCTCAGCATTCCTTTGGCCAAGGAGAGAAATGGAAGGCCTGGCGACGGAGCTGTTTTTTCTGGGCATAACGATTGATTCGGTGGCCATGGAGTGCCCATTGCCCGTGGACAAACTGGTGGCACTGCGGAGGGAGGTTGGTGGCATGGCAAGCAGGCGTAAAATTCAGTTACGAGAGTTGCAGTCCTTGCTTGGTAAGTTAAATTTTGCCTGCAGGATCATTCCTATGGGCAGAAATTTTTGCTGCCGGTTGTCCTTGGCTACGGTGGACGTTCAGCGCCCCACAGCACTCCATTCGTTTGACCAAGGAATTATGGGCTAACCTTAGGATTTGGGACTCCTTTTTGGAGTCCTACAATGGTTGATCCCTGTGGATGACAGGTCCTGTTAGCAATGCTGGGTTTGGTCTTGTTTACGGAGGCAGCTGGATCAGTCAGCTATGGGGCATACTTTCAGGGGCAATGGAGTGCGGAACGGTGGCCTGAGGAATGGAGTTGGGTGGGTTTGTTAAAGAACCTGGCATTATTGAAACTGTTTCCAATTGTGCTGGAGGTCGAAATTTGGGGGGATGCCTTTCACAATAAGAAAGTGCGCTTTCACTGTGACAATATGGGAGTAGTAATGGCTATCAATAACATCTCGGCCTCTTTCCCGCCAGTGGTGCGCCCTTTGCGCCACTTAGTGTTGCTATACCTGTAACTGAATGCTTTAATTTATGCTTTGCACATTCCTAGGATTTATAACAAGGTAGCAGATGCTTTGTCGTTTTCAGTGGGACGAGTTTTGCGTGTTGGCACCAGCAGTGGAGCAACATGGGACACCTTGTCCACGGAGTCTGTGGAAGATCGCATTGGAAATGCTGCTGGATTGATTCGGGATTCCCTGAGTGTCGCGATGTGGGAAGCAAATTCCAAGGCCTGGCCGGAATGGAGTTCGTTGGTGTTTGGAGGTAGGCGGGGTGAAGGTGACCTCCTTGGGTCTGTATTGTGTGGTGCATAATTTTGTTTGGGGGCCTCGGCGGTGGATCGTACTAGCTTTCTGGTTCAAGGTAAAGGGTGTTGGGGATTTTACCAAAGCCTTTGTGGTCAGGCAGGCAATGAAGGGGTATCGCAGTGGTTGCCGTTCCTGTGACTCTCGGTGCCCATTGTCGGTTTCCATATTGCGGACCGTCTTGGAAAGGCTGCCATTGGTTTGTTCTTCGGCTTACAAATAGACTTTGCTTCGGGTGGCCTTTTTACTGGCCTTTATCGGAGCCCTCCAGATTGGCGAATTGGTCAGCCCTTCAAAACGTGTAGCTGGGGGTATATTATGGGACGATGTGGTATTTATAGATTCATCGGTAAGGATTAGGATCCGACGTTCCAAAACGGATCAGGGCGGCAAGGGAGTGCAATTGGAATTGTTCCAGGGCAATACCACAGGTCTTTATCCAGTCTTTGCTCTGGAACAGTTTTCTTTTGTACGACTACATATAGGCGGTCCCCTGTTTGTGCGTGCTGATTGTTCTTGTTTATCCAGGTTTCAATTTGTGACGGTCTTCCGCAAATGTCTGTCGGTGGCGGCTTTGACCCGACAGAGTACGCGTCTCATTCCTTCCGCATTGGCGTGGCCACCGAGGCATCTCGGGAGGGTTTGGATGACAACACGGTCAAGCAAATAGGCAGGTGGGAGTCCAATAGATTCCTTCTGTTCATCAGGCCTCACTTATTGTAGGCCCTCAGTGGCTGTATAATTTTCCCTTTTTCTTCTTTCTTTTCTGTCCTCTTTTGTTTTATGTTGTTTGACAGTTGGTCTTCATGTTCGGTGGGTGGTACTGTGTTTTTTTTATTTGTTTACTTGCATGTCAGTGATGCCTCGTCTGGATCCTGGGGCATTGGTACATTTTTTTTTTGGGAACAAAAAGGGTGGAGATCGGGCCAGAGGCTAGGCAGTTAGGCCTTTCCCCGAGAGTTGGGCAGCGTTCAATGGATTGGTGTCCGGGGCATGCTGTGGAGTCAGGTAGTCCCCGAGGTTAACCGTTTTGCTAGGTTGGAGAGTGTATCCAGATATCATACATGCAGGGGGCAATGATTTGGGCATTAGGTTCTCTAGGGAGCTTATCAGAGATATCAGATTTGATTTTCTCAGACTTCGGAGTTCTTTCCCGGGCACAGTCATACTCTGGTCAGACATAGTGGCCCGAATGGCATGGCGGGGTGGCCAGATCAGTGGAGAAGCTTAATAAGGCTTGAGTCAAGGTAAATAAGGTGGTGGGGAAGTTTGTTGTTAAGAACAGGGGCCTGGTCATCAGACATTTAAATTTGGAGTCTGATACTTGGAAATTCCTGAGAAGTGACGGAGCTCACCTTAATGCTGTGGGTACTGATCTGTGGTTTCTGGGGTTGGAGGATGGCTTACAGCTGGCTTTCTGCGTGTGTTGCGTCGCTGTGGCATTTTGGGGTCCTTAACAGCAGTCCAAATCTAGTCATTGGGTAAATGGTGGGGAACCATCTGAGGTATGGTATCCTCCAGTGGAAACGATTCACTGCGTAGTGACCGGGTATAGTTAAGAACCCTGGGTGGCTGAGGTCAGTTGGTTTAGGCCCTGAGTCAGTAGGTTGCAGCTGGGGTTCCAACTCAGCTAGCTGGTGCCTCAGACACAAAAATGTTAGGGGTATAAGGTACCATCAAGGATCTCATAATCAATGTATCTGGATTAAGTCAGTTATTATGTTAGTTATTTGAAGTACAGTTTTTGTTATTTAAAAGGTTGATTTTGGCCATTCAACCCCACCCCATGTGTTGTGTGGTTCTTATATAAGTAAGGGGGTGGCATTTGTTACAATGAGTGAGTAATTGGGCAGTTGGGTGGTTAGCTCTTAGCTACCCTAGTCATGTAAGAAGCAGTTTTTATATTTGTATTTTGTTAAATTATGCTATGCCAATGGGAAGATGTAACAAATCAGGAGTAAACTACGTGTTATCCCAATTTGGCTGCAAAAGTGGAAATACACGTTAAACAAATAATTACCAGCCTGTAACTTGCAGACATAGCTTGATTTCTTTACACTTTGTCTAACAAGGTATAGAGGTCAGGCTCTAATTTTCTTGGATGGTTTGCTGTGACATGAGATGTAGAGATAATCTTTAGCAGTTGATATTTGTCAGTTATGAACAGGAACAGTCACAACATTACCAAACGGCACATGAATTCAGCAAGGATGTGAGTCTGGGAGATAAGGTATGTTGTGAAAGTGACACATGCTCTGAGGCTACGGTTTTTCAGGAAGATAGAAAAAATCTGCAAACAGAAACACAGGCTGTACAGACACCCCGAAGGGATAACCGTTGATTCACATGATACAGTGACATGACCAGAATAAATAACCATAATACAAGCCAATCTCTATAAAAGGGACCAGAACACTGCATTTGGGATGGGGGGCAGGCAAGAGTTAAAGTGGTATTAAACACGAAACCAAACATGTAATATATTTCGGCTTAGCAATCCTTAAATGTGGTGGTTGAATTAATTTTTTTTTTTTTTTTCACCCGGTGATCTGGCCAGTTACACACTTCCTGTCTTATAGTGTCACCATTCTGGATAGTGGAGCAACAGAGACACCTTGGACAGCAGCATTGTCAGTCTGGGGGGGAAGTAGTGTTAAGCAATAAATATATCATACATTTTTCTTTCCTTCAACCACAGATTGAAGGAAAGAGGATTGCTCAATTCCCCCATCAACAGTCAGTGTTGATGGGGGAATCCCTCCCACTGCGCTATTGTATTCTGACAGCGGGAGGTTTTCCAACTGTCAGAATATGAGAATGATCACTGCCAGAAGCTATAGCCGCCATTAGTGATCGCACACACAAAAAACTGACAGGCTGGTTGTACTTCAGTACAACCAGCCTGCCTATGGATGTATCAAAATTAGTTTGATTCCTGCTGAACCAGATGAATTTAAATCCTTCTATTGCCGGCCTTAGACTAGCAGATTTAGATGGACTTGACAAGAAATTGTAATTGAACTCCAGCTAACTCTTTTTAGGCAGTTAGAGCAACAGTTTTTTTTCCATTTTGGGATAAAGGTTTAACGTAAATTAATAAAAGCTGATAATTGTAAGCACCTCTGCAGTGTTAAATGGTTTGTCTCAACCCTCTAACTGTCACTCCTGCTGGACAGATTCATATGTTAACTTTCAAAAATAACAGATTTACTAAGTAAAGTACTGTATGTTTTTGGATATAATACCAAAAACATAACAATAATATACAAAACAATACAAAAACAATAAATGTAATCTTCTAGAGTGTGCGCTCTAACGAGCAGGGCCCTCAGATTTCTCCTATATTGAAATGTATTGTAACTGTACCGTCTGCCCTAATCTTGTAAATTGCCAAGCACAGGGCCCTCTTTAATATTGATTGGGCCCTGGGCAAACATTTTCTTGCCCATCCCCCTCCTTTCTGAGACATACAAAAAATAGCAGGTAGACTCCAAATCAGTTTACTGCAGCAGATCACTCAGCGATTGCAATTGGTTGCCAGCCTATCCTTACCCCTCACTGGCTGGTTGCTAGAGGTTACAACACATAATTTCTGCTTGCCGAATGGGTGCTAGAGGTTACTGCACATTATTAACACTCACTGATTGCTTGCTAGGGGTTACAGAACATAGTTACCATTTAATGATTGGTTGCTAGAGATTACAGCAGTTCACTACTGTTCACTGATTGGTTGCTACAGGTTAATGCACATCATTACCACTCACTGAGCAGTGGAGCAATCCCAAATAATTGAGCAAGTAAAGTGGCACAATAATACACATATTACAGGAGAGGGTCAGAGAGTGCAGACATACTACAGGTGAGAGTCAGAGACTGCAAATATACTGCAGGAGAGAATCAGAGACTGCAAACATACTGCAGAAGAGGGTCAGAGAATGCAGACATACTGCAGGAGACAAATCTGAGACTGTGGACATGCTACAGGAGACAAATCTGAGACTGAGGACATGCTACAGGGGACAATCAGTGACTGCGGACATGCTACAGGAGACAATCAGTGACTGCAGACATGCTACAGAAGACAATAAGAGACCGTGGACATGCTACAGGAGACAATCAGAGACTGTGGACATGCTACAGGAGACAATCAGAGACTACGACCATGCTACAGGAGACAGAGACTAATACATTGACATTGGAGTTGTTTTTGTTTTGTGTCCAGGTCTGGCAGCATGTGCATTTCTGCCCTCCACGTCCACCATTTTCTCCATGCTGCCAGTGAGAACTCATGGCTGTGTCGCAGGCGTCGGCAATATCGCACGTTCACACATCAGAAAGGGGCGTGGCAGTGTATACATGACCAGTGTGTAAGGTACGGATTAAACGCTGCGACGTTCGTTGACACTAGCCAAGGACAAGATCACGGGTTTACGCCACGCACGAACGCTATTTACACACAAACGTAGGTATGTTTCAAACATGTTTTTTAATCTTTGTTTCTGTATTACATTGCAAAATCTTTTTTTTTTATTCAAGTTCTGTGTACATTAAGGCCTTGTTTAATGGCAAACATTTGTGCATATTGTGAGGTGATAGCATAATGTATATGTAGGTCTGATGTAAAAGATAGGAATTATTAAGAATATTTACAATTTATTTTGCAGGCAAGATGGTGGACAGGTTTACAAGCCCAGAATTCTTGGCACAATTCATAGATATGTACAAGCAGATGCCATGCTTATGGAAGACAAAAATCGAAGGAGTACTCCAACCATAATAAAAGGCACGAGGCCCTCACTAAACTAGTTGAACTGTGCAAACCTTTTTGAAGTTCTGCAGACTTGAACTATGTTCGCAATAAAATTGCTAACCTAAGACCGGTTTTTAAAAGGGAACTCAATAAAATGGATGATTCTCAAATATCTGGAGCAGGAGCCGATGATATATATGTTCCCAGACTATGGTACTTTCAAAGCCTGAGGTTTCTAACAGATCAAGTAGATGCAAGATCATCAATATCTACTCTTCCTTCAACCTCCAGTACTCTACCATCCACCTCTGCGAATTTTGAACAAATGTCTCCTGAAATGCAGTTTGAGGATTCAGAGGACATGCCACAGACACAGGTATTAACAAATATTTGGCTTTTCATATATTTTCTTACATCATGGTTTGCATCATGGTATTTATTTGCAATACTATAATTTCCCTTTTTTGACTAGACAACAACACAGGCACATGAATCACCAGAAGACTTGAATGTGTCCACTCCGAACACACTGGTGACAACATCCATCACAAGTATGACCACTTTGAGCACACCTGTGACTAGGCCTCAGAAGAGGAGGAGACTTGAGGATGCCACTACATCTTTTCTGACCAAGGCAAGTGTTGCTCTTCAAAAGAAAACAGATGTATTTGACGCTTTGGGCATTATAACAACAGACAAGATGAGAAGCATGTCGGTGGAACAATGACAAATTGCTGAAATTTTAATGCTTGAGATGCTGAATAAAGGAGTTAAGCCCCATACACACGAGAGGACTTATGTCCGACAGACTTCCGAAGGAGTTCTGCCGGAGTTCTGCCGGAGTTCCGACAGAGTTCTGACGGACTTTTCGACTGAGCGGACTTGGCCACACACAATCACACTAAACTCCGACGGATTTGAACGTGATGACGTACGACTGGACTCGATAAAGGAAGTTCATAGCCAGTAGCCAATAGCTGCCCTAGCGCCGGTTTTAGTCCGTCGGAATAGCATACACACGAGCAAATTTTTCGAAGGGACCGGGTCCGGCGGAGTTCCGTCGGGAAAATTTGAAGCATGTTCCATATTCTAAAGTCCGTCAGACTTTGGTAAATCAAAAGTCCGTTGCAGCCCACACACGATCGAATAGTCTGACGGAATCAGTCCGTCGGACTTTGGATGTTGAAAAGTCCGCTCGTGTGTACGCGGCATTAGAGGTGAGTTAACTAGAAAAACGATAATTACGGAGTCTGCTTCATCTCCATCATCAACACAACAATCACAACACGTTGCTCATGGATCAAATCATCCTGGTGCCCAATGGCAATGCATACAGCATGAACGTCAAATTCCACCTTGGTCACAAGACTTTAATTATACACAACTGTAGTTTCAGATTAATGAGTGTTATGTTTTAAATAGCATTTTTTTTTTGGGGATGTTATCAACATTATGTTGCATTTATGTTGTGAGAATGAAACTTTTTTTTATGTTGACCACTAGGTCTATTATAATGCTTTTATATTGTTTGTTAGGTATCAGCAATGTGGATCTCTTGTGGTTTCATTACAACTACTTCCAGTCTACATACATAACTACTGTCCCTTTTAGAAGATTTCCCCTCTGCTTTTCTGGGGGTTTGGAATTCTTTATGATAAAGGTAAACATGCCAAATAGAGGGGGTGAATCTCCTACATGGGGGTACAGACAGCTAAAAAGAAATTGACTTTTTTTAGTAGTATAGTTCTTTAGTGAGTGACAAAAACTCTAACATTTTGTGTTTATAAGTTTAAATTTAATGTTTATTATAGTAAAAATGTATACAATATTGGGCACATGTAGAAGCACTGAGATTTATTTTGTGCAGTTTTATAAGACATGCTTTAACTTCTTGAGATCCGCGCTATAGCCGAATGACAGCTACAGCGTGGACCTGCTTGGCCGGGACTACGTCTATTGACATTGTCCCCTGCGCGCCCCCTGAGGGGTGCGTGCGGCGCGCTCCGTGATCAGCGAGTCTATGAGAGTCGCCTGATCACAGATCGGAGCAAGGGGTCGATCCCGACCCCTTACCACGGGATCAGCTGTCAGCCAATGACAGCTGATCATGTGATCACAACACAGCCGGTAATCGGCAATTTTCCTCCTCGCGCTGACAGCGAGGAGAAAAAAAAAAAGCCGATCACCGGCAGCCGTGATCGGGACATCAGTCCCGATCACGGTGAGCTGGGGACAGCTCATCAGTGCCCACCTGCTCCCTGCCAGTGCCACCAAAAATATGCCAAAAAGTGCCACCCATCAGTGCCCATAGTGCCACTCATCAGTGCCCATAGTGCCACCTATCAGTGCCCACAATCTGCCTCGCACACACAGTGCTGCACCTCAGTGCCACATATCCGTGCCCATCAGTGTCATGTACCAGTGCCCATCAATGCCCATCAGTGACGCCCATCAGTGCCCAGCAGTGCCACCTATCAGTGCCACCTATCAGTGCCCATCAGTCCCATCTATCAGTGGTATCTATCAGTGCCCATCCATGCCACCCATCCGTGCCACCCATCTTTGCCACCCATCAGTGCCATCTTATCTGTGCCCATCTTTGCCCATCTTTGCCCATCAGTGCCACCTTATCTGTGCCCATCAGTACTGCCTTATTTGTGCCTATTAGTGTCGCCTTAACTGTGCCTATCAGTGCCTACCAGCGCCGCCTCATCGGCGCATTTCAATGAAGGAGAAAAATTACCTGTTTGCAAAATTTTATAACAAACTATTAAACATGATTTTTTTTTTTTTTGCATCTTTTTTGGTTTGTTTAGCAAAAAATAAAACTCCCAGCTATAATTAAATACCACCAAAAGAAAGCTCTATTTGTGGGGAAAAAATGATAAAAATTTCATTTGGGTACAGTATTGTATGGCCGCGCAATTGTCATTCAAAGTGCATCAGCGCTGAAAGCTGAAAATTGGTCTGGGCAGGAGGGGGGTTTAAGTGCCCAGTAAGCAAGTGATTAATAAACATGATCCGATTTGAAAAAAAATCTGCAAACTTTATTATTCTTTATTTTATTTTATTTTTATTTTTAGGGGAACAATTAGTACAGTTAGTAAAGTGCAGTGAATAATTTACATAATAAATACAGTTATATCCTATTTTCAAGGAATATCCTGATGAATAATTAGCCACAATATTATCATCTGTTGATTGATTCTTGGGGAATATTATGATTGGCTACAGGCGAGTTTCTGTTCGTATATAGGAGCATTTTCACGGTACGATCATTGTTTACATTCTCCCATCTCCTTCCGGGTTATTTTCGTGTTTCCGATCATGCGTGGTGTCGACTTTTAACGGACGCATACTGTACTGATTACACGATTGTCGTACGATGGGCTGTCGTCCGAGCAAAGTTTTCTTGTTTGTCCCTTCGGATTTGTTTGGACGGACTGTCGTGATTGGCAGTCGAAAGCTGTGTACTAACGATCAGATTATCAAACGATCTATCCGAATGCAATTTTTATCATCCGATAATCGGAATGTTTGTACGGGGCATAAGGACATACTACAGGAGACAATCAGACTGCGGACATACTATAGGAGACAATCAGAGATTAAGAACATGCTACAGGAGACAATCAGAGACTGCAGACATGCTACAGGAGACCATAAGAGATTGCAGACATTATACAGGAGGTGGTCAGAGAACTTCCAGCAATGCACAGCTTTACAGTTGAATAACACAGCTCAGGGTTTCAGCAGTCAGGCATTTTATGAGTGTAAGGACATACTTGGCCAGCCAAGCTCACTACAGACATACAGAGGTCCGTGGGCGGGGCTTCCACTCTCTGCTCTCATTTCCACAGCTCCACCCTGAACATTCAGGTTGCATGGGGAGGGGTTAGAGCATCAGTGGAGCTCCCAGCCCCGCCCGCCCCTGGACCGATGTATTCCCCAGCCAGTATAGAGGGGGCGGGGCCGGGAGCTCCACTGACGCTCCCACTGCGATCACTGCTCTCACTACAGCCGCTCTGTTCCGAGCATACAGGCTGCATGGGGTGGTGTCAGAGCGTCAGTGGAGCTCCCGGCCCCGACCCCTCTCTGCTGGCTAGCTTGGGAATACAGCCACGGTCTTCTGTGTGCTCTGCAATGCTGTCATCAGGGCCCCAATTCTCGGGTAGCGTGAGCCCCCCAACAAAGAATGGGCCCAGGGCAGGTGCCTCATTTGCCCTGAGCTAAAGACGGCCTTGGCTGCGCAAACTGTTGGTGCTGTATAATAATAATAACAATAATCTGCACACACCTAGGGTAACATAGTGAGTACAGAGCGGGTATATATTATGCACTTCTCAGAAAATGAAATAAGAATTGGAATGACAAGAATATTCCTGCAGTGCCGCCAAGGCAGCATCTGAAATGTCCAAACACTCCCCACCAATGTTAATGTACTCCAGGCATTTATTAAAGTATACCAATGAATGAAGTCATGTATTTATTTTAAAAAAAAGTTAATAATTTTAAGTGCACCTAGTATAAATACATAAAAGTTAATCAAATTCAGCTTATTTTTAAAGTATAACTAAAGGCAAAGCTTTTTTTTTTTGTTTTGGATTTGAGAGGGATCAGAACTCCTGTCAGGTTTTCATTGCATCCCTGCTAGGGAGATTCATCCTCTCTATTTGCCCTGGTGACCTTCATCACCGAAAGTGAAAGTGGGAAAAAAATCTCAGTGGTCATTTGAGTGGACACCAGATCAGGTATAGCCAGGAAATCTTCCAATGGGGACACTAGTTCTGGTGACTTTATTGACTACAAAACCAAAGCAATAAGCATTGATTGTCCTCGTGTTGAAGGAAATCCCTTCAGGATGAGGACAATCAATGCTTATTGCTTTGTGTCTTAGTGCATGTGTGTTTAAAACACCCGGCCGGGCTCGTGTGAACAGGCCCTTACATGTTTTTCACATGTGTTTTTAGCTGTTTGCCTGCAGTTCAGATTTAGGATCTACCCTCTGACACTGAACTGTAGAACCTCTCATTACATGCAATTCTTCCAAGGTAACAATCTTGTAGGCGGGGCCTAACCAATGCACCTGAGAATTGAGCCAATTGGCCTGCCCAAGTCTTAAAGGATTTGGTAGCCATTAGGATTTCTGTCCTCCCCAAGATGCGACCAGACCCCAGAGCAGGAGCAAATTAGTCCTCAATAGGCTTCTGCCATTCTGAAAAAACAGTACACTGCCACCTTCAGTTTGGAGTATATACTGCATCCTCTACCTGCCTCCACCTGTATTCCATTTTTTAAAGAAAGTTAAACACTAAAAGATAACATTTGGTTGATATGGTCAGTAGCCATAGATACTTCATACG
The DNA here is from genome assembly GCF_037356315.1 of Lithobates pipiens. Taxonomy (NCBI): domain Eukaryota; kingdom Metazoa; phylum Chordata; class Amphibia; order Anura; family Ranidae; genus Lithobates; species Lithobates pipiens. Next base: position 406,534,430 of record NW_027507718.1, read on the forward strand.
CAGCAGCTTTCATTAACCAGGCCCTGTGTCTTCTAAAGCCCCGTACACACGAGCGGACTTATGTCCGACAGACTTCCGAAGGAGTTCTGCCGGAGTTCTGCTGGAGTTCCGACAGAGTTCTGACGGACTTTTCGAATGAGCGGACTTGGCCACACACAATCACACCAAACTCCGACGGATTCGAACGTGATGACGTACGACTGGACTCGAATAAGGAAGTTCATAGCCAGTAGCCAATAGCTGCTCTAGCGTCGGTTTTAGTCCGTCGGAATAGCATACACACGAGAAAATTTTTCGGTAGGAACTGGGTCCGGCGGAGTTCCGTCGGAAAAATTTGAAGCATGTTCCATTTTCTAAAGTCTGTCAGACTTTTGCGAATCAAAAGTCCGTTGCAGCCCACACACGATCGAAAAGTCTGACGGAATCATTCCGTCGGACTTTGGATGTTGAAAAGTCCGCTCGTGTGTACGGGGCTTTAGCCTCCCTCAGACTGAAATGGCTGATACCATAAAACAGGCTGAACTGCATTGTGACTTACGTTATCACAAATCTATTTCAAGTATACTTGTGAATGATAAATTGTTTTCAATGTGCATTTAGTGACCATTTTCATTGTGGGTATGATCGTAAAAGCTGAAGACAAAAGTCGTAAAGTACATGCCATTAATTAGGTTATTTGTGCTACTACAAGCCTATGCATGATAGGGCATAGTAACATTTGTTTTTGGACTCAGCTCCACAAAAGATGAAGAGTGTAAATCAGTGACCTGTGTACTGGGGTCTCTGAGAAGTGACAGTTGCATTCCACAAATATTTTAAATGTCAGCATGCTTTCTAACAATAGTAGATTGAGGAGCTCCTATCATGTATCATTAGGTCACCAATGAAAGTAAGAAGCTGATAGTATTTCTTGTAAATTGTGGAATGGGATAAGCACTAGAAGCTATACCGCCTTACCAGTATCAACATTCACCCACTGTAATATATATATGGTGGAGCACCTTTGGACTACAAACATCTCCCCATCTCCTTATTTTCATTATTTCATATGGGGGAGAAACTTTATATGTTCACAGAAGATAGCTGAAAAGGCTGATGCCATTGTTCTTAGAGAAGAACACTAGGACAAAAATTGTTTTTAAAATCTGCTGGCACACAAGGGGGTAAGTGCAACGTGGTTTATGCCACCTCGTGGACTTCTGTCTTTTTTTAAAAGAAATCCTGTGTTACTGGGCATAGATAGTATAGATATCAATACAGTGCTCTGACACCCCAGCTATGAGTCTCCTGTACAGAAGCCATAGCTGCACTGCCCGCCCTTCCTCTGCCCTTGCCCCATCACAGAATGCTTTGTTAAAAATCCAATACTTTTCATAAATGGACAGGAGAGAGGAGGGGTGAGCTATGTAGCTTCAGTATGGGAGAGTCTTATGACTCCTTTCAGAGCACCGGAGTATAGTAAAAGCGGAAGTCTTTTAAAGTGTATCTCTAGGCAAAACTGTTCTTTTTAATTTTGGATGGAGTGGGGAAGGGTTGAACCTTCTGTCAAGTTTTTATTGCTATCTGTTGAAACCCTATTGGGAAAATTTGCCCCTCTATTTGTGCTTGTGACCATTGTCATCAAACGAGAAAATGAGGAAAAATCCAAAATATTTTAGTGTTTTGTAACAAATATTAAGGGGAAATCTACCAGTGTGTATACCTGTTCCAGGGACAACAGTCTAAAAGGGGAAAATCCCCTCAATTTGGATTTCCTCAAATTTCTTGCTGCATTTCTGGGACAGGAAGTGAAGGAAAATGTTTCCAAAAGTACACTGCAAAAAATAAAGTGCCAGAGGTTTTAACCCTTCCCTACTCCTTTTAGTGTGAGTTTACATTGCAAATCTCAGCCTGATGTACCTGTAAAAAAAATGTCTGAAAAAAGATATAATGTTGGATTTCAACAGCTGGACATCAACTATTGGCTATATTTTATGATTCGCGTGACAGTCATTATTACACCTGTAAATAACTAGCAATACTGAAAAACACCCACAAATTTTAAAAGGGAGACATTTGGAGCCCTACCATCAGGTCTGAAATCTTGTGTATACTTTTGTGTTCCCTAGGCATAGTGCCGGGTCATACTAAATTCTTTATTTCAATGGATTGCCTTAGCAGAATACTTGGAGATCAAATCAACTAGATGCCTTCCTGCAGCTACCATCTGGGTCGCCAACATTGCTTGAATTATATAGTGCAGGAACTTATTTGTGACTGCATTGTGATGTACACAAATAGCTATAACTCTTAAGTGTATTCACCCCCCTTGGCTTTTTACCTATTTTGTTACATTACAGCCTTTAGTTCAATGTTTTTTTAATCTGAATTATATGTGATGGATCAGAACACAATAGTCTAAGTTGGTGAAGTAAAATTAGAAAAATATATACATGAAACTATTTTCAGAAAAAAAAAACTGATAATTGGCATGTGTGTATGTATTCACCCCCTTTGTTATGAAGCCCATAAAAAGCTCCGGTGGAACCAATTACCTTCAGAAGTCACATAATTTGTGAAATGATGTCCACCTGTGTGAAATCTAAGTGTCACATGATCTGTCATTACATATACACACCTTTTTGAAAGGCCCCAGAGGCTGTAACACCTAAGCAAGAGGCACCACTAACCAAACACTGCCATGAAGACCTAGGAACTCTCCATACATAAGTACAAGTCAGGGTTAGGTTATAAAAAAATATCCAAATCTTTGATGATCCCTAGGAGCACCATCAAATCTATCATAACCAAATGGAAAGAACATGGCACAACAGCAAACCTGCCAAGAGACAGCTGCACGCCAAAACTCATTGACCGGGCAAGGAGGGCATTAATCAGAGAGGCAGCTCAGACACCTAAGGTAACCTGGGAGGAGCTGCAGAGTTCTACAGCAGAGACTGGAGTATCTGTACATAGGACAACAATAAGCCGTACGCCCCGTAGAGTTGGGCTTTAAGGCAGAGTGGCCAAAAGAAAGTCATTACTTTCAGCAAAAAACAAAATGGCACATTTTGAGTTTGCAAAAAGGCATGTGGGAGACTCCCAAAATGTATGGAGGAAGGTGCTCTGGTCTGATGAGACTAAAATGGAACTTTTTGTCCATCAAAGAAAACCCTATGTCTGGCGCAAACCCAGCACGTCACATCACCCAAAGAACACCATCAGCAGTCGGGACTGGAAAACTGGTCAGAGTTGAGAGAAAGATGTATGGTGCTAAAAACAGGGATATTCTTTGGTAAAACCTGTACCACTCTTTGTGTGATTTGAGGCTAGGACGGAGGTTCACCTTCCAGACAATGACCCCAAACACACTGCTAAAGCAACACTTGAGTGGTTTAAGGGGAAACATGTAAATGTGTTGGAATGGCCTAGTTAAAGCCCAGACCTCAATCCAATAGAAAATCTGTGGTCAGACTTAAAGCGGGGTTCCACCCTAAAGTGGAACTTCCGCTCATCGGAACCCGCCCCCCTCCGGTGTCACATTTGGCACCTTTCAGGGGGGAGGGGGTGTAGATACCTGTCTAAGACAGGTATTTGCACCCACTTCTGGGCATAGACTCCCACGGGAGTCTATGCCGTTTCCTGTCCCGCCGCGTTGTCTGCTGGGACACACACAGGTCCCAGAGACAGCGCGGACCACTCCTAGTGGACTGTGCGACTCGCGCATGCGCAGTAGGGAACCGGGAAGTGAAGCAGCAATGCTTCACTTCCTGATTCCGTCACTCAGAATGCCAGCGGCAGCAGCCGAGACCTGAGCGATCGATTGGTCTCGGCTGCCGACATCGCTGGGCCCTGAGACAGGCGAGTGTCTATTTATTAAAAGTCAGCAGCTGTAGTATTTATAGCTGCTGGCTTTTAATAATTTTTTTGTAGGTGGAATCCCTCTTTAAAGAATGCTGTTCACAATAAGGTGCAAACCATCCAACTTGAAGGAGCTGGAGCAGTTTTGTAAGAAGGAATGGGCAAAAATCCCAGTGGCAAGATGTGGCAAGCTTATAGAGACTTATCCAAAGCGACCTGGAGCTGTGATAGCCGCAAAAGGTGGCTCTACAAAGTATTGACTTTAGGGGGGTGAATAGTAATGCACATTGACTTTTTTCTGTTATTTTGTCCTATTTGTTGTTTGCTTCACAATAATAAAAAAAAATCTTCAAAGTTGTGGGCATGTTCTGTTATTTTGTCCTATTTGTTGTTTGCTTCACAATAAAAAAAAAATAAAAAAAAAAATATCTTCAAAGTTGTGGGCATGTTCTATAAATTAAATGATGCAGATCCTCAAATAATCCATGAATCCATGTTAATTACAGGTTGTGTGCAACAAAAGGCATATCGTATATGTAGCGGCCATAACCCTTGGCAGGGCGGCCTTAACTTTTTGGGCTTACCGATTACCTCCGCTTGGCTTGTTCTTCCACGTCTAGGGGTTCCCAGGGTTGATACCCAACAACTTTGAATGCTGACACCAATAAAGTCCTTTTGAAAGGTTTCATTTGTAGGGGTAACATCCAACAACACAGTCTCGTATGGGAACAGAGGGCAAGGGTGAAAGAACTCATGCACCTTAAATTGCAACTATCACAAAGTCTCTAGTACCACCCAGAGAGTAACCACTCGCAGCTGGGCACTTCAAGGCTGAACAAATTTCTAGCCATAGATTATGGCAATCAGCGCTTTAACTCAGAATTTGTGAAATTTCTGACCTTGAACAAGTTGTAACTGAAAGCGAACAGGAATCTTTTTCCTCAGTACCTGGAACGTTCTCTGTCTCCTTGACAGTACTAGAAAAAGCGTGAATTCATCAGTGTCCTACACAACTCAGCAACCAGGCACTTCTCAGGATGCCAGCTTGTTGGCTCGCCTCCGAACAGTCCTCCCCCGGTAACTTACACGTGCTGCGGTGCCCCTCCAAGCCGAGAACACACCCGGATGCCTTGAATCCTCCCTCTGTTACTGCGCCTCGGACCAGCTGGTTCTGAGACTCGGGAACAGACGGATCCTTACCCCAGACCAGGCGGATCTATTGGGGCTAACTAACCGAAGCATGTTGCGGAGCGACGAACAGTGCCATGACCGGGACCCCTCGCGGGGCTACCCCAGCCCAGAATCAGGAACAGACCGCTAGGGCCTCACGAAACGAACCCGGAACACGTGACTTCAACACCTTAAGTACCCTTCCCCAGACTCCTCAGCGGGACCCGGCACACCCTCTAATTGGCTCTGGGGAATCTGATACCCAAACTGTCCAACCAGGCCTGGTTCTGAGCCTGTCATGTGCACCTCACTGTACACATGACCAGGCAGAACTCTAAGCCCTTGTACACACGGTCGGAGATTCCGACGGAATGTTTCCTATCGAGCCGTTTTGTCGGATATTTCGACTGTGTGTGGTCTGCATCGGACTGTTTAAATCGGAATATCCGATGGACCAACTTTTCCAACTTGCCGGTAAAATTTTCCGTCAAAATGCTCCTATCGGACATACTCCGATCATGTGTAGCTTACTCCGATAGACAAAATGCCACGCATGCTCAGATCAAATTCCTAGACCAAAGCTATTGGCTACTAGCCTGAACGTAGTCCTGTCGTAACGAAATAACGTCATCATGTTATGTACAATCGGATTTTCCGACAACTTAGTTCGACCGTGTGTATGCAACATCACTTCCGGACCTCTTCCGGAATTAATCAGTCGGAATTACTCCGACGGATTTGGTTGTCGGAAACTCCGACCGTGTGTACAAGGGCTTATACAGCCTAGCCAAACTGATGTCAAAGTTAAACCTAAACAATTAACCCTCAGAACCCTTTTACTGTTATGAGGCAAAAACTAAATTTGTACATGAATGACACTTTGTCCAAAGTGTCACCGCTACACATCCCCCCCAGTTATTTAGACGATGTCCTCATCGTCTAGGCAACAACCAGGATAAAAATCCTATCCTAATAAAAAAAATAAAAAAAAACTATACAGTGCCTGAGTTTTTTGGGAAACGTTTGTTGGGAAAAGTTTATTGGGAAAGGAAAGGAAAGTAAAACATATTTAAACATTAACGTTTTCACAATAACACATTCAATGCTGTACATATACCACCCAACTAACTGACTAAACCCACCCAATCTGCGATGAGCTTGACAGTCGATCTCGGTGCATCCTGAAAGAGAAACACAATACAAAAGACAACACTGTACACTATACATCTCATCTTGAAGAGCGAAATTCCAATGTTAATTCAATGGAACTTCCTTCTCCAAATACACATGAAATTTCTCGCTAACATTTTCTAACGGCTGTGAAAAGGAAGTTCTTGCCTATTACTGCTCCTTTCCTGCCGATTCACACAACCTAGTGGTCAGAGCTGCTGTAACTAGAAGTCTCTCAATAACCAGAGCACAGTGGGCTAAAAGCCTGTAGAACTTGACATGCATCTTCTTATAGTAACCACCTACCTAACTACCCCAGAGTCCTTGTAACAGAACACACTGGAAAAGCTGAAGACACTGAGAAGTTCTTTTTCTCTTCTGCAAAATTTTTTCAGACTTGACTCTAGGAACAGTTCACCAATAAAACCTGGGATCTGGCTAAGTTAGATCTTTTCCTTGTGCATCAATGGTGGTGATGAAATATGTGGCACTCTCTTTGTCGGGCCTGCATATCCCCATTTTGCATAGTATATATGCCGACCATAGCTCCAGTGCAAGAAACAACTCTGAAATCGGTCATAGAGCTCTGGGGAAAAGGCCTTTTTTCCGGAGTGGCTTTGGTACTTTCAGGTAGCTCCAAACATCATCCTCGTACCAGGCCTCACGATTTTCCTCAATAACAGTCATGACATCCCTGGGGACATAGGGAAACTCCAACCCGTACTTAGCAGCTACTCTTTTGTGAAGGAGCCTCTGTGACCTTGCAAGTTTCGGCAATACACGGGCACTTCCCTCACCAGGCAGTATGCAGGAATTTGGGGACCGCTGCACCAGCGTGCAAACTGCCAAACTGATGTGAAAGTTAAACCTACACAATTAACCCTCAGAACCCTTTTACTGTTCTGAGGCAAAAACTAGCTACTAAGTTTCACAGCTACATATATATACCCAAACTCACTCATACATGTCTCTCTCGTGAAAATAGTAACATAGTTAGGTTGAAAAAAAGACACAAGTCCATCTACAGTAGTCCAACCAATGAAATTCCTCATATACACAATCCTATACCCACAGTTGATCCACAGGTAGGCAAAAAACCCCCCCCATAAAACATTATCTCCGATTTGCTCCAGGTTGAAAAAACCTTCCTAATCCTCCAGAAGGCCCTTGATCAACAATCCCTGGTATTAATACTGATATATATTAATATCAAGTTATATTTTAGACATTTAGGAGTGCATCCTGTTTGTTTCTCTTTTTTTTTTCTTAAACAATGCACAGAACTGTTCAGAACTAGTTCTAGAGGGAGTCTATTCCACATTTTCACAGCTCTTACCATGAAGAAGCCTTTCCATATGTGGAGGTTATATCATCCTCAAGATGTAAAGAATGTCCCATACTACTTAAAGTCAATAGACTAGCCTCAGATAAGTAAAATCTCACATTTCTGGGTAAATCAGCCTCATTGCACATGGGTCACTGAAAAAAAACGAAGAATTGGTTACGTTAAAAAAAAGTAAACAGATAGGCAGTGACTATTGTAACTGCTTAAAATAATAAGTTTACTTTGTAAATGAAGTGTCCTTGTGGTGACTCTTGTAGGAACTCTGAACACCGTAGAAAAAGTTTGTGTACGGCACCATTCATCATCTTCCTTATAACGTCACATCACAGCATGCATATGGAAATCAGTAGACATTCCATACAAGATTTTGGCCATTTTTACATAAAACAATGCCTTTATAAACACCACATTCACATAAACACACAAAGTGTAGGTATGGTGCTCTATCACTGCTCATTCACACGGCACATCACAAAGTTTCCACCTGCATTTTCAGGATGTTATTTCTGCTTCCACCATAACAAGGCGATGCAGGTCATTGTTCGAATTCATACGTAATAATACTCTGGCTGATGTTCAGTGATTTAAAAAAAAAGCTGATCAATTTAAGTCATCCTTTTGGCAAACAACAGCTGCACAGGAAGAGGAAAACTGTTATCCATGTTTGACTGATGCACTAGGCTTACTCCACGGAGGAGTTTAACCAGTCCACGTCTGTATACTCATATATCCGACAGGAAAACACAACACAGGAAAACTACCAATCTGAACAATAGTGTGAACTGGATTCCATGCTGCAGTTTCGGAACATCTGTTTTCAGTGTTTTTAGCTTAATGGCTAAAGAAGTGTTCTTTTAAAAGAATAAAAAATTGGGAGCCATGAATGATTATAACCAATTTAACACGTTAACTGCATCATTCCTAAGGGTAGCGTACAAAAACAGCACCTGACACTCCATAAACTAAGTGCATGTATTCACCTCTCCTACTATATCTTGACAGATAATAGCACCGCACATGCAGGATCAGGGCATGGAAAGTTTCTCCATACACTTATTCAGCTATGGCATGCTGAAGAAGAACAATATATCAGAGCTAAAGTCTACATCTACATCCCACGTACTTGGCAGGCACATAGGAATACTATGGGTGCAAAGAGCAATGGTGGTTGAGAAACTAAAATGTGCACAGAGATGCAACCAAGGTAAAAATTGCCTTTGCACTAAATAATCCAGTGCTGAGAGGTTAGAAATGTTCTCTAGGTATTTACTGTAGGATGCTGCTGGCATTTTTGTTCTTAGCTTGATGCATACTTTCATAAAGACTACTGTTGAAATCTATTGTGTCTGGTTGAATCATTTCCTTTGAAAGGGTAACCCCAATTCCACAAGTTCTGCTTTCTGCTCCTGTTTGTCTGATGGTGAAGAAAGTTATGTAGCGGATGACATTTTGGACAAAATGTCATACGTATGTAAATTTAGTTTTTTTGCCTCAGAACAGTAGGGGTTCTGAGGGTTGATTATGTAGGTGGGCCTTAAGACCAGTTTAGCCAGGCAGTGCTTGGAAGTTCTGCCTGGTCATGTAAACGGTGGGGTGCACATGACAGGCCAGAATCAAGCCTGGTTGGATGTTTAGGTATCAGCCTTCTCTGAGCCAATCAGTGGGAGTGCCGGGGCCCACCGAGGAGTCTGCAAGGGGGTACTTAAGGGGTGTGGGTCACGTGTTTTGGGAAGAGGAGTTTGTGAGACCCGTGTGGTCTGTTCTGGTCCCATGACCGGGGTAGCCTCGTGAGGGGTCCCGGTCACGGGGTGTTCGACATCCCGCAACATGTTCCTGTTGGTGGCCCCTGATAGACCTGCCTGGTCTGGGGTAGGGACCCGTCTGTTCCCGAGTCTCCTAACCGGCTGGTCCGAGGCGCAGTAACTGAAGGAGTTTTCAAAGTGTCCGGGTGTGCTCTCGGCTTGGAGAGGCATCACAGCTCGTGGAAGTAACCGGGGGAGGACTCTACGGAGGAGGGCCGGCAGGTGGCATCCTGGGAAGTGCCTGGTTACTGAGTTGGGAAGGACATTGACGAATTCACGTTTTTTCAGTACCATTGAGGAGATGGGAAACGTTCCAGGTACGGAGGAAAAAGGTTCCTGTTCACCCCTAGTTGCAACTTGTACACGTTCATAGGATTGTTCAAGTTTTGAGTCAACGTGCTGACTGCCATGATCTCTGGCTAGAGATCTGTTCAGCCTTGAAGTACCCAGCTGCAAGTGGCTACTCTCTGGGTGGAAATAGAGACTTTTCTTAGACTTGCAGTTCAAGGTGCCTGAGTTCTTCCCCCGTGCCCTCTGTTCCCTAAGAGATTGTGTTATTGAAAGTTATTACTGCAAAATAAAACCTTTTAAAGAGGACTTCATCTGTGTCAGCGTTAAAGTTGTTGGGTATCAACCCTGGGAACCACTAGACGTGGAAGAGCAGGCCAAGAGAAGGTAACTGGTAAGCCCAATAAGTCAAGGCCACCCTGCAACGGGTTATGGCCACTACAGTTATGATGAATGTAATAATGGTGATCAGTTAGAATGGGTAAACCAAATCAGAAGGGCACACAAGATGGTGGAGGGTTAAGGGGGATTACAATTACTTTTAAGTTGACAATGGGACCAGCATGTATGTAAAACGAAAATGTACTTAAAGTGATACCTTTTTTCACTTCTCAATGCATGTACTGCATTGCAATAGTCATTTACAGTCATTGGGGAGGTGGGGTGGTCCCTGTCTCCAGGGTGTATGGGGTGGTCCCTGTCCCCAGGGAAGGTGAAGTGGTCTCACTCTCCATGACCATTGGTGCAGGATCAGGATGATGAAGATTCCGGCCAGCATGGTGTGGCTATGGCACTTGTGTCCATTTGGTTGTTGTAGTTTGTGAAAAAGCATAGAGTGCTGCGGCTGGCTGCCCTCCCGTCACTTGTTCATTGTTGCTTCAGCTGCCTTCAACAGCAGCACAAAGCAGATGATCAGGATAGGAGGCCCCATCTTCACTCCATGGGCTCTCTGAGGGAGATCTCTGTGAAGGGGCAGGGCTGGGAGACAAGCCAGTGGTGACCTGTGGCCAGTGGTGACCTCCGTCGTTCCGTGAAGCCGACTCTCATAGGCTGCACCAGTGTGCTGGAAGTTTGTCCAGAAGAAGTATGCACCAGGAGGCTCTGTGCAAAGGGAGGACACTGGACTGATTGGCAATTTTTGGGACAGGACAGAGGGGCCACCCAAGGACATTGGTGGAGAATGTGACACTTGAATAGCAGCTTGCCTAATGCTGGTGCCTGCCCTAAGCAGAACCAAGCAGTGCCTGGCAGGGTGCCCTGCTTGTTAGGACATGCAGGTCTGGTGACACCTGGGTGCTGGCCGCAGCCCTGACACCACTGTCCATACTTGTGAGACACTTTATGTACACTTACGGGTATGTCCGTATTCACGAGTGAACGTAAAGTGACTGTTCGTATAGCGGGGTATGTCTGTATATACTTCCCTGTCTTTTCTCTTGGACCTCTGTAGTAGACGGTGTTCTGAGGCTTAAAGTGTTACTAAACCCAGGACCCTTCATTCACTATATCTGGGCCTCCGCAGTACATAGAACATGGAAATGCAAGTATTTAGTAAATATAAAATACTAAATACTTTTTCTCATTGGCAGTAAATAGCAGTCTTCTGATTTCTATCAGTGTCTGGTTAAATCTTGAGCAGGAGTTTTCATTTTGCTTGAGTCCTATCAGGCTACATGACCCCTAACCCTCTGTCTGGATGGTGCTGATTGGCCCTGTGCTGATCACATGCACTCTTCCAAGAAAAAAAAAACTCTCTAGCAATACACAGGTGCAGCTTGTCCCCTAGCCTCTGTCTTATCGGGAGATGGATTGGGGACAGTGGAAGAAGGGGATCAGAGAAGACAGGATCAAACAGCCTTTATACACAATGCGGAGGATTAACCCTTAAGGTTCCACAGTGAGTATAACAAGCATGCTTTACTGCATATACAGACTCTTTTTACTGTTGTGGGTTTAGTAACACTTTAACATAGCTCCCAACTGTCCCTGATTTTGAGGGACTGTCCCTGATTTGGAACAAAATCCCCCTGGCCCTCTTTCCTCCTCTTGTGTCCCTCATTTTGGTCTGATCTATATGGTTGTATATAAAATGCACTATTTAACATTCAAAGGGTGTTTTTCAGTCCTAAACTTTTCATCCAAATTCAAAATTGCTGCATTTATACATTTCTGAAGCCAGTATAAAGCAATAGTAGTGGTAAAAAGAAGCACTTGGGGATTTAACTAATCATGTTTTTGTAGAATTCTCCTTTAAGGGGGCGTGACAGGGGTGTGTCATATGTCTACATACTTTTGCTAAAAGGTGTACCTCGTTACCATCCCAAAAAGTTGGGAGGTATGCTTTAAGCCCAATCAAGAAAGGACCCAATCCCTACAAAGCACCTCCAAGATAGTGCCTCCTACCTTCCATAAACGGAATAGAGATCATGTAAAAAGAATACCCTGTCTCTGGGTTCCACTGTATATACATATGTGATCCTGCTCAGAGGTGCCGCTCTGTAGCAGTGAAACTGCTATATGGAGGCCTTTAAGTGGTTAAAAAAATGTTTTACTTTTTTCCTGAGCACATTGGACATTATTTTACGTATATTTTTCACATTTCTTTTTTGCTTATTTGTTTATATTTTGTGTTTTTCACTGGGCATAAGATTTCAAAATTCACCTAAAGTGTTATATATTTCAGTGCTTCTACTTAAATAATAAATCCCCCAAAAAACTGTGCCGTTAATATTAGTGTACCAACCAATAATCAATTTCTCAATAGCGCAACCACTGCTACTATGCAGTGGACAATCATATATCTGCAAGTGATATAATCAAACATGAAAATAATACAAAATATTAAAACATTTCAAAATCATACAAGTCCATATGATTATTATTTGTTTATTTGTTTTTCACAGTGTTACTAGTGATTTGAGCACTATATTTTTTGATTAATTTATGATATTTGTTTAAAATAGCAGCAGTAAATTTTATGGGAGAGATTTTTTTCACATTTTATTTTGAACTTGTTTCACTCTCTGAAGTGCAAAAAAGGGGTTATATATATATTGTTGTTCACTAGCACTATGAAGAAACACCAACAAGATCAATGTTTTGCACAGCCTCAAATTACAAGATATGTTAAAGTGCAATAGTTATGGGGGTTGATATACTGATAAGAACTTGATAAGAGCATGCTCCACAGCACACAACCAGAAAAGACAGGCTCCTGTCAGCAGAGCACAGAATAACAAAGAAAGCAGACTTCCAGTGACATCAGCAAACGGAAGGACACATATAAACAGTAGGAAATGTTCATTGACTGTGAACTTGTTGCACTGAATGGCTCCAGGAATGTGCTGCTCCTGGCTGGAAAAGACATTGTAAACACAGATGTTGTGAATGGCAGGGCTGTGTGGGCTGTGTAAAGCAAAATCCATGGAAAAAGCCCATTGCATTGTTATTCAAGGTAGTGTCCAGCTGCCAATCTGCATATGGAAATAATCCCTCACAGTCATATCTCATTTTGCACATCACAGAAAATAATGAGTTCGCAGGTGAAGTCAATGAAAGCATCATTAGAAGTCTAGTAACAAAGGAGAAGAGACAAAAGCTTTTTTCAGAATAATATTTTTCAGTATTCTGTGTATGTCTACATATTGGAAAAACTAATAACAGACAATTCTGAGGCTATGTTGTATAAATATGTAGCGCCCCCTATGTCTACTGGGGAGCAAGGAGGGATCTCCAGAGGCAGGGGGCAAGCCAGCATTTACTCCAGGGCTGAGTCCATGGCTATAATAGGGAGTTTAGAACATAAATCGGTCACTTTAGATATTTTCAAAGCTTTAATGCAAAACTTGAAAGAGCTAGTAGGAAAGGGAAGGGTTGTCCGATAGCAAATGCAGATCAGTTACAGATTCCCTGGATCCAGAAACAAACAGTATTCTCTCTCTTGGATCTTGAATACCTAGATGGGCCCCTCACACAGACCTAGCATCCAGTAGGACTCCTGGATAGGGAGAGGGAAGGGAGTCCAATTATAGATGAAAAATGATAGCCTGTAGAGATCCTTCTCCAATCCACACCCAGTGTGTGCTAGCCTCTCACCTTAAAAATAGACCCCAGATGGGTCTAGTCGTGCATCAACGAATGTATAACAGGGATATGATTTTTTCATCCTCCGTGGATGTATCCTGGACAAATGATCACTGCAGTATCAGTGACTGTTTCTCCAAAGGATCCAAGTTCCACGACCAGCTCCTCTAAGATATTGTCAGTGAAAATGTGCAGCAAGTTGACAGATGTACACTGCCACGGTGTTGATGCCAGAAATGTTTTCACCTCAACCAGTTCCCGACTGGTGCACGCCGATGTAGGTAGGCAGAATGGCACTGGCAGGCATATTGGCGTACAGGTACGTCCAATCTGCAATGCCACCCTGCCATCGCGAGCGCGCTTGCGTGCCGGTCAGGACCCCCGTGAGTCTGGTCGCGGGTCCCGCGGACTCGATCGCCGTGGGCATACCCGCGATCGTCTCACGGGGGGGCTGAATGGAGGAAATGCCGTGTAAACAGCATTTCCACATTCTGCCTAGCACCTAGTGATGCTGATCTCTGCTCCATGTGATTGGAGCAGAGATCAGTGTTCACTAAATGAAAGCCCAGCCCCCCCACAGTTAGTAACACACCCCTAAGAACACTTAACCCCTACACTGCCACCCACTGGTTAACCCTTTCACTGCCAGTGTCATTTACACAGGAATCACTGCATTTATATAGCAGTGATTGCTGTATAAATGACAATGGTCCCAAAAATGTGTCAAAAATGTCCAATGTGTCTGCCGCAATGTCGCAGTCACAATAAAAATCGCCGATCGCCGCCATTACTAGTAAAAATAAAAAATAATAAAAAAATATTAATAAAAATGCCATAAAACTATCCCTATTTTATAAACGCTATAACTTTTGCGCAAACCAATCAATAATCGCTTATTGCGATTTTTTTTTACCAAAAATATGTAGAAGAATACGTATGGGCCTAAACTGAGGGAAAAAAATGTTTTTTTATATATTTTTGGGGGATATTTATTATAACAAAAAGTAAAAAATAATGCGTTTTTTTCAAAATTGTCGCTCTATTTTTGTTTATAGCGCAAAAATAAAAACCGCAGGGGTGATCAAATACCACCAAAAGAAAGCTCTATTTGTGGGAAAAAAAGGACGTCAATTTTCTTTGGGAGCCACGTCGCACGACCGCGCAATTGTCAGTTAAAGCGACGCAGTGCCGAATCGCAAAAAGCGGTCTGGTCTTTGACCAGCAAAATGGTCTGGTCTGTAAGTGGTTAATGCATAGGGTGCATTAAGGTGAAAAAACACAAGGGTTTACAACCCCTTTAGTGGCTGTGAGTTGAGTTATTTTGAGGGGACAGCAAATTTATACTGTTATACAAGCTGTACACTCACTACTTTACATTGTAGCAAAGTGTAATTTCTTCAATGTTGTGACATGAAAATATATAATAAAATATTTACAAAAATGTGAGGGGTGTACTCACTTTTGTTAGATAATGTAACTCTTGATGGGATTTTTTTTTTACCAAAAATATGTAGCTGAAATTTATGATAAAATTAGATTTTTTTCACATTTTTTTATTGAATATGTTTTATAGCAGAAATAAAAAATATTGTTTTTACATTTTTTTTCTAAATTGTCAGACTTTTTTGTTTATAGCGCAAAAAAAAAAAAAAAAAAAAAATACAGAGGTAATCAAATACCACCAAAAGAAAGCTCTATTTGTGAGAAAAAAGGACTCCAATTTTATTTGGGTACAACGTCGCACGCCACACAATTCTCAGTTAAAGTATCGCAGTGCCGTATTGCAGAAAATGGCTTGGTCATGAAAGGGGTAAATCTTCCGGAGGTCAAATGGCTTTTAACTTTACCTTTGGGATTATTGAAAAAAATGTAGGTAGGTCTGTTATTAATGTCTTGTAAATTACTTATTTGTTATCAATTATTTCATGAAGTCTTTGCATTGAAAGACATAAAGGTTGTGGTGGTGGGGGTCATTCCTAGAACTTGAAATAATGATTATACCCTTTGACCTAATGTCCCTTCCTGAATTTGTTTTATTCATGACATGGACCTCATTATGACCTAACATAAACATGCATCTTATATATGTACAGCTCAGAATTGCCTATATGCTCTCCCCAAACTTGAAACCTTATCTCCTCTCCTCCAGTTTCGGTGATTAAAAGCAAAAAGAGAAAGATTGGAAAAATAAAACTATTTCAGAGATAAATAATATTGCTGACAGCCAGGAAAGTTCATGGCCTGGGTCTTTACCAGTTTGGCCAGCAAAAAAAGTTGTGCAAAATTATAAAGCCTAACATACATACTGAAAAATTTGTTACAGCTGCAGTTAATCGTAGAGATTAGTTATCCATAGTTTGCAAAAGTGTGAACACTTAAGTTGGTGTTGATTTGTTTGCCTTCAATTAAATACATGAACTCAAGCCTGTTCCCATCATTAGGTAAGGGAAGAAACTATTTCACTGGAAACAGTTGTCGTCTTTGCAGTCCAAGCAAGCTTTGATTGTGAGGATTTGGGGGGCTTATTGCTGGACTCATCACAGTGGATGGGGTACAGAATCTTCAATGCTGTCTCAGGTCAGGGCCATCTTTAAGGCAAGGCAAAAGGGGCAGCTGCTCTGGGCCCTGTCATTTTTGTGGGGTCCAAAGCAGCTGCCTCATACTTGCCAACTATCCCAGTTTAAATTCCCTCATCCCTTGAGGTTTTAGTCCCGTGCTGTGTCCTGATATCTGAGTGTGAATTTACATTACTAATGCTGCCTAGCTCTTCCCTATTGTTGTGTAAATATGACTCACCTGCATACCCTGTGTTTACATGTAAAGACCGGCATTGATATGTAGATAGCAGAGGCATTCATATTTAAATAGTGGCAGACCGGCAGCATTCATATGTGTGTCCTGCCTCCACGGAGGTCATATTCACCATCACCTATACTGAATGCTGCCCACTGGGAAGATAAGAGGGCATACTTGAATGTCCTGCCTACAACTGCAAAGGTAAACAAATTAGTGGGGGGAGGGTAGTGTGAGGTGTGCAGAGGTAGGCAGAGAAGGAATTACACTTTGGGTTGCACAGGAGAGCAAGGAGGGGATGTATGGAGGTAAGTAAGGTGGGTGCAAAGATGAGAAGAGGAGGCAGGTAGAGTTAAAGGGGAGGGGGATTGGGGTGGAGAGGGTGGGGGAGGTTTGGGGTGCAGAGGTTAGCATGTGTTTTGGGATGCAAAGGTGTACTGACTGGGTGGATAAACATGATGGATAAACATGTAGGTAGCGTGTAGGGCAGCCCATGGAAGAAAGTCCCTAACCCTTTTTCAAAATCACACAGTGCCAAGGCACGTCAGCAGATGCGTGAGGGTGTCATTAACAATTAATGGTACTGCTGTTTATCTGCTAAAGGGCAGATAAAGGGCACCTTTCTGTGGTGTCAGGAAAGAAATTTTGCATGTATTTCCGACACACACAAATGTGAACGCAGGCTAAATGTCTCAGTTACATTGATGGTTATCAGTGTAAATCTTCTCAATACATTGGTGCTTGGTGTATAATCCATTCATTTACACTAGTGACCAATGTGAATGTCCCCCTTACATTTGTGGTCAGTGTAAATCCCTCCTTACATTGGTGGTTACTGTGAATGCTTCTATTAATGCTTCTATTACACTAGTGATAATTGTAAACCCCTATTACATTAGTGGTCAGTGTAAACACCTATTACATTAGTGGTCAATGTAAACCCTTATTACATTGGTAGCTAGTGTTGAAATGCCTCTTTATATTGGTAGTCGGTAAAAATAATCAGCATTGTCATTGATCACACCCTCCCCTCCCCCAAGCACTGCAACTTATCCCAGGAATCCTAGGATCCCTAGGAGTTTTCTGTTTATTAATGGGTCCCCTTACCTCCCCAATCCATGGTGTGCAGGCAGTGAGGAGATAATGTGCTGTAACATCTAGTAACTAATCAGCAGTAATGATGTGCAGTAACCTCTAGCAACCAATCACTGAGTAGTATTGATGTACAGTAATCTCTAGCAACCAATCAACAAGCAGATATCATGTGCTGTAATCTCTAACAACTAATCAGTGAGCCGTAACGTGTGCTGTAACCTCTAGCAACCAGTCAGTGAGCAGTAATGATACTCTGTAACCTCTGGCAACCAATCGCAATCTGCCTGATCTGATTCAGTAAATGGATTTTGAGTCTAGCTGCTATTTATTGTATGTCTCAGAGCAGGTGGAGAGCAAAACTGCATGGAGGGGGGAGCCCAAGCAAATTTTTGCCCAGGGTCCAATCAATAATAAAGATGGCCCTGTCTCAGGCATTCATGAGGCTGATACAATTCCTGTATCCAATTACCATAAAAGTTATAGTGAAACATAAGTCCCTTTAGCCAACTGTGGACACACTCATGTCTTCCCAAGAACAGCAGGTGGACAGATCTGGTCATTCTTAATTTCAATTGTACCTGCCTTATTATTGTAAAAGTGGGACACGTCACTCATCTCTTTTGTATTGTTCACATGGTTGGGTTCTTCTAAGGTTTTTCTTTTGCTAACTCTAAATCACCAACTAGGTTCAGCTCAAAATGGTTTGATCCTTGCAAAAGCTGAGCATTGGGCAGACAAATAGTGGTGGAAATGGACAGATTAGGGCCAGCTATATTGTATTTTAAATCAATAATATACATACAGTATATGTACAAAAACGTTTATATTACAAATATATATTTAATACAGGGCATTTACGTACTGTTTATATATATAAAAAAAGCCATTATTTTATTTTTTAGTCTTAGGCCGCGTACACACGCGGGGACTGTTCGCCCAACTTTGTCCGTCAAACAGTTTCGGCAAACAGTCCGCTCAAAATTAGCATGGACGGACATGGCCACACACGACGGACGAACAGTTTGCTGAAACCGTGCGCGATGACGTGAACGGCACGTACGACGGGACGAAAAATACGACGTCCTATACACTGCATTATAACTTTCGGCGTGTAAATCCTTTCTGAGCATGCGCGGAACTTAGTTTGACGAACAAGCCTACACACGAGGGGACTGTTCGCTGAAACAAAGTTTCAGCGGACAGTTTTTCGGAATTTCCGAAAAACCTTGTTCAGCGGACTGTTCGCTGAAACTGTCCGCTGAAAGCCCACACACGAGCGGACTGTTTGCCGAAACACTGTTCAGCGGACAAAGTTGGGCGAACAGTCCCCGCATGTGTACGCGGCCTTAAAAATAATACTTAAATCATGAAAGTATATACAAATACAAACATTCCCATTAACAAAATGTTCTTCAAGGAAATAAAGGTGTCTTTACAGGAAGAAGTAGGTAAATGTCTTTAAGGACTTTGCAGCTATCATGGAATTAGTAGCTAAAAGATCATGGTCTGCAGATCCAGTTAATTTGTCCTACAGGCTGTCGGTTTACGGGTGGAGCTGTGGCCTAATTGGATTTACTTAAGCTTTTAACACCATAATAAACATACAATAGATAAGCACTAAGCAATATGAACATCCAATCAGTAGGAGTTGATAACACAGATAACAGTCAATAAGGATGAGATGAATGATGCAGATAATAGTTAATGCTGATGAGCAATTAAAGTCAAAAAGGGGAGACAGAAGTATTTGATAAAAATTATGTCATCTGTAATCATCTGTTTTGAACAAGGTATAAGTATTATTATATAGGTATATGTTTATGTCTATGGCCTCTTCTTTCATTCCAATATTATTGTTGCCCTTTATACAACAGGACATTATTGACCAGTTCTTTATGAAGAACGTTTGTTTATTGATGTACATTTGTACAGTAGTGGACTTTAAAATGTTACTAAACCAACAACAGTAAAATCAGTGTATATGCAGTAAAACATGCTTGTTATACTCACTGTGGAACCTAAGGAGTTAATCCTCCGCATTGTGGAAAAAGGCTGTTTGATCCTGTCTTCTCTGATCCCCTTCTTCCATTGTCCCCAATCCATCTCCTGATAAGACAGAGGCTAGGGGACAAGCTGCACATGTGTATTACTAGAGAGGTTTTTTTTTCTTGGGAGAGTGCATGTGATCAGCACAGGGCCAATCAGCTGTTTGATCCTGTTCTCTCTGATACTCCCCTCCTTCCATGGTCCCCTAATAATTTCCTGCTAACACAGAGGGGTTTATTTACTAAAGGCAAATGCACTTTGCACTGCAAATGCACTTGGAAGTGTACTTGGAAGTGCAGTCGCTGTAGATCTGAGGGGAACATGCAAGGAAAATAAAAAACAGCATTTTTGCTTGTACATGATTGGATTATAATTAGATGATCTTCCTATCAGATCTACAGCGGACTGCACTTCCAAGTGCACTTGCAGAGCACTTGTAGTGCAAAGTGGATTTGTCTTTAGTAAATCAACCCCAGAGTCTTTGGAGTCTGGATGTACCTGCTCAGTTTGGTGTGTATTGCTACAGAAGTTTTTTTTTTTTTTTTATTGGGGGGATGCATGTGATTAGCACTGTCCAGACAGAGGGTCAGGGGTCTTGCAGTCTCATAGGACAGTGAGAAAGCTCCTCCTACAAACTTTAACCAGTGCTTGGCTGGACACTGATAGAAGTCACAAGACTGCTATATACTGCTGGTGAGAAAAGGTATTTAGCAGTTTATATTTACTAAAATAATTGCGTTTCAATGTTCTGTGTACTGTGAGAGATCAGATATAGGGAATGCAGGGTCATAGGTTTAGTAACACTTTAACCACTTCAGCCCCAGACCATTTGGCTGCCTAAAGACCAGAGGACTTTTTACAATTTGGCACTGCGTCGCTTTAACTGGTAATTGCGCAGTCATGCAATGTTGTACCCAAACAAAGTTTGCGTCATCTTTTTCCCACAAATAGAGCTTTCTTTTTATGGTATTTGATGGCCTCTGCGATTTTTATTTTTTGCAAAATAAACTGAAAACCGAAATATATATATATATATATATATATATATATATATATACATACACATTTATTTATTTATTTACACTTTTATTTGTAACTGCAACGGTTCGGTTCCAGGTTCAGATCTCCCAAAATTTGGGAGACCCTGTGAAAGTGTGTCCTAGTCTGTGCAGTGCTGTACCCTACGCTAAAACTCTAGTGCAGGGATATGCAATTAGTGGACCTCCAGCTGTTGTAAAACTACAAGTCCCATCATGCCTCTGCCTCTGGGTGTCATGCTTGTGGCTGTCAGAGTCTTGCTATGCCTCATGGGACTTGTAGTTCTGCAACAGCTGGATGTCCGCTAATTGCATATACCTGCTCTAGTGTATGGTAGTGTTCAAAACATTCACCAATACAAAGACCAGGATTTTCAGGACAGGGATAATAGTGGGTATCACACCTATATCCACGGAAAAGGCCTCTCATGCAGCTGGCTTACTGCATTTGGATTGGGAAGGTGAGGTGAAGAACCCTCTGGAAACAGAAGGTCTCTGATGATCTCTTCCTGGAATTTAAGGAAGGATCCAGTCCGTCCTGAAGCTCTGTATAGGACATGAGTGTTCAGCAAAGCCAATTGTAATAAATAAACAGACACTTTTTTGTACCAGCGTTCCCCTTATGGGCAACTTGGTACGGCGCCAACAATTGCTGAGGTCCACCCTCCCATATTTTGGTTATATTCATGGACAAAGAGGGGTTTCTCCACAACACCAGTCACCGTAGGAATTTGGACCGTCTTGTCTGCATGAAGGGAGGACAGGACGAAAACATTCTTATTATCCCTCCACTTCACAGCGAGCAAATAATTACACTTCAAGCAGTCTCTCTACCCCAGCCTAAGATGGGAATCTACAAGCCTCTGGGGTAAGCTCCGGCGATTAGATCGCACGGTGCCAAATGCGCAAATGGCACGCCCCTGTAATAATTGTCCACATACAAATGGTACCCCTTTCCGAATAAGGGTGACACCAAGTCCCACACAATCTTGCCAGCACTCCCTATGTAATCTGGGCAGTCAGGCTCTCTGCGTGACTATCTCTTCCCTTGTAAACCTTAAAACTATATATATAGCCTGTGGCCCTGTCACAGAGCTTAAACATTTTGACACTGTATCTTTCAAGCTTGCTGAGAAGATACTGTTGAAAGACAAGCGGCCAGAAAATGTAATCAGGGACTCATTAACACAGACAACTTGATAGGGAGTAAACAAGACTGCAAAACGTTGGTTGAAGTGGTTTACGAGGGGCCAAATTTTGTAGAGCCGATCATATCCAGGGTCTCCACGAGGACGACTGAGTTAATTGTCGTTGAAGTACATGAACCGCAAGATCTGCTCGTATCATGCCTTGGCCATGGAAGCAGAAAACACTGGCGTATGGTGAATTGGATCAGTGGACCAATATGACCATAACTCAGTCTTTTAAGTTACGCCCATGAGGAGGGATAGGCCCAGAATGGTCTTAAATTCAGAAACCGTAATTGGTTTCTAATCTCTGGCAATGGAGGACAACTGGGGATTATCGGCCATGAATTGACCAGCATACAAATTACTTTGGTCCACAATAGATTTATAGAGATCTTCCATGGAAAACATCAAATAAAAATCAAGTAACGTTAAATCAACTGTTTCCACCTGAATTCCGGGTTGGCGAGTGAATGGGGGAAGTATGGGTGCTGCAGAAGTGGTGGGCTTCCAATTAGGATTGGAAAATTCTGCAGGAAGGACACTATGGACACGACAGGCCTGTCTTTGTTTTCTTGGTGGCAGCAGGACACTACTTGTGCTTGCCACCTCGCCAGCTTGAACTGCATTTATGGGACTCGCCACATCACCACGTGATACTGCAGTGCTGACTGTATATACGAGCAGGGTGTACTAGGCCACTGGTGTGTTTTTGGTAACCCTAAACTGCTGGGGACGCTAGTATAGATCTGATCAGATCAGATATTGATCCATTCAGACACTTTACTACTAAGGGAGGTGTATGCTGCGTGCGAGGGTGTTAGCACTAGTGGCACTAATCTGACACTGCCAGGGGAAACGCAGACTCTAACTGACCCTAAAACCTAACTGATATCACCCGCAGGGTGATCAGGGGGTCAAACCTTTATTGGATAATAAACAGCCGGTGCCCTGACGCTATAAAAAACAAACTAACTAACCAGCGTCACTCGTAACACTTATACAGTGATCACTGGTGGCAGGGGGTGACTAGGTAGTATATAGACATGTGCAGACTGAAATATTTTGTTTCAGAATTTCGTTTTCGTCCGAAAAATGCATTTATTTAGTTACTCCCGAAATTCGTTTTTATCTATTTAGTTTTTCGTTAAGAAATTGCATTCGTCCGAAAATCCAAATGAATTAAGGTTGAATCTGTCATTGAAGGCTTATGGTGTCTGTTGAATGTTTAAAGAAGATTCGACGGAGCAGCGAAACTCACTGTATGATGCTGCAATCATACATTCCCGGTCAAATATTTCAACTACAAGCTATATTAGGATTCTAATGTGTAACGTCTTCTATGGGGTTTTTTTAAGGCTATTTGCATTGCACACAGGTCATGTTAGCATTAGCATTAAGAAAAAAAAAAAATTAAGAAAAAAAAAATGCGTGGGGGTCCCCCGAAATTCCATACCAGGCCCTTCAGGTCTGGCATGGATTTTAAGGGGAACCCCGCGCTAAAAAATATGGTGTGGGGGTCCCCTCAAAATCCATACCAGACCCTTACCCGAGCACGCAACCTGGCAGGCCACAGGAAAAGAGGTGGGGACGAGAGAGTGCCTGTCCCTCCTGAACCGTACCAGGCTACATGCCCTCAACATTGGGAGGATGCATTGGGGTCCCCCCCAAAACACCTTATCCCCATGTTGATGAGGACAAGGGCCTCATCTCCACAACCCTGGCCGGTGGTTGTGGAGTCTGCGAGCAGGGGGCTTATCGGAATCTGGAAGCCCCCTTTAACAATGGGACCCCCAGATCCCGACCCCCCCCTGTGTGAAATGGTAAGGGGTACAAAAGTACCCCTACCATTTCACCAAAAAAATGACAAAAGTGTTACAAATGACAGGAGACGGTCTTTGACAAGTCCTTTATTAAAGTCTTCTTTCATCTTCTTTCTTCTGGTCTTCTTCCTTCTTCTTATCTTCATCCTTTGGTTTCTTCCTCCATCTTTTTCTAAGCCCCCCACCCGTAGACCCCCACAACCACCGGTCACCACAAGGTGCTTTGGGGGGACAGGGCATGTGGCCTGGTACGGTTCGGGGGACGCTCTCTCGTCACCCCCTCTTTTCCTGTGGCCTGCCCGGTTGCGTGCTCAGATAAACGTCTGGTATGGATTTTGAGGGGGGCCCCCATGCCATTTTTTTTGGCGCAGGGTTCTCCTTAATATCCATACCAGACCTGAAGGGCCTGGTATGCTCTTGAAGGGGAACCCATGCCATTTTTTTTTTACATTAAAGTCGCGTTGTAAGACGCGCTGTGATTCACACTCAAGTCGTGTCCAAGTTGCCTCCCACAGTCACGCTGGAAGTCGTGTTGCCCCTGTGTGAATGGACTGTTATGATACAAGTTCAATAGACACAGATTGTTATTGTCAGAGTCACATCAAATCTTCTATCTGTATCGAACTGTGTCAAATAGAAAACGAAAATAAAGCATTTATTTATGTTGGATCTTTAGTTTTTCGGACTCTGTGCTTCAGGAAAATACCTGAAATTCGGACGAAAATGCATTCGGATGAAAACGAATGCACATGTCTAGTAGTATATGGGGGTACTTGACACTATAAAAACCTGACGCTGAACCTAAATAACTAACGGGCTAACTAGCGTCACCCGTGACACTAATACGGCAATCAGAAAAAAAATTGCTTAGTGACACTGGCGACACGGAGTGATAGGGTTAACTGGGGGGCAATCGAGGGGTTAAACCTTTATTGGGGGGGTTAGGCCCTAAAGGGGCCTACCACTAACAGACGCGAGTGAGGAAAAGCCGATCACCGGCTCCTCCTATTTACACTGTGATCAGCCATGATTGGACACAGCTGATCTCCGTCAGAGACTCTTTACCGAGATCATAGCTGCGGGGTGTCAGACTGACACCCTGCAACAACGATCGCCGCGATGCATGCCCAATGACGTCCGGTCACGATTTTGAAACCACTTTGCAGCCGGGCGGGTGGCAAGTGGTTAACTAAGGTTTATTTTTGGGATTACAGGATTTCACAATGCTGACTCCTGAGCTGTCAGGAGGAGAAACTTTTTTGTGCATACTGTAAATAAATAAGACATCCCCTGAAAATAAGCCCTAGTGTGTTTTTTTTAGCCAAAAATAATATAAGACTCTTATTTTTGGTCTTATTTTTGGGGAAACACGGGTATTACTGATCTGGTTTTACAAAGAGATTTTGTTATAGTGCCAACATAGTCATTTTAAAAGCAGTTCCAGGAAGCGAGGGGAAAAAGAAAGAGACAGCACAAGGTTGACCTTATCAATGGGCTGTGCTAATCACAGGTTGCAAGGGTCCTTGATCAAGCTATATTATTTCAATAACATTATAGAAAGGTAAAATCAGAATGTGGCTTATTGTGTTTGACAAAGATGTCTAGATTAGGAAACTGACTGAACAAATTTACATATTTTTGGAAGGTAAAAATAGTTCATACTTTGGTATTTCAAATCAGTTATTTGCTTACATTTCAACTTTATTCAGATGTATCTATTCATTTACACTTCAGCTTTAAAGCTGTGTTAATGGTCTTTTTAGGGTGAATAAGAAAAAATATAAAGAAAGGCTACCCACTGAAATTATCTCTGGTTTTCTTTTCCCATAACACAAAGTCAAAGACTAAAGTCATTCGCTCTTCAAGTCACGATCTTGTGCGGCGAGCTATAAATGATTGTTATGTCAAATAACACAGCTCTCTTCTATCTCCTGAAACAATGATGCATTTATTTGTGTAGAGAGTTATTTTTATGCATTATATACAGTACATTTGTGTAAAGTTCCCACAAATCACATCTGCCCTTTAGAATTTTAGATGTAATCACAGCTGCATTTTTGCAAGTCCAGGCAGGTAAAAGAGGGTCTCATGCTGATATTCATTAGGTTAAAAAAACATTGTTTAATTTTACAAAGTAAATTCACAATTTGCCAATGCAATGTTACGTGATTTGGTATTACTAGATCCTATAAACTCAACCTGTGCAGGTGCTTTGCTCTTGGAGAATGCGGTTTACAATTTCTACCTAGTCCAAATAATGTTTCATGCATCAGTGGATGGCTTATTTAAAGTGGAAGTAAACCCATCGTTTTAAACAGTTAAAAATAAAAAAAAGGCATGCCGGGAATGCTAACTGCACATTGGCTGTGCTCTCAGCCAAACTATAAAACCATCCTATGGCTGGGGTCATAACAAATCACATGTGCAGCACCATAGCAGTTGAAGATTAAACAGGCAAAGATGGCAGCTTCCTTGGCCGAAAACAATAGGGGAGTTTACTTCCACTTTAATGAGATCGGTGAGGATGACCACTTCCCTAGATTAGGATGCAATTATAGTTGGTATAGACATTGCAAGGTTTCCTAGACTTATCAGGTCACAAAAGTTCTTACTGATCATTTACAAGGTTGTTATGCTAATACTGCATTCTATACCAAATGAAGCAATATTTCTTCTTCCTTGGTACCCTTTTTTTATGTTATCTACTGGTAGAGATTTGAAAAGACTTATTATTGAATTTCCTCCATATAGATCAGACTTTCCCAGCCTTTTCAAAATGGAGCATCTCAGGATTGGACACTTCCTCAGACCTCTAGGTTCACTCTCTAAAGCGTACTGTGTTAGCAAACTGGACATGCCACCATCTGAATTCTTCAGATTCTCTCAGATCTCAAACTTCTTACACAAAAAATGCGAAACACTACCTAGTGGTCCCCAAATAACTGCATATGAAACGTGGTGTGGCCAGGCTAATGAGCGGGGGGGGGGGGCATCTTGGTAATTTATAAAGCACTGTCCTCAACTCGCTCCAAGACGTCTTACATGCTAGCAATCCTACAAAGGCATTCTCAATCCTTGCCTCATGGAAGCTAGTGTTAAAGTGCTAACTAGATGGTACCTAGGTCCTTCAAAAGGGGTGTAATTTAAGAGGTGCTATGTTACACATTTGGTGGTCTTGCCCCAGAATACATCAGTTCTGGCACAAGATTTTCACTTGGATCAGCAAATTATCCGCAATCTCAGTCCAAATGTCCCCACTCATTGCGCTCCTTAATTTTCCAGTGGAGGGAGAATCCAGGAGTACACAACGCCTTATTAACTTTATCATCCTGGGAGCCAAGCTCACACTTGCCAAAGCTTGGAAACAACCTTCTGTTTCAACACTCCTAGCCAAAAGAAAAATCTCCTGGATTATGAACCAGGAAAAGATGGAAAGTGTACTCCTGGATCGCTCGGACAAATTCAAAGCCACATGGGAACCTTGGGCAGCATTCGTGGGAATTACCCTTTCACATTGACCTTGAGTGGAACAAGGTCCCGTTCATCCCACCCCAGTCGACTCCTACCAACATTACCCTAACCCTTTCTCGTCTACTTCTTTCTATTTCTTTTTCCTTCTCTCTCTTCCGCTCTCCTCTTCCTGCTGATACCTGGGCTTCGACCTTCAGTCAATTGAGCCTACATCTAGACCAAGGTCAGACTAATCTAGATACTGGTCCCGTCGTACATGACTGGGCAGGCCAGATCCTGAATATTCCAAAACCTAGATATGAGTTCTTATATATCTTTGCTAGTTACTTTGGACTCTGTAGCCTCTCTTGGAGTGTCTTAGAACTTTCTCTTAGTTATACAGTCCATGGGTCTTGCTCCATGGTTCCACTTCCCCATGTTTGGGACCTGTCTAGTATTTATACTCAGGTTTGATCAGCTTTCAGTTGCCCTTAAAAGGTAGGTATTGGGGGATGGGGGCTTCGGCCACAGCATGATTCCTACTGGGGTGGCGTAGCCCCCCCTTTATCTGCCCCTCAGCCTGGGTCACTGATTACTGCACATTGAGACCTTTCTGGATATTAAGAGACTTTATCTGTTTTTCAGTGTACATTCGCCTTAGCGAATATGCATAATGCATGTATGACTCTTCTGCACTGTTCTGCTATCACTACGGCCTTGTTGGTCGATTCAGGGCTGATAACCCTTGTTATATCTTATTTAATTCTGATGTACTAATGTCCTCTTTTTATATATATATATATATATAGAGAGAGAGAGAGAGAGAGTTGCGCTCATAAGTTTACATACCCTGGCAGAATTCATGATTTCTTGGCCATTTTTCAGAGAATATGAATGATAACACATAAACTTTTCTTTCACTCAGTTAGTGTTTGGCTGAAGCCATTTATTATCAATCAACTGTGTTTACTCTTTTTAACCACTTGCCAGCCGGTTTGCGCCGATATACATCGGCAAAGTCACACGTTCCCTCGAATCGCTGTACGAGTATGTCTTCTCCTTTAAGAGTAGCTGGAGACGGGCCCGTCAGGGGAACCGATTCGCATTGTGGCCACTCACGGGAACGAGAGCTAGAATGGAATTTGTGTGTGTAAACAGACAAATTCCTGTTCTGTCAGGGGAGAGGAGACATATGGTTTGTTCCTAGTAAGTAGGAACAACGATATGTCTCCTACCCCAGTAAGTCCTATCCCCATACAGTTAGCAACACTAACTAGGGAACACATTTAACCTCTTGATCACCAGTAGTGTTAACACTTTCTCTGCCAGAGAAATTTACACCGTAATCAGTGCAATGTCAATAGTCCCAAAAATGCGTCAAAAGTGTCCGATCTGCCTCAGTCACAGTACCGCTAAAAATCACAGATCCCCACCATTATTAATAAAAATAAAAAAATCTTTCCCATAGTTTGTAGACGCTATATCTTTTGCGCAAACCAATCAATATACTCTTATTTTGATTTTTTTTTACCAAAAACATGTAGAAGAATATATATCGGCCTAAGCTGATGAAGACATTTTTTTTATTTTTAATTTGGGATATTGATTATAGCAAAATGTAAAAAAAACAGTTTTTTTTAATTGTTGCTCTTTTTTTGTTTATAGTGCAAAAAATAAAAACCGCAGAGGTGATCAAATACCACCAAAAGAAAGCTCTATTTGTGGGACAAGAAGGACGTAAATTTCATTTGGGTACAGCGCCGCACGACCGCACGACCGCACAACCGCACAACCGCACAATTGTCAGTTAAAGTGACGTTGCCGTATCGTAAAAAATGGCCTGGTCATTAAGCAGCCACATCTTCCAGTAAGCGGTTAAATCATAATGACAGCAGAAACTACCCAAATGACCTTGATCAAAAGTTTACATACCCCAGTTCTTAATACCGTGTATTGCCCCCTTTAACATCAATGACAGCTTGAAGTCTTTTGTGGTATTTGTGGATGAGGCTCTTCATCTTCTCAGATGGTAAAGCTGCCCATTCCTCTTGGCAAAAAGCCTCCAGTTCCTGTAAATTCTTGAGCTGTCTTGCAAGAACTGCACGTTTGAGATCTCTCCAGAGTGGCTCAATGATATTGAGGTGGCCACTCCAGAACCTTCAATTTATTCTGCTGTAGCCAATGACAGGTGGGCCTGGCCTTAAGTTTTGGATCATTGTCATGTTGGAATGTCCAAGTACTTCCCATGCAGAGCTTCCTGGCTGATGAATGCAAATGTTTCTCCAGCATTTTTTGATAACATACTGCATTCATCTTGCCATAAATTCTGACAAAATTTCCTGTGCCTTTGTAGCTCGACCATCCCCAAAACATCATCGATCCACCTCCGTGTTTCACAGTAGGAATGATGTACCTTTCCTCATAGGCCTTGTTGACTCCTCTCCAAATGTAGTGTTTATGGTTGTGGCTACAAAGCTCAATTTTGGTCTCATCACTCTAAATGACTTTGTGCCAGAAGGTATGAGGCTTCTCCCTGTGCTGTTTGGCTTATTATAAGCAGGATACTTTGTGGCATTTGTGTAGTAATGGCTTTCTTCTGGTGACTCGACCATGCAGCCCATCTTTCTTCAAGTGCCTCCTTATTATGCATCTTGAAACAGCCACACGACATGTTTTCAGAGAGTCCTGTATTTCACCTGAAGTTATTTGTGGGTTTTTCTTTTCATCTTGAACAATTTTCCTTGCAGTTGTGGCTAAAATTTTAGTTGGTCTACCTGACCGTGGTTTGGTTTCAGGAGAACCCCTTATTTTCCACTTCTTCAGTAACTTCTTTGAACACTTTTGATTGGCATTCTAATTTCCTTGGATATCTTTTTATATCCCTTTCCTGTTTTATAGAGTTCAATTACCTTTTCCTGCAGATCCTTTAACAATTATTTTGCTTTCCCCATGACTCAGAATCCAGAAACGTCAGTGCAGCACTGGCTGAAAGATGCAAGGGTCAGACAGGAGTCCAGAAACTCATTGACCTTTTATAAACACACACTAATTACAAGAAAACAGATCACAGGTGAGGATGGTTATCTTTAATAGCCAATCAAACCCCTTTGTATCATCTTGTGTGCATGTTATCAGGCTAAAACTGTAAACTTTTGATCGGGCCATTTGGGTTATTTTCTGTTGTGATTATGATTTAAAAAGAGTAAACACAGTTGATGATAATAAATGGCTTCAGCCAAAAAAACACTATTAGTGAAAGAAATGTTTTTGTGTTATCACTCATATTGTCTGAAAAATGGCCAAGAAATCATAAACTCTGCCAGGGTATGTAAACTTTCGAACACAACTGCGTGGGTATATATATATATATATATATATATATATATATATATATATATATATATATATATATATATATAATGTGTATGTATGTACACTCATATATTTTTGTGGGGACTTATGTCAAGGTTGTCAGAGATAACAAAGTAGGGACCACACAGAAGTCCCGATTATGAAAGTCTAATAAATATTAAAAATAATTAACTGTCACTGTGACTATTGTACAGTGCCTAAAAGACTGCCCTGGGGTCCATTATTTCTCACAAGACTAATTGTTCAGTTGTCATATTTGTCATCTTCAAAAAAACATTTACTTTCCTATTAATATAGTAATTTGTCACTGATGCTTTCCATGCTTAGATTGGTGTAATATATAATCAGTAAGTTTTTACCTGCATGTCTTAACATATTGTAATTATCCTCTGACACTGTTTTTATAGTAAATTAACAAAAGTAGGCACTCTGTCATTGAATAGCATGGACTACCAAGGCTTGGAGTTTAAGGACCTGGAATCCCCACGCAAAAACATATGGAGTTAGATGTTTTACATTCCCAGTTTGGGACAGTCCACTTTGCCTCTCTGGCAAAGCTTCCATTGCAGCCAAATCAGCATACAGAAGGGACATACATCAAATCAGCCCTGGTTAGAGCAGGCAGCATTCAAACAGAGCTGTATAACAAGCAAAAGTCTAAGATGATGTCAAACAGACAGGAGGCAACATGTAGGCAGAAATGCATAAAGCAGTTTTGAGTACTATAACACAATCCTAATTGCTAATCTCCACCGATGTGCCACCCAAGAAGAAGAGACCTATTCACTTTCTTAACTGAGAAGAATGTATATTTAGTGATGTCAATTTTGCTATATTTTCCATAAATCCCAGCAGAAGGCTTGGGCATGTGCATATGAAGACTGCATGTGGCTGAAGAAAGAAAGCAAGATTAAATAAGGACAGAGAGGGTACTTTCCTTCACATGGTGTGGGAATGTTCTAAGGTAAGGCCCTTGTGGTCTATGATATCTCACTGATAAGTTTGGTCTCCCCAATGTATGCACTTCTCTGCTCTATCTCTTAGGAGCTATCGAAGATGAGGATATGGATGTGGCAACAAAACCATTGCTTAGACTTAATGTCTTTTCAGATGTTTTGCTCATAGCGAGGAGGTGGATATATATACGGAAAACTTGACTTTGGGGATGTGATTGAAATTAGTTATTGCAGATTTTCAGCTTTATCAGATGACATACAAAGCCAGGGGTTCCCCTAAAAAATTTAGGAAGGTTTCGTTTTTATGGGTGGACTTCACTGACATGTTATAAGGGGAGGTTGATATTTAAAGATCTATGAGAGGGGTGAATTGAGACAATTAATTCTGTTTTTTTATTTATTTTTTTATTATTTTTTTTCTCTCAAGGTTAAGGTTGGTTGTAGCCTTCTATTTTTTTTATTACAGAGGGGGTAGGAAAAAGAAAGGGAGGGAGAGGGGCGTGGCACTTACCATGTTTCATGGTACACTGCTGCTCTGCAGTAGGGATAGGGAGAGTGCATTTAGTATGTTTTATGCACAAACTATATTTTTTGATAAATACAAGCTGAGTGTTGGTTATCAGTGTATTGTTATGGATCCTTTTATGTACTGCTGTACCTTTTGTATATAATTTTATTTGTCTGGTAATAAATAATATATATTAAAGATGGCTAAGAATCACTGGCTGCCATTCTAGTTGTAAGTGATAGCATGCAGATCCTTTTTAGTTTGGTGGCTCAGATGAAAAAAGATTATGTCAACGGGACCGGCTCCCAACAAAGGCATGACTAATTTTAGGCAAGTTAGAAACATTCATCCAATCCCTGTGGTTTACCTTTAAAGCCCGACTCCAGCAGAATGTGTTTTCTTTTTTCTTTGCAACAACTGATCAACTTAGAAGAGTTGAAATCAGTTAACAGCTCACTAAATTGTTCAAATGGAGGGTCTTTGGTTTGAGATTTCTATTTAAATGGAACAGTTTAGCCTCAATTAATGAAATAATTGTATGATCATATAGATACATGTGGGCTGCATAAGATAAGTGGCAGTGGCCTAGTCATCTCCTCCCCACTCCATAGACTCAAACATTATGCTTGGCCAAGCTAAGGTAATCTGTTTGCATACCTGGTACTGGTGTCTGAAGGGAGAAGGGTGTACATGTTTATCTTACAGATATGAACACAGATTTGGAGAGCTCATTACATTTATGGACTTAAGAGGTAAAAGAGAAGATTACAGTCGAGTGGTGATCTCTGCGATTAGCTCTCATTGGTGACTGCACTCAGATTGTATAACAAGTTGGGTATCTATGACCCCGAACAAATACAGGCACATTACAAATCAGTTTGTTTGCCAATAAGAACAACAGTGTGTGTATTTTTTCAAGAATTAAGATGAAAGGGGACACAATGTAAACTGACATGACCCAATTCGCTGGACCTGTAAGAACATGTATGATATCCAGGTGCTTTGTTGTCTTAGAATATGTTACACTATAATCCATCCATCAATCTATACACTATGGGAGCATTGTAACCGACTGAAAGGATGACACAATTTTTCACAGATATTTTGACAAGTGAATAACTAAGCAGTATTTAAACAAACAATCCAGTACTTTGTGTTATCATTTTATTTAAACACCATCACTTCATAAATTGAAGAATGTTTTCTTTTTTTATAAAGTAGATCCTAAATTATATCATTTTTTTCACTGCCCAAATATCAATTTTTTTTTATGATTCCCATTGAAATATAGGTTTAAGCACATATTTCTCTTTGGTGGCAAGTTTGTTTTAATAAATGAAAAATTGCACTGAGTTTGTGTTTATAAAAATTAAAAAAATAATCTTAAGTACTGTCTGTGTTATGATTAAAAAATAAATATGTCCAAAGGAAAAAAGCAATGTTTAATTTATAAATAAATAGGAAAGCCTTTGCAAACATTATATATTTGCTCTAATTTTCTTTCCCCTATCTATCTATTTCACACAAGAAAAAAATTGCATGTGGCAGGCAGTCTTTCTCAACCAGTGTTCAGTGTAATCTTTGGGGCCCCGCAGAGATTGCTATGGGTTCCTTTGAGCAGTGAGCGGTGGAAGAACTGATAGTTATGGTACTCTATAAAGTCCAAATAGAAGCTGCGCTCCTCACAGCACCCGACTTTTAATAGCCATATTAAAGTTTGTATATAAAAAATAAAAATAAAAATGTCACCTTGCAACGCAATGCCATAATGAGCTAGTATGCATCGCATACTAGCACATTATGAGAGCCTTACCTTAAATCTAAGCCCTCCAGAGGTGTGCTGTCAATGCTGATAGGGCTTCCATCTTCACCTGTTCTTTCCTCTGGGTTTGCTAGCTCCACCTGTCTGACTGTCCAAGTGGCGATGACATCACTTCCTCGCATGCGCACAGGAGTCACGGTTTACAGCACAGACCTGTGATGGACTGGCAGGGTATGCCGTTCCTTCAGAGCAAATGCGTCGGTGACATCACCAGCTGCTGTTCTGTGGAAGATCCCCTAAATGGTGCACATTTAGGAGATATTTATTTTACCTATAGGTAAGCTTTATTATAATTTTACCTGTAAGTAAAAGTGTCAGACACGACTTGACTACTGTTTTAATGATGAGTGCTTGAAGCGAATGCCATGGATGGTGCTGTGCCAGAACCAGATACAAAGATTTGAAGTCTCCTGCACTCAACATGAACGTGCTTCATGTGTTTATTGTGAGGATAGCATCAAAAATGATGATTAAGGGCCTCACAATGTCCCTTTCTTAGGGCAAAATAGTGACCATGGTCATATGAAACGCACTCATTTGCTGGTAACTTCACATCTTTGTATCTGATAGCTATGGGGTCATCACTCAGCAGAACCAGGGGAGCCTATCTTCTTATCTCTCAGATAAGTAACCTTTGACAGCAAAGACCTTTTGCTGTCTGGAATGGTGGCTTTCTTTGAATTGATCATACTAGCCAACAATGTAAAAAGGCCCTTCTCCATTCGGCACCAATGTAATGGGGCCCTTCTCTACTCTACACCAATCTAATGGGGCTCCTGAACTCCCACTGCCACCTGGTATAATGGACATAGAATCTGGATCCCCTCACTGTCAACTTTGCAATTATACTTGAAAATCATTTTGCGAATGTGAAGGGTGGAGGATATTACAGAACTGGGGGCTTATCAACAAAGATATGAGATAGTCCTGCAAGTATCCACATTTCAAACATTTATAAGCCTGCATTATTAGGTAGCATTTTTTTTTATAACATTTACGCCTTTGGATAAAATGTGGCCTTCCTAGAAGGAGCATATAGGAAAGCTAAACTTTTTTCTCATTGCTGCTGCGGTAGACCTGTTTCAAGACACAGGCTGTCAGTTTATAATGTTAACCATCTTGCCCTAGGTACAATGTCTTCTGCCCCTTAGCAGTACATCTGCACCTGCATTATATTTACTTTTGCAAAGCCTTTAACAGCAGAGTCACTGACATCATGATTCATAGGATGTGTGAGACATGTGCAATAGCTGACTGTAATATCCTTGGGGCTACAAAGAAAAAAAAATTTTTAACCGCTTCAGCCCCGGAAGATTTTACCCCCTTCCCGACCAGAGCACTTTTTGCGATTCGGCACTGCATTGCTTTAACTGACAATTGCGCAGTCGTGCGACGTTTCACCCAAACAAAATTGACGCCCTTTTTTTCCCACAAATTGAGCTTTCTTTTGGTGGTATTTGATCACCTCTGCGGTTTGTATTTTTTGCGCTATAAACAAAAAAAGAGTGACAATTTTGAAAAAAAACTCATTCTTTTTTACTTTTTTTCTATAATAAATATCCCCCAAAAATATATAAAAAAACTATTTTTTTCCTTAGTTTAGGCTGATATGTATTCTTCTACATATTTTTGGTAAAAAAATCGCAATAAGCGTATAATGATTGGTTTGCGCAAAAGTTATAGTGTCTAAAAATTAGGAGATAGTTTTATGGCATTTTTATTATTTTTTTTTACTAGTAATGACGCGATCTGTTGTTTTTATCAGGACTGTGACATTATGGCGGACACATCAGACAATTTTGACACATTTTTGGGACCATTGGCATTAATACAGCAATCAATGCTATAAAAATGCATTGATTACTGTAAAAATGTCATGGGCAGTGAAGGGGTTAACACTAGGGGGCAATCAAGGGATTAATTGTGTTCCCCAGTGTGTGTTCTAACTGAAGGGGGAGGGGACTGTGCAGGGGAGATGACAGATCACTGTTCATACTCTATAGTCTGTTTATAGTCTGTATGAACAGACGATCTGTCTATTCTCCCCTCAGAGAACTGTAATCTGTGTGTTTATACATACACAGATCCCAGTTCTCCATGTGTCAACAGCGATAGCGGGAGCCCGGTGGCGATCGTGACCGCCGGGAATTTGCATCGGCTCGGGGGCGTGCGCGCACCCCTAGTGGCCACAGGCCGAAGTGACGTTACATAATGTTGTTTCGCCCAGCCGTGCCATTCTGCCACAGTACAAATGCAGCGGCTGGTCGGCATGTGGTTAATGTCATCATTTTCTTCTGCCATCATATGACTGTACAGCTGATATTTAAAGGTGAATGTAAGTTCTTTTTATTCTTATACATTTATTTATATACTGTATTGTTTATTAATATAGAAATGATAAAGAAGGTAAATAATAAGTGATTGCAGTATAACAAGTACACCAGGTTGAAAACTGTAATTGATATTGACTTTTCCTGATAACAGCCAATGCAGACTTAAGGGTTGCTGGATGCAAGGCTACAGTGCCATTCTGGAATTACAGTTAGGAAGTGATGTTCAGGTCTCTTCTGATGCCAGCGTAGTGCTTTCCTGGCAGGAATCACTAAATAGATGCCCACGTTTCTTTTCCCAGTAATTGCCCTGCAGCCAGACACACAGTTCCAGGCACTCTTCAGACTCACTAACCAGTCTAGGGATATGCTTTTTGATGCTTTAATGAGAACTTGCATAGGTAGATGGTAATTGTAGGATACTCCAGTAACCCCTAGCAACAAACTTGAGAACACTAATCTGCCTCTGTGGAATGTGAGCATAAATCCTTGCATGCAGCAAATGTTGGATTAAACTTTTCAGGAACACTATAATGGTTTATTCCCTTTAGGTAGAACTGACTCTATTACAAGAGATATAGCAGCAGCAGTAACATGAGCAAAAGTCCTTGTGCAAGTAGGTAATGGACTGAGCTCCTCAGGACACCACAAACAATGTCCCCTTTGAAATACAATGACTTTAGCACAAGAGGGATCGGGATGGCAACTGCACACAGTCTCAAGGATCCCTCATATCAGCATGTGCTCACTACTGTCCTTGGATAATTGGTTGCCTCCTTACAATATCTTCCAGACACATTCCCAGTGGTACCAGACTAGATCCCCAGATGAAAAAGTCCCTTAGTCAACTTCAGTAGAATAGGCTATCCTAGTTGGGTCTCTGAGAAAACACAGACAATAGACAGGCTTGCTTAGGGTGCAGAGAGCCC
Source organism: Lithobates pipiens (assembly GCF_037356315.1). Lineage (NCBI taxonomy): Eukaryota > Metazoa > Chordata > Amphibia > Anura > Ranidae > Lithobates > Lithobates pipiens. Next base: position 406,571,476 of record NW_027507718.1, read on the forward strand.
ACCCAGGTTGTGATCTCCTCCTCAGGGACAAGGCACCTCTGCTCTAAGTCTCAGAGCATGTATACACACTCCCAGCCATCATCTGGGAAAGTATCCCCAAGGTAAATATGCAGCTGCTAATTTCATTCTCCCTGCCCACTATGTTCCAGAACATTTTCAGACAGACAGGGAGAAGCATTCAATCCTGCAGCCACAGAAACACGGAACAGACCATAACAATGAAAGGCATCTCCACTGAATACAGTGAGGCAGAACTCATTTTACCTAACAATGAAATGCAGCTTCACTGAATACAGTGGGCCATAACTAAATTCACCTAACCTAGCACCTATCTAGGACGGTGCTGCACCAGTTTTGTGTGTAAGGTGCTTCAAGCTACTCTCTAAGTCCATCAAGTCTTTCTTGATCCATTTGTTATATGGACCTCTTGCCGTTTGTTTTGCAATGACTTACCAGTAAAATATGTTTCTTGGTGTACAGTAAGGGACACTGGTCCCTCCCCGTTGTTTATGTAATCCTTCTACTGCTTGCTAGAAAGCTGAAACTAGCTGGGAGTGGCAGGAGTTATGTAGCTGGATGACCCTGCAGCCTTCTCTTTTTTGCCCTTGTCCAATCACCTCAAGCTACAGTAGCTACATATAACACATTGGCGGTTATTTACTAAAGGCAAATCCACTTTGCACTACACGTGCACGGCAAGCGCACTTGAACGTGCACTGAGAAGTGCAGTCGCTGTAGATCCGTGGGGGACATGCAAGGAAAATAATAAAACAGCATTTTAGCTTGCCCATGACTGGATGATAAAATCAGCAGAGCTTCCCCTCATTTCAGATCTACCCCGCAGATTTAAAGCGACTGCACTTCCAAGTGCACTTGTAGTGCAAAGTGGATTTACCTTTCGTAAATGACCCCTATTGTGTAAAAGATCCTGTGTCCTGTTCTTTACTCAAAGAAACAGGTCTAACTGGTAAGTTAAAAAAAAACTAGTTTTTAGTATATTAAGTTACCAGCTGTAAGCACCAGAGGTAGTTTATAGAGTACAAAGACAAGCGAGAAACTATAGTGATGCAAATTATGCAGCTTCTGCAGGACTTGGGGAGGACAGAGTAGGCCCAGTTAGGGTCCACAAATAGTTTAAAAAAAAAACAACAACTACCCTCTGCTCTATTCATTGCCCATTTCTGCTGCACAAGATCTCTAACATTGCTGATGTTGAAAAGATAATGGTTAGCAGTTTTAAACAGTATCCAAACTCAAGAACAAAAATGTCATATACTATGTTTTGAAGCTTCTTGTTCTTAACCACTTCAGCCCCGGAAGGATTTACCCCCTTCCTGTTTTTTTGTTTTTTTAGGCACTGCGTCACTTTAACTGACAATTCCGCGGTCGTGCGACATGGCTCCCAAACAAATTGGCGTCCTTTTTTCACCACAAACAGAGCTTTCTTTTGGTGGTATTTGATCACCTCTGCGGTTTTTATTTTTTGCACTATAAACAAAAAAAGAGCATCAATTTTGAAAAAAACACATTATTTTTTACTTTTTGCTATAATAAATATCCCCCAAAAATATATATAAAAAACATTTTTTCCCTCAGTTTAGGCCGATACGTATTCTTCTACATATTTTTGGTAAAAAAAATCGCAATAAGCATTTATTGATTGGTTTGCGCAAATGTTATAGCGTTTACAAAATAGGGGATAGTTTTATAGCATTTTTTTTTTTTTTTACTAGTAATGACGGTGATCTGTTGTTTTTATCAGGACTGTGACATTATGGCGGACACATCAGACAATTTTGACACATTTTTGGGACCATTGGCATTAATACAGCAATCAATGCTATAAAAATGCATTGATTACTGTAAAAATGTCATGGGCAGTGAAGGGGTTAACACTAGGGGGCAATCAAGGGATTAATTGTGTTCCCTAGTGTGTGTTCTAACTGAAGGGGGAGGGGACTGTGCAGGGGAGATGACAGATCACTGTTCATACTCTATAGTCTGTTTATAGTCTGTATGAACAGACGATCTGTCTATTCTCCCCTCAGAGAACTGTAATCTGTGTGTTGCGTTGTGTGTGATGCTATAAAATTGCATTGATTACTGTAAAAATGTCACTGGCAGTGAAGGTGTTAACCACTAGGTGGCAGTGTAGGGGTTAAGTGTTCCTAGAGGCGTGTTTCTAACTGTAGGGGGCGTGGCTGTGTGTGACACCACACTCATCGCTGCTCCTGATGACAGGGAGCAGACGATCAGTGTGCTGTCACTAGGCAGAATGGGGAGATGCTGTTTACATCGCCATCTCCCCGTTCTTAAGCTCCGTGACACAATCGCGGGTATACCCGTGGCGATCGAGTCCACGTGCACGGCGGGAAATTAAACGTAATGTACAAGTACGTAACTTTGCTCTGCCGTGCCATTCTGCTGACGTATATGTGCAGGACCCGGTCGGAAACCGGTTAAATGTGGTGGCTGCATTCGTTTTCTATTTTCAGCTTAGAACATTTTTAGCAAGTACAGAAAATACCTGTAGAAATGAGTGTCCTGTAAACTGAAAAGACAACATACGTATTTATACCCTGTTCTGTGAACTATTAATATAATCAATGTGGCATGTAATGGAGATAAACTAAGGCAGATATGGGGAAGTGAGTGTGGACACTAAAAGAACATGATGTGTATTATTCACAGCATTACCAGGTTAAAATAGAGGACAAAAATGAAAAAAAAAAAAAAAAAAGAATGCATCTATCACATCTAAGGACTGATAAGTAGCAATTTATAAAAGTGTTTTTTTTTGGGTCTAAAAAGAAACTATTACCAGACATACAGTATAGACTGGGTGCTGCAAAGTCATTATAAAGCCAGCAAGTTGTGGAGAACATCGAAAATGAATCAGCCCCTATCGCATCAGAGTCCCATCATTACAGTCTCCAATAATATCATTATGGCAAAATAAGGACAATTGTGACCTGCCACAGCTAGCACCGAAATGCCTCCATCCCCAATACACAGATATATAGAAGAAAGAGGGAATAGTGGGACTTTACATGAGGCATGCCTATGCAACAAATATTAAATATAAGAATGATGTATAATCTGATAAAAATTGATGCAATGTGAAGTCGCAATCACGCAATATATTGCGTGACTGCTCCACACAATTGATCAATTCATAGATATTGGTAATAATAATATCAAATATAATAACAATAATCTTAGCAATAATAATAAAAATAATAATGACAGCAATAATAATAATAATTGTAAACATTGACATTAGTATTAATCATAAATAATGAACTTATCAGTTAACAACCATACAGTATATGGTAAACATGATTAGGTTTTAATCATAAATAATGATTAATGTAGATTACGAAATGCGTAGAGTCTACATTAAAGGGTGCCAAGAAAAGCCTTAAAGTCTTAACCATGGATTTTAATATTTCACTTTTGAACATCACGCATTGAGGTGTAGATTGGATGTATGATGCTATCTTGGATCTATTCTGTTGAGTATGTTCATATGATGATTTATATTATTATTCATTTTTAATGTCTATATTAATCATGTTTACCATATACTGTATAATCATTAATTAATATGTTCATTATTTATGATTAAAACCTATTAATACTAATGTCAATGTTATTATTACAATTATTATTATTATTATTGTCATTGTTGTCATTATTATTATTATTATTATTATTGCTATCATTATTGTTATTATATTTGATATTATTATTACCAATATCTATGAATTGATCAATTGTGTGGAGCAGTCAGGCAATATATTGCGGCATCATATTGCATAAATTTTTATCAGATTATACATAATTCTTATATTTAATATTTATCGCATAGACATGCCTCATGTAAAGTCCCACTTCTATATATCTATGACATCATTAGTCACCCCTTCACATCAGAGTCGGCCCCCATCAGTTTAGAGTCAGCCTCCATCAGTTTAGAGTCAGCCTCTATCATGTCAGCGTCCTACTTTCAAACTCTTATCATGTGTTGCCACTGTTTATACTAATACAAATATCTCTGGTATATTTACCAGTAATGTAGAGACAATATACTGTTAAGCTGGTGAGTGGTGGAGAGGTGTGTGGTGAATGAGAAATGCACTGTATGCAGTAGCACACTGCACTACTAACGATGTGCTGGATATTGTCCCCAGTCACTTCATTTATCTCTTCTAGAGACTAGATAATTGGTTTTCAATTTTTGTCTGGCTGCTGGTATTGCTTATCTACATGATTTATATAATTGTTATGCATTGAAGTACATAGCTTGCCTATGCATATGAACAATTGCTAGAGATAACCTATGGATTCCAATGACAAACAAAAGTCAATTGATCAGGACATCCAGTTCTCTCATATGCCCCAAACACCACAAGCAAAGATAAAAATTGTGATCATATAGTATCTGCTAACTGGCAGGCTCAGACTTTCTATGATTGGACTATATGAAACTGTTTTCATGCAGGAATTTTATAGGTGGCAAAATTTATATTTCCAATAATTCTGATCAGTGGTGCCCCGTTTATAGGGGGCACACTGGTGAGGCTGTATATGATGGGAAACAGTGAGGCTGCATATGATGGGACACAGTGAGGCTGCATATGATGGGGTACAATGAGGCTGCATTTGATGGGGCACGGGGAGGCTGCATATGATGGGGCACAGTGAGGCTGCATTTGATGGGGCACAGTGAGGCTGCATATGATGGGGCACAGTGAGGTTGCATATGATGGAACACAGTGAGGCTACATATGATGGGGCACAGTGAGGCTGCATATGATGGGACACAGTGTAGCTGCATATGATGGCACACAATGAGGCTGCATTTGATGGGGCACAGTGGCTGCATTTGATGGCACAGTGGCTGTGTTTGATGGTACAATGGCAACAACTGATGGGTACAGTGGCTGCATTTGATGGCACAGTGGCTGTGTTTGATGGTACAGTGACAGCAACTGATGGGTACAGTGGCTGCATTTGATGGGAACAGTGGCTGCATTTGATGGGCACAGTGGCTGTGTTTGATGGCACAGTGGCAGCAATTGATGGGCACAGTGGCTGCGTTTGGTGGCACAGTGGCTGCGTTTGATGGCACAGTGGCTGTGATTGATGGCACAGTGGCTGCGATTGAGCACAGTGAGGCTGCAACTGATGGATTTTTTTTTCAGAATTTTTCAGTTTGTTTGTGCCCCCCCAAAAGTTTTGGGCACCAGCCGCCACGGATTCCGATTATCCCCTTCGACAGACAGAATTATATGGCTTGGCAGAGTTTACTAACATTCCTGCATTTGGGCTACAATGACCAGGGCTATCATTCTTTTCCATCGTTTTATAGACTATATTCTATAACAGAGGTACACAACCTTAAAGAGGTGGTGATCTACCTGAACAACATGGGAGAAGTCAAAGATCACCGGGCACAGTTTCGCCTCCTCAGAACTGATTTAAACCTCAAATTGCCTTACTATTGCCTTGCAATCACGTGCATTGCACGGCAATCATGGGTTTAAATTAGGTGGTGAGGAGGCGATATGTTGCCTCCACACTCTTAGTTGCATTTGCCATTGGCACACTTAGGGCTCGTTCACACATAAAGTTGAGGGGTGGTAAACCCTACCAGTTTTACCACCCCCAATCCCTACCCTCTTTAGCTTCTGAGGCAGCAGCCAAAGGTGTACACAAGCTACAGCAGGAATTAAACCCCCTGTGGCTTTTGGTAGGTGCTAATCACAACCCATTCAAGTAAATGGAGCCACTCTTCAAGTGCACCACAACTGCATCCTTCCGCAGGGTCTAAGGGCTATTGCTGCTAAAGAAAGTGCAGTTGGAGTAGGGGTGATAAAAACAAGTCTTAACTATGGGATTTTACCACCCCCCAAACGGCAAATGTAAATTAACCCTTAATCATCTGAGACCCCTATAAGCCTGCTTTCACACTGATGTGCTGCGGTTTACCTGCACCGTGGGTGCAGCGCAGTGCATCTGCAACTCCTGGGGTAGCTGCGCTTTGCCATAGACTTCTATTGTATCCTGCAGTTGTGGTGTATTTTCTGAAAGAAAGAAATCTGTGGCTAACCACAGCAAACCTTCAGGAAAGCTGCAGGTACACTAGACTGCACATGTGATATGGGTAGGGATGAGCCGAAACACCCCCAGGTTCGGTTCGCACCAGAACCTTCGAAAAGGACCAAAAATTCATATGAACCTTAGAACCCTATTAAAGTCTATGGGACTCGAATGTTCGAAATCAAAAGTGCTAATTTTAAAGGCTAATATGCAAGATATGCAACAGACAACACCAGCAATAAGGGGTATCTTCAGGTGTATACTGTGCTGGAGACACACAACACCCACTTTAACTCCTGCAGATTCCTGTATTAGAGAACACCGGCAATAAAGGGTAGATACAGGTGTATACTGTGCTGTGCTGGAGGCACACAACACCCACTAACTCCTGCAGATGCCTGTATTAGAGAACACAAGCATAAAAGGGTAGATACAGGTATATACTGTGCTGGAGGCACACAACACCCACTTTAACTCCTGCAGATGTCTGAGAAAAGAACACTGTCCCTGCCTATCTTGCTCTTTCCCTGCACGCCGGAACACACTACACAAGGCCCCCGCCGCTGGCAGCCTTATATAGTGTGTATTAAACCCTGCCTGTGGCCAATTAGGGCTCTCCTCGCTGCCGGCGCTGTGATTGGCCAAGCTTGTGGGGTCACAGTGCATGCTTGGCCAATCGTGAGCCAGCAATGCACTGCGATGGCGTAGTGCATTGTGGGCCGTTCGTGCCACCTGAATTTGGTGCAAACGGTCCATAAAGTTCTGAATTCGCAGAACAGATGAACAGCCGATGTTCGAGTTGAACATGCCTTCGAGTCAAACACTGAGCTCTTCCCTAGATGTGGGTAAACCGATGCACATCAGTGTGAAAACAGCCTTATGCTAATATGCCAAGTGTATTGCTTCACACTGACCTGAGGATCTCTTCTTTCCTGCTGCTGGCACCACTCTGGAGACCGCTAGCTGGGATAAGAGATGGAATGCAGTTGGTATCGCTCCACATGGGACAGGATCCAGCACTACAGAGGAGGCATCAGCATATGAGGCTCTTGCTCCCTACTACAGCTCCAACTTTACAAGTAGTCCCTCGTCCTACTGGTTGCTGACCCCCAGTCTATAACGTATATAGTGGCTGGAGGAATGCTGTTCAGTGTGCTCCTGTGCCGCTCTCTTTTCCTCCTTTAACCCCCCCCCCCCACTGGTTGTGCAGCTAGAGCAGCTCCACTGTAATAATGGCAGAGTGGGCTGAACTGCTTTGTGTGGATCCCCCCCTTGCCCCAACACTGCAAATGAGAGAGATACTGCTGCGGGCTGTGACTGTCTGCTGCACTTTATCCCCCCCACTCCTGCTTTTCCCTCCCTCACTTCTGGCAGCAGGGTCAAATCCAATCTGGGGCAGGGGTGGAGCAGCCACTTAGAATGCAAGAGGTGCAAAAGACACTGGAACTTGTAGTTCTTAAAGGGGTACAACATATTACAAGCAAATAGGAACAGATGAGTTATGAACTACAATTGTGAGGGAGCCTTTTTTTTTTTTTTTTTTTTTTTTTACAGAGGAGGAGAGAGCAAGACGTTTTGCCCCGGCAAATTCTACTGGAATTCAGTGTGGGGGAGGCAGTTTGAGTGAGAGGACAGTATTGGTGGGTGGCTGGGTGCCTTTACAGAGAGCGAGAGAGAGAGAGTGTGACTGTGTCACTGAAAGCCAGACAATGCAGAGCTGGGGCCTGATTGCAGAGTCCCAGAGCCACTACCAGGATACAGTCCCTGCTACACTGCCTTGGGCAACCCAGAGCGAGAAAACACCTAACCAGATGGATCACTGCTGTTGTTTCGCTGGGTTTGGTGAGAGGGCCTCGTGGACATTACTTGCTACCACCACTTGACACTGAGCCATTAGAAACTACCTAACCAGCTACCATATAGCTATAGTACTGCCTGCAGGCTTTGTTGACCTTAAAGAGCACGAATGATGGTTACTGAGCCCCAAACCTTTAGCCTGCTAAAAGTCATGCCTAAAGAGTGCCCCCTAGACATTGCTACCCAGAGAGACCTTTTGCCCCTTTTGCATAGTTAAAGAGGTACCTCTTAGGAGATGCTGCACCATGCCCCAGCCAATCCCTTAGAGTGCACTCATAACCAGTGTAGTATCAATATCACTGACCCTGCATTTACCGTTTATGTACTTTGAGTTGTGGATTTGCGTATTGATTTGAGTTAGCGGTATAGAACCTGACATTTGGTTGAATATAGTTATTACTCGGTTTAGAAAACTGTGTTCAAATTCACCCGTTGCATGCTTATCTATGTTCTACTGCCAGCTATTCTAAACCTTTATTAATTTAGGAATTACATTTATCACGAAGTGGCTGTTTATTTTCTGGTAATAACTCACAGCCAGGTAACAGGTGTTTATACTTGAGTCTCTCTATGTGCTTACAGTGACATTTATTCAACCAAATGGGCTAAGGTTGATTTTGGCGTCCAGGAGCAGAACAGAGAACCTAAAATTGCCAAGCGGCTCCTTTGGGGGTGGTACTAGACGTATTTATGACTACATGTTTTGCTGAAACAACAGAAACAATAATATAATAAAAAAATAAGTTTTATAACAGATATAATATTTAGGCTAGGTTCACACCTTTGCAGTGCATTAACACAAGGCATGTTGACACGTATTACTCAAGTATTTCACATGAAAGAAAATTATTTATTTGGAATGTAGTGCATTACCATATGTTGTGGTATGCTGCAATACACTTTTGTTGACAGGGCACATTGGGGTGCAATTAACAATGAATTGTACCATAGCATCCCAATGGGCAACATGTTCCCACAGCACAAAACTGTGAACTGTGCCTTATTTCTAGTCTGAATCTTCTAAACACTATATGTGAATGACAGGCATAATTAATATCATAAACATATGGGCACATAAAAAATTCTCTATATTTCCAAATTAATGTATATTCTCAACTAATAGTCTTATTTTTAGCTAAGTTATGTATTTCATAGGTCTATCGGCATTAAAATCTTTTAAAAAATGTTTAAACCCTTATTCAGAATTTTTGAGACATTCCTAAAAGACTGATAACATTTTTGCTTTACTAAAGTATATCCAAACCCAAAACTTTTTCTTTTTTTAGTTTTGGATTGAGTAGGAATGGTAAAAAAAAAAAAAATGTTTGCTGTCTGTGTCTCGTTGGGGAAATTTCTCTTTGCCATCTATCCTTAAGACACAACATAAAGTGAGCATTACATTAGTTTAAGTAGAGGAAATTTTAAAGATTTACCTTCCGATCCTGTTCTCATAACAACTGCAAAATTCTTGATATCCCATCACTTTCTGTACCAGTGACAGTATCACTAGAAACAAATTGAGGGAGCATTTCTCGAGAAGGGACGCAGCCAGCAATTAAAACCTATTAAAAAAAATGTCCTTTAAATTTACTATAAACTAACATTTCCAACTCATATTTTTACAAGTGGGTCACATCGGTTATTCAGAAGCTTATAAGATCAAAGTAATGACCTATTTGGTGGTGTACGGTCAATCTTGTGAATAGCATTATTTGATTTGCAGTTTGCACTCATCTGTATAATTGTCTACTTCAGACATAATCTGGAAACTAGAACAAGAAGTCTCTTTACATTCATTTTCTAAGAAACTCCTACTTTATCAATATGCTGCTTTGTGCCTGCTCATGAGCTTTTAGCACAATTTTAGACAAAAGCAGAGAAATGGCAAATTGATTTCCACATGTTATGAGTGTCTGGCAGGATAAAAACAATGTACCCAGGGGTGTCAGAAATTATTTCTTTATAACCCTTGTCACTGCAAAATCTCCTTTATCATCCATAGAATTCCTATATGCAAGCAAAAGAAAAGCATGATCGTTCCTATCAGCTGACACGTAGCCTTTTCTCTAATTTTTATCACATGCCAGAACTTAAGAACAGAGTGCAAAAATATTAGAAAGTGCTCACTCTCTCCTGACTCTCTGCTCTTCTATGCAATGCTATTTGAATGTTAGTGATGGGACAATAATGAGAACCTAGGGAAAAGGGGTAGTCTTTAAAGTGGTTGTATGGTCAATTTTTTAACTTTTACCTACAGGAAAGCCTATAATAAGGCTTACCTGTAGGTAAAAAAAATATCTCCTAAACCTGTACGGTTTAGGAGATATTCCCCTCGGTATGCGCCGCTGACTGCAGCGGCGCATGCGCACAAGGGGGTTCTCGCCGTGAAAATCCGGCAGCGCTCGTCTGGCCGGACTGAAATCTCCCGCGCGCATGCGCGGGAGTGACGATATCGCGGCTCCGGCCACTCACAGCGCCGGAGCCGCGATACCCGGAAGAGACGCCGAGGGAGCATGTCAGCTCCCTCGGCGTGGATCGGGCCAGATGTCGGGGCCTCGTTCTAAGGTAAGTATTTCATAATGAGCTAGTATGCGGTGCATACTAGCTCATTATGCCTTTTGCTTTGCAGGTTTAAAAAATAAAAATAAAAAATTGCGGGTTTACTACCGCTTTAAGCCGGTCATACACCAGTAAAATTTTGTTCACAATTTTCCATTTTAAGAACATACGTTCAATTTTTTAATCATTAGTATTAAATCAACATTCATTTTTGACTGCAGTGATGAGAAAATTTGAAGGAGTAGGATGGAAACTTTTTCTCAAATAACAAGTTTCTAACAGTGTATGTGGTTTTCGTAAGGGAGAGTACTATCATTCTAAAATTGAATGTTAAAAGCAAACACAATTTAACCACTTCAGCCATTTTTCTGGCTTAAGACCAGACCACTTTTTGCGATTTGGCACTGCATCGTTTTAACTGACAATTGCGCGATCGTGCGAAGTGGCTCCCAAACAAAATTGACGTCCTTTTTTTCCCCAAAAATAGAGCTTTCTTTTGGTGGTGTTTGATCACCCCTGCGGTTTTTATTTTTTGCGCTATAAACAAAAATAGAGCGACAATTTTGAAAAAATCGCATTCTTTTTTACTTTTTGTTATAATAAATATCCCCCAAAAATATATAAAAAAACATATTTTCCCCCCAGTTTAGGCCGATATGTATTCTTCTACATATTTTTGGTAAAAAATCGCAATAAGCAGTTTTATGGCATTTTTATTAATATTTTTTTTTTTACTAGTAATGGCGGCGATCTGCAATTTTTATTGTGACTGCAACATTATGGCAGACACATTGGACATTTTTGACACATTTTTGGGACCATTGTCATTTATACAGCAATCACTGCTATACAAATGCAGTGATTCCTGTGTAAATGACACTGGCAGTGAAGGGGTTAACCAGTGGGTGGCAGTGTAGGGGTTAAGTGTTCCAAGGGGCGTGTTACTAACTGTTGGGGGCTGGGCTTTCTTTTAGTGAACATTGATCTCTGCTCCAATCACATGGAGCAGAGATCAACGTCACTTGTTGCTAGGCAGAACTGGGAGATGCTGTTTACAACGGCATCTCCTAGTTCAACCGCCCCGTGAGGCGATCGCGGGTATGCCCGCAGCGATCGAGTCCATGGGACACGCGACCGGACTCATGGGGGTCCCGACCGGCACGCGAGCACGCCGACATCGGGAAGCTCGCGATGGCAGGGTGTAAAATTTAAAGGGACGTACAGGTACGTCCATTTGCCTGCCTGTGCCATTCTGCCAGCGTACATCGGCGTGCGCCGGTCGGGAAGTGGTTAAAGTGCTTTTAAATGCCATTCATCCAGTTATTGAATACGCTGAGAATATTCCTTTGGAAATCTACCAGTGTATAATCAACTTACCGTATTTATCGGCGTATAACACGTACCAGCGTATAACACGCAGTTTAGGAGGGAATTTAAAAGAAAAAACTTTTAGGAGGGAAGTTTAAGGAAAAAAAACTTACATTTAAATGCCCATCAATGCAGCCTTGTCAGTGTCAATTGCAGCCTTGCATTGCAGCCTTCCCTTGCAGCCTAGTCAGTCATTTGCAGCCTTGTCAGTCATTTGCAGCCTTGCATTGCAGCCTTCCATTGCAGCCTAGTCAGTCATTTGCAGCTTTCCATTGCAGTCTTGCTAGTCATTTGCAGCCTTGTCAGTCATTTGCAGTCTTGCTAGTGTGTTTGCCATTTAAAAATGGCGCCGCCGAGATACAGAGCAGATGTCCTGTGTATCTCGGCGGCGCTCGGTTGTTCTCAGCCGTGCTCGGCGGCCTTTGGCTATTTTCGGCCGCACTCGGCCGTTCGCGGCTATTTTCGGGCATTCTCGCCTATTTTTGGGCGCATTTGGCCGCTCGCGGCTATTTTCGGGCGTTCTCGCCTATTTTCGGCCACACTCGGCCGAACGGCCAAGTGCGACCGAAAATAGCCGAGTGCGGCTGAAAATAGCCGGGAACGGCTGAAGATAGCCGAGAATGGCCGAAGTTTGCTGAAAACACATGGAAGCCACAGAAAGCGGCAGAAAGGGATGGAAACAGCGGGGGATCGGCGTATAACACGCACCCCCGATTTTCCCCTGATTTTAGGGGGGGGGAAAAGGTGCGTGTTATACGCCGATAAATACGGTAATAAAGAATTCCATGTATGGCATTTTGTACATAGTTATATTGGTCCAGCTTGGACCAATGTAACTATGCATATCAGTGGTGGCTTGTGCTCCAGCCGGGGGGGCAAAGAACCCCCCCGCGGGTGGTACCCACACGGTCAGGCTCTTAATCGGTGCTGATGCAGAGCACTGAGAGATTGCTCTGGCCCCCGAGCCCATCCTTTTTTGAAGCCAATTAGAGCCTCAGGCTCTAATCACTTGCTTAAAAAAAAAAAAAACATTAGGGGCCGGGAGCATGAATTAGGTGGCCACCACTGATGCACTGATGCATATACCATAACTGTGAGATCCCACTAGAAGCTGTAAATCATTGCAGAAGACACTGCTCCTCCAGTTATCTCCACTTTCTTCCAGGTCCTGTGCTGATTGGCTGCCCTGCTGCATTATTAACGCAGAATGTCAGCCACTTGGTACAGCTTCCATTCAGAGAATGCTTTCCATTTTCTTAATTAATTCAAAGTGTTCTCTGATAGGATGATGTGAAGAGGTAGTGATGTCACACATTGCATTGAGAAAATGCAAAACATTCTATAAATGGTGCCCATGCCGAGCGGCCTACTTCCTGTGTTCACAACACAGCAGGGCAGCCACTCAGCATGGGACCCGGAAGCTACTTGAGATCACTGTAGTAGTAGTGTCTACTACAGTGATTCCCAGCTTCTAGAGGGACCCCACAAATATCAAATATGGTCTATGCATAGTTACGTTGGTCCACGCTGGACCAACGTAACTATTTATAAAATGCCATACCTGGAATTTAGCATTAACTTCTAAATTCTTGGTTAAAGTTAATATTTGCATAATAGAATACCCCAGGTTTGCCATCTTCAGCCCAGCTCCAGTCTCAAAAATGTAATCTACCTTGAGTGGTTGATGGCATCCTGCTTGTAAACATACTGTTCTTTGTTCACCATTTCCATCCATCTTCTCACTGTAAGTCTCAGAATTTGACCAGAAATCTGTGCTTTCCCCTAACTTCTAGGATAGATGATGCCATGCATCTCTTAGCTTTTTGTCATCTCGGCCTGGCCGTAATATCGCACGCTGTGGGATTTACCAGCTGCAGAGCTCTGAACTCCACATCCCGGCCTCAGCAAACATTGGTCTGTGCCCACACACGACAGTTAGCAAGATCTATATGCTTCAATGGAACAGATTTTGCTCAACTCAATGACTTGGATGAGTTTTTAATTTTTCTTTTTTTTTACCAATATAAAAGCTTTAGGACAGGTTCAGTTCATTAAAACATTATTATCAGAATAAACAGAGAAAGCAGTACACACGTACATTATTTGTGATGAGGCAAACGTCTGTTGGTTATTCTTCTCCACATGAATTTCACATATTTCACCCTGAAGATCCTTTCTGTTGCAGGTTATAATCTTGCCACACATTCAGTGTGGGAAGGAGGAAGTGTGGCAGTACCTTAGATAAGCACTGAATGTATTTATGTTAGCAGTTGTGGTTGAATATACCAGTTGATCAGGCTGTTGCTGTAGCTAACCCTGCTGCACGCAATATTTTTTAAGACAAAATCATGTGAACAGCATTTCCTGCCCTTATATGAACTCTCACAGTCCAAGTATGGTTATAACAATTTTGGTTCAAAGAAGTAAAACCAATTTTAAAAAGCATTTTTGTCTTAACCACTTCAGGACCGCCGTATTGCCAATGTACGTCAGCACAATGGCACAGGCAGGCACAATCACGTACATCTACGTGATTGCCTTCCAGCGGGTGGGGGGTCCGATCGGACCCCCTCCCGCTGGTTACGGCGGTCCGATTCGGTCCAGGAGCGCTCCGTGATGAGGGGATGGCCGTTGGTTTTCGGCCACCCCCTCTGGATCGCTCCTGGCCAATGAGAAGCTTCCTCCCCTGTGTATTGTTTACACAGGAAGGAGGAAGTGATGTCATTCTCCTCGGGGCGGTCTTTTTGACCGGACTACGAGGAGAAGAGTAAAAGTAAGTGTGCACCAACACTACACTGACATGTAGGTACACACAGGCACACAAACCCCCCCCCGATCCCCCCCCCGATCGCCCCCCGATCCCCCCCCGCCCCCCCTCCCCCCCCCCAGTCACAGTGTCACTGATTGCATTGATCATTTCTTTACTGATCAATGCATTCAGTGTCAGTTGTGACAGTAAAAACTGTCAGGACAGTTAGTGTTAGGTCCAGGGTAGCCCCCTATCACCCCCCAATAAAGATTTAACCCCCTGATTGCCCCTAGAGTTAACCCTTTCACCCCCTTTTGCCAGTGTCACTAAGCGATCATTTTTCTGATCGCTGCATGTGTCGCTAGGTAGCTAGTTATTTTTTTAGGTTCACCGCCAGGTTTTTATATCGCTAGGTACCCCGATATACTACCCAATAATGGGTTTAACCCCCTGATTGCCGCTAGTTAACCCTTTCACCCCCTTTTGCCAGTGTCACTAAGCGATCGTTTTTCTGATCGCTGCATTAGTGTCGCTACAGTCGCTAGGTAGCTAGTTATTTTTTTAGGTTCACCGCCAGGTTTTTATAGCGCTAGGTACCCCGATATACTACCCAATAATGGTTTTAACCCCCTGATTTCCGCTAGTTAACCCTTTCACCCCCTTTTGCCAGTGTCACTAAGCGATAATTTTTCTGAACGCTGCATCAGTGTCGCTAGTGTCGCTAGGTAGCTAGTTATTTTTTTAGGTTCACCGCCAGGTTTTTATAGCGCTAGGTACCCCGATATACTACCCAATAATGGTTTTAACCCCCTGATTGCTGCTAGTTAACCCTTTCACCCCCTTTCACCAGCGATCACAGTATAAGTGTCACTGGTGACGCTGGTTAGCCAGTTAGTTATTTAGGTTCCCCGTCAGGTTTTTATATAGCGCCAGGGACCCCCATATACTACCTAATAAAAATTTGAACCCCCTGATTGCTCCTAGTTAACCCTTTCACCACTGATCACCGTATAAGTGTTACGGGTGACTCTGGTTAGTTTGTTTTTTATAGCATCAGGGCACCCACCATTTATTACCCAATAAAGGTTTAACCCCCTGATCACCCGGCGGGTGATATCAATTAGGTTTTAGGGTCAGGGTCTGCGTCGCCCCAGGCAGCGCTAGGTTAGTGCCAGTACCGCTAACACCCACACGCAAAGCATACACCTCCCGTAGTGGTATAGAATCTGAACAGATCAATATCTGATCTGATCAGATCTATACTAGCGTCCCCAGCAGTTTAGGGTTCCAAAAAAACGCATTGTTAGCGGGATCAGCCCAAATACCTGCTGGCACCTGCGTTTTGCCCCTCTGCCCAGCCCACCCAAGTGCAGTATCGATCGATCACTGTCACTTACAAAACACTAAACACATAACTGCAGCGATCGCAGAGTCAGGCCTGATCCCTGCCATCGCTAACAGGTTTTTTGGTAGCATTTTATATTCAAATCCGGAAGGCAGTGCTTGGTTTTCGGGGTCCCGTACGTGGCTAGGCTCCCAAAAAGTCCCCCACATGTGGTATCCCCGTACTCGGGAGAAGCAGCAGAATTTATTTTGGGGTGTAATTTGACTTCTGCCCATAGCATGTGTGAGCAATATATCATTTAGTGACAACTTTGTGCAAAAAAAAAAAAAGTTTGTAATATTCCCGCAACTTTTGGCAAAATATAAAATATTCCATGGACTCAACATGCCTCTCAGTAAATAGCTTGGGGTGTTTACTTTCCAAAATGGGGTCATTTGGGGGGGTTTTGTGCTATTTTGGCATTTTATGGACTTCGAAACTGTGATAGGTAGTGAGGAGTTAAATCAAAAATTTGCACCCTTAGAAATCCTGAAGGTGGTGATTGGTTTTCGGGGTGCCGTGCGCGACTAGACTCCCAAAAAGTCCCACACATGTGGTATCCCCGTACTCAGGAGAAGCAGCAGAATGTATTTTGGGGTGTCATTTCACATATGCCCATAGCATGTGTGAGCAATATATCATTTAGTGACAACTTGGTGCAAAAAAAAAAAAGTTTGTAATATTCCCGCAACTTGTGGCAAAATATAAAATATTCCATGGACTCAACATGCCTCTCAGTAAATAGCTTGGGGTGTCTACTTTCCAAAATGGGGTCATTTTGGGGGGTTTTGTGCTATTTTGGCATTTTATGGCTTTCGAAACTGTGATAGGTAGTGAGGAGTTAAATCAAAAATTTGCACCCTTAGAAATCTTGAAGGTGGTGATTGGTTTTCGGGGTGCCGTGCGCGACTAGACTCCCAAAAAGTCCCACACATGTGGTATCCCCATACTCGGGAGAAGTAGCGGAATATATTTTGGGGTGCAATTCCACATATAACCATGGCATGTGTGAGCAATATATCATTTAGTGACAACTTTTTTTTTTTTGTCATTATTCAATCCCTTAGGACAAAAAAAATAAATATTCAATGGGCTCAACATACACATCAGCAATTTCCTTGGGGTGTCTACTTTCCAAAATGGGGTCATTTGGGGGGGATTTGTACTGCCCTGCCATTTTAGCACCTCAAGAAATGAGATCGGCAGTCATAAATTAAAAGCTGTGTAAATTCCAGAAAATGTACTCTAGTTTGTAGACGCTATAACTTTTGCGCAAACCAAAAAATATACGCTTATTGACATTTTTTTTACTAAAGACATGTGGCTGAATAAATTTTGCCCTCAATGTATGACTAAAATTTAGTTTATTCGATTTTTCTTATAACAAAAAGAAGAAAATATCTTTTTTTTTCAAAATTTTCGCTCTTTTTCCATTTATATCGCAAAAAAAAAAAATCGCAGAGGCAATCAAATACCATCAAAAGAAAGCTCTATTTGTGGGAAGAAAAGGACGCAAATTTCGTTTGGGTGCAATATTGCATGACCGCGCAATTACCAGTTAAAGCAGCGCAGTCTGAAATTGCAAAAAGACCTCTGGTCCTTAAGGTATTTATTGGTCCAGGGCTGAAGTGGTTAAAGTGACATTGTTAGGTGTCAGCAAAATAAAAAAAAAACACTACCCTGTGTCCTTTGGCCCGTTAGCTAAGACTTTAGAAACATAGAAGAGAGATGGCAGAAAAAAGACCAAGTGGACCATCGCGTCTGCCCCATTATTTGTTTTATATTTGTACACGCTTTTCAAAAAAAAATTTTTTTCGGGGGTTGTTATTTTTTTTACTTTTTTGCTTGTGTTTTTCTGGAGCATGTTTGAATCCACCTACTGTTGACTGACTCACTACCTCCGCTGGAAGTCTTTTTTAAGTAACTACTACTCTTTTGTTAAAATAATTTCCTCCAAGTTTGAAGTCAGTTCTTTCCTCCAGACTGTATATACAGTATTACGTTGCTGAAGTATCTCTTTTTGTAAGTGAGGACTCCAGAATTGGACACCGTATTCCAAATGAGGTCTAACTCAAGGTCTATTCAGGGGAATCAGGACTTCCTTCTGCCTGCTGGTGACCCATCTACAGTTGTGCTCATAAGTAGTGATGGCCGAACGGTTCGCCCGGCGGTCGTTTCGCGGCGAATTTCCGACATTCGCGGTCCGCACGTTCGAACGCCTTTTTCCGTCGTTCGCCGCGGCGGACTTACGTGTTTAATGTATACAAGAACTTTAACCTTTGGTGACACGTTTATCATGTGATACAGGACAGCCAATTGAGACATGACAGCACATGGACACTTGTACATTCCCCCTAACCTATAAATACACCCGATCCGGTGGCCATTTTACATTCTTTCTTCTGTTAAGATAGGGACAGGTTCCTGTGTGGAGTAGGGAGAGATAAACCACTAGCTATTTGGTACACAAAAGTTCTTTTCAGGACTGGTATAGGTGTTAGGTGTTGATAGGTTTGCTGTGCTGCTGATTCTTGCAGCAGCCTGAGTGTCTTTTGTTAGTTTAGAGAAAGGGAAAGGACGGTGTATGCTACAGGGACAGCCAGATTAGTCTTTCATCATCATCATCATCATCATCATCATTAGCTGTTACTATCAAGGTCCACAAAAGAGCTGTTCCAGTAACCACTAATCGTTCTCTTTTTTTGCCAATTTGTATAGGGACAGGAAGGAAGCAGTGTTGTCAGGCAGTGAGGGTAATTTTAAAGACTTGCTGTTATTATTAGTTCCACAAAGGTTCTTTTCAGGACTGGTATCAGTGGTACAGTAATAGGCTTGTACATGTATAATATTCTTTCTTCCAAATATAGAAAGGATATTATACTTGACTGCTGCCCTTCTGCTGCAGTCTGCTAAACATTCACAACTCACTTGTTCCACAAAAGTTCTTATAAGGACTGGTAACTTGGTATAGGGTGCTACGGTACATAGGCTTGAGTGCGGTACAGTCTGCTGTTCTGTAAGGACCGCTATCGGTCCACAATAGATAGGGTTGACGTGCACCACTGCTGACCGCTGCCCTATACTGCAGCAGTCCTTCAGCGGTATAGGGACTGACGTACAGTCTGCTAATCACTAACACACAACCTGCTTGTTCCACAAAAGTTCTTATAAGGACTGGTAACTTGGTATAGGGTGCTACGGTACATAGGCTTGAGTGCGGTACAGTCTGCTGTTCTGTAAGGACCGCTATCGGTCCACAATAGATAGGGTTGACGTGCACCACTGCTGACCGCTGCCCTATACTGCAGCAGTCCTTCAGCGGTATAGGGACTGACGTACAGTCTGCTAAACACTAATACACAACCTGCTTGGTCCACAAAAGTTCTTATAAGGACTGGTAACTTGGTATAGGGTGCTACGGTACATAGGCTTGAGTGCGGTACAGTCTGCTGTTCTGTAAGGACCGCTATCGGTCCACAATAGATAGGGTTGACGTGCACCACTGCTGACCGCTGCCCTATACTGCAGCAGTCCTTCAGCGGTATAGGGACTGACGTACAGTCTGCTAAACACTAATACACAACCTGCTTGGTCCACAAAAGTTCTTATAAGGACTGGTAACTTGGTATAGGGTGCTACGGTACATAGGCTTGAGTGCGATACAGTCTGCTGTTCTGTAAGGACCGCTATCGGTCCACAATAGATAGGGTTGACGTGCACCACTGCTGACCGCTGCCCTATACTGCAGCAGTCCTTCAGCGGTATAGGGACTGACGTACAGTCTGCTAAACACTAATACACAACCTGCTTGGTCCACAAAAGTTCTTATAAGGACTGGTAACTTGGTATAGGGTGCTACGGTACATAGGCTTGAGTGCGATACAGTCTGCTGTTCTGTAAGGACCGCTATCGGTCCACAATAGATAGGGTTGACGTGCACCACTGCTGACCGCTGCCCTATACTGCAGCAGTCCTTCAGCGGTATAGGGACTGACGTACAGTCTGCTAAACACTAATACACAACCTGCTTGGTCCACAAAAGTTCTTATAAGGACTGGTAACTTGGTATAGGGTGCTACGGTACATAGGCTTGAGTGCGATACAGTCTGCTGTTCTGTAAGGACCGCTATCGGTCCACAATAGATAGGGTTGACGTGCACCACTGCTGACCGCTGCCCTATACTGCAGCAGTCCTTCAGCGGTATAGGGACTGACGTACAGTCTGCTAAACACTAATACACAACCTGCTTGGTCCACAAAAGTTCTTATAAGGACTGGTAACTTGGTATAGGGTGCTACGGTACATAGGCTTGAGTGCGATACAGTCTGCTGTTCTGTAAGGACCGCTATCGGTCCACAATAGATAGGGTTGACGTGCACCACTGCTGACCGCTGCCCTATACTGCAGCAGTCCTTCAGCGGTATAGGGACTGACGTACAGTCTGCTAAACACTAATACACAACCTGCTTGGTCCACAAAAGTTCTTATAAGGACTGGTAACTTGGTATAGGGTGCTACGGTACATAGGCTTGAGTGCGATACAGTCTGCTGTTCTGTAAGGACCGCTATCGGTCCACAATAGATAGGGTTGACGTGCACCACTGCTGACCGCTGCCCTATACTGCAGCAGTCCTTCAGCGGTATAGGGACTGACGTACAGTCTGCTAAACACTAATACACAACCTGCTTGGTCCACAAAAGTTCTTATAAGGACTGGTAACTTGGTATAGGGTGCTACGGTACATAGGCTTGAGTGCGGTACAGTCTGCTGTTCTGTAAGGACCGCTATAGGTCCACAATAGATAGGGTTGACGTGCACCACTGCTGACCGCTCACCTATACTGCAGCAGTCCTTCAGCGGTATAGGGACTAAGAGTTTTGTCACAGGGTCATTTAAAAAATGACATGCAGAGGAAGAGGCAGGCCCTTCCGCAGGGGTGGTAGGGGTAGGGCAGGAGCAACAGGCTTGAGCCAAAGTGGGAAGTTGCAGAAGGTGCGTTCAATTACTTTAAAGGATGCACCAGACTTGGTTGAGTGGCTCGCTCAGCCTTACTCTTCTGCACCCTCCTCATCCTCTCGATCTGCACCCTCTTCTTCACTCTCTGCTATGTGCACCCCCAAAGACACTACCACCAACAACACGACCACCACCACCACCACCACATACCTTCCGCTTGAGTCACTGGAATTATTTTCCGATCCATATCAAGAGGACATTTCTGATGCGCAGCCACTCTTGGTATTGGATCAGGAAGAGGAGGTAGCAACAAGCGCTACTCAGCAGTCTGACGCCAGTACCCAGATCAGCCCAAGGAGGAGGTTGGTCTCCGGTGTTGCTGCCTACTCCGAGATCTCTACTTATAGCGGTGGGGAAGGTGACGTTGATGATGACGTGTCTAGTGATGTCACGTGGGTGCCCACAAGAGAGGAAGAGGAGGGGAGTTCAGAGGGAGATATGGACCAGCAGATAGGGAGGAGAAGCAGCAATGACTTACATTGCACAGCAGGGACAAAGCAGACTGCAAATGTATCAGGAGCGAGTCATCGACCATGTACGGTCACATCTGGCGCTCCCAGGACACCGGCACATGGCTCCGCAGTGTGGGCTTTTTTTAACGTGTCCGCTGCTGACAATAGCGTTGCCATCTGCAATCTTTGCAGTCAACGCGTTAGTCGCGGTAAGCCCAATACTCACCTAGGGACGACCGCCTTAAGAAGGCACATGAGCAGCCATCACCGAGCCCAGTGGGAGCAACGGAACACACAAAGCCACACTGCAGGCTCTCACCGTCCAGCCTCGTCTTCTACTTCTCCTTCTCCTCTCTCCTCACAATTGTCCTCCACTCCACCTTCCATCACGCCAAGCTCACATTTTTCTGCAAAAAGGCAGGCTTCCGTGGGCCTAATGTTTGAGCGTAAAAAAATGATGATGCCGGATAACCCTCTTGCCCAACGGTTGGCGGCTGGCTTGTCAGAACTCATAGCCCGCCAACTACTGCCATATAAACTGGTGGACTCGGAGGCCTTTCGCAAATTTGTGGCCATTGGAACACCACAATGGAAGGTCCCAGGAAGGAAGTATTTCTCAGAGAAGGGCATCCCAGAGCTATATGGCCATGTTCAGCGGCAAGTGAATGTATCTCTGGCACACAGTGTCGGTGCCAAGATACATCTGACCACAGACACGTGGTCTAGCAAACACGGGCAGGGAAGGTATATCAGTTTTACTGCCCACTGGGTGAACCTTCTGACGGCCGTCAAGCATGTAACCCGTGGCACCCGTGTAGATTTGGTTTTACCGCCACGGATTGCATGCAGGCCTGACTCTTCTTCTCCTCCTCCTACTCCATCCTCCTCCCTCTCCTCCTCAGCTGCCTCCTCCTTTTCCGCTGCTAGCGTCTCTTCCACTGCACCGCCCAAGCTCCCCAGAACCTATTCCACATGCCAGGTGAGACGTTGCCATGCCGTGCTGCGTCTGTTGTGCCTGGAAGCAAAGAGCCACACTGGCCCGGCACTCCTTTCAGCTTTGCGTTCACAGGCAGATGAGTGGCTAACACCGCTCAATTTGACAGTTGGTAAAGTGGTGTGTGACAACGGTGCCAATCTGCTTAGCGCATTGAAACAGGGCAAAATCACGCACGTGCCGTGCATGGCACACGTCTTAAACTTGGTCGTGCAGCGATTCCTTGTCAAATACCCTGGGGTCCAGGACATCTTGCGGCAGGCAAGGAAAATCTCGGCCCATTTCAGAAGATCTTACACGGCCATGGCTCGCCTTGCTGACATTCAGCGGCGACACCATCTGCCGGTCAGACGTCTTATTTGCGATTGCCCGACGCGATGGAACTCAACCTTCTATATGCTTGATAGGCTGCTCCAGCAGAAACGTGCAGTTAACGTCTACCTGTATGAACTCTGCGAAAGAAACGGTTCTGGGGAGCTGGGTTTTTTTTCACCGCGCCAGTGGCTGCTCATGCGCGACACATGCAGACTTCTGCGGCCATTTGAGGAGATCACCAAACTGGTCAGTCGCAGCCATGGCGCCATCAGTGACATGGTACCTTATGCCTTCTTTCTGGAGCGTGCATTGCGTCGTGTCATTGATCAGGCTGTGGAGGAGCAGGAGCGGGAAGATGAGGAAGTCGCAATGCTGGATGAATTCCCAGGGGGGGCTACTCTATCTGAGACAAGTCAACAACAGGAGTCTGATGAGGAGTCAGAGGAGGATGGTGCCGGGGCGGATGAGCAGGAGCAAGAAGAGCATGCTTTAAACCTTTCTGGGATCCCTGTTGTGCGAGGATGGGGAGAGGAGAATGAAGAGGACGACATTATCCTGGATGATGAGCAGGAGCCAGGCCACCACACCGCTTCCACTTTAGTGCAAATGGGGGCCTTCATGCTCCAGTGTTTTAATAGGGACCCCCGTATAAAAAGCATGAGGGTCAAGGACCAGTACTGGGTGGCAACGTACTTAGACCCCCGGTACAAACACAAAATGGCGGAAATGTTACCGCCGTCGCAGAGGGCTGTCAGAATGCAGCACTTCCAGGCCTTGCTTCGAGAAATGCTGCATTCTGCTTTTGCGTGCGCTGGCAGAGGAGCAATTCCCACTCCCAGAGAAGGATTTGCGGGTACCAATCCAACAGCGCCTGCAAGAAGAGGCCGGTTTGAAGATGTGTTGGTGACTTCGGATATGAGGTCATTCTTTCAGCCGACCCATCGACAGGTGTCATCCGGATCCAGCATCAGGGAACGCCTAGACCGTCAGGTGTCCGACTACATTGGGTTAACGGCCGATGTGGACGCTCTGAGGAGTGATGAACCCCTAGACTACTGGGTGGGCAGGCTTGACCTCTGGCCAGAGCTTGCCCAATTTGCAATCGAACTGTTGGCTTGCCCCTCATCCAGTGTCCTGTCCGAAAGGACGTTCAGCGCAGCAGGGGGGATTGTGACCGATAAGCGTACTCGCCTAGCTCACCACAGTGTTAACTACCTCACATTTCTAAAAATGAATGAGGCATGGATCTCGGAGGAATTCAACACATGTGACCAGTAGACCATGTATATGTCTATAAACTATTTTTTTAATCAAGCACACAGACCTTCTTAATTCATTTGGCTCACTTCCTTGACCCAAAAAAGCACACCGTACTATATGCCCCTACCCTCCTCTTTGAAGAGGTTGAGCGGTGTCATATTTCTACTGGGGCTGCTTATGATATCCCTGTGCTGTGCTGACTTCCTCCTGGGGGTTCTTATTATGAAGGGATCACACTATCCCTGTGCTGTGCTGACTTCCTCCTGGGGGTTCTTATTATGAGGGGATCACACCATCCCTGTGCTGTGCTGACTTCCTCCTGGGGCTGCTTACGGTGCTGCTGTCAGTGCTGTATGTC
The DNA here is from genome assembly GCF_037356315.1 of Lithobates pipiens. Classification (NCBI taxonomy): domain Eukaryota; kingdom Metazoa; phylum Chordata; class Amphibia; order Anura; family Ranidae; genus Lithobates; species Lithobates pipiens. The sequence goes on from NW_027507718.1 coordinate 406,595,895, forward strand.
ACGGTGCTGCTGTCAGCGCTGTATGTCACGGTGCTGCTGTCAGCGCTGTATGTCACGGTGCTGCTGTCAGCGCTGTATGTCACGGTGCTGCTGTCAGCGCTGTATGTCACGGTGCTGCTGTCAGCGCTGTATGTCACGGTGCTGCTGTCAGCGCTGTATGTCACGGTGCTGCTGTCAGCGCTGTATGTCACGGTGCTGCTGTCAGCGCTGTATGTCACGGTGCTGCTGTCAGCGCTGTATGTCACGGTGCTGCTGTCAGCGCTGTATGTCACGGTGCTGCTGTCAGTGCTCTGTATTACGGTGCTGCTGTCAGATGCCTCTATCACGGTGCATGTGTCATTCCGGTATGTCACGCTGCTGGTGATCATCTCCTGCACCCTCTTCTTTGCCTACCCTGGTCCCTGACCTTCCCTCTCCTCCATTGCCTTCATTAGCTCCATAGTCCTGAATTGTTAGAACAATTTCCCAAATAAAATAAAAATGCTTGTAGTTATCGATCCCAAATTCACCTCATACATGTATTATGTCATTGTCCAGATGGTGGGACTACGTTTTACCCCCTAATAATTACCACGTGGCCGCAAATTCGACATGAAGGTTTGCAAAGTTCGCCTCCCATTGAAGTCAATGGGGCCCGCGGCGAACGGTCGGTTTCGCGAACGTTTGGGTCCGTTCGCATTTCGCGTTCGCGAAACGTCCCGTCGGAAGTTCGTCCATCACTACTCATAAGTTTACATACCCTGGCAGAATTTATGATTTCTTGGCCATTTTTCACAGAATATGAATGATAAACACAAAAACTTTTCTTTCACTCATGGTTAGTGCTTGACTAATGCCGTTTATTATCAATCAACTGTGTTTACTCTTTTTAAAGCGGTTCTGCACCTAAAAAAAAAAATATTAAAAGCCAGCAGCTACTAATATTGCAGCTGCTGACTTTTAATAAATGGACACTTACCTGTCCCAGGGTCCAGCGATGTCGGCGGCAGATGACGAGCGATCGCTCGTCTCTCTGCTGCCCCTGTCGCCATCCTCTGTCAGGGAATCGGGAAGTGAAGCGTTGCGGCTTCACTGCCGGTTCCCTACTGCGCATGTGCGAATCGCGCTGCGCGTCTCTTCTGGTCCCCGCTGTGTCCTGGGAACTGTGTGTTTCCCAGAACACAACGGGGGGGTGGGGCATCTGTGGGGGTCTGCGGCGATCTGTCCCGGAAGTGGGTGCAGTTACCTGGATTATCCAGGTAACTGCACCCCCCTCCTCCCCCCTGAAAGGTGCCGATTGTGGCACCGGAGGGGGGGAAGGATCAGATTAGTGGAACTTCCCCTTTTGGGTGGAGAACCGCTTTAAATCATAATGGCAACAGAAACTACCCAAATATTCCTGATCAAAAGTTTGCATACCCTGGTGATTTTGGCCTGATAACATGCACACAAGTTGACACAAAAGGGTTTGAATGGCTAGGTAACAATCCTCGAGTCTGGGGGGGGGAGGGGACGTGTCTGGATGTGAGTGACGGCAGATGTCTTATTGTTGAGCTCCTGATTTAATCCTATGCCATCCATGCATCCATTAGTCTAAAAACTCTCGGATTACCTGCTAACTAGTTCCTTCTTGCCCTGCACAGTTCTGGGCCTGTATTGCGGAGGATTCTCGTCCGGGGGGGGGGGGGGCACTGATTCCATGTGTCTGCGGCCACCGCCATCTTCTAAGCCTGTCCGTTGCTGGAGGGAGCTGTTTTGGGCCTAACAACGAGGTAAGGGACTCCCCCTTGCCATCCTGCTTGCCCATCCACTTGGTTGGCGTGGTCTGGTGGCCGCCGGACCGCTGAAACGCCCGCGGTGGCCTACTGTGGCCTGCTGAGCACCGCTGTTTCCTGCTCTGCTGCCCCGCGGAGGTGTGCTGCGGACGGCCAGTTCCGGGCTCCGGAGTGCGGACGACGTTGCCTCTATCTGCCTCACCATACATCCTCACATCTGCTTCATCATTCATCTGCCTCACCATCCATCTGCCCCACCATCCATCTGACTCACCATCCATCTGACTCACCATCCATCTGACTCATCATCCATCTGCCTCACCATTCATCTGCCTCCTCGTTCATCTGCCTCATCATTCATCTGCCTCACCATTCTTCTGCCTCACCTCATCGCTCATCTGCTCAGGATAGACTGCCTGTGTGCACTGATTGAACTGTCCTGGGGCCCAGTTTTTTCATCACCCCCTTTTGCCTCTGTCCCGGAGTTCTGGGCCTTCCCTACCTTGTGCACCCAGCCAGCCATCCCCACTGTCTGGGGGGTTTACTTAGGTTTAGGTGGAGGGCTGCCGATGACCACGGCCCACCTATCCAGGCTGTGACCTCCTGGTCTACATTACCTGCTGCAGACCTGGACTACCCCTGGCAGCCTCCTGTTGCTGACTTGGGAGAGGATCGCCCTCTGTAGGGATCTCCCTGGGGATTCATCAGATGTCCCCTCCTCCTCCACCAAAAAGGGGAAAAAGAATCCCAAATCTGCTACGTCTGACTTACTGCCCCCTTCCCCGCTGCCGGATCCCACGCTGGTCAGACGTCTTCGGGTTCTGTTGGCGCAAATAGAGATGGGTCCTGGGGGGGCCCCAGTGGTGGAGGTGTCGGCCCCACTTTCTCATGAGGGTACAGCCATGATCCTTGCCGCTATTGAGCAGAGCAGGACCTCCCTTCTGGTGCGTATAGACCATCTTGCTGAGGAGTATAATCTTATACGGAATGACCTCAACAAAATAAGGGGGAGAATATCCAAAACTGAGCCCAGAATATCAGCTACTGAAGATCTTACAACCACCCATGCCACCTCTATTGCCGAATTGCAGCGCACAGTACAGTCCCTTGTTGCAAAGTCGGATGATGCTGAAAACCTCCTCAGACGCAACAACGTAAGAATCTTGGGGATGCCTGAGAAAAAAGAAGTGGATCGCCCGGCTGAATTTGCGGAGGAGTTCTTTAAAAATCTTCTCGGCCTTGTGGACATCTCACCCACCTACGTAGTTGAAAGGGCTAACCGGGTGCCCAAGGGCCGTGCCATCCCGGGGAACCCCCCCAGGCCTTTTTTGGTTTGCTTCCTCAACTACAGGGACAGGGACAGGATCCTCTCTGAAGCCCGCAAGCATCCCTCACTCAAATATGGCGGCACCTCTGTTCTCCTCTTCCCTGACTTTTCGGCTGACTTGCAGCGGAAGTGAAAAACCTTCAATGATGTTCGTAGAAGGCTTCGAGACAAGAACATAAAATACAGCACGCTCTACCCTACCAGTCTACGGGTTCAGCGCGGCGGAGTGGTCCGGTTCTTTGACAACCCAGTGGATGCTGATGACTGGCTGATCAAATTACATTGAGGAATTTAACCCTCGAAAGTTATCTGATGCACGGATTTACCACATCCTTGCTAACTTTATCCTAAAAGTTTCCTATAAGCACAGGAGCCACCCTAAGGATACGTAGATAAGAGCTTCACACTTACCCCCCACAGTTTGTTTGTTACCGACGGGAGTGGCTACCCTACGAATTTTAAGCCACAAACGGAACAATTCGTAGACTCTGATGGAGCGCTGTAATTGCACTCTAGGGTCGCAATCCACTCACTGACTTGTTGTAAAGGTTTTGGGATCAAGCTACAAGCCAAGTTATGTTGGGGAATAGGCTGCGTTGCAGAGAGTTTTGCACTATAAAGGTGCTCATTAGTTTTTGGTTTGTACTTTTTCTTTCTTTTTTCTTTTTTCTGCTGTTCATTTTGACCTTTTTCATGGACATGCCTTCCAGGATTTTTTCTTGGACTAGGTTTGGGAAAATGCTTTGTGTACTTTTTATTTTGATTGCTACACAGCAGCAGAGAGTTAATGGGTTGTTGGGATTTTTTTACTTAGTGGGTGCAGCTTTTCACATAAGGCCAGCTGTTATACAAATGATGTGGTGCATGCATGAATTACATAGTCTACTCTGTTGTCTCCCTTTGATACAGGTGCACTATAAAATGTATTTTAAGTTACAATGAGAAAATGGCAGGATCAAAAGTTAATGCAGTATCTTGGAACGTCCGAGGCTTAAACGATAAATTTCGTAGAGCCTTAATGTTCCAATATTTATAGACGATCACTCCACGCATGGTATTTTTACAGGAGACACATCTGGATGGGAGCAGGGTACTGGAATTACGCAGAGCCTGGATACAGCGGGCGATACACGCAACATACTCCACCTATGCTAGGGGACTGTCAATCCTAATTAGCAAAGCAGTGCCCTGCAGCATACACCATGTCATCTCAGATCCAGGCGACAGGTTCCTGATTGTTATAGCTGACATTGGTACATGCAAGATGGTCCTAGTTATTGTCTATATACCTCCTCCCTTTCAGGTGCAGGTTCTCTATGATGTCCTTGGTAAATTAGCCCCTCACATGCATCTTCCTCTAGCAATTGAGCCTTTTGGTATAGCCCTGAGGAAGTCCCCTGATGTAAGAGCATTAGAGGTGGGAGGTATCTGGGAATGCAATGCACTCTATGCAGATGACATGCTCCTCTTTCTGCAGGAAGCAGGGTCGTCTCTAGAGGCAGTGTTTGAAATACTAGACAAATTCGCTACCTTTCCAGGACTGCGAGTTAACTAGGAGAAATCCAATGTGATGGCCATTGACGCAGATGCCCAGGCCTTAGCAACCAAACGGGTCCCCATTGCATGGGTGCCCGGAGATTAAGTACTTGGACATACGTGTATTGCTCCCAGGGTTGGTGATTTTCTGTCCCTAAATCTGCTGCCTTTATTAGCCAAGGTCAAATTACAGCTTGATGCGTGGAGACATCTGCCGTTGTCCCTATTGGAAGGGTCAACTTACTCAAAATGAAGATTCTCACAGTTTTCTTGTACCTCTTACGGAACACACCAATTTGGATCCCCAGCTCATTGTTTAGGAGGGTGAAAAGCCTATTTAGTTCCTTCTTGTGGGCCACTGCACACCCCAGAATTGGTCTCCGTACTTTACAGGAGCCCTGGGGTCAAGGTGGATTAGCACTACCGGACCTCTTCAAATACTTTATAGCAGGACAAATGGTAATTGCTAGACGCTGGTTGACAAGGGATGATGGGGATTCAGCAACAGTACTAGAGGCAGCTCTTATGGGATCATATGAGAGCCTGTCTTACTTGGTGTACAGGGGTCCCCAAGCCTCCCCATCTTTGACTGCCTCGATGTGTGCCACTATACTTGCATGGGACAAGGCACAGATTTTGATGAAAACCCCAGATGGTAGCAGGTCACAGGACGCTCCCCTCTGGTTCAACCCTAGACTTACACACTTTGGTGCAATCCTTGACCCAGTGATATGGGCCAGGGTTGGCATTAAACAACTGAAGCATGTAGTGTGTGTGGGGGGGGGGGGGGGGGAATTACTCACATTCAACCAACTTAAATATAAATACAATCTTCCTAACTGGTATTTATTTCCATACCTCCAGCTTAGACATGCCTTTCTTACCCAGTTCAGTTCTGATACGCTGGAGCTAGGCTCGTCTACACATGTTAAGGGCTGAGGACTAACAAAAACTGCTATCGACAGTTTATAAGGAACTATTTGTGGAAAGGCCAAAAATGCTTAACAAATGTAGAGATACATGGAGTGCCTTGGTAACAGATTTTGGGGGGGAAGATTGGGATCATATGTGGGATCACCCGTTCCGGAATCTGGTGTCGACTAGAGATAAGCTTGTTCAATTTAAAGTACTACAGTACTACTTCTACTATAGTACTACTATACCCCTGCAAGGATAGCTGGAATATATGGCACAGGTACGGCAGTTTGCTGCACTGATAGTCATGCTGATTTTGACCACATATTTTGGCAGTTCCAGCCGATAAAGGAGTTCTGGAAAGGGGTAACACACACTATAGGGGGAATTTTGATACTTGTTATACTGTATTGTATGTGTTGTTAAAATGTTAATAAACAAAAATTTTCAAAAAAAAAAGGTAACCATCCTCACCTGTGATCTGTTTGCTTGTAATTAGTGTGTGTGTGTGTGTGTATAAAAGGTCAATGAGTTTCTCCTGACAGGCTTTTGCATCTTTCATACAGTGCTACACTGACATTTCTTGATTCTAAGTCATGGAGAAAGCAAAAGAATTGTCAAAGGATCTGCGGGAAAAGGTATTTGAATTGCATAAAACAGGAAAGGGGTATAATAAGCTATGCAAGGAATTGAGAATGCCAGTCAGCAGTGTTCAAACTTTAATCAAGAAGTGGAAAATAAGTTGGTCAGGTAGACCAACTAAAATTTCAGCAACAACTGCCAGGAAAATTGTTCGGGATGCAAAGAAAAACCCACAAATAACTTCAAGTGAAATACAGGATTCTCTGAAAACGTGTGGTGTGGCTGTTTCAAGATGCACAATAAGGAGGCACTTGATGAAAATTGTGCTGCATGGTCGATCTGCCAGAAGAAAGCCATTATAATGCATATGCCACAAGGTATCCCGCTTACAATACGCCAAACAGCACAGAGACAAGCCTCAAACCTTCTGGCACAAAGTCATTTGGAGTGATGAGACCAAAATGTAGCTTTTTGGCCACAGCCATAAATGCTACATTTGGAGAGGAGTCAACAAGGCCTATTATGGATGGTACAGAGGTGGATTGCTGATGTTTTGGGGATGTGTGAGCTACAAAGGCACAGGAAATTTGGTCAAAACGTGCAATTCATGCAAGATGGCTTAAGAATTTACAGGAACTGGAAACTTTTTGCCAAGAGGAATGGGCAGCTTTACCATAGGAGAAGATAAAGAGCATCCACAAATACCACAAAAGACTTTAAGCTGTCATTGATGTTAAAGGGGGCAATACACAATATTAACAACTGGGGTATGTAAACTTATCAGGGTAATTTGAGTAGTTTCTGTTGTGATTATGATTTTAAACGAGTAAACAGTTGATTGATAATAAATAGCTTCAGCCAAACACTAACCACAAGTGAAAGAAATGTTTTTGTGTTATAATTCATATTCTCAGAAAAATGGCCAAGAAATAATAAATTCTGCCAGGGTATGAAAACTTATAAGCACAACTGTAGTGATGCAGCCTAGAATTCTATTTGTTTTACCCACTGCATGGCCATAAGCTGGCCATACATGGGGCATTTCCCGCTGAACTGGCTGAGATTTGATCCATCAATGGGCAGGATGATTGTACCCAATTTGATCCATCGATCAACTTGGGTACAACCAGCTAGTCTGATTTTTTTACATTCGATTACTGCCAGCATTATGTTCTGCTGACCGGGAAGGCTCCCTGCATCCCCCTCACCCTCACCCGCTGCAGAACACAATAGCACTGTGAGAGGTATTTCCTAATCATCACAGTCAGTGTTGATGGAGGAATCGACCTGTAGTGAAAGCAAAGAAAATGTAATCACGTTTTCTTCTGTAGTGCTGGCCAACACTGTACCCCCAATATTGTAGCCTATCAAGGATTTTTTTTTCCTAGGTAGATTATTTTACATTTAGAAACCTTGAATTGCAGTTTCCACTGCTTTGACCAATCTTCCAACCATGCCAAATCATGTTCCATGTTACAGACAACTCCAGGGATATCAACCTTATTGCACACCTTTCTGTCATCAGCAAAAAGACAGTCTCTGTTGCAAATGAACACCATTTACATAATTTACAACCACACTCTAGTATCTATTCTTTAGCCAACTGCATATCCACTGAACCACCCAAGGGTTAAGTCCTAGCTTGTACAAGCTTGTACAAGCTTTATTAGATCATTATGTTGAACTGTATCAAATGCTTTGCTGATATTAAGATATGTTATGTCCACGGCTTTACCCTGGTCCAAAACATGATAGTGATATCGTCAAAAAATTTAATCAGAATAGACTAACATGATCTGCCCTCAGTAAAGCCACGCTACTTTGCTAAGTGATCAATAATCCTTCTTCTCAGGAGCAATTGCATTAATTTCACTAGAATAGATGTTAAAATCACTTGCCTGTAATTGCCAGCTTTCTTTATCGTACATCACGGGACACAGAGCAATCATAATAATGACTATATGGGTTATACGCCACCTATATGTGGATGGACACTGGAAGATAGTTGAACAGGAAGTCCACCCCTATATAACCCTTCCTACATAGAAAGGTTCTCAGTTTTTTTGCCAGTGTTTGTAAGGGGGAATAGTCACTAATGTGATACATGTGCTCTTGGGTCATACTTGAAGGTCTGGATGGTTCTATTTAGGATCATGGACTTAATTCGGATCCATTCAAAAAAGCGATCAGCCAAAATGGATGGTACCTGAGCCTCATTGGAAGGAGAGAAGATTCCTCAAGGTTTTGCCTATAATGCAGCCCTATGGCACTGGACCCTGCGTACTGGAACCCTATACAATGTTTTTTCTGACCAAAGAGCTTTCCTGCAGGGTGCTATACAGGTCCAGGGGAGTAGACCCCACATTAAAGGGGACCCAGTCCCTGAATGTCTTTTATGACAATGCTCGCTATGATGGATGAAGATTGGACTCCTGTTATGTTCAGAGTCCTGCAGCAGGAATGGTAAGTCTACATTTTTGCAGTTTCTCTTTTTTTTTTAAAAGAGAGATCTGACTGTCTATTCTCCCAATGGCCACTGGGAACAGCGGGCTGTTTAATCACGCAGGCTTGCTCAGTACAGCCTATTTTTAGATAGGCAGGAAGTGGAAGGTTGGCCATGTTGCCATGAGGTCCACACCTTCAGTAGGGCCTCTTGAGACATAACACCAGCCCATGGATACTAGTGAAGTGTGAGTATTTATTATGGGAGATCTGTGTGGCCAGACAAGTCATGACTGCTTACTTACTGCTTAATCCAGGGGGTCTGTACAACTGTAAGTCGATACACCCCTAGCAGTGCACTTTAAAGTGTTGGGTCTCCAGAATACTGTGCATTTGGCACAAAAATAGTATGGGGCAGTTGAACAGGTGCATACTTGAAAAACTTCAGAATAATGTGCATTTGGTCTGTAGGAGCTTACTTTTAGGCTAAAGCAGGAAAAGGCTGCATAACATGCATATGTGCTAAATTAGTAAAAACTAGTATGGGGCCAAATGCAGTTGGGCAGGTGCAGCATAGTATATATGCTTGAAAATTTGTTGCCTAAATGCATCCTTGAATAAAAACATGTTTTGCATAGATGTTGCATACATACATACATGTGACATAAGCACATGTTTGGAAGAACATGGGCATCGGTGCACTTGAAGGAGTTGTGTCTCCAGAATAGCATGCACTGGGTCTGCAGGAGCTTAGTTTTGGGCTCCCCTTTCATACTTGTGCGACTTGAAAGTTACACATTTTGGCCGCACCTTTGATGCAAATTTGCAGCAACGTGAAGCAGTGCCTGTGTAATCTTGAGGTCTATGGACCCCAAGTTGCGTCAAGGTCGGACCGGAGTAGTGCAGGGGCTTCGTTTAGGTCACTGCGACTTGAAGAAGCACAGATGTGAAGGGTAATTATGGGGTTCGACTTGTCAGGCGACCTTGCAGTCCCAAGTCACAGGATGGATTGCACATGTCTGGAAGAGGCCTTAGGCTGTTGAAACAGCATAGAGGCTGCATTGGATGCCTATGTACTTTGCTAATCCTGACTATAACTAGTATGGGTCCAGGTGCAGTTGAGCAGGTACAGCTTAGTATACATGTTTGCTTACTTGCATAGAACACAAGCCTGCATAGGCACATGTTTGCAGAGGTCCCCTGCCCCGTTGTTGTCCCCATGCCTGACAAGCGGGTTGGGCCCTCTGCCCAGCATGCAGCCCCCCAAGGCTGGCTGCAACGCCGTGTTTTCGCGGACTCGTGTTGCGCAGATGCAGGTTTTTATAAGCATATGTTTGTATAGACATGTGGGCATAAGTGTGTATGCATGTTACATAGATATACGTGTTTGCGTGGAAGCATGTTTGCATAAACACATGGTGCATAGACACGTTTGCATAGATGTGTGTTGCGTAATATATGTAGCATAAACACGCTTTTATAAATGCATGCTTGCTTACTCCCTTACTCCGTAGATGCATGTCTCCATGGGCACATATTGCATAAGTGCATGTTTGCATGGACATGCACTTTTGTGTTTTGCCTAAACGCATATTTGCTTAACCACTTCAATACCAGGCACTTACACCCCCTTCCTGCCCAAGCCAGTTTTCAGCTTTCAGCACTGTCGCTGTTTAAATGACAATTGCGCGGTCATGCTACACTGTACCCAAACAGAATTTTTTTCATTTTGTTCTCGCAAATAGAGTTTTCCTTTGGCGGTATTTGATGACCTCTGCGTTTTTTTTTTCCAAACAAATAAAAAAATACTGAAAATTTGGGGAAAAAAATGTTTTCTTTTGTTTCTGTTATAACATTTTGTAAATGAGTAAGTTTTCTCCTTCATTGATGGGCACTGATAAGGCGGCACCGATGAAGTGGCACTGATGGGCACTGGCGGCCACTGATGATGGGCACTAATAGGCGGCACTGGTAGGCGGCACTGATTGGTGGCACTGATATGCAGCACTGATGGGCATTGATAGGCAGCACTGAAGGGCACTCATGGGTGGCACTGGTAGGCACTGATGGGCACTGAAAGGCTGCACTGATGGGTACTGATTGGCATTTTCATGGTGGTCTAGGGTGGCATACCCGGTGGTCCAATGTGGTAGCAATCCCTGGTGGTCCTGGTGGCATCCTGGTGGCCCTGGGCAGGCATCCGAGGGGGGGCTGCGCTGATAAACTGTCAGACGTGAGTGAGGAAAAGCAAATCAATGGCTCTTCCTGTTTACATTGTGATCGTGATTGGATATTGCTGATCACGTGGTAAAGAGCCTCCTGGGATCGGTGTAGTGGTGTATCAGACTGACACACCACACCACCGATTGCCACAATGCGTGCCCCCGCGGGCGTGCGACGGCTGTTATCCTGCTGGACATCATACAACGTCCAGTTAGGATAACTGAACCACCACCCGGCCATCGTTCTGCTAAAGGCTGGGCAGGAAGTGGTTAAGCACATACCTACATGGTGGTTTACAAAGCTCCTAGCTCCGGGGCTGGACTTGCTAAAGATGCAGGGGGTGTCAATCTCAGTATACCTCAATAACCTTTGCTCAGGAAGCAGTTGGTCCAGATTTTTCTTCGATACATTTTCCAGTAGGAAGCTGTATCTAGGTCAAAGCACATTCCTTATGTACAGTCCTACTTCAGGTCTCGGAGAGGATCATTCTCTCTGTCTGGAACTTGAAGATCCAGGAATTGCATTGCCGGAGGGCTCTGTTCCTGTGGTGTTGCACAGCTAAAGATTGGTGGATGATGGTTCGTAATCTAGAAAGGTTGAATTCTTCTTTTCAGGTATTGGAAGATAATAACCACTGATACCAGTCTCTCCATTTGGTTTGAGGGTGGCTACAGTTCAGTGGACTTGGTCTCCACAGGAGAGTATATTGCCCATAAATATCTTGGAGTTTTTGGCCAGTATGCCTTTCTCTGGATTATGGTACAAACCAGTTGTAGGTTCATATGGAAAAGTCTCTGCAGGGGCATATATACAGTGCCTTGCGAAAGTATTCGGCCCCCTTGAACTTTTCAACCTTTTGCCACATTTCAGGCTTCAAACATAAAGATATAAAATTTTAATTTTTTGTGAAGAATCACCAACAAGTGGGACACAATTGTGAAGTGGAACGAAATCTATTGGATATTTTAAACTTTTTTAGCAAATTAAAAACTGTAAGTGGTGCGTGCAAAATTATTCGGCCCCTTTACTTTCAGTGAAGCAAACTCACTCCAGAAGTTCAGCAAGGATCTCTGAATGATCCAATGTTGTCCTAAATGACTGATGGTGATAAATAGAATCCACCTGTGTGTAATCAAGTCTCTGTATAAATGCACCTGCTCTGTGATAGTCTCAGGGTTCTGTTGAAAGCGCAGAGAGCATCATGAAGACCAAGGAACACACCAGGCAGGTCCGTAATACTGTTGTGGAGAAGTTTAAAGCCGGATTTAGATACAAAAAGATTTCCCAAGCTTTAAACATCCCAAGGAGCACTGTGCAAGCGATCATTTTGAAATGGAAGGAGTATCAGACCACTGCAAATCTACCAAGACCTGGCCGTCCCTCTAAACTTTCAGCTCAGACAAGGAGAAGACTGATCAGAGATGCAGCCAAGAGGCCCATGATCACTCTGGATGAACTGCAGAGAACTACAGCTGAGGTGGGAGAGTCTGTCCATAGGACAACAATCAGTCGTACACTGCACAAATCTGGCCTTTATGGAAGAGTGGCAAGAAGAAAGCCATTTCTCAAAGATATCCATAAAAAGTCTTGTCTAAAGTTTGCCACAAGCCACCTGGGAGACACACCAAACATGTGGAAGAAGGTGCTCTGGTCAGATGAAACCAAAATCGAGCTTTTTTGCCCACAATGCAAAACGATATGTTTGGCGTAAAAGCAACACAGCTCATCACCCTCAACACACCATCCCCACTGTCAAACATGGTGGTGGCAGCATCATGGTTTGGGCCTGCTTTTCTTCAGCAGGGACAGGGAAGATGGTTAAAATTGAGGGGAAGATGGATGCAGCCAAATACAGGACCATTCTGGATGAAAACCTGTTGGAGTCTGCAAAAGACCTGAAACTGGGACGGAGATTTATCTTCCAACAAGACAATGATCCCAAACATACAGCAAAATCTACAAAGGAATGGTTCACAAATAAACGTATCCAGGTGTTAGAATGGCCAAGTCAAAGTCCAGACGAGAATCTGTGGAAAGAGCTGAAAACTGCTGTTCACAAACGCTCTCCATCCAACCTCACTGAGCTTGAGCAGTTTTGCAAGGAAGAATGGGCAAGAATTTCAGTCTCTCGATGTGCAAAACTGATAGAGACATACCCCAAGCGACTTGCAGCTGTAATCGCAGCAAAAGGTGGCTCTACAAAGTATTAACGCAAGGGGGCCGAATAATTTTGCACGCCCCACTTTTCATTTTTTTATTAGTTAAAAAAAGTTTCAAAAATCCAATAGATTTCGTTCCACTTCACAATTGTGTCCCACTTGTTGGTGATTCTTCACAAAAAATAAAAATGTTATATCTTTATGTTTGAAGCCTGAAATGTGGCAAAAGGTTGAAAAGTTCAAGGGGCCTGAATACTTTCGCAAGGCACTGTATCAACCACCTGGGCAGCACCAGGAGTCATGCAGCTCAGGAAGGTGAACCACATTCTGTCTGGGACAGCACAAGTGCTGAGTTTATCGTCAGTGCATATTGCAGGTATAGAATAGTGGCAGGGGGAGCTCTGCAGGTGAATCTACTAAATTCCAAGTTCTACAACAGGTTGGGACAGGTTGTGTCCAGGACGAGTGTCCCACTGGCAATAGGGGTAGGTGCACAGGTAACACCTTACGGACCAGTTTTCCTTTATTTAACCACTTGCTTACTGGGCACTTAAACCCCCCTCATGCCCAGACCAATTTTCAGCTTTCAGCGCTGATGCACTTTGAATGACAATTGCGCGGCCATACAACACTGTACCCAAATGAAATTTTTATCATTTTTTTCCCACAAATAGAGCTTTCTTTTGGTGGTATTTAATTACAGCTTGGAGTTTTATTTTTTGCTAAACAAACAAAAAAAATGCAAAAAAAAATAAAATAAAAAATCATGTTTAATAGTTTGTTATAAAATTTTGCAAACAGGTCATTTTTCTCCTTCATTGAAGTGCGCTGATGAGGCAGCACTGATAGGCTGCACTGGTGGGCACTGATAGGCTGCATTGGTGGGCACTGATAGGCTGCACTGGTGGGCACTGATAGGTATAGTTAAGGCGGCACTAATAAGCACAGATAAAGCGGCACCGATGGGCACAGATAAGGCGGCACTGATGGGCAAAGATGGGCACAGATAAGATGGCACGGATGGGTGGCACAGATGGGTGGCACGGATGGGTGGCACTAAGGGGCACTGATAGGTACCACTGATAGATGGGACTGATGGGCACTGATAGGTGGCACTGATAGGTGGCTCTGATAAGTGGCACTGCTGGGCACTGATGGGCGGCACTGCTGGACACTGATGGGCACTGGTAGATGACACTGATGGGCATGGATATGTGGCACTGGGGTGCATCACCTTTGTTGAGGCAGATTGTGGGCACTGCTGGGTGGCACTGTGGGCACTGCTGGGTAGCACCGTGGGCACTGCTGGGTGGCACTATGGGCACTGCTGGGTGGCACTGACGGGGGGCACTTATTTTTTAATGATGTTTAGGGATGAGGGGGCAGGTGGGCACTGGCAGGGCTGGCCGTGATCGGGACTGATGTCCCGATCATGGCCGCCGGTGATCGGCTCTTTTTTTTTCTCCTCGCGCTGTCAGCGCGAGGAAGAATAAAAGCCGTTTACCGGCTCTGTTATATCACATGATCAGCTGTCATTGGCTGACAGCTGATCACGTGATAAGGGTCGGGATCGACCCCTTGCTCGGATCGGGGATCAGGCGAGTCTCATAGACTCGCCGATCACAGGGTGCGCAGGCCGCTCGTGCACGGGACGAGGTCAATAGACGTCGTCCCGGCAAAGGGGATCCGCGCTGTAGCCGTCATTCGGCTATAGCGCGGGTCTCAAGTGGTTAAAGCTTTCTCTCTGTTTCAACTTCTACCACATCTTTTGCAAAGAATCCAGAAGGGGGTAACACTGATAATAATGTTAGCCAAATGAGCCCAGGAGTGCTTTGTACACTGACATAGCGAGTCTTGAGGGGGTCGCTCCTGGGACACTCCCAATACAGCGGGACCTAATCGTCTTGAGTCCCGTATCTCAGCACTGTTGAGCCCCTGGAAGCCAGCTTCGGGGAACTTCAATTACAGGACTTAGAAATATTTTTTTGCCTGGGGTGAAGCCAGGAAGTGGCTCCCGCAGAAATATGTGAGTGAGAGATTTTCTTTTTTTTTCTCCAATTAGTATGGGAAATTAGATTGGCCTTCAGTACCGTTAAGGGTCAGGTTTCGTCCCTATACATTTTTTTTTTCCCAGAGGCTGTTGTTTCTCACTTGTTTCAAACTTCATACAGCGTGATTTGCTAGTTAATTATTTGAGCTTATGGCTTGAAAGGGCAAAGTCCCCCACCACTTTTTTGGTAAAAACACTCGCTATCAGGTGTGTGGGGGCATCTTGGGCCATTCGCCATCAGGTGTCAGTGGCTCAGGATTTAAGGCCATTACATGGTCTTTTGTTCATACATTTACAGAATTTTACCAGATAGATATCAAAGCCATGGGGGATACTGCTTTGGCCACAGTATGTTTTGGGTGGCAGAAGGAGTCCTTCTCAGGTGGCGGTTTCTGTGATTGTGTCTCCCTCTCCTTAAGGGTGTTGTTTTAGGACATCCCACATAGTCATTATTATGGTTGTTCTGTGTCCTGTGATGCACGATAAAAAAAAAGGATTTTTCTGTCATACTTACCTGTGAAATCCTTTTCTTGGAGTACATCACGGGACATAGAGGTCTCTCCCATCTTTTTTGGCATATTCATTGCTTTGCTACAAAGCTGAGGTCCTTCCTGTGTAGGAGGAGTTATATAGGGGTGGACTTTCTGTTTGACTATCTGCCAGTGTCCATCCACCTATAGGTGGCGTATAACCCCTATAGTCATTATTATGGTTGCTCTGTGGATTTTACACATTTTAAGTATGATGGACAAAACCTATTTTTACTTTGCTACCCTACTTTTGGATAGGTGCAATATTAGCTGTTCACCAGTAATTGGGAATTTCTCTGTCAACCACTTGCCCACTGGGCACTTAAACCCCCTTCCTAACAATTTTCAGCTTTCAGTGCTCTCACATTTTGAATGACAATTGCTCAGTCATTCAACACTTTACCCATATTAAATTCTTGTCCTTTTTTTTCACACAAATAAAGCTTTCTTTTGGTGGTATTTAATCACCACTGGGGTTTTTATTTTTTTACACTATAAATAAAAAAAAGACTGAAAATGTTGTAAAAAATGCATTTTTCTTAGTTTCTGTTATAACATTTTGCAAACTAATCATTTTTATTCATACATTTTGGCCAAAATTTCTACTGCTACATATCTTTGGTAAAAATAACCCAAATGAGTGCATATTATTTGGTCTATATGGTGCCAATCATTGAAAATTGACCACACCTGATGTACTGATGGCCAATCTCAGTTGTTAAGACCCTAACAAGCCAGGAAAGTACAATAACCCCCCAAATTACCCCTTTTTGGAAAATAGATATTCCAAGGTATTTAGTCAGAGGCATGGTGCAAAATGAAGATTTTTTTTTCACAAAATTGTCTTATTAATGGGTTATTTCTCTCACATGGCATATGCATACCACAAATTACACTCCAAAATATATTATGCTACTCCTCCTGAGTATAGCAATACCACACGTGTGAGACTTTTTCACAGCCTGGCCACATACAAAGGCCCAACATGCAGGGAGTACCGTCAGGTGTACTAGGGACATAAATTACAGATGACGTGGCACTGTAGACCACTGATAGGGCACAGATGTGTCACGAATGGGGAACTGCTGGGCACTGATATGGCACTGCTGGGCACTGATAGGTCATTGCTGGGCACTGATATGGCAAGGATTGGCACTGATGGAAACTGATAGACATTGATAGGTCATTATGGGGCACTGATATGGCATGGATTGGGGCACTGATAGGGCACTGATTTTTGCACAGATTGTGACACTGATAGGGTATGCATTGGGGCACTGATATGGCACTGCTTTTTAAAGTTATTATAATGCAGCTGAACTCCAGGAATTTCCTTGAAGCTGAGTTAAAAGTATATGATCCAGGAAAGAACACAGTAAATAAGTAAAATGAACGATAGGGCACTGATCTGCCCCAGGGGGCGCGTGGGTAGCCTGATTCTGGGAGGACGTCATAGTACGCCCTCCCAGAGCTATCTGACCACGCTGTAGCTGTCATTCAGCTAGGAC
Organism: Lithobates pipiens; assembly: GCF_037356315.1. Lineage (NCBI taxonomy): Eukaryota > Metazoa > Chordata > Amphibia > Anura > Ranidae > Lithobates > Lithobates pipiens. The sequence goes on from NW_027507718.1 coordinate 406,612,921, forward strand.
CCGGTCAGCAAGCAGTCAAAAGAGACTGATTGAAAAGACCTGTTAATGGTCCAACAAATATACCTCAAAGTTCTCTACAAACTCTAGGGTGAATAATATCAGGACCCATTGCTTTATTAAGGTTTAATTGCTTTAGTAAAGTGTTTGGTATCCCAGCATTTCATATTCCATATATGTGTCTGCTGTACCATGTACTTGAAAAAGAATACTGCTCTATTTGTATTCTTCCTTTGTGTAAAATCCCTGGTGTTCCTGCCAGTTCCCCTGCTTTCCTATGACAAAATTACCACATTAACCAAGAGAACACACCGTGATCAGTTCCCTAGCTATGCTGGAAACTCAGCCTGTTCTCCTGCAATAATCAGACATTTCCTGACACGCCCCCCTGCACAGCCATTCACTGGAAAGTTCAGTGTGCTGTTGCTTTTCCTCCCCCCAGCTCTTAAGCAGCTGAGAACAGAGGGAATGTGATCACTTGTACAAAAGGGAAAAAAAAGATATTTATATATTATTTTATGTCTATACACAAATGTTTTACCTTCATTTCAATTTTAAACTGAATGGTTTTTTTTACAAGGTGATCATTTACAATCACTTCTTGCTTTAACTGCTACCTCTGTCTCTAGAAATCCTGAAAATGAACTGTCAATAATAGAACACTTTGAAGCAGATCTCCTGACACAACTTCTTTTTGTTTTGGATAAAGTAGGAAACCGCTATCAGGTTATCCTTGACTAGGGGATGTGCTTACTCATGAGGCTCCTTTAACCACTTAAGCCCCGGACCAATTTGCAGCCAAAGGACCAAACCCCTTTTTGCGATTCGGCACTGTGGCGCTTTAACTGGCAATTGCGCGGTCGTGCGACGTGGCTCCTAAACAAAATTGGTGTCTTTTTTTTCCACAAATAGAGATTTCTTTTGGTGGTATTTGATCCCCTCTGCGGTTTTTATTTTTTGCGCTATAAACAAAAATAGAGCGACAATTTTGAAAAAAATTCAATATTTTTTACTTTTTGCTATAATAAATATCCCCAAAAAATATCTAAAAAAAATGTTTCCCTCAGTTTAGGCCGATATGTATTCTTCTACATATTTTTTGGGAAAAAAAATCGCAATTAGCGATTATTGATTGGTTTGCGCAAAAGTTATAGCGTTTACAAAATAGGGGATAGTTTTATGGCATTTTTATTAATTTTTTTTACTAGTAATGGCGACGATCAGCAATTTTTATTGTGACTGCGACATTATGGTGGACACATCAGACATTTTTGACACATTTTTGGGACCATTGTCATTTATACAGCAATCAGTGCTATTTAAATGCACTGATTCCTGTGTAAATGACAATGGCAGTGAAGGAGTTAACCACTAGGGGGCAGTGTAGGTGTTATGTATGATGTTATGCGTTTTTTTATTGTAAGGGGCGTGGCCTGACATGTGGCGTCACTGATCTTCTTTCACTATAAAAGGGAAGAGACGATCGGTGACAACCACACTAGGAAGCACGGGGAGAGGTTTGTTTACACAGACCTATCCTCGTTCTTCAGTTCTGTGACCCGATCGCGGGACACCTGCGGCGATCGGGTCCGCTGGTCCCATGGCTGGGCACTTAAAGAGCAACGTGCAGATACGTGCTTGTGCACAGTCGTGCCATTCTGCCGACGTATATGTGCAGGAGGCAGTCCTTAAGTGGTTAAAGGACAACCTATACCCTCTATATCTTATCTAACGATTGACCAGACAACACATTCTTTTTGGAGTCGAATGGCCATAGCAGCCATTTTTTATTACAAAACATATGAAATACAAAAATACTCTGAAACATAACTTAATGCATATAAATACATTTTCCAAAAAAACATTATAAACCAAATATACATCAGCATTAACACTTTCCTGATCTAGAGGTCTTTGAAGGTAAATTTGAATTTCCAACCAACCAGTTGTATCGGTAAACCATAAAAGGCCCCCCGTCGTGTATTACGCAAGCTCAGGGACAAACCAGAAACTGCCTTCCAGATACAACCTTCTCCACTCCATTGTCAACATTTTAAGGGAAAGGACACCCATACCTCCATATGTGCCCAACTCCCTTAAACCTCCATTATTTGTCAGCACTGCCTTCAAAGACCCCATAGACCTAGCGCTGCTGCGACAACAAAACGTCAACCATCCATGAATACCCAAAAAAGGATCAAAGAACCACCCAGAAAAATAAACCACCCCGATTGCCACATCTCTCTGACAAAATAAGCTTAAATTAGGGAGGGAGGGTGGGAAAAACTCTCTTCCTGCCTTCTGATCCCAGCGCAAACTGAGCCTCCGTGCGCCGACTCCGCCCCCTGGCGCGTCACGATCTCTGCCCACCGGCCCGCCTCTTAGCCCTTGTACACACGGTTGGATATTCCGATGGACAATGTCCGATAGGACCGTGTTGTCGGTTAATCTGACAGCGCGTGGGCTCCATCGGACTGTTTCCATCGGTAAACAGTCCGATGGACCAAGTTTTCCAACTTGTCTATAAAATTTTCTGACAACATGCTCCGATCGGACTTTGTCCGATCATGTGTAGAGAATTCCGATCAGACAAAGTGCCACGCATGCTCAAATCAAATTCCTAGACCAAAGCTATTGGCTACTAGCCTGAACTTAGTACCGTCCTAACGAAATAACGTCATCACATTAAGTACGATCCGATTTTCTGACAACTTTGTCCGACTGTGTGTATGCAACAGTTTCGGCCAAAATCCGTCAGACAAAATCCGATGGATTTGGTTGTCGAAATGTCCGACCGTGTGTACAAGGGCTTAGGCAACTCTAAAGACGCGTAGCCTGAGCCTCACTTCCCCCCACCCTCATCATGCAGGCCCTCCCCCTAGTGCCTAGTTCCGGGCCATTTCTTTATTGTCTGTTTCCTGCTGGGGGGGATTTCTCTTCATTGCCTGTTGTAGATGCACAACATAGTAGACAGCTGTCGTCAAAACATTTGGCCAATTGGAATATTTCCCCCGACCTCTTACTTTTTTGACTACTCTAACATTTAGCATTTGCCATTGCTTCTTGTTTTGGTTATGTTCCTCGGGACAAATGAAGAGGGTAAATCTACTCAGCAGGGACACAGAGAGTAAAAAAACGTACCTGCTTCTAGGGGAGTTTAGCATTCTCCCTTTAGAAGCAGCTAATGTTATTCAATGTGTCCACAGACATTAGGACGTTTAGAGGCATATTTTAAGCTCAGCACTTAGAGGCAGAAAAGAAACCTTCTGGTTTGCATTTCTGAGTGCAGTTTTCTGGCAGAAAAAATGCTAAACCTTCCTAAACGCTCAAAAAAGCCTGGATAAAAATGCTCTATATTATGCTGGGTTCACACTGAGGAATGGAGAAACTCACAGCAGGGGGTCCGGTGCGTCTCCATTCACAGTTTCAGATACAATTTTAGCCTGAATTTATGACTGAATTTGGACCTGAAATGGACCAAAAAACCCACAGGACTCCTGTGCAATTCGCACCAGAGCCGCTCTGGAGATGTGTGAACCGGCTACATAGAGAGCCAGTCACAAACTCCTGCTATGCGAATTGGTTGCGGTGAATCCCACATCCAATTCGCACTGGTGTGAACCCAACCTGAGTGTTTTTTTTTTGCCAAAAGAACTGGTGTTTTTTTAAGCCCAGTGTGCGTGGACCCTAAAGTATTACGTTTTATTTAACCTCCTGACACTTATCTTTTAAAAATACCCCCATATATAGCCTGGATCTTGCAGTCTTCAGGCCTGTAACAATCACAGGCCCTCTTTCTCTTCTTCCTTGGTGGTGACAGTGATGGTGGGTGATCCATCTTCTTTTGTTACAAAAAAGAAAGGCAGCATATTAAAAAAAAATCAAACTGGTGTTCCACTTTAGTTGCGCTTGTAATTTGAGAAAGATGTAGGCTTCCATTTCAGAATTCTCTTTGAATATGCTAGTTGCCTAACTATCATGCTAATCCTTAGACTTTATTGCTTTCTAAATCACAGAGCCAGATCAAGTACAGAGATTGGGAATTCTGAAACTTCAGACATTCGTGTGCTGTATGCTTGTTCTGGGCTACTTCAATGTATTGTAGACAGAGACAGTCGGGTAACTAGCATTTTAAAAACAACCTCAATATTGCTCACCTGACAGATGTCATGTTCACTGAATACCTTCTGTACCTGGAATGTAGTTTTTCCTTTGATCTGTCATCTTTAATTGGGTCACTACTTCCAAGTGTTTTCAGTTGATTGTCTTAAGTCATAGTTTTCGGTAAACTTTGCTTATGTCATTACCAGGAATTGATTTTTAAAGTTATTATAATGCAGCTGAACTTGAGGAATTTCCTTGAAGCTGAGTTAAAAATATATGACCTAGGAATGGACACATTAAGTAAGTAAAAGGAATGATTATCTAACTCCTAAGATTAGAAAATTACAAATTCTGCTTTCTAAAACTAGCCTTAAGTTCAACGACAGGTTGGGCATTGATATCTAATCTCCAGCATCCAGCATCCTTCAAAAACAAAATTAAACCCTCGCTGCTATACCCACCTGACGCCCAGCATCATTCAAGCCACCTCTTCGTCAATGGCATCCTCTTTTATAGTGGAATGCTGTCGAGGATGGCGTCATGTCATTATATTCTGCTCTCAAGAGCATTAGGATCTGCCCACACCTGGTGGAAGAAGACAGCAAAGAGGACTTATGATATCACTGACCTGATCAAAGAACCACAGAAAAAAAGGTATGTACATAGGTTTTGTTTTTTCTTAAAGTGGTTGTAAACCCTTACACAACTTTTTTACCTGTAGGTAAGCCTAAAATAAAGCTTACCTGTGGGTACTGGAAATATCTCCTAAACCTGCACGGTTTAGGAGATATTTACCATAAGCCTGCATTCACACCTGAGCGTTTTGTAGCTTGAAGCCTGAAGTTACAAAACGCTAGAGGGGGAAAAATCCATTATTCTCAATGGAGATGGTTCACATCTCCACTCCATGTCGCCTGAAGCAGAATGGTTACAACGGGTACCATGAAATCTTAATGCCTCCCCCACACATATGGAAAATGTGTATGCGGCTGCAAAAACGCATGGTACCACAGTACCTTTAGGCTTGGTGTAACAAAATTTTGAAAATCTCGCCTGCACTACTATTTGCACATTGCCAAGTGTTTGGCAGCCCAATGAAATGAATTGGCTGCTGAAAACGTTCAAGAATGCGCAAAACAAAAGCTTGCTTGAGTTCACCATTATGGCTTTCATGTTTTAGAGTGTGCCTGTAGCCAATCCTTCTCCACCAAATATGGCCAATTCAAGTGAATGGGACCATTGAGCAGCCTTCCTGCAATACATGCATTTGCACCAGGGGCGGACTGACCATTGGGCCACTCGGGCACTGCCCGAGGGCAACGAGCCACTAGGGGGCCCCATCAGGGTTGCCAGCCTCAGTAAAACCAGGGACAGTATGTAAAAATATGTGTTTTTTTTATATCTGTCTCTGAAATGTCCCTTACCGACATCCTTTTGGTCTACAAATCCCAAAATTATAGCTGCCCTACCTCTCCAGTACCATCTCAGCCAATAGAAACATGTCTGCGTATACTGTGTGTACATGTATGTGTATACTGTGTGATTGTATACTGTGTGTGTGTATACTGTGTGGCCCCATAATCTCGGATTGCCTGGGAGCCCCATAATCTCCTATTGCCCGGGGCCCCATGAGTTGTCAGTCCACCCTGATTTGCACCACAATGGTGCAGGCTTTACAGGGTTAAAATAGGTGTTGAAGTGGTCTCCCAGCTACCTGTCAAATGCCCTTTAAAAAACAATCCACCACCGATTGCTTTTCAGAGAGCAATGTGAATGAGTTGCACAGGACCCTATAATGCGTACTCCTTACGGCTGCACTCTGTACACTATGTTGCACATTACATTATCATGATTGCTATACTGTAAGCTCTTTGTAATACATTACACAGACCTGACCACTAAAATTCGACTATATATATATATATATATATATATATATATATACACACAAAGTTGTGTATTACATAGTCCTGACCAACGTGGCTATTTTCTCAACTGTTGCGTGTTGCTGTATAGTTTGCAACTAATGATGTTCTTTAACCACCTAACTATTAAAGTACATTTGTAAATTTCCTTGTAGAAAATAGGTTAAAACAAACTCACAGATTCAGCATCATATATTATAAAACAGAGGCCCTGTAAAATGAAATGATGACAATTGCATTTTTTTTTTATGTGGCACAATACTTGTATATGTTTTTTTTCAGGAAACAATACAGCCGTGGCCAAAAGTTAATTTTCACAAAGTCTGCTACCTCAGTTTTTACGATGGCAACTTGCATATACTGCAGAATTTTATGAAGAGTGATCATATGAGTTGCAATTAATTGCAAAGTCCCTCTTTGCGATAAAAATGAACTTAATCCCATTAAAAAACATTTCCACTGCATTAGTGAAGAAGACTTCAGGGTGCCCAAAAAAGTCCAGCAAGCTCCAGGTCTGTGGGATTGGGGCACCACCAGTGCAGAGCTTGCTCAAGAATGTCAGCAGGCAGGTGTAAGTGCATCTGCACACACGGTGAGGTGAGTTTTGGGGGATGGCCTGGTGTCAAGAAGGGCAGCAAAGAAACCACTTTTCTTCAGGAAAAATATCAGGGACAGACTGCTATTTTGCAAAAGGTACAGGGATTGGACTGCTGAGGACTGGGGTAAAGTAGTTTTCTCTTATGAATCTCCTTTGCGATTGTTTTGGGCATCCAGAAAAAGCGTTGTCAAAAGAAAAGGTAAGCACTACTCCTGTGTCATGCCAGCAGTAAAGGATCCTGAGACCATTTATGTGTGGAGTTGCTTCTCAGGGAGTGGTCTCACACACACAAAACTTCCTCCGAGAGCAACTTCTCCCAACCTTCCAAGAACAGTTTGTCTTTTCCAGCATGATGGAGCGCCGTGCCATAAGGCAAAAGTGATAAGTAAGTGGCCTGGGGAACAAAACATGGAAATTTTGGGTCTGAGGCCAGGAAACTCCCCAGACCTTAATCCCATGGTCAATCCTCAAGAAGCGGGTGAACAAAAAAACCCCACAAATTCTGACAAACTCCAAGCATTGATTATGCAAGAATGGGTTGCCATCAGTCCGTTGTGGCCCAGAAATCCACTTTGCACTGAAAGTGCTCTTGGGAATGCAGTTGGTCTAAATCTAAGGGGTAGATCTGAAATGAGGGGAAGCTCTGCTGATTTTATCATGCAATCATGTACAAGCTAAAATGCTGTTTTCCTTGCATGTCCTCCTCTGATCTACAGCGACTTTACTTTCAAGTGCACTTGCAGTACTAAGTGGATTTGCCTTTTGTAAATAACCCCCCTTGACTCTTTGCAAGAAACCTCATGTAATTGCCAATAAAAACCTTTGACACTTATGAAATACTTGTAATTATGCTTCAATATACCATAGTATTATCTGACAAAAAGATTGAAAAAAAAACTTAAGCAGCAGACTTTGTGAAAACTATTATTTGAGTAATTTTCAAAACTTTTGGCCATGGTTGTACACTTTAATGCCTTTTAGTGCGCACAAACACAATATAATACCCAATTGTTGGTAAAGTATAAAGGGTGGGGTTGTATCGAGTAAATAGTTACCAAATATGTCAAGGTTTAAAACTGTATGCAGCTGGGAAACCACTCAAAGTACTTAAAAAAGAATTGGAATTTTTATGCAGTAGTAAAGTGGTTAAGGTAGGCTCAGATAAAGTGTTAGCTCTTTATATATACTATATATATATATATATATATATATATATAAAAACAGTGCCTTCCAAAAGTATTCACCCCCACCCCCAACTGCCCCCCCCCCCCCTTTGGCATTTTTCATGTTTTGTTGCCTCACAACTTAGAATAAACATGGATTGTTTGAGGATTTGCATCATTTAATTTACAGAACATGCCCACAACTTTGAATATTTTTTTTTTATTGTGAGGCAAACAACAAATAGGACAAAATAACAGAAAAAGCCAATGTGCATAACTATTCACCCCCCTAAAGTCAATACTTTGTAGAGCCACCTTTTGCAGCTATCACAGCTCCAAGTCGCTTTGGATAAGTCTCAATGAGCTTGTCACATCTTATCACTGGGATTTTTGCCCATTCCTCCTTGCAAAACTGCTCCAGCTCCTTCAAGTTGGATGGTTTGCTCTTGTGAACAGTAATCTTTAAGTCTGACCACACATTTTCTATTGGATTGAGGTCTGGGCTTTGACTAGGTCATTCCAACACATTTACATGTTTCCCCTTAAACCACTCAAGTGTTGCTTTAGCAGTGTGTTTGGGGTCATTGTCCTGCTGGAAGGTAAACCTCCAACCTAGCCTCAAATCACACACAGAGTGGTACAGGTTTTACTGAAGATATCCCTATATTTAGCACCATCCATCTTTCCCTCAACTCTGACCAGTTTCCCAGTCCCAACTGCTGAAAAACATCCCCACAGCATGATGCTTCCACCACCATGTTTCACTGTGTGAATGGTGTTCTTTGAGTCATGTGATGTGTTGGGTTTGCGCCAGACATAGTGTTTACTTTGATGGACAAAAAGTAAAATTTTAGTCTCATCAGACCAGAGCACATTGCTCCATACATTTTGGGAGTCTCCCACATGCCTTTTTGTAAACTCAAAACGTGGCCATTTTGTTTTTTGCTGAAAGTAATGGCTTTCTGGCCACTCTGCCATAAAACCCAACTCTATGGAGCGTTTGTACGTCCTATTGTTGTCCTATGTACAGATGCTCTAGTCTCTGCTGTGGAACTGCAGCTCCTCCAGGGTTACCTTTGGTCTCTGTGCTGCCTCTCTGATTAATGCCCTCCTTGTTTCCCCTTAAACCACTATCTGCTTTGGAACCCTGCAGATCCTCCAGGGTTACCTTAGGTCTCTATGCTGCCTCTCTGATTAATGCCCTCCTTGCCCGGTCCGTGAGTTTTGGTGTGCGGCCATCTCATGGCAAGTTTGCTGTTGTGCCATGTTCTTTCCATTTGGTTATGATAGATTTGATGGTGCTCCTAGGGATCATCAAATATTTGGATATTTTTTTATAATCTAACCCTGACTTGTACTTCTCAAAAACATTATCCCTTAATTGTTTGGAGAGTTCCTTGGTCTTCATGTCAGTGTTTGGTTAGTGGTGCCTCTTACTTAGGTGTTGCAGCCTTTGGGGCCTTTCAAAAAGGTGTGTATATGTAATGACAGATCATGTGACACCCAAGGCCCATACACACAATCTGTCATTCCAACTGGAAATGTCAGTGCATTTTTAATCGCACTGATCGCTGTATTAATGCCAATGGTCCCAAAAATGTGTCAAAATGTTCCCACGTGTCCACCATAATGTCGCAGTCACAATAAAAATCGCTGATCGCCGCCATTACTAGTAAAAAAATATATTAATAAAAATGCCATAAAACTATCCCCTATTTTGTAAAAGATATAACTTCTACAAAACTGCGCAAACCAATCAATAAACGCTTATTGTGATTTTTTTTTACCAAAAATATGTAGAAGATTACGTATCGGCCTAAACTGGGGGATATTTATTAGCGCAAAAAATAAAAACCGCAGAGGTGATCAAATACCACCAAAAGAAAGTTCTATTTGTGGGAAAAAAAATGCCAATTTTGTTTGGGAGCCACGTCGTATGACCGTGCAATTGTCAGTTAAAGTGACGCAGTGCCGAATCGCAAAAAGGGCTTGGGCCTTTAGCTGCAAAATGGTCCGGGCTTAAGTGGTTAAACAAAATGTATTCGGCTGCTAATTGAGGACATAGCCACTGACGATCTCTTCAGCTGATAATTGAGGGCATAGCCAATTACCCCCCTTTCAGATGGACTAAACCTAACAATTTTTCCACCTGAATAAAAAAAAAAATGAATAAACAAATAACAAAAATTTTTTTTTTTAAATGTAAACGTTTAAAAAACAAAAATAAAAAATAAAAAAACCCATAGCAAAGAAACATTAACCAGAAAATTCTTACCATCTATCCAGCTTGCTAAGGGCTGCTAACATTATTTCCCCCAGTGCTATATTTGAATAAACATGCGGCTACTTCCATTTTGAGTTTACGCGACTGTTCTATACAGTGATGCTCTTCCTGTCTTAATTGACTATTTTCGGTTTGTAGTCTCAGCATTTGGATCTTAAAAGGTAAACTGGTTTGATTACTATGGCCTCTATGCCTTGGATTGCTACCCCATCTCGCAGAATAAACTTCATAACGCCTTGGTGTAGTTTTAAGGTATTTGCTTTGCATATCGTTATTAGCCGCCAAACAATACCTAGCAATGTGCCCCCCCCCCCCCCCTTTTTACAAACAAAGCACTTGAGCACTGGTCTCCTTGCATAGGCCCTTCTCTGAGCATATGGCGATGGAGACTCACATTGCTGCATAACATCATTATGATTGGAATGAACAGATTTTACACTTTTCATTGTCTGAGTAGTCACTAGCAATGGACTTGTCAGAATTCTCCACTGTTTCAATTCCTGAATCACTTTCAAGCACAGTTACCACACTTTTATTTAAATATTCCTCATTCAGATCTCCAACATTGATTCACCTCCTAAAATTTGTATTTTCCAGGGCGGCTGTACCTCTAGTATCTCTTCCTTACATTATGTGCTACATTTCCCTCATTCTATCTGCCGAGTTTCCCCAATTTCAGTTTAACTCAGGAGATAGACCTCTGTGACTCCTGACTGGTGGTTGCAGTTTTTCACACAGTTGCAATGGAAGCCATGTACGGAGGAGTGTGCATGCATCCCTATTGTTTAAAATGTACTGTGCCACCATGGCTTCCAGCCTGTTTGAGAGACTAATGGGTGAATTGCTAGTGTCAAATTTCCCCAAAATCTGGCACAGATTTGTGCGATCTTGTATGGAGAGTGTTGTGGATTGGGTGCTACCCTCCCTTTTTATAATTCCTATTCCTTGCCCAGTCCTTTCTGACACAGGAGTAAAGAGAGAAGAACTCTGATTTGGGGATTCTTCAGGATTGCCAGCCAAAAATACTGACTGCTTTTCCATCAGCATCCTGTCTCCTTGCTCCTGTGCCACAAAGGGATGTGTATTCTTATTAGCACAACAATGGCTGTGCACTTTATCCATTGCCTGTGCTTTCAAAGGTAGAATGGCATGATCTTTTTGGGCTAGCTGAGTTTTACATTCTTGTAACTCTGTCTTAAGTATTTCTATTGCAGTTCATTCCCAGCCTCTCTCTGTCCTAAAAATGTGATACATTGTTCCCCAAACATACATGTTTCCTCAAACTCATCCAATCTCTGTTCCAATACACATTTCTCAGTCACTAATCTGTGATCACAAACATTTGCAGCTGCCTTTGCAACCATTGTTAATATATTCTTAGTTACACTTTGTACCTGCTCCAAGAATTGCTTTCTCTCAGTACACAATTGGACTTCTTTCGCTATAACAAAGTATTTAATTTTCAATAACATGCATACAACATTGGCGATTCTCACCTTCCTGACTTTTTCGATGACTTTTTATGTTTTATCTGATGGTTATGAGTATTACATTGTCTCAAAAGGTCATTGAATTGGTGTGTTAAATCATTTTCTGTCATAGTATCGAATTTAATACAGGCATGTTTTGTAATAAAATCTTCAATGACTTCAATGGATATGCTAATTAGTCTACACTGAGGTTGCTCAACTAGTCTATACGACAGTTGCTTACATAGACGTACCAGCTACCCAGGCCTAACACACACTAACAATACAATAAACATTAACACATATACATATATACCAGCTAAAAATCTCACCAGATTTTGCGTGTCCGCTCACTGATGAAATATTTCATAGAACTTTCAGGACCACTCACGCAGGGCTTCAGAATTCACGAATCAGTGTGAATCCTGTCCACAGTAGAGAAGGTTTTCAGTTCTAGGTGAATTTGATTCCTTAGCTTATAGGGACTCAAGACAAAAATACATTAGGGTTTGGATTCTGTGCAGAAATAAATGCCACACACCTTCTGGGTGCCAAATGAAGTAATTGGTACAATAAATATTATTTGAGGGTGGTTACGGATGCCCTCTATTTATTGCATATATGTATTAACTTGTCTATTCCTATAGTTATCTAGTCTATTAGAACTCTGAAAAGCACAATAATATAAGGTTAACTATGAAATCAAGCACACTGCTTAATAAAACAACATCTTATTTATCTCCCAAGAAAATAGGAAAACGCTAACATGAAAATACTAAAGAAAGATATTACAAAGCATTTAAAACCAGAACATATAATACAAGAACATCAAAGATACTTATCTTACGGTCTCCTCACCTGGGTTCAAGATGATAGAGAGGGAGCCAAGCAAAGGCGTGGTTGTATCAACCAGAAAGAAACCCCAGAAATATCATATTAAATCATGTTGCCTTGAAAACACCCTCTCTTTTCACCCAATTTCCCCTGCATACATCTTCCTGTCCAGATTTTTGTGCCCCCCAGTAAAAATCACCCTCATATACAGTGTGTCTCAATCCCAGGAATGTCCTTCTTCCAAGGATTCTCCTCATGTTTGCCATGTGTGTAGTGCCACTCTCGTAGGAGCCGCAGGAACACTGTCCAGGTCTTCCCCACAGCCAGGCACACAGGCTCATTCACATGATTGTCCAACGATCAGTCCAGGGGTGTTGTTTTTGTTGTTTTTTTTTTTAGGAGAACTTGGATAAGGTTAAGGGAATGAGGTCGAATACTCCAAAAACCTGAACTTTGTACAATTTCAGGACTTTGGTATTTTTTCAAAACAAGCTATATTAAATTCTGAACTTGTAGCAAACAGTAGGCTTCAGCTTTAAGGTAGTAGTAGTAGTAGTAGTAGTAGTAGTAGTAGTAGTAGTAGTAGTAGTAGTTAGCTGTGAACTCCTTTTTTAGAGCCACAAGAGTAGAGTCCCTTTAAGAAGAAGATTAGATGGACAAAGCTTTTCAGGACACTAGCTGGTGTCCCCTTTAACTAGACCCACAGCTGAATCTCTAGCACCAGAGGGGTGGTAAAAGCACAAAGCTTTCCAAGATCTTTCTAAAGTGTCTGTACTTGCTCAAGGACCAAGGACAGCTAGTTGCCTCATTCTAACTTCCAATGATACCAGACTAAATCTTCAGTGGACAGCCCCCCTCAGTCAGCTTTCTTTCTAGCTCCAGGGTCTCCAGGGTCTTGGTGTTCTAGGCCCTCAGGTCACCCACCTGAATCCTCACGACAGCAGCATTGCTGGAAGGGCAGCATTTCCTCCTGGCTGGACTAATCCTCTCCAGGAAAATACCTAGAGCCCAGTGTCCTCACAGAATATATACAGTCTCCCAGCATTCCATCAGAGCTTGCCTCTCTGGGATTGGCCAGAGCTGTATCAATAATCATGCTGACATCTGCATGGCTCCACACCTATCATTCAGAAACCTCTCAAGCTCTTTAGATGCACAGGAAGCTATCAGACTGAAAGCAGTTGAACACACTGAGCACACCTGACTAGCAGAATGTAGCTGCACTGAGTACAGTGAGCAAACTATGCTTTTACCTAACAAACAATCACAGCCACACTGGCTACAGTGTGGCAACTATCAAAACACATACTAACTCAATCTATCTAAACCTAGCATCTATCTAAGAGGGTGCTACATCTGACACATAAGAGCTGAGGAGGAGGCTAGGGGAAGCTTCCCTTGGCTCTGATGTTTACTGTTGCAAAAAGCAGCCAACAGAGAGAGATATCAGCTGCTTCAGTGTTTGGTAATCATGGCGCGAGGGAGCCAGAGCACCCTGTAGGAGATGCGGGGCACTCTCCCTTGGTGCCAAGAGCTAGAGGAGCCCCTGCTCAGTGCTGTGAGGACAATTAGTGGAGCCAAGTGCCATGACTTGGATGCAAGGATTTGGTTGAAATTCATGGAACAGCCCCACATAATCTGGGATGGCTGGGAAGTGTGCTCCCTAACATCCAGTATAGGCTGATTTCCAATTCCCTGGGACTGGATTCTGAAGCTGATGAGGCCTCAGCAGGCAACAGTTCTAAGAGACAAAATGGCCCCTCACATTGGACCTCCTCTTTCAAAGCCTTGAAGGTACTAAGTCCTTGAACTCACACCCTCTTCATGCAAGGCCTAGGAAGCAAAGACACTTCTAAAAGAGTTCTTGGAATATTTTCTCCTCCACAGCCCACATTGCTTGTAATGGAATAAATATTTATAACCATACCATTGTATCTTCTCACTCTATGTGCTGGATAATATTCCTCAACAACAGGCAAAAGCAAACAATGCCTTAAAGCTTTTGTTACTCCAACACTTCATATTACTGATATATGCCTGCTGTACCCTGTACTTGCACGAGAGAGTATCCTGTCATTTTTGTATTGTTTGCTTTATGTGAAATCCCTGGTGTTCCTGCTAGTCCCCTTGCTTTCCTATTAAAAACTGAACACACTAAGCAGGAGAGCACATCGTGGTAAGTTCTTTAGCTATACTGAGAACACAGTACGCTCTCCTGCAATGAGCAGACTTGCCCTAACATGCCCACGTTGCACAGCCATTTACTGGCAAGCTCAGTGTGCTGCTGCTTCTCCTCCCCCAGCTCTTATGCAGCTGAGAACAGAGGGTATGTGATCACTTATAAGAAAGGCAAAAGGGTATTTATAACGTTTTTTATATCTTTACAAAAAAAATTCCCTTTCATTACTAATTTAAACTGAATGGGTTGTTTTACAAGGTAATCATTTACAATCATTTTGAGTTAAGGAGAAGCCCAACAAATGCCCGAAAACAACATCAATCAGAGCTCAAGCTAGCTAGAGAATAGCTACCCACTAAATTTTGAGTAGTACCAATCCAACCTTGGCAGGACCTCTATGGATAGTTAATATAAACATACATTTCAGATTTCTAATTATTCTAGCAATGTTTAAAATACATGGTGTGGCTTTTTGAAGTAATACATATAATAAGTTGTTTTTTATAGCTGCCAGGGATTATGCTTTTACATTATTTATCCATGAAACACAAATGTTATTTAATCTGTATTCATTTAAAAATGACCTAGGATTTAAAGGATGCAAAGGCCAAAGTGTCATGCCCCAACCATATTAGTTTGCTAATGTCAAGTCAAAGAAAAATTGATTCCACTTGGTGGTTATGGGCTACTGCCAAGTGCAACTTTGACCTATTAAGAATACCTTTAAAAGTCAAAGTCGACCTTCACTTTTTTTACTTTCCTTCATTCCAGTCATCCCCCTCCACAGCCAACAAAAAGCATACTTTTTTAAATAAACACCTTTCTTTTTACCTTTTTTTTTAAATTTCTTGTTGCCCTGCTTGCCCTTCTTTGACCACACATATCCCAGGAGGTTGCATGGAGCTTCCTCACAGCTCAGGAAGATGCATCCACGTCATCAGGGGGCCCATCAGTGCCTGGCCATAAGAGGGTGCGCTATAAGGACCCAGAGAGCTTATAATATAAGGAAGAAAGATGGTGGCACAGGACCTGCTGTTCAGCAGAGGAGCAGCAGACCAGATAAGAATGTATACCTTTTACAGGAATACGTTGTCAGATCTCCAAAAATAAAAGACTGACAGTTAATTAAAATTAAAAAAGCAATACTAAACCCTGCACTACTAACATGTGACATACCTCGGCTAGCACATGTGCATTAATTAACGCACTACCCAAGTGTACGTTAAATGGCCCTGATGAACTGGAGATGTGTTCATTCTTTATAAAATAATATAATTATAAATATTAGCTATCTTACTAAATAAATAACACGATACAGGTTGGAATGGAGCCAATTAAACGATGTTCTGAAGAATAGGGGCGCATGTTGTTACCTAGAGATAAAAGAGGACATACAGGGTGAGAGTGGCTATCAGTATGTACCGTTATTTACTCTGTGCAGTGTTTTCATTAACAGTTTATATGATTCTGAAGAGATCAAAGAAGGTCACCATCATAGCAAGAGACCTGATGTAGTCATGCTTTCATGAAACCTAATTCCAATTTGTACTTGGTGAAATCTTAAAAAGAGAATTTATATGATTTTAGATTGTTATATCACATTTTTATTTAGTTGGAGCTGTGGGACTGTCATTTGTCATTTGCAGCTGTAGATATGAGAAGGCCATTTTATTTCCATCATGCATACTAATTCACAATCTATTCTGGGATCCTCTTAGCAAATCAGAGCCAAAACAAAGCATTTAATTATGAACTCTGAAGCATAAACGTCTCCTTGTGTATATTTTATTATATTGCCTGTACACGTGGGTATATATGAAGTGTCTTTAAAAGAATATTATCAATTAATGTATTTGTTTTTAACTGAACAATGTATAAATTATTAATGGTTATATCTTGCATATAATGTGATAATTGCTTTTTAAATGGTGTAGCCAAATGACAATTTTACAGAGATGTGGTGAACAGGTTGAGAAGAACTTTTTGGCAGCTAGTCAAGCATTAATTATTGATGGGTATCAACACTTGGATTTAACCCATTCAATTCTGAAGCCAGGTAGGTGGCTGCTGGCATGAAATGTCTGAGGAAGGGGTTTAACATTTATACTAAATACATTTAAGTTTTAAGTTTAAATTTAAGAGGTTAAGGTCCAAAAGCCGGAAATGTTTTGGGCAGTGTGGGCTTACTTGCACTTTCTAAATAAATATGTTTTCTAATGATAAAGAACTTATGCCATATACCATTAAACTGCATCACATTTAAAAGATATTTCCATCTTTCAGACAACTGGGATACTGCAAGGCAAGATGCTGAGATAATAACATTAAGTATTTTTTTTTTCTTCTGATGCTTTGTAATGTATTATAAAAGGTGTTTGTTGGGATAGAAACATGGCACCCACTGCTGACAATATCTGCAGTGTAATCCCCCAGCACAAAGGTTAGGAAAACTGCAAATAGACTCCTAAACAGTAATCTTGATCCACGTTTCTGACTTGTTATTGTATAAATAAATCTTTCACAAGGAACTGGGTTTGTGTGTGCCATATCTAATGACAGCACATGTGACATTCACACTATCGTACCAGATTATTTTTCTCATTCCCTACTTTATGCCTTCTATTTTCATTGTCACGTTCCCTGTCTCTTCAACCTATCTCTATCTTCCACAATGCATGCCCACTGCTACTTATGCCCTTCTTCAAATTACTTGCTTATTACCCCGTTTTTTACCACTTATCTCCTTTCTATTACCCTTTACTCCCTAACAGCGGTCTCCTTTTTATTACCTCCTGTTCCCTGCCTCCTGTCACCCTCGTATTGCCCCTGTTCTCTGCTTCCTATTTCTCTCTTATTACCCCTGCTCTCTGCCTCCTATCTCCCTCTGATTACCTCTGCTCTCTGCTTCTTATTTCTCTTCCGTTGCCCCCGATCTCTACCTCCTACCTCCTACCTCCATCTTCTTATTCCCTCTTCAGTGCCCCTTATCTCCTTCTTATTATTCCCTCTTCAGTGCCCCTTATCTCCCTCTTATTATTCCTTGCTCTCAGTCTTCTATATCCCACTTTATATTATCTGCTCCCTGCCTCTTACTCCCTCTTTATATCCCTGCCTTCCTTCTGCCTCTTTATATTCTGTGAATCCTATATCCCTGTTTATATACCCTGCCTCCTCTCACCCTTTTATTATATCCTGTTTCCTTCCTTCTTTTTCCCTCTTATACTCTCTGCTTCCTGCCTGTTGGCAGGTGTATGTTGACCTTCCTACATGGGTAGCGCTGTCACAATTACCTGGCAGAGAGAGTGGAGGATAGGAGGAATACATTTTCTTCTTGGGCCTCTGCACCTGCCATCGGGTGAGCATCTGTACGATTGGACGCTACTGATATGAATGTCCCTTGGAGCAACCTTTAGTAAAGACAGTGCTTATAAAAGGAACTGACTTATTGCAGTTGGCATGCATTTTGTGTACGATTATGTCAGGGACAGGAACCCTCTGGACAGGGAGAGTGTGCCTAGCATGAGGGAGAGGTTCCAGAGGAGGAGGGGCAGTAGGGACTGCTCCCTAGTGCTGTTGTGGGGAACCCTTTCTGCTATTAGTTCTTTGATGCTTAATGCCTACCAGTTGCCTCCTGTGCCAGGTGTTCTCTGTGTGCATTGCGCCCCAAAAGTACTGTACATTCATCTGTGAGCATTGTTGCTAATTATAAGTTGCTGCACAGACTCTGTTACTGTATGTTGGAATGTTCTGACAATATAACTTCTGCATCTCCAACCAATGTGTGTGTCGTTGCTTCCCTGGGGGTTTTCTAATGCCTGGCCTTTCTCCAGCCAACATGCCTCCTCTGTTCCTCATATTATTCCCTGCCACCCATCTCCCTGTTCATATTCCCTGCTCCCTGCCTCCCATCTCCCCTTATTACTCCATGTTCCCTGTCTTTCCCTCCTATTACTTCCTGCCTCTCCCTCTTATTACTCCCTGCTTCCTATTTCCCTTTTCTGATTCCCTGTCCCTGAAATTATTATGGCATAAAAACTTAGGCCATTTATATACAAGGTATAATTGCGACACATAAAAATTACCCACAAAGAGGCAAACACCGTTCTTCCCTAGCCATGGGCGTCCGCAGCAGGGGGCAAGGGGGGTCAAGTGCCCCCCCCTGGAATCCCCAAGGTGTTGCAGCCGCCGCCATGCTGCATTTTTTTTACTGAGTCCGCTGGCGGCTGCATCCTCTGCTCTCTCCTCTGGATCAAAACGCTGGCTGGCTCTGTGTTCGGCGGCCGCTCTGTAACACAGTCCCACCCCCCCAGACCAGCTCGTGTGATAATAGAGAGAATCAACGTTCCGCCTATCACACGAGCTGGTCTGGGGGGGCGGGACTGTGTTACAGAGCGGCCTCCGAAAACAGAGCCAGCCAGCATTGTGATCCAGAGGAGTAGATGCCCATCTGTACAGCCCGTCTTGTGTGGCACAGTGCCTGGATAGGAGGATCGAGGGGGGAGGCTGCAGTGCTCTCCTCCACCACCACACTCTCCCCCCCCCCCCCAGTGCTCTCCACCACCACACTCTCCTGCCACCCCCCAGTGCTCTCCTCCACCACCACACTCTCCTGCCCCCCCAGTGCTCTCCTCCACCACCACCACCACACTCTCCTGCCCCATGAGTGCTCTCCTCCAGCCACCACACTCTCCTGCCACCCCCCCGTGCTCTCTTCCACCACCACACTCTCCTGCCCCCCCAGTGCTCTCCTCCACCACCACACTCTCCTGCCCCCCCAGTGCTCTCCTCCACCACCACACTCTCCTGCCCCCCCAGTGCTCTCCTCCACCACCACACTCTCCTGCCCCCCCAGTGCTCTCCTCCACCACCACACTCTCCTGCCCCCCCAGTGCTCTCCTCCACCACCACACTCTCCTGCCCCCCCAGTACTCTCCTGCCCCCTCCCGCACAGTGCTCTCCTCCACCACCAAACTCTCCTGCCCCCCCCACAGTTCTCTCCTCCCCTGTTCTTGTTGACCTCCCTGCTCTCCACCTCTCCCCATCCTTCTCTACCCACCATCCCAGTGCTCTCCCCCCCTGCCCCCCCAGTGCTCTCCCCCAGTTCCCCCCAGTGCTCTCCACTCCACCCAGTGCTCCCCCCTTGTCCCCCCCCACAGTGCTCTCCACTCCCCCCAGTCCTCTCCCCCGTTCTCCTCCCCCAGTGCTCTCCCTCCTGTTCTTTCTCCCCCCAGTGCTCTCCTCCCCCCAGTGCTCTCCTCCCCCCACAGTGCTCTCCCCCCAGTGCTCTCTACTCCCCCCAGTGCTCTCCCCCCTGTTCTTCCCCCTCCCCAGTGCTCTTCAGCTCTCCCCATCACTCTCCAGCCCCCACCCCAGTGCTCTCCAGCCCCCCATTCTCCCCACCCCTGGTGCTCTCCAGCCCCCCAGTGCTCTCTACCCTCCGTGCTCTCCACCCCTGTTCTTTTTGGCTCCCCCAGCACTCTCCACTCCTCCTGCATTTTGCCCCCACCCGTGTGCTCTCCACCCTCCATAGTTCTCTCCAGTCCCCCGTGCTTTCCACCCCTGTTCTTTCTGGCCCCCACTGGTGCTCTCAAGCTCCCCCCCATTGCTCTCCACTCCCCCCTGCTCTTTGTACCCCCCAGTACTCTCCAGCCCCCTTGCTCTCCACCCCTGTTTTTCTGCCCCCCAGTGCTCTTCACCACCCCACACTCTTAGCCCCCCCCCAGTGCTCTCAGCCTACCGTGCTCTCTACCCCTGTTCTTATTGGCCCGCCCAGTGCTCTCAAGTCCCCCCCCAGCGCTCTCCGCTCCCCACCCCTGTGATCTCCACTCCCCCTCGCTCTTTGCCCCCACCCATGTGTTTTCCAACCCCGCCAGAACTCTTTGCTCCCCCTTCTCTCCAACTCCCACCCAGTGCTCTCCACTTCCCCTGCACCAGAGGGCAGGCTGACTGGGACCAGAAAATGAGGAAGGCTGAAGATGCAGGTGGCCAGGGACCACTTCATCTCACAGCAGACAGATCCTCTGGAAGGAGCACCGTCCCCATCCAAAACGAGAACAGACCCTGCCTGCTGCTGGCCATCATGGATATCGTGCTGGCATGCAAGGTACCGTACCAAGCATCAACAACACACCTTCCCACAGACAGGGACTGCAGACTGGGACATAGGGCACAGGAGGGGCTGCCATGATGGGCACAGTGAGACTGCATTCACGGCACAGTAAAGCTGCATTTGATGGACACAGTGAGGCTAAATTTGATGGACACAGTGAGGCTGCATTTGATGGGTACAGTGAGGCTGCATTTGATGGGCACTGGTGAGGCTGCATTGAGCTCTTGCATCAAGTCTGCAGTCTCTGTCCATCTCCTGTAGCATGTCTGCAGTCTCTGATGGAGTCTCGAGAGGAGTCAAGAGTGGGAGCACCACCGGGATGGGGGTCATGGGAGAAGTCAGACTTGTGTGGACTGTGGACAGGAGACTATAGGATAAAACCAGAGCCACCAAGCTGGAGCCGACTGACTGAGCCCTGCACAGTGCACCTGAGAGGAGGTCAGTGAAAGCACTGCCAGGCCAGTCGGGGGTCACTGATGTAAGGGGGGAGTGAATACGATAATGTAAGGGGCACTGATATAAAGGGTTTCCTCCTTATATTAGTAACCCACACCCCTTACCTTAGAGTATTCTTTCTGCAGAAGGTAGTTCCCCCAACGTTCTGAGTTTCTGGGGTCCCCCTTGATGATTGATCACTTACCACTATTAACTGGAATTTGAATATATATATATATATATATATATATATATATATATAAAATATAATATATAAAGCAAGCCCTGTGTGATTTCATATCTATATCTAATACTCTCTTCATCAAATGTGCTTTAAAATGTATGGTTTTCCCTTTCATGAACAAGAAAATAATGACGTTATGCTGTTGGGCTGGTATAATAATGCTGTGAGGCTGGTATGAAATTTTTTCCAGGGCTGGTTTTTGAAAGCATGGACGTCCGCAAGGTTACTCAGGTGGCTGCGTACCATGCCCATATAGCCTGGAGAATGTACATCTTTTTACATTTCAATACATCTGTTGTTGCCATATTTTTATCTTGATGAAAACAGCCTATACAGTGACAGTATGAGATCAAAATATGGCCACAACAGATGTATTGCAATGTAAAAAGATGTACATTCTCTAGGCTATATGGGCATGGAACACAGCCGCCATAGTAACTTCCAATACAAAGTGAAGATGAATTATCTGTTATATAACACATATGTATTACCAGTGGAAAGATTTTCATGAGATTGTCCAAAAGGGGCGGAGCATGAGTGGCCTTAAAATGATGCCCCCCCCCTGGAAAAAGTTCTGCGGACACCCATGTCCCTAGCTGCTGTAAAACTGAAAAGTCTGTTTGCAGGGTGTAAGAGTATGTGGAGACTTGAAGTTCTATGTAGGCAGCAAAAACCCTTTCAAGGATCCTGAGTAATGCTTTGTGCACTGCCACTTTTCCAAGAATAAAAACAAGGGAGAGACATCTAAAAAGAGGTAGAAGAGATACAAAGAAAGAGGGTGGAAGAAAACAAGATACAGTAGACAAGAAGAGAAAAAAAAGGGGGGAGGCAGGGGGTGTAGCAAATAAATAAGGTGTCCGATGAAGGGGTGCAGCCAGCTAACTAAGTTTGGTTGAGTCAGAAAATTTGATCCATGAAAACTGCAAGTCACAGAATTCAGAGAAGGTTTCATTAGTAACATTCAATAGCTCTTCCATACTCATGATCAAATCCACTTAAGTAATCCACTCCCGGATAGCAAACCTCACTGAAAATGAATGTTAGAGAGAAAGAAACAAAGACAGAAAGAATGAAAGAAATTGAGTAAAAGAAAAACATATACAGAGATTCTGTGGGATCTCTAAGGAGGTAGAAATGTACTGTTTTTCTTGTCCTGTGTGTCACATACAGTATCTTCACTAATGCCCCATTTCCATAGCCCTTTGGTTCCCCTCTCCATCACTGAGGTGTGCTATGGATTTGGTTGAGTCTTTGTTAAATCTCTATTAATTCTCCATCTTCAGCTTTTGTTGAAACAAATTCTATGTACCTTGGACGAAATAATAGCTGAATAGCTGTTTTAGGTTTTCAACCAGGTAAGCATACGCTCCTGACAGTGGGGGGTTTCTCACACAATCCGGTGGGTTAGAAAAAAATAAAGTTACACCCAAGCACATTAAATCCCCTCCCCCCACATTTGTTTTGAGGCCCACCACCCTCACATATACGCACTTAAACACTTGTGTCTGGGGCACCTACGCTCGATGTTACATTTTGCACGCCAGAGTAAGAGTGATACTTTTAGGACAAGTCTTCCTCCGTAACACTAAACTGATACCTATAGGGGGCTTTTAAAGCATCGCCAATAGAAAATATAGGGTACTGAAGTTTGTCACCATTTCTCGGGCACACAAAATTTGAGGTTTGACATGTTAGGTATCTATGTAATCTGTGTAATCTTCAGGCCTAACATGATTATTTAAACATGTGTGCAAAAAAAACGCAAAAATAGCTCTGGCAGCGAAAGGCTAAAGGGTAAGTTCACCTTTTGTAACATGTAACATGTTCCAGCTCATATATACAAGAAGTCGCCCTGGGACTTTAAATGAGGTGAGTGCAGTAAGAGGGGCCAGGGGTAAAAAAAAAAACATACTCACCAATCGATCCCTAGAAAAAGAAAAAAAGTGTTGATGAAAAACATTTTTTTACACGTTTTTCATCAACACTTTTTTATTTTTCTAGGGATTGGTATCCCTAGATATTGTTTGATATTTTGAACACTTAGCCTTGGACTCTATGTCCATTCCATCATTGGATCAGGTCAGTCTTTATATAATTTTATACATAAAAAAATACAATCCCAGTCTACTTTGCCAATCTAGCTACTATTGATACATACAATTATGTTAGTGTATATATTTTCACATGTACAACAGAACTATATCTCTATATCTACTCTGCCACTCCTGGGCATTCATTGACATGTATATTTGTGTTACAGTTCATATTCAGGTATTCATATACTGAGACACCTAGGGCCATTTACTTCCACCCATGACATGTCTGTCTGATTGTCCCCTGGTTGTGGTCAGCCTCTCCCCCACAGCTCCCATGCCATGTATATGTCGCTGCCGCCCCTGGGGGAATCCAGCAATTGGTACTCTGGTTGTAGGGATGAGCCGAACACCCCCGGTTCGGTTCGCACCAGAACTTTCGAACGGACCCCAAATTCGTACGAATTTTAGAACCCCATTGAAATGTCTATGGGACTCGAACGTTCGAAATTAAAAGTGCTCATTTTAACGGCTAATATGCAAGATGCTATCCTAAAAATGGCCGTTTTGGCGGGAGCACTGATTTTAATGACGATTAAAGTGAAAAAAAAAAAGTGAAATATTCCTTTAAATATCGTTCCTGGGGGGTGTCTGTAGTATGCCTGTGAAGTGCCACATGTTTCCCGTGTTTAGAACAGTCCCTGCACAAAATGACATTAAACGGAAATAACATCATTTAAAACTGCTTGCGGTTTTAATGTTATATCTGGTTCCTGCAATATGGTTGAAAATCATTGAGAAAAATGGCATGGCTAGCCCTCCCTGCCCATTACCAGCCCCTTTGGGTCGTGTACGCATATTAAGGGGAACCCCGTACCCATATAAAAAAAAGGAAATGCGTGTGGCCCCCAGGCCCTATATACTCAGAACAGCGGTATACATGCGGTGCAAACAAGACAGGGACTGTGTAGGTTTGTTGTGTTAAGTTGAATCTGTTTGTAATTTTCAAATGGTACATTTGTAAAGTGTAGCTCCAGTCAAAAAAACAATTTTTAAGCTTTTTGGAAAACATAGGGAAGGGTTATCACCCCTGTATAATTTGTTTTGTCGTCCATCTTTTTTCATCTCACTTGCTGTTGTCTCCTTCCGTTTGCAAGTAGGAGATGTTTGTAAGTTGGATGTTTGAAAGTAGGGGTCTGCCCTATATGCTCTGTAGAAATGGCAGAACAAGGTGTTGGTTTTGCCACAACATTGTAAGCCCTCAAAGTGACTCTTGGTGGGCGCTGGAGCGCCCTGCTGTGAACGATTATATCAAGAATTGTAATTACATGCCATTGTTGAACAGTGGTAGAAAAATTGACCTTTGGTGGTTGTGGTGCTGGTGCCACAACACTATAAGTCCTCACAGTTACTCTGGGTGGGCACAGGAACGGGCCCTCCTGTGAAATATTATATCAAGAATTGTAATTACATGTCCCTGTTAAACAGGGGCAGAAAAATTGGGCTGCTGGCACTGGTGCTGGTGCCACAACACTGCAACCTCTCCCATATACTCTAGTTTTATTGCAGGAATTAGCCCTGCTGCAAAGCATTGCATCAAAAATTGTAATTAAATGCCCCTGTTAAACAGGGGCAGAAAAATTGGGCTGATGGCACTGGTACTGGTGCCACGACACTGCAACCTCTCCCAAATACTCTAGTTTTATTGCAGGAATTAGCCCTGCTGCAAAGCATTGCATCAAAAATTGTAATTAAATGCCCCTGTTAAACAGGGGCAGAAAAATTGGGCTGATGGCACTGGTGCTGGTGCCACGACACTGCAACCTCTCCCATATACTCTAGTCTTATTGCAGGAATTAGCCCTGCTGCAAAGCATTGCATCAAAAATTGTAATTACATGTCCCTGTTAAACAGGGGCAGAAAAATTGGGCTGATGGCACTGGTGCTGGTGCCACGACACTGCAACCTCTCCCATATACTCTAGTCTTATTGCAGGAATTAGCCCTGCTGCAAAGCATTGCATCAAAAATTGTAATTAAATGCCCCTGTTAAACAGGGGCAGAAAAATTGGGCCTTAGGCACTGGTGCTGGTGCCACGACACTGCAACATCTCCCATATACTCTAGTTTTATTGCAGGAATTAGCCCTGCTGCAAAGCATTGCATCAAAAATTGTAATTAAACGCCCCTGTTAAACAGAGGCAGAAAAATTGGGCCTTAGGCACTGGTGCTGGTGCCACGACACTGCAACCTCTCCCATATATTCTAGTTTTATTGCAGGAATTAGCCCTGCTGCAAAGCATTGCATCAAAAATTGTAATTAAACGCCCCTGTTAAACAGGGGCAGAAAAATTGGGCTGATGGCATCACCCAGAACCAGAAATGTTCTTCCAACATATCAGCGGAGGAGGAAGAGGATAGACAATCAACATAACAGGACAGTCACTCAGCATCAGCATAGGCAGTCTTGAAGGGATGTGATATTTCAAAAAAAATTATTCGGTTACATCAGCTTCAGGTGCTTGGTAGCTGTGGGTTATCCAAGACTGATTCATCTTGATGAAGGTCAGTCGATCAACTGATTCGGTGGACAGGCGCACCCTGTGATCGGTAACAAAGCCACCAGCAGCACTGAAGGTGCGTTCCGAAAGAACGCTGGATGCAGGACAGGCCAGTAGCTCAATTGCATACTGTGCAAGCTCTGGCCAGTGATCCATCCTCAAGACCCAGTAAGCCAGAGGATTTTCGGTGGGAAAGGTGTCCAAGTCTGACCTTGCCCCTAGGTATTCCTGCACTATGTAAATCAGACGCTGGTGATGGTTGCTGGAACCGATCATACCTTGGGGCTGCGGACTAAAAAATTGTCTGAAAGCATCAGTCAGACAGCCACCTTCTCCACCGCTCCTTCTGACCGATGCCTCAGCAACACGTTGTCGAGGACCAGGAGTTTGTAACCTCCCAGTCTCTGGGAACGCATTGCACAGACCTTTCTGCAAGGCCTCCCGGAGATGTCTCATCCTCTGCTCCCTCTGCGATGGCAAGATAAGGTCGGCAACCTTACCCTTGTACCGTGGATCAAGGAGAGTGGCCAGCCAGTAATGGTCCCTCTCCTTGATCCGAAGAATACGAGGATCCTTCCGCAGGCTTTGCAGGATCAGGGAGGCCATGCAGCGTAGGTTAGCTGAGGCATTCGGTCCGGAGTCCTCTGGGTCACTAAGAACAACATGATCCGCAGCTACCTTCTCCCAGCCACGTACAAGTCCACGGGTTTCTTGGGACTGTAAATCATCCCTACAAGACTGCTGCTGCTGCTGCTGATGCTGAGTGCCAGCCTCCACCTCCATGCTGACACAATCATCCTCCTCCTCCTCTTCCTCCTCCTCATCCTCTTCCTGTGTGATGGGTGGCACAGCAGGAACACTGTCTGGATAAAGGGGGCCTTGAGAGGCAAGGAAGTCCTCCTCTTCCTGCCTCTGTTCTGCCTCAAGTGCCCTGTCCATTATTCCACGCAGCACATGCTCCAAGAGGTGGACAAGAGGTACAGTGTCACTGATGCATGCACTGTCACTGCTCACCATCCTTGCGGCCTCCTCAAACGGTGACAGGACAGTGCATGCATCCCTGATCATGCCCCACTGGCGTGGTGAGAAAAAACCAAGCTCCCCTGACCCTGTCCTGGTGCCGTAGTCGCAAAGGTACTCATTGATGGCCCTCTGCTGCGTGTTCAGCCGCTGCAGCATGGCCAACGTTGAGTTCCACCTGGTGGGCATGTCACATATAAGGCGGTTCTTGGGCAGGTTCAACTCCTTTTAGAGCTCAGCCAGCTGAGCACAGGCATTAAATGATCGGTGGAAATGCACACAGACTTTCCTGGCCTGCTTCAGGACATCCTGTAAGCCTGGGTACCTGCCCAAGAACCGCTGCACCACCAGGTTAAGGACGTGAGCTACACAGGGCACATGGGTCAGTTGTCCCTGTCGGAGGGCGGAGAGGAGGTTGGTGCCATTGTTGCAAACCACCATTCCTGGCTTAAGCTGGCGTGGCGTCAACCACCTCCCGGCATGCCCCTGCAGAGCTGACAAAACATCCGCCCCAGTGTGGCTCCTGTCCCCCAAACAAACCAGCGCAAGCACGGCATGGCATCGTTTTGCCTGCGTACTTGCGTAGCCCCTGGAACGCCTACGGAGCACCGCTGGTTCTGAGGACAGAGCACTGGAAGAGGCCATGGAGGAAGAAGAAGAGGAGGGGGTGGAGGAGAGAGGTGTGTCACAACCAATAGTAGCATTTTGGAGGCGTGGTGGTGGAACAACCTCCAATACTACTGCACCTTGTCCTGCATCCTTCCCAGCTGCCAGAAGAGTGACCCAATGGGCCGTGAAAGACAGGTAACGTCCCTGTCCATGCCTGCTGCACCATGAGTCAGCGGTAATATGCACCTTACCGCTGACCGCCCTGTCCAGCGAGGCAAGGACATTGCCTTCCACATGCCGGTAGAGAGCCGGAATCGCCTTCCATGAGAAAAAGTGGCATTTGGGGACCTGCCACTGAGGAACCGCACATTGTACAAACTCACAGAAGGGGGCCGAGTCTACCAACTGAAAAGGCAGCAGTTGAAGTGCTAGCAATTTAGCCAAGCTAGCATTCAACCGCTGGGCATGTGGATGGCTGGGAGTGAACTTCTTTCGCCGGTCCAGCAGCTGGGGCAGGGACATTTGCCTGCTATAATCGGACGTGGGTGTACTGCTAGCAGAGTGCCCGGAAGCACTTGGCTGTGACACACCTAATTCTACACCTTCATTCCTCTCAGAGCAGGTTTCAGAGAGGACTGAAGGTCTAGTGGGGTTGAAGATGCCAGCTGATGAGGAGCAAGGAGAGGTCCGCTTTGTTCTTTGGTGTGGGTCTTTGAGGTACGCTTGCCAACGAGCTGCATGGCAGGTCAACATATGTCTGGTCAAGCATGTGGTGCCCAAGCGGCTGATGTTTTGGCCACGCGAGATACGCTTGAGACATATGTTGCAATTAGCAGCAGTGCGATCTGATGCACTCGTCTCAAAAAAGGCCCACACCAAAGAACTTTTAGAATAACGCGCAGAGGCAGCGCCCTACACAGGCGGAGCTCTGCGGTGTGATTCAGTCTGGGTGCTGCCCCTAAGCTGGCCCCCGGAGGGCATCCTGCCTCATTGGACATGTGCCTCCTCCTCTCTCCTACCAGGCACCCACATGGAGTCAGTGCCCTCATCACCCTCTCCCTCTTCATCGCTGTAGCAAACCTGGCAGTATGCTACAGCTTGTGGAACATGACTGCCAGATTGCTGTCCTTCTTGAGCATCCCCTCTCTCTGCATTCACGCTACTGCCTTCCTCTAGCTGAGTATAATCATCAGAGCTTACAAAACACTGGGCATCCTCCTGGAGCATGTACCCAACACTGTGCTCAAAGAGTTCAGGAGACTCCTCAGGAGGACGTGGTGGGTCTAGGGAAGGAGTCACTGATGATGACATTGAGACGAGGGAAGACGATGCGTTGGCAGCTGCTTTGCTAGTACCCTGAGACTGGGTGAGAGAGGATGAGGAGGATGAAGAGGGCTTGGTCATCCACTCTACCAAGTCGTTGGCATGTTGCGGCTCAACATGTCCAGCTGCCGAAAAGAAGGACAAGCGTGTCCCATGCTGATGATGACGATGCACCACGTCCACGACCAGCACTGTTGTCTCTAGACAAAGAGCCTGCTTGCCCTCTTTTATAGGCTCGCGCCTGTCTGCCTCTCCTTGCTGGCCTTCCAGACATGGTAATGGCCTGAAGGGAGTTGGGTAAAACATCAATTGGGTAGTGTATATTGTGCTGGAGGCACACAGCACCCACTAACTCCTGCAGATGCCTTTATTATAGAAGACCAGCAATAAAGGGTAGATAAAGGGGTATACTGTACTGGAGGCACACAACACCCTCTAAGCCCTGCAGATGGCTCTATTAGAGAACAGCAATAAAGGGTAGATACAGGTGTATATTGTGCTGGAGGCACACAACACCCACTAACTCCTGCAGATGCCTTTATTATAGAACACCAGCAATAAAGGGTAAATACAGATGTATACTGTGCTGTGCTGGAGGCACACACAACTTCCAATAACTCCTGCAGATGGCAGATGGCTCAAATAGAGAAGAGCTATGTAGGTGGATATAGCGGTGTGTACTGGGTACAGAGCACGCAGACAGCACGCACAAGCTCCTAACACTGACTGCAAGCTCTATTATAAAAGATAGATATATCGCTAGCTATATAGGTGAGGTGAATATAGTGGTGTATACTGCGGTCAGGGCACGCAGACAACAACCACTACAGAAGAGCAAGATCGAAAAATCGGCCGATAACGATAGGTGTATACTGTGTTGAAGGTACACAGAACACCCACTAACTGCTTCAGACGCCAACACACTACACAAGGCCGCTGCGCTGGCGGCCTTATATAGTGTGGGGCGTGTACTACACAGCCTGACCTATGATTGGCCACAGGCATCCTGCCTGTGGCCAATCATGGCTCTCCTCACTGCCGGCGCTGTGATTGGCCAAGCATGCGGGGTCACAGTGCATGCTTGGCCAATCATGAGCCAGCAATGCACTGCGCCATCGCAGTGCATTGTGGGCCGTGAGCACCACACGAATTTGGCGCGAACGGCCCATAACGTTCGGAATTCGCCGAACGGGCGAACAGCCGATGTTCGAGTCGAACGTATGTTCGACTCGAACACGAAGCTCATCCCTATCTGGTTGCATTGATTGGTGAGTATGTTTTTTTTATTTACCCCTGGCCCCTTTTACCAGTCGCCTCAAACATTTATCACTATGTCACATATATATATATATATATATTTTTCTGCTTTTTTAGATACACCTAATCCCCCCCCCCCTTTTGACAGCTTGCGGAGGGTCTTCTCCCCGTACCTGCTGTCACAAATAAAAAACAGCGCTTCCATGCAGGGCTCCGCCCACACAGCAGATTCCTGCGAATGAATGAACTACAAACACTTTCAGCCACCGCAGCAGACTGCTTGTAGTTCTAAATAAACTGCAAGGGCACTGACAAGTTCAATCACAAGCCCTGCACAGCCCATATGATTATACGGACTGAAAGCTGCAGGGCTTGTCTAGCCACTTAAAGACCAGGCCTTTTTTTCAGACTCAGTGTTTACAAGTTAAAAACAAGTTTTTTTGCTAGAAAATTACTTAGAACCCCCAAACATTATACATTTTTTTCTAACACCCTAGAGAATAAAATGGCGGTCATTGTAATACTTTTTGTCACACCGTATTTGCGCAGCAGTCTTACAAGAGCACTTTTTTGGAAAAAAAATCACTTTTTTGAATAAAAAAATAAGACACCAGTAAAGTTAGCCCAAATTTTGTTTTATATTGTGAAAGATAACGTTACGGCGAGTAAATTGATACCCAACATGTCATGCTTCAAAACTGCATCCGCACGTGGAATGGCGTCAAACTTTTACCCTTAAAAATCTCCATAGGCGACGTTTAAAAAATTGTACAGGTTGCATGTTTTGTGTTGCAGAGGAGGTCTATGTCTACAATTATTGCTCTCGCTCTAACGCTTGTGGCGATACCTCACATGTGTGGTTTGACCACCGTTTTCATATGTGGGCGCTACTCACGTACGCGTTCGCTTCTGCGCGCAAGCTCGACAGGGCGTTTAAAAAAAAAAAAGGTTTATTATTTATTTTACTTGATTTTATTTATTTTTTCACTGTTTTTAAAAATAAAAATTTGGGTCACTTTTATTCCTATTACAAGGAATGTAAACATCCCTTGTAATAGAAAAAAGCATGACAGGTCCTTTTAAATATGAGATCTGGGGTCAAAAAGTCCTCAGATCTCATATTTGGACTTAAATGCAAAAAAAATAAAAAAATTTAAGACGTATGGGCGGAAGTCACGTTATGACATCGCTCACGCCCTGCTATGGTATGGAGACGGGTGGGGGGCATCTTCCCCTCACTTGTCTCCATACCCAGCCACGAACAGGTCCCGATAGCCTCCACCACTGCCGACGGCTCTGGAAAGCGGCGGAGGGCGCAGGGGAGCGGCGGGAGGGGGTCTGACGGTGAATGGCGAATCCGCTGCAGAGATCACCATAATTGTACACAGAACCGCCGGCCAAAAAGATGTATACCTCGGTTGTGGCAGCAGCTGCTGCCATTGCCAAGATATCTATATTTAAACTGCCGACGTATATGTACAGGAGCCGATTGGCAAGTGGCTAGAGAAGCCTGACATTGCACTCCTGATCCAGTGATCATGAGTGTAATGCTTCCCAGGCTCCTGAAGGAAAAATAAATAAATGCATTTTTGTGCAAAAATATGTGCATTTATAATTTTTTCTAAAATGGTGAATTTATACTTTAAAGCGATGAGACCCAATCCAGGGAGTCACACATACCACTCCTGAACTAATTAGGTATGTGTAGAGCTTCACCCTAAGAGACGGTTCACACAGGGGTGACTCAGATCCGACTTCAGGTCGCCCCTAGTCGCGCTACATGCAAAAATCAATGTAAGTGAATGAGAGCCGTCTTAATGCACACTACTGAAGTCGCTCCGACTTCAGAAAAGGTTCCTGTACTACTTCTATCCGACTTGTAGGCGACTAGTACCCATTGATTTCAATGGAGGTCGCCTCCAAGTCAGATCTCCGTCTATACGGAGGCGACTCTCACAGAATTATCAGCTCTCAAGGGGGAACTCCACACCAAATTTATTAAAAAAAAATTGTGTGGGTTCCCCCTCCGAGAGCATACCAGGCCCTTAGGTCTGGTATGGATTTTAAGGGGAACCCCTACGCCAAAAAAACGGCGTAGGGTTCCCCCCCAGATCCATACCAGACCCTTATCCGAGCTACTCGGCCGGCCAGGAAAGGGGGTGGGGACGAGCGAGCGCCCCCCCTCCTGAGCCGTACCAGGCCGCGTGCCCTAAACATGGGGGGGTGCCTTGGGGAGGGAGGGGCCGCGCGGCCCCCCCACCCCAAAGCACCTTGTCCCCATGTTGATGAGGACAAGGGCCTCTTCCCGACAACCCTGGCCGTTGGTTGTCGGGGTCTGCGGGTGGGGGGCTTATCGGAATCTGTGAGCCCCCTTTAATAAGGGGGCCTCCGGATCCCGGCCCCCTACCCCTACCCACTCACCTGTGAAAAAAATGTACAAAAAAACCCCACAAAACACAAGGGTTAAAATAGTTTATTGCACAGCTCCGGGGGTCTTCTTCCATCTTCGGGGGTCTTCTCGCTGGACTCCTCCGATATCTTATGCTATTTTGCTAGCTATTTTAGTAGCGGAGGAGCCCGGCTTTATTCTTCGCTGCTGCCCTCTTCTTCCGACTTCGGGGGTCTTGTCCCCCTCTTTGGTTCTTCTTGCCGGCCACCGCGCCTTCTTCTAGCTCTTTTACAAGCGGTGGCCCGGTCTTCTGTCACCACTGACGCTGTCTTCTGTTCTTCTCTTCTTCTGTTCTTCTCTTCTGGAGATGTTGTCTTGTCGCTGTCTCCGGTCACTATGACAGGACACGTGGCATGCGGCGACTTATATAGGGACATCACCGGATGATGTCCCCGCCCATTATGATGTCACAGTCCCAGCATCCGGTCACAGTCACAGTCCCAGTCCCAGTCCCAGCGTCCTGTCATTGTGACCGGAGACAGCGACGAGGCAACACCTCATTTCTTGGCCGGCCGGGTAGCGTGCTCTGATAAGGGTCTGGTATGGATCAGGGGGGGACTCCCACGCCGTTTTTTCGGAGTAGGGGGTTAACCTTAAAATCCATACCAGACCTAAGGGCCTGGTATGCTCCTGAGCGAGGAACCCACGTCTTTTTTTTTTGGCGTGGAGTTCCTCCTTGAGAGCTCATTCTCTGATTGGCCACGGCAAAAGTCACCTGGCCTGGGGCGACTTAAAGTCGTGTTGTAAGTCGCCCCAAGTCGTGTTTAAGTCGTGTCCAAGTTGCCTCCAAAAGTCGTTTTTGAAAGTCGTGTTGCCCCTGTGTGAACTGGCTCTTAGAGGATGCTGCGTGGCCCCCCCTTCCCCAAGGGACCCCCCCATGTTGAGGGCACATGACCTGGTACGGTTTAGGAGGGGGGGGCGCTCGCTCGTCCCCACCCCCTTTCCTGGCCGACCGAGTAGCGTGCTCGGATAAGGGTCTGGTATGGATCTGGGGGGGGGGGCCCACGCCGTTTTTTCGGCGTAGGGGGTTCCCCTTAAAATCCATACCAGACCTAAGGACCTGTTATGCTCCTGGAGGGGGAACCCACGCCAAATTTATTAAAAAAAGTTCCCTTTTGAGAGCTGATAATTCTGTATAGACGGAGATCCGACTTGGAGGCGACCTCCGTTGAAATCAATGGGTACCAGTCGCCTACAAGTCGGATAGAAGTAGTACAGGAACCTTTTCTGAAGTCGGAGCGACTTCAGTAGTGTGCATTAAGACGGCTCTCATTCACTTACATTGATTTTTACATGTAGCGCGACTAGGGGCAACCTGAAGTCGGATCTGAGTCGCCCCTGTGTGAACCGGCTCTAAAGCAAACCCTAAGGCAAACACACATCTGGAAACTTCTAATGTTTTATAAGATAAAATGTATTTTCCTGCCCCACCTTTCACCAAATCACCCCCCAAGATTGAGATGCAAGCCCACTGAGCCACAAAGGAGACCTCATCATTCACCCAGGGTTAAGGAGGTGCTACATTCTACATACAGTATATGAATGAACCAATGTGCCTAGGCTCGGTTGTTGGGATGTTCAATGAAAACCCATTGTACAATCTTATATTAATAAAACCTAGGACTCGAAAAGTCCCAAGTATCTTCATTCTTTGTACTATAAATAATGGTTAGGGAATATGGTGGAATTTGCTAGTGGAATCATTTCACCTTTATTGTCTGGTATAATGTATGGTTACCTGAGGTGTTTACAAAGTTCTCTGCAATAGAGTTCATGTAAACTATGTTGTTGATAGTGTTGTTATTGCATAACGCAACAAGTCTATTTCACTTCACGTGCCAGAAAGCTACAAGAGAAAAGAAATTGTGGTTACTCCTTGTCTGAAGTGTTAGTTCACTTCACAGCATTAAAAATTTCAAGGCCACAAACCACAATAAACAGGTCAAGCTCAGAAAAAAAAAAAAAAAAACTATAAGGTTCCTGTTTGTGAGAGCAGAAAAGCTATTCTCAAGATTCTGTATTATAACAGCAGAAAAATGTCCACAGTGACAGCTTATAATGGATAAAACCTCCTGAGAGTTGACTGTTCTGTCAACAGGGACATTGGAAGAGGTACAAACTTGACTGTATGTAGATGATTAAATGATAGTCATAAATTATTAAATGATAAGTCCACTCACAACACAAAAACAGTTATCAAAAAGCTCAGCCCTAATTTATGTTTTGCTTTGCATAGAGTGTCCTCTGTCCTCCTTCACATCACCCCCCAACTGTAATGTCCTCTTCTCCTTTGTCCCCTTCACATCACCCCCCAACTGTAATGTCCTCTTCTCCTTTGTCCCCTTCACATCACCCCCCAACTGTAATGTCCTCTTCTCCTTTGTCTCCTTCACATCACCCCCCAACTGTAATGTCCTCTTCTCCTTTGTCCCCTTCACATCACCCCCCAACTGTAATGTCCTCTTCTCCTTTGTCCCCTTCACATCACCCCCCAACTGTAATGTCCTCTTCTCCTTTGTCTCCTTCACATCACCCCCCAACTGTAATGTCCTCTTCTTCTTTGTCCCCTTCACATCATATTCCCCTCCACTGTAGTGTCCTGTGCCCCCCCCCCCCCCCAATAGCAGCGTCCAGTGCCCTCTGCCCCCCTTCACCCCACCCCTTACTGTAGTGTCCTCTGCCCCCTCATAGCAGTGTCCTGTGCCCTCAAACCAGTGTCATATGTTCCCTACAAACCCCCCCCCCCCCCCCACACACACACACACATACACACACAGTGTAGGTAGCAGTCTTCTACCTTACACAGATGTACACTGTGTAGCAGAGTGGAGATCAATAAGTGTCACAGTACTGGATGGTGGGTGGGAGTTGCCAGAGTTAGCTTTTCACAGGAGCAAGCTAGTGATTGGTTGCTAGGACTGCCCAGCTTCCTAGCACCCAATAATCCGCTGGATAATGTAAAAAGTTAACTCTGGCAGCTCCACTCCACCATCTAGTATAGCGATATGTCTCGCTCTCCACTCTGCAGTGAGGATGGGTGAGGGGCAGCGGAGGCTGGCAGGGGAAGGACTAACAATGCAGGGTGGTATTCCTAATCTACCTATGAGCTGGCGAAAGTTGACCAGCAAATCAGGATTGACGGCTTGCTGATCCTCGGTCTACTTGACCTAGTGCATGATCTGCCTGAGCCTCAAAACTTTTTTTCTACATTCTTCTGCATTCCTGATAATGAAGTGCTTGATTTGGCTACATGTAATATTTTTATAAAATATCATGGAATTATGGTTATGTGGAAATTTCTGCCTCCTGGGATATGTAATGTAGATATGCAATGCCCATCAGGGTTTACTTCATCTTTAACATGTGTACCTTGCTTGAGTACATTTAGTTTACCAGCAAAGTTACTTTATGTACAAGTATTCATGCTACAGCTTTAGTCTAACTAAACCGCCTTCAATGTTTAAATTTTTTTTTTTTTTTTTGTAAATTATATTTTTATTAACATTTTTAACCAAATAATTATAAATACCTATTTAAATAAATAGAATTTTACAAAAACATAATTGTAAAGCACAACAGTAATAATCTGTATAATATGACAAGTGAATGGACCGGCGCCTTCCTGCTTTCAGTCCACAGAATTTGTACTGCTAAATATCTCACTGATCATTGAGTTATTTGTCCCACAAGGGCAATATTCATATGCCTTATTCATTGACTTTTGAATAGCTTTGGAAGGGACAATGTTGGCAGCTTGAATGTTATGACAAATATTTATTATATGTTGTAAGATGGTGTTAAAAAAAAAATGACTTTAAGGAGATCTTTAGACAGAACACAACAATATAAAAATGTGTTTTGTGGAAAGTTTTTCCAAGTCTCTTTTCTGCTTTAGGCTGGGTTTACATATATACGAATTGGATGTGTTTTTAACCACTTCAGCCCCGGAAAGGATTTACCCACTTCCTGACCAGACCATTTTTTGTGATACAGCACTGCTTCGCTTTAACTGACAATTGCGCGGTCATGCGATTTTGCACCCAAACCAAATTGATGTCCTTTTTTTCCCACAAATAGAACTTTCTTTTGGTGGTATTTGATCACCTCTGTGGTTTTTATTTTTTGCTCTATGAACAAAAAAGGAACACCAATTTTGAAAAAAAAATATATATATTTTTTGGTATAATAAATATCCCCCAAAAAAAAAATGTAAAAAAACAAATTTCTTCCTCAGTTTAGGCCAATATGTATTCTTCTACATATTGTTGATAAAAAAAATCCCAATTAAGGCATATTGATTGGTTTGCACAAAAGTTACAAAATAGGGGATAGATTTATGGCATTTTTTTTTTAACTAGTAATGGAGGTGATCTGCGATTTTTAGCAGGACTGCTAAATTTGCAGTGAACAGATCGGACACTTTTGACATTTTTTTGGGACCAGTGACATTTATACAGCAATCAGTGCTATAAAAATGCACTGATTACTATATAAATGACACTGGCAGGGCAGGGCAGGGGCAGGGGTTAACACCAGGGGTGACCAAAGGGTTAAATATTCCCTAGGGAGGTGCTTTCTAACTGTGGGGGGAGTGGACTGACAGAAAGTAGAGAGAGATTGCTGTTCCTAATCACTAGGAACAGACAATCTCACTCTACTCCCCTGATAGAATGGTGATCTGCTTTGTTTACACTGGAAGATCCCTGTTCTGCCTCTCTGAAGCGCGATCGTGGGTGGCTGGCAGGCACTGAGTCCGCCGGATCTGCTGATTGGCTCCCCCACGCTACTGAATGGTCATAGATCGCAGTGTACGTGCCTGACATACAATGACTGCGATTTGCGCAGGAGAGCCAAGCTGCCGTGTTACAACTGTGGTGGCGGTCAGGAACCGGTTACAGTATCCAATTTGCATGACTTGTTAAAGAACATTGCTTTCTATTGTGCCTGTTCACATACACTATATTACCAAAAGTATTGGGACACTTTTAGTATTTGGTAATTTAGTGTAGCAGGAGAGTGGATTCAGTGCGAATTGAAAAAGAGTCCTAGCAGGTCAGATTCACATATGTGCGACCATGGTTTCCAGCTTGGGGTCCAGTGTGTTCCTGTTCACAAGTTCAGGTGCAATTCAGGTCAGAATTTTTGCCTGAATTCACATCTGAACCGGACCCAAAAATGCACAGGACATTTGGAATGTGTGAATCGACTCCATTGAGTGCCGGTCACACTTACATGTTATGCGAATTGGATGTAGTGAAAGCCACATCTAATTCGCACATATGTGAACCCAGCCTAAGTTTTCTGAGCACTGCTGTCTGACTCAGATAGGAATTCAGGCCCACTGGCTTCTATGGGAACACTTCTAAATCGCACATGTAATTCAGTTGTGAATAGTATAATCCTGACCTAATCGTAACCACTTAAGCCCCGGACCATTTGGCTGGCCAAAGACCAGACCGCATTTTGCGATTCGGCACTGCGTTGCTTTTACTGACAATTGCGGTCATGCGACATGGCTCCCAAACCAAATTGATGTCCTTTTTCTTCCCACAAATAGAGCTTTCATTGCGGTTTTTATTTTTTGCGCTATAAACAAAAAAAGAGCGACAATTTTGAAAAAAATGCATTATTTTTTACTTTTTGCTATAATAAATATCTCCAAAAATATATAAAAAAAACATTATTTTTCCACAGTTTAGGCCGATACGTATTCTTCTACATATTATTGGTAAAAAATAAAAAATAAAAATCGCAATAAGCGTATATTGATTGGTTTGCATAAAAGTTATAGCGTCTACAAAATAGGGGATAGATTTATGGCATTTTTATGAATAATTTTTATTTACTAGAAATGGCGGCAATCAGTGATTTTTATCATGACTGCGACATTATGGCGTACACGTCGGACAATTTTGACACATTTTTGAGACCATTGGCATTAATACAGCGATCAGTGCAGTGCAATTAAAATTGCATTGATTACTGTATAAATGTCACTGGCAGTGAAGGGGTTAACACTAGGGGGCTGGGAGGGGTTAATATGTATCCTAGTTTGTGTTCTAACTGAAGGGGGGAGGGGACTGTGCAGGGAAACTAACTGATCACTGTCCATACTCTGTATGAATAGAAGATCTGTCAGCTCACTGCTTAGAGAGCCGGAAACTGTGTGTGAGAGCCCGGCGGCTATCGAGACCGCCGGGAACTTGCATCGGCTTGGGGAGCGAGCGGGGGTGTGGGGGTGCCTCCGACGGCGCGCAAGCGCAGCCCCCCCCCCCCCGTGGCGGTTTATGCTACCGACGTAGCATAACGGCGATTTGTGCAGCTGAGCCATGCTGCCGCAGAACATCTGCGGCGGCTGGTTGGCTAGCGGTTAATGTAAACCTGACCAGATACTGATCAAAAAATTACCTGAAATGCTGAACAACTACTTTGTCAATTAACTGTGAATACGGAGTTTCAGTTCGCAGCGCACATGTGTGAACCCAGCCTTAGGATGCCCCGTTTGAAAACAAAACAGACATTACAGTCTGGAGCAAAACCACAGGCGTGCTTGGAAGACAATGATGCTTCAAAGTGTTGTAGATCACATCTAACCATTTTCGAGCAACGCAGTTCAATCCAACTACAGACCCTCCCACATCCAAACAAAGGCTGCAAATTTGCGCTCCTTTGTGGAAAGTATCTTTTGGCATCTTTAGTTCTAGAACTCACAATTGCAACAAACAAAAAAAACAGGTAATAAATAAGCAAGCATTAGGACTTTACTGGTAGGGTTGCCACCTGTACAGGATTCACCCGAAACAGTTTGAGTTTTGAATCATGTGTCCGGGTTTCACACCACCTGAAACCCAGACACATTAGTCAGACTGGACTATGGCTTCCCAGCAAGGTTGCTGGCTGCAGTTGTCTAAGCCGAGAGTGTCTGTTACACTCTCTTTCACACTGCCCAAAGCCAGCACTAACAATCCTCCTTGCCAAACACATACAGACGGGAGAGGACAAACTGCTTGATCTGCTCCTCTTCATCCTGCCCCTATATCTCTGTGTCTGTCCACACTCCAATCCAATAAGAAAATAGAAGTGGGGGAGGGACATTTGAAGCCCAGCAGATGCAGATACATCTGGATGGGAGGTGCCGACTGCCAAAGGGTGAATGAGCTCGCTATCCATCCCTGTCTGTCACTGAAGTCTCCCCCTCTACCCCCTTGTCTCTCCTGCCTCTGAGTGAGTACACTAAGGTAAATCAGGGTTCTTGGAGCACCCCTTACATCAGAGTCCCCCTTTGCACCAGAAGCCCCAGTGTTCCCCTTTATTTGACAGTCCTTCCCATACATCAGAGTTCTCAGTGTACCCCCTTAAATCAAGGTTCCCAGAGCATCCCTTATGTCAGAGTACCCAGAGTTCAGGGTTACATCAGTCTGAATAGTCCCACTTAGGGAACGCTGCAAGTTCAGATGTATGGGCAAACTCTGTGGATTCAGATGTAAAGGGGAACTCTGTGGATTCAGATGTAAAGGGGAACGCTACGGATTCAGATGCAAAGGGGAACTCTACGGATTCAGATGTAAAAGGGGACCTCTGATGCAAAGGGGATTCAGATGCAAAGGGGAACTCTACGGATTCAGATGTAAAAGGGGACCTCTGTGGACTCTGATGTAAGAGGGGACTCTTGTGATTACCTTCATGTGATTATAAATGTTATTTAACTACTATACGAGATGCGCCGTGTTCAGGTGACACGAGCGCGTCGGGATCGTGCCTCTGCGCGGGCACGCGCTCACCCTACTTCTGAATGGATGTTCAGGAACATCTATTCAGAAGTAGAAGGCACCCACCCGGCCGTATATATACATTGGCTGGGTGGGAGCCTTCTACATCTGAATGGACGTTTCTGAACATCCTTCAGAAGTAGGTGGATTGCGCGCGCACGTTCCCGCACAGCGGCGCGATCCCGATGCACTTGTGTTACCCGGACGTGGCGCATCTTGGATCGGCAGAAGGGCTCTGTGATTGGCCCTCCTGATCACATGACGGCCTTGTCCAATCACAGCCGTCATGTGATGTAAACAAACAGCTGGTTGCCAGGCAATCAGCTCTCCTCTCCTCACACGGAAGTCATCGCTGAGGAGAGGAGAGCAGATCGCTGCAGTCGGCTGGTGATCAGTGAGTATGAGCTGTTTTTACAGCTTTTTACTCACTGTTCACTAGTCTAGTGTAAAACACAGTGAAAACACAATGTCCCCAAAACATACATGTCCCCAAATAATAAAAACACATGTCCCCAATAATAAAAACACATCTCCCCCGCATATGTCCCACTAAAATCACATGTCCCAATGATTATCTGCACACATATGTACGTGATCACCTGCACACATTTGTACATGATCATTTGCGTACATATGTCCGTGATCATGCAAACCAATTATTATACACGTAACAGATTTTTTTTTACCAAAGAAGAATAGATTTTGGCTTAAATGACAAAATTCGATTTTATTGGATTTCTTTTAAAATAGAAAGAAGAAAATATTGTTTTTTTTCCAAATTTACACAATTTTTTCGCTTATATCGCAAAAAAATAAAAAATAAAAATGGAGTTGTGAATAAATACCACCAAAATAAAGCTGTGCAAAGAAAATGATGAAAATTTCATTTAGGTACAGTGTAGCATGACCGCGCAATTGTCATTGAAAGTGTGAGAGAGCTGAAAGCTGAAAATTGGGCTGGGAAGGAAGGGGGCGAAAGTGCCCTGTATTGTAGTGGTTAATCACAAAATATATGCACTGTATAGTATATACTGTAAAATAGCTGTGTGTCTCTAAAGTGTTCGGGTTTGACTGCAATTCTCCTTTAAGAAGAAAAAGAAACTGGCTTCAAATGCAAAATAAGATCTTTCAAAGGGAACACAGACTTCTTGTTGTTTTATGAAATCTTGACAAAGATTTTTGTTTGGCAATCAATGAACTTGTTACTCTGTTAGATGTCTGTAGAAAAAAAAATGAACTCAATTCCTGAAAACTGTCCAAAGTTAGATTTTATGAAAGGCTATAAACTCTTTTCAAGTCCTTCACTTTTTCTGACCTGACCTAGCTTTCACTGCCTGGCAGACAAAATCCTAAGCTCTGCAATATTTCACTGTGGAGAAACTTCATTGTTCCAATGCAGGACTTTGGTCTTCAACATAATGGTGAGAAAAAATAATCATTTTCAAGTTCTTTAAAATAAGATTTTTGTACCTGCTGTAGTTATATATATAACAGTTGAGTTATACTGCTGTCTTTAGAAAGTTGGTAAACCGCCAAACAAACCTTTAAACCAAACTGTATAAATTTCTATATAACTGTCATGTCTCAGTTTTGTTAACAAGCAGTACGAGAGCCAATAACAGACCTTCAGTGGTCTTCAAGAAGGAGATTATGAGGGACGCAGGAATTTTTTAGCCAGGATGTCCAAAAGCAGTCCAAATAAGGGGTTGGCAAAAGCCATCAATAAATCCGTCAGTATGGAACTCATACTGTAAAAGTATCTGAAAGAACCAATGCCCAAAGAAGGCTAGATGGAAAAGGGCCAATCAATTTGAAAATTGCCACAAGCAAGGGCAGGGTACTGATGATAAACCTGGAGCTCCAACCAGGACAGATAAACACCACTAAGGGGAAGAAAGTGCTACCAGAAGAAGACATGATTCTCAATCAGGGAAAAGAAGACCAATCTGTACCCGCACCACCAGAGAGAGAACGCCATGCTGTACCCGCATCACCAGAGAGGGAGACACAACCAGAGAGGGAGCCTCTCTAAGTGGCAAGCACTGTTCACTACACTAGGGAGATTTACACCTTCAATGATAAACCTGGTGCTCCAACCAGGACAGATAAACACCACTAAGGGGAAGAAAGTGCTACCAGAAGAAGACATGATTCTCAGTCAGGGAAAAGAAGACCAATCTTCTCTGTACCCACACCACCAGAGAGAGAGCGCTATGCTGTACCCGCATCACCAGAGAGGGAGACACAACCAGAGAGGGAGCCTCTCTAAGTGGCAAGCACTGTTCACTACACTAGGGAGATTTACACCTTCAATGATAAACCTGGTGCTCCAACCAGGACAGATAAACACCACTAAGGGGAAGAAAGTGCTACCAGAAGAAGACATGGGTCTCAATCAGGGAAAAGAAGACCAATCAAGTAGTGCTGTATGTTGGCCTAGGCCGACAAGGCTCAGGCCTAGGGCACCACTTTGTGGGGGGGGGGGGCAGCAAAAAAGTTGCCCCTGCAAGAAAAAGCACCCGTGCCCTCCTCCCACACGAAGGGCCACCATCAGGGGAGTACAGCTGAAGAGAGCAGTAGCGTTGGGGCTGCGGGGGAGTGACACCAGGAGGCAGTTTTAGTGGGTGCCATTGAGCCGCCCCCCCTCCTCCCCTTGGTAAATTGGTGATAGTGCTGCTGCTCCATTTGTCAGAGAATTCGTAGTGCTGCTGTGACAGGGAGAGGCGAGCTGCGGGCTGCCTGTGTATCTCCCCCGTTCGCCCCCTCCCCTTTCTCCTGTAAGTCAAAGGGAGAAGAAAGAGTTGGGTTTGCAGCGACGCCACCCACTGTACACTGTTTCCGTCCCTCCCTATTGGCCACAGCCGAGGGCCAATCAGAAGACACTGGGGGGGCATCATGGGAAATGTAGTCCCTCAAGATTGGCGGCCCCAGTATGTCCACAGACAGCATGCTACAGTCCCCCAGCATGCATGCAGTCTGCTGGGGGGAGAACCTGGAATCTGGCAAAAAGCAGAAGAATTGAGTGCTAAAGGAGAAGATAAAAACCGAGTACTCTGCTAGAGGAAGCCAGAGAAAAATCCACGCTGTACCCACACCACCAGAGAGCCACGCTGTACCCGCACCACCAGAGAGCCATGCTGTACCTGCACCACTAGAGAGAGACACACACTGTACCCCCACCACCAGAGAGCCAAGCTGTACCCGCACCACCAGAGAGCCATGCTGTACTCGCACCCCCAGAGAGAGAGACACAGTGTACCGACACCACCCGAGAACCACGTTGTACCCGCACCACCAGAGAGAGAGCCACACTGTACCCCTGCCACCAGAGAGCCACACTGTACTTGCACCACTAGAGAGAGAGCCATGCTGTACCCACACCCCCAGAGAGAAAGTCACACTGTACCCGCACCCCCAGAGAGAAAGGCACGCTGTACCCGCACCAACAGAGAGCCATGCTGTACTCACACCACTAGAGAGGGAGCCATGCTGTACCCGCACCACCAGAGAGGGAGCCATGCTGTACCCACATCACCAGAGAGGGAGCCATGCTGTACCCGCACCACTAGAGCGTGAGCCACACTGTAACCACACCACGAGAGAGAGCCACGCTGTA
The DNA here is from genome assembly GCF_037356315.1 of Lithobates pipiens. NCBI lineage: Eukaryota > Metazoa > Chordata > Amphibia > Anura > Ranidae > Lithobates > Lithobates pipiens. Next base: position 406,656,898 of record NW_027507718.1, read on the forward strand.
ACCGCACCACCAGAGAGAGAGCCACGTTGTATCCGCACCACGAGAGAGAGAGCCATGCTGTAACTGCACCACCAGAGAGGGAGCGTAACCGCACCACGAGAGGGAGCCACGCTGTAACTGCACCACCGGAGAGAGAGCCATGCTGTATCCGCACCACCAGAGAGGGAGCCACGCTGTACCCACACCCCCAGAGAGAGGGCCACGCTGTACCCACACCACAAGAGAGAGAGCCACACTGTACCAGCACAACCAGAGAGAGAGAGCGCCATGGTGGCTACCGCTGTACCCGCACCACCAGAGAGAGAGAGCGCCATGCTGTACCCGCATCACCAGAGAGGGATACACTACCAGAGAGGGAGCCTCTCTAAGTGGCAAGCACCGTTCACTTCACTAGGGAGATTTACACCTTCAATAATATGTCTTCAGGAAACCAATTTAAATCCTGAGACGTTACATTACTTAAAACTAAATCAGTTTAAAACTCAGTATCATTCTACATATGCATCATACTCTAGAAGAGTGTCTATACTTACATCTAATGGATTGGATTTTACATGTAAACAAATTAAAAAGGTTGATTTATATTTTTATATTGTACATTATCAGACCGTTCATATGTGATTGGAAATATATATCCCTCCAAGTTATTCAACAAAGTATTTAAAGAATATATTCAGTTTATATTTGATAAATGGGAAAGTACATATCTATTGATTGGTGATTTTAATAATATATGGACTCTGCAATAGATAAATACAACATATACAATGAGGCCTACGGCCTTTGCGAGATATATAACGGAACTGGGATTAATAGATCTCTGGAGACAGCATAATCCAGCAAATATGCAATTTTCTTGCCTTTTAAGTAGTTATAAAACCTTTTCTAGAATAGATTTAGCGTTGGGACCTTATTCTATGCTACCATATCTTTATATTAAGTATGAGGATAGGGGTATTTCGGACCATTCCCCTATAGCAGTGATGGCGAACCTAGGCACCCCAGATGTTTTGGAACTACATTTTCCATGATGCTCATGCACTCTGTTGTGTAGTTGAGCATCATGGGAAATGTAGTTCCAAAACATCTGGGGTGCCAAGGATCGCCATCACTGCCCTATAGTATTAAACTTTTCTTTTAGGACCAAACTAGGATGTACTTTATGGAAGGTGAATCCATATTAGTTGTCACTTTTTCCTTCGTCTGAAGGAATTATGACTGAACTAATTACTTATCAGAATATAAATCTAATTTCAGGTTCACTTTTAATATATTGAGATGCAATGAAAGCGTATCTTCAAGGTCTCTCCTTATTGCACAAATCTCAAAAATTAAGAAACAATCTACACAATGGGAAAAAAACTCTAGCTGATAATATGATGAGGGCTGAACTCCTATTTATAACTAATCCAAATGAAGATACAAAAAAAGAATGGCTTCATAGCCAACTACATTATACAGCAGTGGCTAAGAAGAAGGTAGAAAAGAAAATATTTCTTCCTCATATTTTGAGGACGGAGAGGGGACAGAACATCTATTAGCAAATATTGTAAAAGCTCAGCACCCGACATCATATATAACTGAAATGCAATCATCTTTAAATAAGAGGGTTAATACTACTCCAGAAATATTGGAAGTATTCAGGGAATATAATCAGGCATTATATAAGAGCAGGGTATCCTACTCTGAGGAGTCCTCAGGGAGGGAAAGGGAAAGAAAACTAGAAGCTATTTGGAGGAAGGTACCATACACTGTCGAACGATATTGGAGAACCCTAAGTTGTAGTGCAGAATGTACTTATGCTTCTACTATGTCTCCTATATTATATGTTAAGATACTTTAGTCTGAAAGGTGCAAGGTTGTTTGTTTTGTGTGCTTCCTTACCTTATGATACCCTATGGATTAATTTGACATATATGTATCACAACAAAAATATCTTATGGATTGACTTGATATATTATTTGTTTATATGTATTATAACAAAAAAAATTAAAAAATTATTTGATTGAGGAGGGAGACATGCTGTACCCGTACCACCAGAGACGGAGCCACGCTGTACCCACACCACCAAAGGGGAGGAAAAAGGAGCCACTGCCAGGGTACAGACATGGTACACTACTGACTGTCGGCCTGGGCAACCCAAAGTGAGCAAACATCCAGACAAAAGGATCGCTGTTGTGGTTTCGCTGGGTCTGGGAAGAGGGCCTGTTGGCCATTATCCATTACTGCTCCCAGGGACTGAGCCATTAGGATGTGCATAACCTGCTATCCTCTAGGCCTTATTGACCACCACAATCAATTCCAACACTGGGCCTCTTGTCCTCTTGCCCTAGTGTGGGCACCGGGACATCTGCGGCCCGGGGTCCCACAATTGCCGATGAACATGTTTTCTGGGCGGGCCAAGTCCCAAAGTAAAAAAAGAAAAAAAAAACATTTATTTTGACAACTGCATGGAAAGTCAATGCATACCTAACTCTTGACTATCAGGGAAACAAGACTTGGACAGATGGGCCATGTCCAGGAAAAAGACCAACCAGGTATACCATAGGTCAGGCATGTCCAAAGTCCGGCCCGCGGGCCAATCGCGGCCCGCGTTCCGGTTTCGGACGGCCCGTCTGGTCATGTTCACATATATATCTTTTGTGGCCCCCAACGAATCCCCAATCGCCGGGGGCCACAAAAGATAGATGTGCTGGCTGCCATGGAGGGGGCGGGACGAGTGCCTTGGATACAGGACAGCGTCCTGTGTAAAAGGAAGTCCCGTCCTGCGCTGCCATTGGACAACCGTTTTGTCCATCACAGGAGGCGGGACTTTCAATTAAAGAGGCCGTCGATAGAAACAGGAGTTTCTCCTGTATGTCTATCGGCGCTCATCTCGCCCCCCTCCCTGTCTCCTCCAAGGCTGCAGAGGACGTGAATCAGGCTGCACTGATGGTAATGGTGAGTCTGCATTCATGGAAATGTGTGGGCTGTATTCATGGCAATATGGGGGCTGCATTCATGGCAATGTGGGGGCTGCATTCATGGCAATGTGTGGGCTGCATTCATGGCAATATGGGGGCTGCATTCATGGCAATGTGGGGGCTGCATTCATGGCAATGTGGGGGCTGCATTCATGGCAATGTGGGGGCTGCATTCCTGGCAATGTGTGGGCTGCATTCATGGCAATGTGGGGGCTGCATTCCTGGCAATGTGGGGGCTGCATTCCTGGCAATGTGGGGGCTGCATTCATTGGGGGCTGCATTCATGGCAATGCGCTGGGGGCTGCATTCATGGCAATACGCTGGGGGCTGCATTCATGGCAATACGCTGGAGGCTGCATTCATGGCAATACGCTGGAGGCTGCATTCATGGCAATACGCTGGAGGCTGCATTCATGGCAATACGCTGGAGGCTGCATTCATGGCAATACCGTGGAGGCTGCATTCATGGCAATACGCTGGGGGCTGCATTCATGGCAATACGCTGGGGGCTGCATTCATGGCAATACGCTGGGGGCTGCATTCATGGCAATACGCTGGGGGCTGCATTCATGGCAATACGCTGGGGGCTGCATTCATGGCAATACGCTGGGGGCTGCATTCATGGCAATACGCTGGGGGCTGCATTCATGGCAATACGCTGGGGGCTGCATTCATGGCAATACGCTGGGGGCTGCATTCATGGCAATACGGGGGAGGCTGCATTCATGGCAATACGGTGGAGGCTGCACTCATGGCAATATGCTGGGGGCTGCATTCATGGCAATACGCTGGGGGCTGCATTCATGGCAATATGGTAGAGGCTGAATTCATGGCAATACGCTGGGGGCTGCAGATGGGCACTGACCCTTATTTTGCTTCACATGTCTTTATTTAAAATGTAAGATTTTTATTTTTATTTTTTTCCTGAGACTTCCTTTTTAAAGTTAAGGTGTGTGGTATAAGCCGATTAAATACAGTATATCCAAATAACACACCCGAGCTCATCTGTTCACCACACACAGCACAAAGGCAAGATAATTCTTGTTGGGCCGTGTATTAGTGCTCGGATGAACACACTTAGACCGAATTTTAATGGTTTAAAGAATGTCAGACAAAATGGTCGGCCCTCGAGCATGTTCACTTCATCAAATCTGGCCCTTTTTGAAAAAAGTTTGGACACCCCTGCCATAGGTTAAGTTGATTACTTCCAAACTTGTTTTTTTCAGGTACAGGAAGGTCCAAGAAAAGACGGGATAATACATTAATTTAATCTTTCAAGAGGATATCAATAGAAGACAGAGCCCTCTACAATAAAATCCAAATATAGAGAAGAGAAAGAACCCTTTGTTGAACATAAAAACTGTAGGGTGATAACCCTGAATTTTTCTTAAAGAGAGAGTAGGGTGATCAACAACACCTATATAAAAAGGAAGGCATGAGACTATATTGTAACTCAAACTGGCATACAATAATCAATAGGATGAGAAGGAGTGATTCCAACCAACACCTATAGATGTTTTAGAGGTGAGGTAACTATGCTCCAAGCCTGCCTAACCTGTTATAACTAATATGATGTGCTGGGCTTCTGGTGTGTCCCTGTGCCTTAGGAAGGAATGGGCTGCTTTCAAGTCTCCAGGCTTACCTGTCCTTAATGTATTCATTGCTATGTATGATCCAACATGGAGGCTCTCATAGACTAGTGTAAGAACCACACTATACATGTGGGAGCAACCAACAGGGGGATCTCGTGAACACTTGGGAACTGTCTTTTCTGGAGAACCAGACTCAAGAGTAGGCAAACGGATACATCCCTTAGGGGATTCCTCCCAGGAAGGGACCAGTCCAGCAAATAGCTTCCAGAACAGCATGTAGAAACCAACTTGGTGCCTTGGCCAAATTCCAGATTCTCTATTTAAGGGAGAACTGAAAAGGCCTGTGGGACTTCAGGAGAAAGGGGGATCATGCTAGATGGGAATTGCCCAAACAATCCTACAAATCTTTAAGGTGTGTGAGAGAAAGAACTGACACATACCAGGAAAGAGTCAAAGGTCCATAGGGGGTGAGCTTATTAGCAAGAATTTGAATTGAGCAGCTTCCTTCGAGGATGGCCCACAATTTCCTTCAATTAAAGTGGAGGTCTACCCTAAAAGTAAAAATGACATTAACATTCTACAAAAAATATATAAAAAAAATTTGAAAAAAAAAAAAATCTTTTTTACTTACCAGAAATGCCTATTGCCTAAAACGGCCGGACCTCCGCTTTAATTACTTCAATACTGGGCACTTTTACCCCCTTCCTGCCCAGGCCAATTTTCAGCTTTTAGTGCTGTCACACTTTGAATGACAATTGCGTGGTCATGCAACACCGTACTCATAAGGAATTCTTATCATTTTTTTTCACACAAATATAGCTTTGTATTTAATCACCACTGGGTTTTTTATTTTTTTGCTAAATAAATAGAAAACAACGGATCATTTAAAAAAAAAGAAAATGAAGAAATAAAAAAAAACATTTTTCAAAATATTTTCTTTACATACTATCACCAGGGCAGTAAAGCATTATCATATAACTGGTGTGGTGGTGGTCAGGGACACTAAATAGTGACAGTATGAAATATTTTTTTTTTAATTTTTTCAGTTTTTTATTACATTTTTTTTTTTTCTTTTTTTTCCGATTTTGTTTTCTAACGCACTGTGACCAGAGCAATTCATTGTTACCATAGTAACACTGTACTACTCTGGGGAAGTGATAAGGATTTATTTTTCTTTTTACACATTATGATTGCATATACTAATGAATTTCATAGGTATAAGCAACCATTTTTACTGAATGAAACTAGTTCATTCAGTGTCCTTTGTTGATCACATTGTACAGATGTGCTGTGATTGGCCTGTCTGCACCATGTGTTCACTGTGACCACTGTGAATTGTCATGTGAACTGCTGTGATCACATGACACTGGCAGTGGGCAGGTGCAGTGATCAGTCATCAGTGACAGATCGCACCACTGAACCCCCCCCCCAAGAGGCGTGTTCTGGGAGGATGAAATATGACATTTTCCCAGAACAACAGTGCAGTCATTTTACTATAGGCCTAGCGAGAAGGTGTTAAACTGTGACAAGACTGAAGTCATGCTTATTGGCACCCCCATCAATTATGTAAGGCCAGCCCTGATAGCTTGTCTATAGACGGCACTGTATTTGAGCATCAGCCTAAATTGAAAAATCTAGGGGTGAAATTTGATGCTAGTTTAACCTTTGATCCATTCGTACAACATCTTTTTTCCACTTGAGAATCATTGCTTGGCTGTGTCCTATGCTAGCATGCACTGTAGCTGAAAAGTTGATCCATACATTTGTGTTCTCCCAACTTGACTCCTGCAATGCTCTAATCACTGGTGTACCTAAATCCCCTAATAATTGACTACAATATGTACAAAATTCTGCAGCCAGAATCCTCACTATGTCTGGTACAAGTGACCATATTACCCCTATCCTAGAGTCCTTGCACTGGCTACCCATCAGGTTTTGCATAGACTTTATGGTCCTCTTGCTCACCTATAAGGTTCTTCATGACTTGGCACTGTTATCTGTCCGAAATGTTATCAACTTACCCCAACCCCGTCCACCTCATAAGCTCCGTTCCTCAAATTCTTGTATTCCGTGTGCCCCCCCTGCTCACCTACACTTGATGGGAGACAGAGCCTTATCTATGCCCCAAAACTCTGGAATTCATTTCCAAAGAACAAAGAGTCATCTTCTCTAGACTCTTTCAAATCAAATCTAAAAACTTTTTTCTTTAGACAAGCTTTCATGTAATTGTCCCTTTTTTCCTTTGTGTTATCCTGTGTCTAATGTTTTCTTTGTAAAGCACTTTGAGAAGCTACCTTTAAAGGCACCATATAAAATAACGTTTATTACATTATTATTATTATTATTATTACTAGCACTAGATAGTTAATTCAAATTGCGCAAAGATTGCAGATGATAATGACTTCTGGAGAACACTAAAGAATCTGGTCCCTACTATAAAAGGGAGCAGTAGAGACTGATCCTTGTCGACCTTGTAGGTCAAGAGGTCCCTTAGGAGAGATGGTGCTGAGAAGGCATCTGTGAAAGGGAGATTCCTCTGCAGTGAGGAGTTTGAAATCCAATGGGATGGCATTCCCAAGGACAGGCTCCTATTAGAGTAGGAATCAGAAATGCCAGGGTGCGAGAAACTCACCAGAAGGCTGAGAAAAGGCAGCTGAATGAGGTGCCTGATTGACAAATCTAGAATAATAAAAAATCTACAGGCGGAAACCTGAGAATACAAGCTGGCAAGGAGCTAATTTACCAAGGAAACCAGTAGGCCCCCCACTTTTGTTAGTGCCCACTTGCAAAAGAGGGAGTGCACATTCATGCAGAAGGTTGAAAAGGAAGGAGGGCTTGGCTTCAGGATCTGCAGCTTGAGTGGGATGTAGCCTCTGATACATTGATACATGGTTATACTGATTTGATCACCTACAAGTTAGTATTGCAGTTGTAGATGAAGGTTGGGTTTACTCTGCCCCATTCATAGGTCTTATGAGGCATCTTGTGAGTATGTTTTCTACGATTGAATAAAAGATTTTATTTACGTATTTACGCTATGGGAGTTTCTATTTTACATTTATGAATGGCTCAACCGTGTGGAAAGATGAGTTGGTGTCCCGGTGTGATGACCCTTTGAGATCCCTGATAATATATGCCTATTTGATTTGGGATTTGGTAAGCGCGCATTCTTACTATTTATCAGCACGGTGTTGGTGAAGGAAGCTTGTTACTGTACCTGTACTGGATTTCCTTTGGAGATATATTTTTGCTCATTGGACTCACGTTTATGACTACACTTCTATGAGAAACATTTTCTTTGAGCACTTTGTGTATTATTTATGGTGCCTGTGACTGTTTTGTATATTTATTGCACTTTATGGATTGCATGAATTTATAACTATTTCAACATATTTCTTATTCATTTATTTATTAATTTATACTGTATATATTTTTTCACTAGATTGTAACTGTTCATAGTGCATACACAGTATTTTGTCTACACGTTATGGTTATTATTATTTTTTCACTTTTTATTTTTTCTTATAACCTTTAGGGGTTAATTTTTCTCACTAGAATTTGTTATATGGGAGAGCGCAGTTATAATTTTCTGATTTATATTATTTATTTTAATGCATAGAATGCATTAGGATAATAAAAACTTTTTCTGCCTTTAAAACCACTTTATGCCTAGTACACATGGGCCGAATATATCAACTGGTTCAATAAAAACCAGCGCACATTCGGCTCGTGTGTATGGAAGCTGGTCCAACAGAAGCCAGCTGCTCAGCCAGCTTCTGTCGAAATGAGCATGCTAGAAAACCAGCAGCCAGGTGTCTCCCTGTCAGAATACAATAGAACAACATGGAAGACTGCTGTACTAACATCTGATTATTACTACATAGGCTCCGACCAGAGCTGTCAGTTTTTTTTCCGTTCAACCCAGCGGTGGTGTGTACTAGGCTTTAGTAGTATGGCTTTTACGGTGAATGACTAGAGTGTCAATAGTGGCTAGAGACCACTTATCAGTAAATTCTCTTTCAAAGGGAAAAGGGTCTTTCACATTGTCAACAGAAGCCCACAACTTCACAAGTTGTTTCCAGTCATCCTAGAGGATTGTTTAAATTCACATTGAATTGTAAAAATCTTTGCAGGTGCGAGAGCTCCAAAAGACTCTGCACTTGGAATAGCTAGCTGATACTCTAACTGCATGGTAGAACGCACTGCATCAATCAGTTTAAAGACAACTACTTGTAAATCTGAGACTTATGGGATTTTCTGAAATACAGTCTCTTCAAAATTTAACTGTAAAGACTCTGAATCTGAATCACAGATGAATTCTTAAAATTTGAATCACAGATGATAATAAGGGCCTACGTAAAGGCATACGTAGATTGAACTTCAGTTGGTTCAGCGGGGACTGGCTGAATTTTGATCCATGTAAGGGGAGGATGGTTGTACACAAGCCAATCTACCAATCGACTGCTGTACAACTGTCCTGTTGTTTTGTTGGTACTCGATCAGCGCTGCAAGTTTTAACTGGCAGCAGTGATTAGTATATTATGTAGGCGGGGAAGTCTCCCCTTACAATAGCTCAGGGGGAATGATTCCTCCATCCCCATGCGCTCCACCATCCACATTCGCTGGTTGAATGAAAAAAAATGACTCCTTTGGCACACTAAGCAATGGAGGCCAGTTAAGGTCAAAGTTAGACTTTGTCACAGATGGCACCAGAGTGCGCTTAGAGCCTCTTCGATCAGATTGCTCCATTAAATGCACACAAACCAACAAATAAAACTAAAGTAGATATAAGGCGTCTTGTAGGCACAGGAGATGTCTCAGCCCCATGTGTCAAAGCTATAAAAAGACTCTGATGAGGAGAAAAATTAGAAGAAAACTGATTTAACCGGAAACTGCGTAGAGGGTTCTTTACGGGAAGAGCGGTAAGAGTGTGTAATTCTCTTCCACAAGCAGTGGTTTCAGCAGGGAGCATAGATAATTTCATAAAACTATTAGATAGGCACCTAAACGTCCACACCATACAGGGATATACAATGTAATATTGACATAAAAGCGCACACACAGGTTGGACTTGATGGACTAGTGTCTTTTTTCAAACTTACAAATTATGTAACCCTTTACTATTAGGGATCGCATGATCTAGGTTACAAGTGTCTGTTTCTTCTGAAAATACTGAGAAATCTTGTCTAGAAGCAATAGTGAAATAGGAGCTGCGGTCACCCATTGTGGTCATTGTGTCTTTAAAAAGACATTTTGCGCTGCATAGCAGAAAACTAACCAAAATGAGGAAAGGAGTAAAAGTTTAAATTCAATAATAAAAAAAATTAAATTAAATGGTGGGAAGATAAATATGGAGCACACACGCAATACTCCACCGGGCACCAGCACTCACTTCCTTTAATTGCTAAGGGTTAAAAAGGTGGTGGTGGGAATTTCAAAATGGTGCCCAGGGATATCAATTGTTCTCAGGCTCCTAGTCCTTTAGTCTGGTGTTCTGTTGAGAAATGCCCCCATCGGATAGTGCCTGGCCTGAAGTGCGCATGTGCAACCCATGCGCACTAGGTATCAGCACAACAGCTGATTTTAACAACAGCTGTTGTTACGGCCAGATGGTGCAGGCACACAATAGCCGACAGAAATTTATTTTCTCTGTCAGATTGTGCCCTGCGCTCCGCCGCGTTCCCGTGGCTAGTTCATGTCTATGATGGGCACTTTTCTAGACTTTGTGGGCGCAATTAGATGGCCAGTGCAGCAAAATTATAAAACTTTGTGATAGGCAGATTTTAACATTTCTTGTGTGTGCAATTAGATGGCCAATGCTGCAAACAAATAAAACTTTATACTCAAAAAATAAAAATTGATACTGAAAAATTAAAACTTTGTGATGCCCTGGGCACTTTGGGGCAGAATTAGGGATGTATGTATACAGCGCACATGTATTAGTGATGGATGTATACAGCACACATGTATTAGGGATCTATGTATATAGCGCACATGTATTAGTGATGGATGTATACAGCGCACATGTATTAGGGAAGGAGACCTTTCTTCCCCGGAGGACTTAGTAGCTGACTTTATCAAGCATTGTGAAGACAACAGAGCAATATAGACATAAGGGTGGGCTGTCATTGATTGGGTGACATGACACATCACTAGGAAAGATCGTGTTGGCTAAGTCTGTAAACATCTGATCAGCCTGGGCTCTACTTGGATAAAAGGAAGTGATGGCAGGGTCAGACGACAAGAATGTTAATTATAAGTGATGATTTCTGTGCCTGGGTGTTTGTGTCTAACAATCTACATAATGTGTAAAGTGAGTGCAGCAACATAAGTGTTTATTGTCCGTCAGAACATCTCCACATACATGAGACGAGATGTCAGAGAAGAAATGAAATGAAGAGGAGTAAACCTCAGGCTGCCCCATGCTATATACTGGCGATCTCATATCTGGATAGAGGAGGAGAATTTCACAACTTACGGAGACACAACTGAGGGAGGCGTAGCTACAGGAGTGGCGCCTGTAAGTAAAGTCCTTGATAGTCATGTAAGGGGAGCAAACAGAGGGGTCAGTTCTGATAAGAGTTGTCACAGGAGGTCCCTCGCACAATACACATGGCAGGCAGGGCGGTGAGGTTGGCACACATAGGGTGATCAGGTAGGGCGGTGAGGTAGGCACACATAGGGTGATCAGGCCGGGCGGTGAGGTTGGCACACACAGGGTGATCAGGCAGGGCGGTGAGGTAGGCACACATAGGGTGATCAGGCAGGGTGGTGAGGTTGGCACACTCAGGGTGATCAGGTTCCTGTTCTTAGGGGAGGTGGGGTCCTGGTCCCCAGGGAAGATGGGGTCCCTACGTGAGATGGAGTCCCCTTTGCCAGGGGAGATAGGGTTCCTGGCCTTAGGCAAGATGGGTTCCCCATCCCTAGGGGATATAGCGTTCCTGTCCCTAGAGGAGAAGGGGGACTCTGTCCCCAGGGGAGAAGGGTGTCTCTGTCCACTGGGGAGAGAAGGGTGTGCTCTCTTCCTACAACCACCCAAGGACCAGCTCTTCAAATTTTGGCCAACCCTGGGGCCATCTCCTTCTACTTCAAACAGCCAGGGACCCACTCCTTCTCTGCCAACCAAGCAGGTGCCTTCTCCTTTCCCCCAGCTGCCCTCTTCTTCACTAAATGGCCACCCAGGGGCTCTCTCCTCCTCCAAACACCCAGGTGTCCTCACCTTCTCCCCCAGCCACCCAGGGGCCCTCTCCTCCTCCAAACACCCTGGTGACCCCTCCTTCTTCCACGTCCACACAGGAGCCCTCTCCTTCTCCCACGTGTACTCAGGAGCCCTCTCCTTCTCCCACATCCACCCAGGGGCCTTCTCCTTCTCCCTAAGCCTCTAGTAACACCAAAGTGGGTCACACATGTGCTCTGCCCTCTGGGGACCGGTACCCACCGTCCTGGGATGCCATGATGATGTCTCCAGTGTGAGGGCTACAGGTAAACTTGCACTTAGCTTCTTTGGCCCCTGATTGGAGGAAAAGCAGCAGAAGCGATTCAGCCTGCACTTGACAGAGATCACAGACCAGTGGCGGCCTGTGCGTTGTGGGTGCACGAGCGTCGCCCCCTGACACCTCCACCGCCCTCCCTATTCATGTGCCTGGCCCCTTTCAGGACACCGGACACATGAAATACTATTGCGGGGATAGGCGGGGTGTGTATTTTGAAGCATGCAATTAGAGCCAGATGCTCTAATAGGCTTCATAATAGGGTGGGCTCGGGGCGCAGAGCACTACATTCCGATCCCACCCTGTTGTGTGGCATAGCAAATTCATTTTCGCTATTTCTACACTAACGTTCCTCCCTGCCAATCAGGAGGCAGGTCAGTGAGACCTGTCTCCCGATTGGTCAAAGCATTAGGTGATCCTATTGAATACCTAACGCTTTGGTGGAAGAGGAGACATGGTGGAGGAAGTCTGAGGAGCTGGGTAGACACAGGAATCGCAGCCGTCGCTACACGTGGCGTGGTAAGTGCCACTGGACCTGCCGTACGCAGGGGTTAGTAAAGTGACAGCCGAGCCGGGGGACGCTCCTGGCTGCATTTGACGGGCACAAGTGACTGCATATGATGGGCACAGTGGTTGCATATGATGGGCACAAGTGGCTGAATAGGATGGGCACAAATGGCACCCACAAGAAAAGTAGAAATCCGCCCATCACAAAGTTTTTATATTTTGCAGCACTGGCTATCTAATTCCGCCCCAAACTACCCATAAATCCGCACACAAGAAATGTAAAAATCTGCCAATCAAAAGTTATATTTTTTTGCAGCACTGGCCGTGTATTTGACGCCCATCAGTTAGCTAAACACGCCCCACAAGCATAAATCCGCCAATCACAAAGTTTCTTTTTTTTGCAGCACCTAATAATGGCCAAAAGTGTCCATTAATTTCGGCCACAAGAAATGTAAAAATGTGCCCATCACAGAGTTATATTTTTTTGCTGCACTGGTCATCTAATTCCGCCCACAAGAAATCTAAAAATCTGCCCATCACAAAGTTTTATTTTTTTGCTGCAGTGGCCAGCTAATTCCGCACACAAGGTGTAGAAAACCACCCAACATGCACATGAGCTCGCCACTGGAGCACGGGGCAGAATCTGAGCGAAAAGAAAAAATCTATTGACTCTTCTGCGCCTGCGCCCTCTCACTGTAAGAACAGCTGATGTTAAATTCAGCTGTTCTGCTGTTACGTATGGCGCATGCGTTGCGCATACGCAGTTCAGGCCGGCACGTCTCGACAGAAAACCAGTCCGCTGTATACATACATCCCTAATACATATGCGCTGTATACATGCATCCCTAATACATGTGCGCTGTATACATGCATCACTAATACATGTGCGCTGTATACATACATCCCTAATTCCGCCAACTCCGCCCATCATAGACATGAACTAGCCACGGGAGCATGGGGCACAATCTGACAGAGAAAATACATTTATTTTGGCTACTGTGCGCCTGCACCGTCTCCCCGTAACAGCTGTTGTTAAAATCAGCAGTTGTGCTGATACCTAGTGCGCATGCATTGCAAATGCGCACTTCAGGCCGGCCTTATCCGATGGGGGGGTATTTATTGACAGAACACCGGCTGGCCCTACTCACTATGTGAGTCCTGAAGATCACAGTCAAGGCTAGCACCACAATCTCCAGTCAAGTGGTGGCTTGGGTACAAGATTAAGCCAATCCAGACTGCTGCTGTATAAAGAAGCATAATTAAAGTCTTGATTGAAGACACCAAGGAAAAAAAAAGTACAGAGTAAGTCAAACAAAACATAGCTATAGAATTTGTCTCAGCAGAGCTGAGGAAAAGACATCCAAACTCCTAGGACAGTATAAAAAAACTGAGGCATGACGATTGAAGGCAGCAGAACAATTACTGTACTTATCTTCAAATTTATCTTTTGCAGCAGTCTTTTTTGGTTCCCAAAGCTGGTCTTCCCCTTCCCAAATTGGGCATTGCTATGTAGTGTATTACTGGAAACTGATATCAAAATAGACTAAAGGTACCCACACTATTTTCATTTTGAACAAACACTAAACAATCATTCACACTTATGTTTTTCGGCTTGTTTCCCTACATCTGACTATGCTCAGCATGCAGAATCCCAATCTATCTGTCCCTCTTCACACTTGTAAGCTCAGTTGCTCTTTGCTCAAATAAAGGACATGAACTTTTTAGTTTTTGTAATCGGCATTATTATGCCTGAAAAACACTCGTTCCCTAGAACTGCTCTTTTTCTTTGCCCAGCCTAGGAAACCAACATCTGAAGCTTGATACGCGATCAAAAACAACTTGCATAAGCCTTGTAAAGCCCTTATGCACCCTGCTTAAGTTAAGTGTTTCAAATGAATGCATAACTTCATCCATTGTTGATTTTTTTGTAACACTGCTGAGAGCCAAGCAGCAATGTTTTGTAATATATACGGCAGTACTAATATTCCAAGCCAGGCCAGATGAAGTGGAAACTCTGACTGAATAGCGTAGAGTTCATCTCTTTTTCAGAACAAATAATGTCCTTCATTAGGGCTTCTACACATAAAGTCTGTGGCGTTCCCCAATGGAGGTTACAGATAACCTTATTTTTGTATATAGATTGTAATTATTTTATGTACATGGGGTCAGCTATATATATATATTTTTTTACAACTCAAAGTCTTTGACAGGTTCAGTATTTTGCATTTTACTCCCCTTTCCTCTAATCCTAATTCAGAACTATAAAAAATATAAAAATAATGCTCCTTCAGAGTAATTGGGGGCTGTACGTGAAGCTGATAGATTCTAACAGCTGCCATTAGAATCTGTGTTTATTGCTTCACAAGGGAATGCACGTCCACTAAGCTGACAAAAATATAGACCTCTAGTAAGTCATTCTTATGGCATTAAATTATATGAGTATCAGATACTAACATTGATTTTACATGGAGTTCACAATTTTATGGACAGATGGGGCACTTCTATCTCAAAAAAATGACATCAGGCAAAGCTCAATGTCTTCACAAAGGTGTTGTGTCAAATGCAATATAGTCATGTGCTACTTCTTTATTCAGCTTGCATGTGAATATATGAACATACAGCTCTTTACAAACCATTCCTAATGCAACACTAAGGTGCTCAGCTATATATACCTCCCGTGATTCCTCCTGATGTATAAATGTATAACAAAAATCTGCACCGGTCAGATTATTTTCTTATAACAGACAGCTGTCTCATGTCGTTGGATAATAATAATATTATCCAAATAATAAGTCAAAATGTATGCATGGCCAAACATGGACAACTAGAGCCAGTGTTTAGCTAAAAACGGTCAGTCTGATAAGAACTGGCCAATTTTTGTCCAGTTTATACAGCTGTCTGTTCTATGGCCATGCTGGAAAAATAGCATCTGGTCAGCACTGCCAGCTAATGTCTACCAGCGCTGATCAGTGTGTTCTGGCAGGGGCTTAGTCCCCGTCAGAACACAAAGGCACAACAGGGCAGATTGAGTGCTGTGAACAAGGCTTATCGCCGAAAACTAGTCTGCTGCTGACTGTACTCACTGTGAAGGCTTGAAAATAAATAGGCTTGATGGTATGGAGTTGCCGGCTGCTTTTATTCGATGACCGTTTGTCTATTGGTGTGTGGGAGGACACCTCAGCTTGGACACCCTGACTGCAAACTTCGAAAGTAATACTTTGTTTCCCACTGCTCTGAGTCATACAATCTTTGATCAAAACAACAGTGCAGATTGCCGCACTAACAACGCTTGTGTTAGTACGGTGATCTCTGTTTTTTATTGTTCAGCACGCTGGGTTAAACGAAAAAAACATATAGTGTGTACCTAGCTTAAGGCTTGTTTGTGAATGAATGACTTGTATAGCGCTACCTATACGAACTGAATCGCCTCAGGGCGCTTTTCTTGCCACCAGTGTCCATCTGCAGCTGTTTATGTGGTCCTTTAATCTGTAGAGTCCCGACACACTTACAACATTGACATACACATATTATGGCTGAATTTGGACAGGGTCTAATTAACCTACCAACATGTCTTTGGAGTGTGGGAGGAAACCGGAGTAAATCCACACAGGCACAGGGAGAACATGCAAACTCCAGGCAGATAGTGTCGGGATTTGAACCAGCGACCCTATTGCTGCTAGGTGAATGTGCTAACCAATACACCACTGTGCTGCCTTGTAACTTATGTATCTCTATTTACAGCCTGTGGAGCAAAGCTTTTTATTAAAAGGCACTGTAGCTCAATCTGCAATTTACATACATAAGTGGATAATTCCTCAGCAACGATTCATCCCAAAACCTAGGGATCATTCTGAATGGGAGGATCAGCCAGACAAATGGAGACAAATGCAAAAGGGAAAGACCAATGTAACATCCATGGGACTGTTTATTATTAACAACGGCTCTTAATAACCAGGCAATATATCTCAAATATTTTGGAAACTTGCAACACTACTTACATCTATTTACATACATACAAAAATACTTTTGATATTTGGTTGGGAAAAAGGGAGGGGCAAAATGAACGTACTGCTACATTCTTATATGTACAGAAACAAAATAACAAACAAAAAAAGGAATGTCAACATCCAGTCACATTAAATGCAACAACTACATCACAAAAAAGGAAAAAAAAGTACAAAAATATAGCATCTTGAAACCATTAAAATAAAAATGTCTGACTAAGTGCCCCCAAAGTACCTTATTATTAATGGTCTGATTGCAAAGAAATGTTGCTTTAGTTTGCCCAAGGTCCTCTTTGTAAGCCTTGGCCAAACCATTCAGTCATCTAACAGCAAGAGCTAAAAGCATTTTTTTTTTTTTTTTTACAATTTTCAGAAAAGGCCAACATTTCAAAAGGTGCAAAAACAGCAAAGATAAAAGCAGTGCAAACAGGGGATGGTGCCTTGTGCACCTTTCTTATAAGGAACTGTAGGCTTTCTAATAAAGGGTTAACAATAGAACTCATAAAACCATCTATTTTTTGCCTTTAAGTTTGTTTGATAAAGATCCTTATCTGTAATGATTTAAAAATTTATGAGGGTCTTTATCTTTAGTACCGGCTCTAATCTTAAAAGACTAAAAACAGCAGTTATTATTTTGTTAGTACACCACAATAGTGCATTTTTATGCCACTGATGATGAGTCCATGAGCTCACAGCTTAGCATAATAGAAACAGGGCCAGTGCATATGCAACTTCATTTCAGCTATAACACTGGCATCACTTGGCATGACATCCCACCAGTACTAAAGAAGGCAAATTACCCAAATAATTTAACTCTAATAACTAAAACATTTGCCAAATCTCTCATATAGGAATAAGTGCACAAAAGAAATCCTTAATAAGAATATGCAGAAACTAATTTGTATGTAACCGACTCAGTAGGATGAAATGTGATATGTATTCCAACTGCTGGATTCCATGGGCATATTATCTGACAGCTTGTTAGCAGCAGTGCAATGGCTAGCCGATTGGGTAACTGTTACCGCAGCAGGGGCAAGTCTGCATTGTGCCTCCTTACCAGCATTTGTAAAGTGTTAAGAATCTGATAGGAACATTTTAAACTCTTCACAAAGATTTTCTGAATAAGGCTGAAAGTGTGTGAAAGTATTCAATAGGATTCTGCTTTTGCATTATTTTTGCAATTGCAAGACATCACAACATTGGCATGCTTTCCTATGTTACAAGAGGTGATTGTAGCCGTATTAAAATATCACGGACAGTACTCAATTTTGTTATGTTACAAGCAATGTCACATTTTACAGTCCCGAACAACACTCAGATAATCAGTGAGTTTGAAGAATGGATCTTAGAATTTACATCCGATATTGTCACAGGACATTATGAAAGGCTGACCTTTCATCTGATGCGTCCATACAAAGCCATCTCCATAAAGGAAGAACACATGAAAGTAAGTGATTATAGGCAGAGGTCACTGTCTTCAGATATCACATTTCCTGCAGGGGATGTTGCTGATAGCTTGTCATTCTGTAACATGTTTGGGCCCCCCTGGCAGTGACTGTTCTTTCTTCAGACTCAGCAGCTACATTGTGTCTCTTCTTCTACCCTCTCTGTGTTGCACAGTGGTAAGTCTGTATATGGAAGAGTGTGTGATGATGGAACATAAGGGGTCCCCAAGTAGCTTGAGGTGACATGAGTTGTCATTTAGAAATCCCTATGTGCTAGTAAAGGCTGAGTGGACGAGGTGCTGCTTCCTACGGAATTGATCCTCACGGAGTGATCCACCGGAGTGTGATTTGGACACACAGGAGACGTGTTTGAATATGTTTGTTTCTGAGAAAAGAAGAGGAATTGAGATTATTTCTTAGCTCCGAGAATCATATTTAATGCATTCTCTATAATAATCTATGGATTCCAGTGTGTCCACTAGACATATTTCTTAATTAGAGTTGATGGTGCATGAAGACAAATAACACTTAGAAGGCTTGTTTGATTATAAGTTGCGAGATAACAAGTCCAGAATTCAGAAACTATTCAGCTTTCTATAAGTATAACTAAAGGCAAAACTTTTTTTTTGTTTTATACAGAGTGGTGAAGGATTAGAAGACCCGGTAAGGTCCTTTTGTCATTGATAGGGAGATTTACCACCTCTGTTTGACCTGTTTATCATTATTACAGAGAATTTAAGTGAAACAAAACCCCAAATTCCTGTTTTTCAGAACAGGAACTCTGGAAATTTCCATGATAGACACTTGTTCTACTGATCCCGGAGACAACCAGGGAACACTTTGGAGGGATTTCCTCTTTTGGGACAGGAAAAGAAAAGAAACTTCTTCAATGAAACACAGATCACTATCCAAAAAATATGAAATGAGTGCCGCTTTTAGTTCTAGTTTACATAAATAATATAGCCAAATTCAGGTGGATTTATTAAAGCAGTATAAACAAGAAGGACAATGTGCAAATAAACAGTAACCAATAACGGCCTGGTTGCCTCTATTTAGAACAGTCAGGGCAATAAAAAAAGGATTGCTGACTGTTTGCTATGGGTTACTCCATATTGCTTATAACTGGACAAATATATGAAAATTTACATTTGTTTGTCCTTTGTATCACTCTGTTAAAAAACAAGTGTGGGTCAAATTATACCTACAATCCATATAATTATTAAAGGTAATATTAAATCATTAACCCCCCCTAGCGGTATTCCCGAGTCTGGCTCGGGGTGGAATTTTTATACCAAGAACGGTAACCCTGAGCCAGACTCGGGACTGCATCGCTGGATCCAGGAGGAGGTTTACTTACCTTCTCCCTCGGATCCAGCGTTGTCTCCCCGCTGTACGAGCGAGCCGTGTCTCGCTCTATCTATCACAGAGCCGATCTCCGTGCCCTGCGAGCGTTGCGACGCACGGGGACGGAGATCAGCGCCAAATTCAAAAAGTGAAACAGATAGTATACATACAGTATAATGTAATCTTACAGATTACATTGCTGTATGTAAATATTTCACATCCCCTTTGTCCCTAGTGGTCTGCCCAGTGCTCTGCATGCAGTTTTATATAATAAAAACTGTTGTTTATGCCTGGAAACTGGAGATTGTCCATAGCAACCAAACTGTCATTTTACATCAAAAATGGTTTTAGACCAGCTAGAAAACAGCAATAATAAATTGGAATCACTCGCAGAATTGAGCGACAGCGATTTGTGGGGAGATCCGTCATCAAATACTGAAAAGTAATGACAGTGAAAATTCTGCAACTGAGCAAAGTTCAGTGTTTTTGATTTGATTACATTATTGAATAATTTTAATTATTGTTATATTATTATTTGGTACAATTATTTATAGTTATTTATTATATTATAATTTATGATTTCATTTTTCAAACTTTATCATACCCGGGATGTCTGCTAGACTCTGGTTTGGACAGATTTAAGAGAGTTATTCCTAAGAATTACAGGACTACAATATAAAACGCCAAATTTTCATGCAAAATAATGGTACCGCTTTTAGCACCTAAAATCTGAAATAATCGTACCGCCAGGGAGGTTAAAGGTAAATATACAGTTTATACCCACTTATAAGTTACTATTACCTAAAGAGCTTCTCATTTACCTGCAAATTTTCACAATTAAAGAGAATAGGCTTGATTTTCTAAAGGCAAATAGGCCGTTCACTTTGCAAAGAAAATCAGCCTTAGGTTAGTGAATGAGGTGAAGCCATTCAATTGTGTTTTTATTTTCCTTGCACATTTTTGCCACATTCACTAAGCTAAGTTAAAATTCCCCTTGCAAAGTGAACAAGCATATTTGCTTTTAGTAAATCAATCCCAAACTCCTTAAACTGGAGTAAGTTGTTCCTTGAAAATATTATTTACTAATACCTGACGCCTTTATTTTATGGGGTGTCACAAGAACAGGAACAGAGGGGAAATCTTCCATTGGAGACACTCGTTCTGGTGACCCTGGGGAATGTTTGCCTTAATTATTGGACCATTTACGGAGCTAAAACAGCCAAATGGAATACAATAACACAAAAAAATTTTTTTTTTTAAGTGTTTAGCTTAAAAATTCGAATTAAGGTACAGCTTTCAACTATTTAAAAATTAATTATCTAATTACAACAATTTTTCTATTATCCAAGCAATTTTGAAGAATTTCCTGTAACACTAAGCCTTAAATATGTTCTAGGAGCACTGTGCCTTTTAAATGTAAATTGAACTTACATGTCCTTTGCTGTCTGACATCTGTTGTTCAACCATCTGTACAATCTGTTTAAAGGTTGGTCTCTTCACTGGGTCTGCATTCCAGCAGCTCTTCATTATTTCATAGCTGGAAAAAAATATATTTTCAATTGACAATGCAACAGAAGCAATTTTTCAATAAAGAACGTTGAAAGAGTCGAAGCACATTAAAAGAGTTGAAGATCACATTCCCTAAAGTTGCCTCAAAGAATATCTCACTGATTCCAACAGCACTAAAAGACCAATTATTGTCCATGCTGTAAAAAATACTGTAGATTACAATTAATACACCAGAATGATTCTATACAATGACAGCTTTTCTTGCTGTATACACATTTCTGCATGTCATTGTAAAGCTAAATAGTCCTTTAAACATCTAATAATTCTTTCACTCTTATGTTGGCCATACATGGATTGAAATTCGGCTGGTTCAGCAGGAACCGACCGAATTTCGATCTGTGTGTAGCGCTCTCTCATTAGACCAGCTTGTGTCAAATGGTCCTGCTGGAAAACCAGCACTGGATCACCGAGCACATGCAGCCAATGGGCTGCAGCACTGATCAGTGTATTCTGATGGTGGGGAAGTTCCGCTGTCAGAATACAAAGACACACCAGGGAGGATTTCCCCATTCACCTCAAATGTGTGGGGAAATCAGCTCAGTTTTTCTTTCAGCCAGCTGACTTGAGGCTGCATTCACACCTGAGAATTTTAAAAAGTTCAAAAATGCCCAACAAGCAAAATCCCATTCATTTAAATGGCCCCTGTTCATATCTGAGCGTTCTGTCGCCTGAAGCTCAAAAAAGTACACAAGCTTATTTTTTGGGCAGATTACAGGCGGTTTTCTGCTTTTTACATTGGTGCCCTTTTGACCTGTACAAAACAGCAGCAAAATCGCAGTAAAGCACGTAAAATAACATGCTCAGGTGTGAATGCAGCCCAAATGAAAAAAAATAAAAACGGGAGCCATGTATCGCCAGCTTTATTCAATAAGAAAGCACAGAATTTAATGACAGTGTGCAGAAATGCGCTATAACCCATTCTTACATGATTTCAAAAGCCCAGCTCTCTCTGGAGGCACTAAGATGTTTCCTTTTGTCATTTTTTGTACAGTAGACATTTAATGGCCTTTTTAAGCCATGTGTATTTTGGGTGTAGGGACTGTGAGTAAAACCAGATTTTTATACATCCCTAATACTTTTGGAGATATAAAAATTATGGGATTTCTTTTTCCCTGCAAAAGATATCACTTTTGAAATTTACGTGGCTTTGTCTGCAAAGCTGCAACATTTATTCACAGAGATCTGTAAGTGAATGCACTACAAGTCCCATATTCCACTGCAGCAGACAAACTTGTAGTTCACAAAGGACAGGTAACTGGAGGAAGAGTCTGCAGGAGCCTAAAATTATATTCCCTGTTCGTGATTGCAATGCAGGCAGATTTGAAAAAAATAAGAAATTAACATTTTGATGTAAATATATGAACATTTTAATTCTTTTTGTAAAGATGGATTTAATCTTTGAGTTTTGTCTGCATTATTTATGTACATTTAAATAAAAAACATAGTTACAAAGTTCACATGTTCTAGAAAATAAAATGTTTTCTGTGGTTACTTACAGTTCAGCTGGAGCACATTCTGGGCTTAACATGCGGTAACCATCCTTTATCATTTTGTAGAACTTGGAGTCCACCGGCATGTGAGGGTAAGGGCTGCTTCCTGTACATTAATCAAATTGTGAAAAGTTACAACACGGGCAGAGCAGAATGAAAGAAACCATTCACCTATCTGGACAGGAAATATATAAACAGAACACTTTTCAAACAGACCATTACCTTAAAAACTCATTATACAAAAAAAAAAATTGTATGAACTTTAAAAAATGAAAGCATATTTAATTAAGTGAGTGATAAAGCTACACAAAAAAGAAAATTAAGTATATGAAGCAGAAAATTAATATTACTGTAAAATGTAGTACATTAAAGTAATATAAAAATAAAGTATACAAAATCCCTATTTATAAAAAATGCCATATATATATATATATATATATATATATATATATATATATATATATATATATATATAAATAAATAAAATGAACACAACTGTTTAGCTGCTTGGAGATTTAGCTTTTTCTTTATATATATATATATATATATATATATATATATATATATATATATATATATATATATATATATATATATATATATATATATATATATATATATATATATATATATATATATTCTCATTAAACGTAAACTCCAAGCAGATAAACAGGGAATGCTGTTATGTCTTAATTAAATATATGAAATTAATATTCCAATACAACTTATGTATTTATCTGCATTAGCTTATTAAAGCCCTAGTACAGTAGAACTCAAACTGGGAGGGGAAGGGCAGCATTAAAAACCGGATGTAATGACAGTGACCATTATGACAAGAAGAGGAGCAGCAAAGGGTGAGCTCATCAGTCCGCTGTTGCCCAATCATGGACTGGAGGCAGAGACATGACCCAGCTAACTTATTTAACTGCAGTAGATAAAAGACAGGTCGGTAACTGTCTGCGCTGTGTGGCAGAGTTGTGTATTATCTGAACAGCCAGAAGGATACATTTTGTGGCATGGTTTACTGCTCCCATTTCAACTGCGTATTTAGCTGTCTGCCTAGAGTTCAGCTCTCCGATAAACTTGTGTACACGGATATGATTTATGCTCAAAGGCCTCAGTTAAAATATCTTCTTATTCTCTAATTTTTATTCCACTCTGGAAACATTTTTGGAATTCATAAGCCTTTTCTTTTTTTTTTTTTTTTAGAAAATATAACTATGGATGGATGTTATTCAATTTAAAAAACCCACTGGCTGAGGAATCCAACTATTGATATAATTAACCTGGATCTGGAAGTTCTTCCCAAATTATTATGGAGTCCTCCTCCTCCTGTTGCAAAAAGTGTGGTTTCACTCCTCCTACTTATTTTCCACAATATAAAGAAATGAAAGATCCACCAAGAGTGAGACCCCAAGTAATGGCCAAGGCATGTGGGTGTATCTAGGACCTCAAGAACAAGCCAACAGGTAATTCAGCTTGCCTGCATCTACCTAAAATGTCAAATCATTTTTCCTGTAGTCACCTCTTTTCCCTGGATTTAATATATAGTACATAGAATGACAGTAATGTATAACATACCTAAAGAAAAGATCTCCCAAAGAAGTATTCCATAGGACCAGACGTCACTTTCAAAAGTATACACACAATGAAATATGCTTTCAGGAGCCATCCACTTGACTGGGAGCCGAGCCTGGGAAAATGGTATTGAGAGCTCTAGTTAATCAGTAGTGAAGATGATAATGCCTTCATACTGAGATAAATTACAAAAGGAATGTTGCTTTAAGGTAGCTAGGTAAATATTTTCTGACCTAGAAAACCTCTTATACCACAGTTAGACTAACCCAGATAAAGGAGAGGCCAGGCCACAATCGTTGCTCTCCTTATACAAATCGTGTTATAACGGCACTTTCCAATTCTGAAATGTCTGTAGTGACAGATTGTACTTCAGATACTCTGAGCAATTTACTTCAATATTTGCTGATATTACAAGTCAGATCAAACCACTTTGTTGATCAAACATAAATAAGCATTTCTGTCACTATTACAATTTCGGCTTCATCTGCTACATCTCTGCTTAACGCAGGCGGCGTTTATTGACATTTTTATACAGTCTCTGCCTGTATTGTGTTTTGCATCTTAACTCAATCTATTTCAGGAGATAAAACAGAAGAATTGTTCTGCTTTTTGTAAATAGACTTGTTCTGGGAAGAAATTAACATTCAAACAGAATTAAACTAATATAAATCTGACTTTCTAAAACATCTTGTAAAGTTTCCTTTTAGCAGTTAGGGAAAAATTTTCTATAAACCTACAGAACCTCCAAGATGTTAAGCCAGCGGGTTGAACGTAAAATAAAAACCAAAAAAAAACAAAACTGTCAGCTCTGGCCGGAGCCTCTGTACTAATGATCCGATGTTAGTAAAGCAATCTCCCTCGCTGAGCTGTGCATTCTGGCAAGAGGATGCCATTGTCTGAGAGTGCTGATCTGGAGTCGGTTGTCTGCTAGTTTTCCAGCATTCACGTCTGACAGAAGCCGGGCAAATGGCTGGCTTCTGTCAGACCAACTGACATACACAAGGGCCGGTTTTTATTGAACTGTGGTCCAGCATTTGGCACCTGTGTACAGAGTTTTACAAAATATAGTCAATTTAAAGAGGTTGTAAACCCTCCCCCACAACTTTGTCCCATGTAAATCAGCATAAAAAACCCTAATGAACACTGCTTCTAGATATCTCCTTACTTGCTTAGTATTGTTGTAATCCTTTTTGTTCTTTAGAATGACGTCACTGAACATGCCCAGATTTCCCCTGATTTACGGCACACTCTCTATGTGCTTATCTATCTGTTATCAGGACTTCCTACAGCACAACACTGAACTTCCAGGAGGCTGCATAATCACTCAGAGCTTCCTACTACATCCCATGTGACCATGCGACATCAAATGCAGTGTAAAGCAGGGAATGGGACAGCATTACTGCAGTCTTATCAGCTGAAGCTGATAGGACTCACACAGGCAAACACTAGATAATCAGCACAAGTAAACTACTATGAAATAAAAAAAAAGTCAGCTATGAACAGGGAAGCAGGGTTGTCATAGAAACGTTGGATTGAGAAGGAAGCTTGGTTAACAGTACAGGAAGTGCTCAATGTAAGGGCGGAAATACACTCTACTGTGGACTCGCTGCCTAACCCCTGGAAACAAGTTTTTTAAAGTTTCTTTAAACAGTAAGTAATATGCCATTTGGGCTGAATTACAGTGGCTATAGTTTGATAATTACTTATTATAATGGACTAAATGAAAAGAAGCAGAGTGGGAGAGTCTACTTCCTCTTTAATGACATTTAATCTGGTAATATAATAATATACAAATAAAGTTGGTTTTGTACATGACAATATCCAGTAAAAGTCAAAAGTCATGAAACTTTGCGTCCTGTCTGCACCAAAAATTAAAGCTCTTGTTGCATTTGGCAGGCACTGCCAACGCAGGCGGTGAGGAGGCGAAATACTGTATCGTCTCCCAGCCTACTGTCAACCACCCTACAAAAGGATCCACCATAGATCTCTTTTAGAAGTGTGGCAAAGGCTGTTGCACATAATAACAAGCCTTTATTGTATCTAACAGTTCTGATAATGATTTCTTACGTTTTAAATAACTAAAATACTTAGATCTCTATTTCTTAAAATAAAATGATTTCTAAAATTTTAAACTAAAATTCCTAATTTACATTAACAGGCAAAAGTACTGTGTGAACCTGTCAAAAACTGGTTCTAAAGGCAAAAGTTTTTTTTTTATCTTTATGCATTCTATGCATTGATAAAAAAAAACTTCTGTGTGCAGCAGCCCCCTCATACTTACCTGAGCCCCATCTCGATTCAGCGATGTTGCATGAGAGCATCGGCTGTCCGGGACACTCCCTTCTGACTGGCTGAGAAACAGCAGTGGGTGTCATTGGTTCCCATTGCTGTGAAAGTGTGTGAGCCAATGAGGAGAGAGAGGGGACAGGGCCAAGCCACGGCTCCATGTCTGAATGGACACAGAGCAGTGGCTCAGCTCAGGAGACCCCATAGCAAGCTACTTGCTGTGAGGGCACTCAGCAGGAGGGAAAAGGCCAGGAGAGCAAGTGAGGGACCAAGAAAGGGAGGATCTGGACAGCACTGTGCAAACACTGCACAGAGCAGGTAAGTATAACATGTTTGTTATTTTTAAACAAAAAAGCAAGACTTTAATATCACTTTAAGTACACATCAGATTATAGATGTTATCTGAAATGACTGATTCAAGTACTGACTTAAATTAGGGAGCTGTTGGCTCAAAAGTATCTGTAATTTCTATTTCTAATTTCTTACAACTGTGCTACAACATTTTACACAGCAAACGATATTGATGTAAAGTTAATTTAAGCTATTAAAGGATCACAGTGGTATAAGACTTGATTCCACCACACATCTACTACTAAATATTAAAGCTTTCTTTTATCAGTAAGGGTTATTAAAGGAAAAAAAAATACGCTCACCTATATTGCTATAGTTTATGGCAGATGTAATACCTTTTCTGTCAACAATAAATCAGTTTAAGACGATCGATAGATTTTATATTTTTCACTGAAAAGTACATTATGAACAATCCTTCCATTAAGAACATCAAAAACGTGTCTCACAGGTCTACTAAAGTGTCATTTTTACATGAAATGCTAAATTATATCACCAAATCATTAAGCAGTCTACAAGCGAGAGAGTGCCCTGATGCGATTTGCTATCTTCTCTGTGTTTTCTAAGTCAATTTGAGAACGCTGAGTGACGCTAACTGAATTACACCTGTTTTGACTTACATTTCCTTTAACCACATAATTTGAGTCATTCTTGATGTCTCGGGCAAGGCCAAAGTCACAGATTTTCGTTATTCGACCATGAGTGAGGAGAATATTTCTTGCTGCAAGATCTCGGTGAATGCACTGTGGACAAAAAAAAAAAGTTTATAGAACACCCACTAGAAAAGACCTACTTTATAGAAGAATAGCAGAATTAAGAAGAGGGGGGAGTTCATTTACTAAAGTTGACGAATATCCAGTCGTGTTCAGGAGAATTATAGAAACAGAAATCTGGGAATCTGAAGTGAAACCAGACCAGTATAAAATTAGTCTTTACTAAATGTGGTCCTAATGAAACACCCAAAAAACACTTCTCAAAGGAATAGAATAAGAGTTTTTACCTAAAGGAATTGCTCAGGATCACACACTGAAATATTCCAGCTTGCTGGAAAAAAACACTGTGTGATGGGTGTGTTGCTTGCTTTGTCTATAGAGAGAGGGTAAGAAAGATAACTGAATGAGCCAATACATAACATTGGCTAATGAACATCTCCAATCTATAACGTCTGCATTGACCATCATTTTTATTCAAACCATGTACAGGCAGTCCCCGGGTTATGCACAAGGTCCTGTAGGTTTGTTCTTAAGTTGAATTTGTATGTACCGTATATACTCGAGTATAAGCCGAGATTTTCAGCCTCTTTTTTGAGGCTGAAAGTGCCCCCCTCGGCTTATACTCGAGTCATCGCCGTCTGACTGCTCGATCAGCGTATCGAGCAGACAGACGGCGGACATACTACAATTCGAAAGCCGCGCCTCCGCCTCCGCCTGTGATAGGCGGAACACTGAATTTCCCAGCAGCCTGTGTTCCGCCTATCACGGACATCGTCTCATCCTCGTCCGTAGTACGAGGATGAGACGATGTCCGTGATAGGCGGAACACAGGCTGCTGGGAAATTCAGTGTTCCGCCTATCACAGGCGAAGGCGGAGGCGCGGCTTTTGAATTTTAGAATGGCCGCCGAGGCGCCGACGAAGAGCGGCGATCCTGGCAAGGCACGGGACGGAGGCAAGGCAAGACACGGCACGGGACGGGACGGAGGCAAGGCACGACACGGGACGGAGGCAAGGAGGCAAGGCACGGCACGGGACGGAGGCAAGGCACGGCACGGGACGGAGGCAAGGCACGGGACGGAGGCTCGGGACACAGGTAGGCTGGACACACACACACACACACACACACACACACACACACACACACATGGACACACACACACAGGGATGGATGGATGGAGACACACACACACAGGGATGGATGGATGGATGGAGACACACACACACAGGGATGGATGGATGGATGGAGACACACACACACAGGGATGGATGGATGGATGGAGACACACACACACAGGGATGGATGGATGGATGGAGACACACACACACAGGGATGGATGGATGGATGGACACACACACACACAGGGATGGATGGATGGATGGACACACACACACACAGGGATGGATGGATGGATGGACACACACACACACAGGGATGGACGGACACACAGGGATGGACGGACACACAGGGACGGACACACACACAGGGATGGACAGGCATGTCTCACCCTCGGCTTATACACGAGTCAATAAGTTTGCCAGTTTTTTGGGGGTAAATTGGGGGCCTCGGCTTATATTCGGGTCGGCCTATACTCGAGTATATACGGTATGTTGGAACAGGTACATTTTTTAAGTGTAACTTCAGCCAAAAAAAAAAAAAAATAATATTTCTAAGTTTTATGGATAGCATAGGGAAGGGTTCACACCCCTGTAGTATTAATTTTGCTGTCTATGCCCCTGATCAGAAGATTTCACCTCACTTTCTGTGACAATAGGATTTTGATAGGATTGGTGATAAACCTTTAGTGGAGACAACTTTTTCTCATAATAACTCTTAAAGGAGTGAATTTCCCTGCCATGGGGTAGATTTCCTCTCACTTCCCTATGTTCGTAAGTACAAGTCATTCGTAGCTTGAATGATCGTAATTTAGGAACTGCCGGTAGAGTTTTATGTAAGAATACTAGGACTAAGACACTTATGGGGTCTATTTAGGGGTCAGTTGTCATGACATGGTCCTGGTAAGTTTTCTACAAAAAAATATGAATGGGGGTGATTCTTAACAGCTGTGCACACGTTCAGACATTCCCACAGCAAATTTTTAATAAACAGACCCCTAAATCTGGTTTGATAATTGGATCAAGAGTATGCTTATATAAATGCATAATTAGAGAAAACATGCTCTGAATAATGAAGGTGGCAATTCCTGACCTAGTTGCTTGGCTTTCGCAATGATGTCCTGCTCTAATACTTTATGGTCTTCTGGTCTCTTATCTGGGGCCATCATGCAGCAAGTGACGTCAGAGACAATTTGGAACACCTGGTGTACATACTTGGTACCAGGACAGTGAACAGAAAGTAGTGAAGAAAAAAAAAATAATATGACAGCCTGGGTATGAACGGTAGGGCCCATATTTCTATCAGTACCTGTAAAATTGCTCTAACAACAGGTAATTACACCACACAATAACTAATTTTGAAGTGTGACAATTTGTATAGGACACAACATGGAGCAAAGCAACTGCATAAACTACTTTCTTTGTGCTAAGTGAAACATTTAGTCCACAGAATGGATTTTTAATGGAATTTTTTGAGAGATTCCCAGTAATAGTTTCTCCAGAAGGGATTGACTGTTCTTAAATGACCATGTATGAGGACCTTTACAAGTTATTAAAGAGGGTTTGCTGGTCCTAGTATTATGGTAATGATATCCCGACGACAAGTACAAATGTGGGCATTGTCTCAGTGTATTAACTCACATTTTTAGACGCCAGGAAGTTCATGCCCTGTGCAACTTGATATGAAAAGCTAATCAGATCATCTGTATCTAGAGCTAAATCATCCTCTTCAGGCATTGCAATATCTTGATCCACATAGGATCCTGTTCAAAATAAACCATAAAAACAGTTATATAAAAATTTCAAACACAACGACTCTGATCTAAGCAATCATCACTTAATCTGTCCATACAAGCAAACAAGGACTTTGCTACTGAGATGTCTGCTTAGTGAAACTATGTGAAACATAAACCAAAAAATGTTCAGTCTGAATACAACATTACTCATAAATGTAATTTTTTTTTTAGCCTTAATGTTGGTATAAATTATGTTGCTTTCAAACAACGTTATGTTTAAATGCCAGCCAAAGCTTACTTAAAAGGAAACAGACATTTGGGTAACAAAATAGCTAAAGGGTTAGCACATCCAGTTTGCTGTTTTTGATTCTTGGTTATGTTGCCCAAGGACAATATCTGCATGGAGTATGTATGATCTCCCAGTACTGAGAAGTCATATTTCCAGCAGCAATCCATAAACATACTGACAATTTAACTTAAAGTATATGTAAACCCAATGGATGTATTTACAAAAGTATTGTAAATACATTTAAATTTGTAGCATTAACTAAAATAATTGCTGATGAACTTTCATGAAAGTCCTTGTACAGACATTTGTCCCTGTCTCCCAGTTGTACTCCTGCATTGTCACCCATTGTCACCCCTGGGCTTTCAGCTATAGACTACAAGTGGACATTTTAACACATATTACTCAGGCATGTTGTCACCATCAAGAAACCCACTTTGAGAAATGCCATGCAGTCATCACTGGAGTGCATGTAGGCAGGACGTGGTTGGAAAGAGGTTTCAGGAGACTATTAAAACTGAGATTAACAATAAAATGGGAAAAATATGATATGCAGTGTTTAAAAAATGAAATGCCATTTAGTTAAGTTGGCCATAGATACATAATTTTTTTTCTTTGATCAGCCAGCAGGAGCCCCCCATCCACACAATGGCACTCCTCCACTGTCAGAATACACTGATCAAAGTTGCAGCCGATTGGCTGCATAAGCTGATTGAGTGAAAGATTTCCAATATTCCCATTTGAGAGAAGCCAATCATTAAATCAACTTCCCTCAAGCAGGAACGGCTTGAAAGTCCTTGCTGAATAGGCCAATTTTCGATCCCTCTAAGGCTAGCATTAGGGTTTACATCTGCCTTAAATTCACACAGGATTGCTCCCACAATGGTAGGATTGTAATTTATTTCACAGGCATGGACAGATATCTAATTAAAATCAATAAAAAGGTAAATTGTTTGGAAATATTAATGAAAGGCTGATAATGTTAGGTAAATTGATTGGATCATAAAAATAAAAAAAAGACCATCACATTTAAAGTGGTTGTAAACCCTTACAGACCACTTTGACCTACAGGTAAGCCTAGATTAAGGCTTACCTGTAGGTCCAAGAAATATCTCCTAAACCTGCGTAGGCGCACTGGGCATGCCGCTGCTAACGGCGATATGACGTTAGTGGCGGCTCCCATGACGTCTTCACTGCTCCGGCGCTGTGAGTGGCCGGAGCAGCGATACACGGAAGAAGATGGACGCTTCGTGCTACAGGGGACAGCGGTGACATAGTAGCCCATTATGCTATACCTTTGCAGGGAGACAAAGAGGAAGTAAACCCATCAGGGTTTACTTCCTCTTTGAGTGGATACACATTGAAGGGACAAAGCATAAAGAATGTTGGCCTATACATTATGCAATGATAAACCATCATTTGATGATAGATGTGTTTGAAGTTAACTGAGTTGTTTCATTCTATAGGCTTTATGAGGATGGTGACTGTTGTGTTGGTAGAAATTCCAATTTCCACATGGACCGATCGCTTATTTTATTGAACATGACTTTCTATTGATCATGGTCCATTTAGTGTAACACATTCCAGACCTCATTCTTTTAACAAAACAAATCAAATATTAGTCTTTTTAGATATTTAAAAAGATAAAACCTGATTGGGTGTTATCATGAACAATAACTCTCACACATTCTTAGCTATAACATTTTTGATACATACAGATTCCATTACAGCTGGAATAGGACTCACCTGATTTCCGCTTGTCGGTTTTAGTTGGCACTACATAAGGTACTCCTGGCTTCATGTCCATGTATTCACTCATCCCTTCACTGTAAAACAAGAGGAGGAATAGGATTGAAAACAATGTCCTTGTCCTTGTCTACAACTGCGTAAATGAATATTCTAAGAACAAAGACAAGGATATGTGTTGTTTGATTTGGCAGAAGAACAAGCATAACAAAAGCCTTACATCCATATTCTTCAGCTCTAGCAGCACAGGATGAATGTCTAATTACTGATTGCCGAAGCTAAGCGCGGCACCAGTGCTGCTATCAGTAATGAGCCCATGGAAGCAGTTATTCTTTCATATGTGACGTCCTATCGCACCTGCACTTTCTACACTCTTATGTACCATACGGTATTTATATAATGTTGTGGCATTAGAGCTGCCGTCTTATAAAGTCTGCAGATGGCAGGAGCAGAAGTTTTAACAATTAGGTTGTATCAGAAGAAGACAGCAAGTGATGAACAATAGATCAGTCCCTAGAGAAATGTTACACCAATGTGGCTGACACGAAACCTGACCTACTACATAAGCCTTCATAGGTCAAAGAGAAGGCAATGCTTTCCTTTTATTCTTCCGATATGGTTGTAAGAGTACAACTATTACTGGATACTGTGTAAAGAGCAAGAATGTACAATATCCTGAACCACCTATATTTGCTGTGACCACATTAAACTCCTGAAATCAGACTAACTGCAAATAGGACATTGTTCTTCATAGTTTGTTGTCTTAAGGGGAAAAAAAAGCATTAAGGTATTTTTTCATTTAAGCTGACTGTATATTGTAATATTAAAAGGTTAGTGCGTGTGGCTTTTCCATGGTTCAAGCAGTTATTACCATAGTGTATAGCCACTCACAGTCATGCATTGCCGATCTTAGCAGACATTTTCAAATGTATGTATAGTCAAATGATTTGGATAGAGTAGGGAATAGTTAAAAACCCCTTGTCAGTTTTTATATTGTTGTCTGTGTCTTTTTGGAAACTTTTCCCTTCCCTCCCTGTCCCAAAGATTCAAGGAAGTAAGAAGAAAAAAAAACTCCAAGTTAGGAGAAAACCGCTCCTAGACAGATTCACCGAAGCAGGAGTCCTCCTTTGGGAGATATGTCCTCACTTCCTGTTTCCTTGACCATTGTTACACCAGAACATGTATCCCTGGGGCACAATCAGTACAAAAACCCAACATAGGGTCTTATCTGTCCCCAATGTACAAATACAGTTTACATTTTTTGTCTGAGAGACTTCTCCTCACTTTCTGCTCCCCGTAACAGGAAAAATCTCAAGGTACAAAAAATTCTGAGGCACAGACAGCTATAAAGACCCGGCAATGGTTGTAAGCCATTCCTTGCCTGTTCAAAAGAAAAATAAACTTTGGGCTGGAGTTGGACTTTGATTTTAATTAAAAATTGTAAGGATGAACTCCAGGCACATATATAAGACACAAGTAAATACACCTTTTTATTGTGAATACTCTATTAAATGCATTTTAAATGTACTTGAATTTGAGCTGATGTTAGGCTATTGCAGTCTTATGCCTCTTACACACGATCAGACTTTCCACCAACAAAACCGTGGAATTTTGGCGGGTTGGCTCAAACTTGTCTTGCATACATACGGTCACATAA
Source organism: Lithobates pipiens (assembly GCF_037356315.1). Lineage (NCBI taxonomy): Eukaryota > Metazoa > Chordata > Amphibia > Anura > Ranidae > Lithobates > Lithobates pipiens. Next base: position 406,690,766 of record NW_027507718.1, read on the forward strand.
TTGTTGGCCAACATTTACAAACGTAGTGATGTACTACATGGTTTTTCAGCTCTTTAGCGCACCCTTTGGGCTCCTTCTGCTAATTTCATGTTAGTTTGGTGAGTGTTGATTTGTGCTTTTCAATTCCCGTTTTTCATTTTGCGCTTTTCAGTTAGTTTCTGAATGGCCGTCGTCAACCAGACATGTTGTGGAATCGGAGGAGATAACGTGTTATTTATTATTGGCCTTGGAGTTATTGCTTGGTTGAATTATAATTCGATTTTTCTAGATTTTCTATATTTTTGGATGCATAGAGTGCACTTTTTGTTAAGTTCTATTGGCAGATAGCAAGTCAAATTTTTTATTTTTTTTTACAATAAATTTTTTGCACAATAAAAAATTGTGGAGAATAATACTTGGCTATGTGTTTTACTTCAAATGACAGTTGGGGAGTAGGCAGGTACATTTGAAAAAATACAATGTAAAATTAACATGGGACACCAACATAGTTGTATCTTTGATCTTATAAACTACGGGATAATGGTGTTGTGGTAACTTGCACAAATACTAAAAAAACAAAAACATAATAATATTATTCTTGATATCACTAGAAAAAAAAACCTTGGAAAATTATTTTGCAATAACTCCATCAGTATCACCAGCAAAGCAGCTTCATTATTATCCCATTAAAGAAGAAGAGAATGTGTGCTGCATTTGGAGATTACATAATTTGCCATGTCACGAATGTCAATTCTCCATTACAAGCGCTAGTTTACGAGACCGACCATTTCTGGTTCGTCCTTGCTTCCGAGTGTTTGTACTTTGAACTTTTGTCCGACGGACTTGTGTGCACACGATCAGAAAATCCGATAACACACATTTAGTGGCGGAAAATTTGAAGACATGCTAGCCAACATTTGTTGGCGGAAAGTCCGACAACAATTGTCCAATGAAGCATACAGACAGTTGGATTTTCCGCCAACAGCCTGACATCCAACATTTCCCGTCGGAAAATCCGATCGTGTGTACGGGACTTTAGATGCAGTAGAGTTCAGGCTGGAAGAAGGAAGCAGCACAAGGAGCCAGTCAGTTGATCTGTAGTGCTTATATGCTAACAAGTAACATGCTGGTAGGAGGAGAGAGCAGAGTGGTAGAGAGATGAGCTCATTAGTCTGCTGCTTATCCTTTTAATCTCCAGTCACAGGCTGAGGGAAGGACAAAACTTGTACGTGTTACTTAAATGCATATGAGTGAAAGTCAGGTCTCCTTTCCTGCTAAGGCTATGCTGTGTGGCACTGATGTATAAATCTCAAAACTAGATGGACGGATATACAAATCCTATGTCAGGCAATACAGCTCCAATATATGCGTGTCATCTGTGTATATAGCTGTTTGTCAGGGGTTTAGCTTTTAATGCATTTTCTTGCTCACCAGACATTGTTCCGTGAATTGAGAAGATTCTTATATAGTGCTGTTTCAGAATGATCCTCAAATTTTGGGCAAATGAAGGAATCACGCTTTCTTCTTAAGTAATTCAGAAGGTCTCCATAGCAGCAATATTCAGTGATGACAAGAGTTGGGCCTGGTAAGCAAATAATAGTGCATACACATTATAAATGTGAACAAACGATGCACACAGAAGTGTGACACTTCAGTACACTTTGAACATTGCCATATCGAATCTGGTAACAGAAACACAAATGGATTTTCACAGCTCAGACTCAATGCCATCTAGAACTATGAGCAGGCAGGGGATAAACCATGAGAGGGTCACAAGATCCGTGTGGTATATGTTACATATAAAAATACAAGCCTAAGACGAATCGATATTCCCGCTGAATGCTCAGCTCATTTGTAGGCCAGTCTGCCTGAATATCAGTTTTATATATATAAGTTCTACATGCTTACATTATAATCATGCCTTTTATAATGATTCAGGATAGGTAATAAAACAAACAAAAACTTGATGTGCTTTCTTGGTTATTATGACATAACACTTCATATTTCAAGTAGTTTGAAGGAAAGGTCAGTAGGAGCAGCCAATCAAATTCCAGCTCCGTTTTTTAAATAGAAGGTTTTATAGTTTCAAACTGGAAGCCAATATATGATTGGTTGCTAGAGACATACAGACTGATTTACTAAAAGAGTTGAGACTCAATAAATTGCAGCTGTATTCACTTTAATACCCAATCGTGTGCAGATAAAAAAAAGAAACTTGAATTTGGTTCTCACATGATTGGATAACTAAAAGAATCTTCATTCATTGTGTTGAGTAAAGATTCTTACCACTAAATCAGCCTCTGTATCTCCAGTTTTCATTTGCCCTTACTTTTACACACTTGGTATACACTAGTAGTTTTTTTTTTTTCGTTTAACCCAACGGGCTGAACGAAAAGAAAAAAACGAAAGAGCTCGGAGATTGTTAATACAGCGGCTTATATTAAGCACCTCATGTTTTTTTTTTTCATTCAGCCCGCCCCCCCCCCCACCAGAACACAATGGTCAGCGTTCTTAGCCATTGGCTGAGAGCACTGATTGGGTGCCAATCGGCAGATCTTTTTCAGTCATGCCCCTTTGAAAAAAGCCGGCCAAATAGCTGCCCTATACAAAGTCAGAATGTTGTCTGGTTTCTATCGAACCACCTGATGCCGCCTGATGTTAGACCCATGTGTATGGCCCTTTAGTATACATTGTGAACCTAATGCCGCATACACATGACCGGACTTTCTGGCAGAAAAGGTCCGATGGTCTTCTCAACGGAGTTCCGACAGTCTTCCGATCGAACGGACTTGCCCACACACGAACGGCCCAAAGTCTGTTAGTTTTAAACGTGATGCCGTACGACGGGACTAGAAGAAGGAAGTTCAATAGCCAGTAGCCAATAGCTGCCCTTGCGTCGTATTTGGTTTGTCGAACTAGCATACAGATGAACGGTTTTACCGACAGAAATTGATTTAGTCGGACAGATTTGAACCATATTCTATTTCTAGGTCAGTCTGAATTTTTGAAGAAAAAAGTCAGATGAAGCCCACACACGATCGTAATATCCAACGGAATGATTCCGTCTGACCTTTTCTGACGGAAAGTCCAGTCGTGTGTACGCGGCATTACAAGACTTACTTATTAAGTTGCACACAGCAAGGAGCAAACAGTGATCCATGCCTATAAATTTTAACATCAATTTTAATTGATCAAATTTAGCAATACATTTATTTTTTTATTTTTTCATTCTTTGATTCTTTGTATCAAATATATAAAATATAAGTTTCAACAGAATAACATTATACATTTGTGTAAATCAACACCGATCCTCTCTCTTCCACCTTTTATAACTTATCCTCTCCCATTTCTCCCTGTCTCTCCCCTACCTCTGCTCCCGCTACTTCTGCATATCTCCTTGTCTGCTTGAATTCTATCCAGGCTTTCCACTTATTTTCAAATCCTTCCAATTCCTCTTCTCTACTACATCTTAGATATTCTATGTTATATATATCTTTTTTATACCAACTTCCCATCGTGGGGCTTTCCAATTCTTGCCACTGTCAAGGTATTAAACTGCGTTCATCAGATGGGGCACCAATGTTCTTTTATATTGTTTTATTGACATTTTAGCCCCATGAAAGGTTCCTCTGGTATCTCTATGTTAGTGATCTCCTTTATCACCTGCAACACCTCTTTCCAGTATTTTTTTATTTTTGGGCATGTCCACCATATGTAGGCCATAGTTCCTACAGCATCGCACCCCCGCCAACAAAACCGCGATACCCCACTTTGGTATTTGTATGTTATATCTGGTCTTATATACCAACCTGATATACATTTGTAGTTAATTTCTATGGTATTGCCGTACTATCAATAAATTTCAACCAATATTAGATCAAGTCAGCCAAATAAGATATATCTGTTTTAGGTGTGCTGTTAAAGGTTACTGCAACTGCAATTACATTTTTAATGATATTCAAGGACTAAAAAATCAAGGCAGAAAAAATATTTTAATATATTATTTTGTAATACTTTGGCTCCCTGACATTTATTCTGTTTCTACATGGTTCACAAACTGAACCAGTCATAGACTTTCAATACAAGTCATTGATGTTAAGTGGTTTGGGTTCAGATGCATTGAGCCTGGAGAATCCAAGATAAAAAGGACACAGAAAGGTCAATAGATAAGACTCTTGGAAAAAAAAAACAATTTATACCGGAACAACATAGGTACTACAGAGGAATCTAATGATTAATGCGTAAAGAATGCAAATGACAGTGTGTTCTAGGCACTGCAGCCCATCTGTAGGAGAAGAGTACATGTTCAAGCCGAATTCCTAATAAAAAGTGGCAAAACAGATAAAGACGCTGACAGAACATCGCAATGGCATTACTTTTCTAATTTGCCTGGTATGTAACTTCAGGATTAGAACTACACAAGCAACTAGTGAATGTACAACTTTTTGTAGCCTTAGTTCACATTGGGGAGATTACAAATTCATATTCTGAGGAATCAAGAGGGACAGGAAATGATGGGAAAGCTCTCTAAAAGAGGACAGACAGACACACAAGAAATATATAAAAAATTAAAAGGCAAAAGTTAGAATATTGGTGTCACTGAGACACACACGGAGAGGAAATCTCCCCAACAGAGTCACATACAACCAATTAAACCTTTTAGAATGCCTAACCCTTCTCCACTCCATCCAAAAGTAAATAAAGTAAATCTAGCTAGACGTTATTATATAAAAAAAACTCATAACATCCATATTTGTATATACAGTAAAACCTTGGATTGCAAGCATAATTCATAAAACATGCTTGTAATCCAAAGCACTCTTAAGCGAATTTCCCCATAAGATATAATGGAATCTCAGATGATTAGTTCCACAATCATTTATTCTTAAGTCCTTTGGTTTATAGTCTATATGAAAAGATTATAGCAATGTGATAGGTTGTGTAACCATAAAACAACGTCACATACAGGGGCTGCATGTGATAGCGTGTGGCGGGGAACACACAGCTATTAAAATGAAAGCTGTGATGTTCCCGGGGCTCTAATCAACCATGCGGCGGCGGCTCTCTTCTCTCTTCCTCTACACAGGTAGGCTGTACTGGGGACACACAGGCTGGCTGCACTGGGGACACACAGGCTGGCTGCACTGGGGACACACAGGCTGGCTGCACTGGGGACACACAGGCTGGCTGCACTGGGGACACACAGGCTCGCTGCACTGGGGACACACAGGCTGGCTGCTGTACCATGTCCGCAGTCTCTGACCATCTCCTGCATCAAAATATTTAATGTTTTGTTATCGGTCATTTTCGGTATCGGTTTTCGGCCTAGTGCATTTTTCATTTTTGGTATCGGTTTCGGCACCAAAAAACCCATTCGTTGCACCCCCAATAAAATGTCAATCCATAAATGGCAGCCTCCACAAGGGGATTAGAAGCAAAATCCAGCAGTATCTATAGAGTATAAAAGAGAAGAGAAGCACCTCTAAATGTAGCAATATGGTTACAATTAATGAAGGGACAACATTTAGCAACTCAAATGGTTGATGATTAAAAGAGGCCCATCTAAGTATTCAGGCATCTGGGGTAAAGCTGTTCACATAGACCATCCTCCACACCAGCGTGGAAGGTATGACATTGATGGAGGTGCGGAGGATGGTCTATTTGGACAACTTTACCCCGGATACCTGCATACTTAGATGTGCCCATTTTAATCATCAACCATGTGAGTTGCTAAATGTTGTACCTTTATTAAATGTAACTATATTGCTACACTTAGAGGCGCCTCTCTTCTCTTTTATACTGAGTTGTGACATGACGTTACTTGTATATCAAGTAAAAATGTATTAAAAAATGTAGCTGTCTTGCAAAACACACTCAAACCAAGTTACTCTCAATCCAAGGTTTTACTGTAATTACATTTTCACAATTATGTTTAGTCCATAAAATGCTAATATGATCATCAAATGTTTTGTTCATAAAAAGTTTTGTTACAAACAAAAAGAATATCAAAAAAGTTAAATCATTTTTCAATTGCTCAAAATAACAGACAGCAACCCGTACAAAATAAAGTCCTGTCCCTTCCCCCGCCTAAACTAATAGTTTCGGCATCAGCTACATGCCTGAGGTAAATAGCATGTGACTGAGACACTTGTCTGGAGAGCAAATAAACAAAAGGTGACAGGCAAAGAGCTGAGCGCAGTCAATGCTCTGATCATAACTCTCTTCAGTTACAATACAATGCTAATTGCTTGGCAGAAGCGCACTGACACTGTATCTACCGCATAAAGAAAAACAGAGAATGTCCAAGGATGGAGATGTCTTGTTATCACCCCTGGTGCATGTTTTCTGGCCAAAGATATCAATGAAAGATGATCACTTCTATAGCTGTGCTAAATAGGTTATCTGTCTCCATCTAAATATGAATGAAGACGTATTTATTATGCTCCACACTGAACAGCACAAGCCCACATAACAGCGTTTTACTTGCTGCTGGCTCCACGCAGGCTTAGTCACACATTAAGGCTTAAGCCATCTTGCAATTAAGTGATTATCATTAACCCCTTAGGCATCCAGGTGGCTAATGTACTATATGTTTGCGCAAGTCTGTGACAGCATTGTTTAATCCTTTTTACGAGCCCCATAAATGAAACACAACCAACTTATTTAAATATACTGAATATGCAGGCTGGCTTATATAGTAGAGGCAGAAGCAACAACAGAGATTTCTGAATACGTTTAGTAAGCTAATTAGATACTATATGGTGTATGAAGAAGATAATTGTAGACCTAAAGCCGGGTACAAACGGGGCCAAATATCAGAAAACAACTGCTGGTTCAAGAAAACCTGGCCGACATTCGGCCCGTGTGTATGTCAGTCATGCTTCTGTCGTACATGCATGCTGGAAAACCGGCAGCCGACTGACTCCCAATCAGCGTTTTTAGTCAGTGGTGGAGAGCTCTGATCAGAGTGTTCTGGCGGGGGCCGTCCCCTTGTCAGTACACAATAGCTCAGCAGGGGAGATCGCTGAACTAACCTTGCATGATTAGTACAGTGGTTCTGACCAAAACCATGTAGTAGTGTAAGGGCCTGCCTGATTGTATACAAATTGAAACTCCTAAGGTTTGACCTCATATTATATGGTTTTGGTAAATCTGAAGGAAAAAAATCAGCAGAAAAACTGATTACTGCTTACGACTAGCCATACAGGGCTCTATTTTCAGCCAATTTACACTAAATGGGCTGAAATTTGAGTCGTGGGGGACCTTGTTGGCACCACATGACTCAAAAAATGTAAATTTGTTAAAAATCTAAGGAGAGGAGCAGAAAATTCCTGGCTGAATAGCGATTGCAGCTATTCAGATGCTGACTGGTCAGAGACTCTGACAGCCATGGCAGCAGAAGCTGTCAGAATACAATAGGAGGCAGAGAGATTCCTCCAACCATGTTGCTTAGCATTGATGGGTGAATTGAGTGATTTCTTTCGTTCAGCCAGTGGGAATATACTAGAGCGGGGATATGCAATTAGCGGACCTCCAGCTGTTGCAAAAGTCCCATCATGCCTCTGCCTCTGGGTGTCATGCTTGTGGCTGTCAGAGTCTTGCTATGCCTCATGGGAATTGTAGTTCTGCAACAGCCTCTAGGTCCGCTAATTGCATATCCCTGTACTAGAGAAATCTTCTTGTGTATGGCTATCCAAAAATGACAGCAAGTCATAAAGTTGCCATCTGAACAGTGAATGGTCTTTTCTAATCTTGATGCTCATCAACATGCGCATGATTCTTTTCTATATAAAAGGCATGTAATGTGATACAAGTCATTGGCATTTATCAACTGTCAAAATGGCACAGGGCATTTCTTGTCTATGAATACTCAAAATGTGGAAAGAGATAGCTATCGGGGGTGTAGCCACCGCTAAGTGCAATTCTTGTGCTAGGATTGTTCTTTAAATGCTAAGCCAAATGGTAAAACAATGAACGGCTACCTGTTGACATCAACTAAAAGGCCAACACGTTTCCTAAACTTTCACCAGTGGGTTGGTCAAGCATTTATGTTTATGGGGAAGGACTGCTGGATAGCCTTGGCATTAATCTTTCAACACCAACTGGCCAGGTTTAATTTTTACCCTAAGAAAGAAGGAAAATCTAGAAAGGTTGGGAGTTTTTAGGGACATACATCTCTCATGTCTGCATGCCTCCTAAAGTAATGTAATGAAGCTACGTCTTTGTAAGAGTTTAACCTTAGACAGTGTTGTTTGTGTCCAGCTTCCTCCATTGTTACCACGAGGAAAGCCAAGTTTATATCTGATGTAATATAAATATAATGACACAACGCTTTGCCTCATACAGGAAGTCCGTAGAGTGTTTCATGGAACTCAGTAGTACTGATATCTTTATCTTGTTGTTTACTAAAATAGGGAAGTCCCATCAGCCAATATATGCTGACCACAGCTTCCCACTGAAAAAGTAGCAAGTATTGCCCGAACTCCGATAACATTGGTGTGAAGATAAGTAAACATTTTGCAAGGTATAACAATGCCTTAGTATCTGATGGAAAATATTATTTGTGTCACTAGCTTTACTGTGTTCTATTTTAGAATATTATAATATAAAATCTATAAGAAAAAAAATTGCAAGGTTAGATGGAAGTTCACTGTAACATACTGTTATTTTTTAGATACTGAAAGCATATATTAATTTACCTCCCACAGTGCATGCACCAAGCAGGTTCACAATGTTTTTGTGGTGACCAAGATAGCTCAGAACTTTCAGCTCCGACATGAGAGCTTCCCTCTCTGTGGCATGGGCACTTGCTGCAATGACAGTGAGAGATTTTTATACACCAATAGACTTAAAGTCCAAAAAAAAAAAAAAAAAAATGAATATCAAATAACCAATAGACTTACGTTTTAGCATTTTAACAGCAACAGTCAGTGCATTGTCAGTCTTAAGGAGTCCATAGGCAGTTGCTTCAACCACTTTACCGAAAGCACCAGCACCTAGAATCTTTCCTATTAAAAAAGTAAAAAAAAAAAATCTAAATACCTATTGATACTGTAATATTTAATACAATATTAAATAACATTTTATTACATAAAAAAATTATAGCAAAGACAAAACAACAAAACATTGAATACACAATGTACATGGATTATATGTCTAGATACTTTTTAGAAATGCTTACATTCAAAAGATAAGGCATAACAGGAACAAGGAAGAAATTTCACCATAGTGAGGTGAAATCCCCCCTTAGATGTCACTTCAATGGGTGTCCTTGGAAGATTTCTACTCTATCCCTGTCCCAGTGACAACTATAAAATTCTGACACACTGGGGTCAATTTACTAAAGGCAAATAGACTGTGCACTTTTGAAGTGCAGTTGTAGCAGTTAGGGAATTTGCTCCAGAGCTTAGTAAATTAGGGGAAGCTCTGTTGACTGCCATCATCCAATCACTTGCAAGCAAAAATTCAGTTTTTTTATTTTCCTTGCATATGATTGGGTATTCTTTGCAAAGTGAAACTTCACCTCATTTACTAAGCTCTGGCGCAAATGCTTTTGCACAGTCTATCTACCTTTAGTAAATCTACCCGTCTGTCCAAATGCAAATGGTGATCAGGAGAAAGGTAAATCTTTCCAATGGGTACACTGCCTGACAGAAGTTCTAACCTTCCTTCCCTGTCCAAACAAAATTTACTATAGAGAAATTCTTTTATGGCTTTATCATAGAATTGGATCCATTAATTCTGGTAATGTAAATAGAAAAATGGATACAGCTGTACACAATATGGTATTTTTTTCCATGAAATGTTTTTTTCCTGAAATGGAGGGAAATGAAATATAGTCATAACATACAGTAGCGTAGTGTAACACACTTACCAAAGCACAGTCTGTCCCTCGGGAATTCCCATTTGTTGTCATAGGGAAGTTGTGTTGGGTCAATATAAACATAATTATTTCCATTGATTTCTTCCACTACTTTCCACTGTATCTCATACTTTGGTTTCTTTAATAAGGAGAAAGAACAATTGTTGATTTTTTTCACACTAACACAGGATGATCGTGATTAGGAACTTACTAAATGTGCTGTACCTGCATGTATTTGTACATGAGAATCACCATCCCGAGGCACATCACTGCCGCCGCCACTATAAAGCCAATCAACAGCGGAGTGAACAATTTGTGGGAAATCCGTTCTTCTGAAAAAGAAAATGAAAGCACGATTTAGTATTTTAATGTATTTAAAAATATAAAACACACTGTTTTAAAATATTGCCCGCTCATCACAAATGTATAGCTTGCAAGCTTTCAGGCACATGCAATTAGGGCTGCAACTAACGATTTTTTTCATGATCGATTAGTTGGCCGATTATTGTTTCGATTAATCGATGAATCGGTTAATAACCTTTTAAAAAAACAAAAAACAAAATGCGATTTGCATTTTTACATATTTTTTTTGGCCAATTTGTTGTTGGGCAGATTAAAAAAACACAAATTGTGTTATTACATGCTTTTCTGCAGCTTCTCCATTGAAGTATATTGAACCGAAAAAACAAAATAGCACCATCTTGCGTTAAAAAAAAAGTCCTTGTCTTTTCCAAATATGCAGCAGCTGAAAAAATCATGGATGTGAACATGTCCCATAGGAAACCATGTAAATGAACTGTGTTTCTGCAAAAAACACCAAAAAACAGAGAGGTGTGACCCAGGCTTAACATAATGGGGTTAAAAAAACTAAATTTGTACAAAATGAGCAAACAATTGCCAGAAAAAGACCGATGAGAGCTTTTCATCGGAAAATGCGATCGTGTGTACGCTCCATCGGAATTTAGCTGTCCGAATTTCCGCCAGCCAAAAATGTATAGCATGTTCTCAATTTTCCCGACGGAAAAACTTTCTATCGGTAATTCCGATCGTGTGTATGCAATTCAGACACGCTAAAAATCACGCATGCTCAGATTCAACTACGAAACAGAAGCTATTGGGTACTGGCTATTGAACTTCCTTTTTCTGGTCACGTCGTACGTGTTGTACGTCACCGCGTTATAAATGATCGGAATTTGATGTGACCGTGTGTAGGCAAGACAGCTTGAGCCGAATTCCATCGGGAAAACCATCAGAATTCCGATCGTGTGTACGCGGCATAAGGGGCTCATTTTTTACTATGGGACAGTGAAAGTAATATTTACAGTAGCGATTTGCTCTTTTTGTACTATAAAGGGCTAATTTTAGTTTTTTTAACCCCATTATGTTAGTGGCCGATTACTCGATTATGAAAATAGTAATCGATTATTTTAATAATCGATTAGTTGTCGATTAATCGATTAGTTGTTTCGGCCCTACATGCAATCACAAATACTTCAGACTAAAAAACTGAACTCCAGTTGTAATAAAAAAAAGATTCCCTGTATATTAAGGTTTTAATGCTCACTCAACCTAAAGGGTATGTAATAGAAGGAAATTGACCCTCAAGGCTTCCCCCCTATTGGTTCCAGGAAGGATGACCAGTCCCATGAAGCTGCTCCTCCTCTCTGGTTGTTTTGTCACCCTTCTAGCCAATGTCCTCACTTACAATGCATTTCAACAACCAGCACTGGTCCTGCATTGTATATGATGTGGTTTAGTGCCTGCCCACACTCCAGGGCTGCAACAGGACTGATGAATAAGGTAAGTATTTCTTTGTATCATGGGCTATTAGACTAAAGAAACATAGATGTACTGGAAGAGAGGTCTATTGGCTCTTTATTTCTTACGACAATGTAAGGCAGTGCGGACAAAAGAACACCAAAAGATCTGAGTAAACCTGGTATAAAACCAAAAATTACCATTAATCGCAAAGCTGAAGATGGATGAGATGCTCTCCACATCATTGGATGCGATACATTGGATGGTACCATTCTTCCTGATGGAGCTTACATCTACGATGCTTTCTACCACCATACGACCCAGAGTTGAATTTTCCTGGCTGAACTTGACATCATAGGGGGAGATTCTTGGAGAATCTGTACACCTGCAAAAACAATGCGTGGTCAATTTTCCTTCATAGGGTCCTAACGTCACAGACTACATGGAAACATTTCCAGGCATGGAAAATAAAACACCAACCCCGTGACACTGTGCCTTCATTTATATAGTCAGTTAGGTCACAGATGAGACAATACCATTTGAACTGAGAACTGCAAAACAGCTTATTGTGTCTCCATCAAGGCAGGATGACACATTAGTAATTGTGCTAATGAACACAGTATCTCAATGCAGTACTTAAAAGATCCTTTGTCAATAATGCATGTATACGTAGGCATAGACAAAGCCTTCCTGTCAATCAAAAAGTAGCCAGGACACCTGACTGTCTGCTACTATAAATATAACATTTAATTTGATACATATGCAGGCATTTAGCCTTAAAATGAAACTCGCTTATACTGTATATGACGACGCTAGTTCATAGACTGCACTTTTTTTCGACATATTGCTATACTAATTTTGCATCAGCTATCATATATTCATTATTGCATACCGCTGCTCAGATCCTGGACAGAAAACCCATTCAATGGAGGGCACAGGGAACCCAGCCGCCACACACTGGAGCATGCCATTGCTAAGCTTATCGGAAATTAGGATTTCAGGTCTTGCTGTGAAAATAAAGGAAAACCTGGGATTAAATTCTGTCAGTTAAAACTACACCATGAATGGACACTGTGAGAGAGTTAAGGGAAACTTACTTTTGACAAATATATTGAAACTGACTGAAGCGTTGGCATCGGAATTGGAAGCATAAAAAGTATAAACTCCTTTCTCATTGCCTTTCATTCGAATCAGGTGCAGCTCACTAACATACCTAAAGTGAACAGAGATGGCATTCACTAATTAGAGATAGAATTAGTGGAACACATCCAGTTAGGGCAACTCACAGTCAGACAATGGGCTATATTTACTAGAGAAAGAGATTGTTCACCAAGTTCAAAATTGGTCAAAGTGTGAAATGGGCTGTAGTCAGTTTTTGCAATAATCCGTAGCCACAATAATAAAGGCTGATATATGATTGTCTACTATGCTTTTCCCCATGATACTGTAGGGGTTATTTACTAAAACTGGACTGTGCAAAATCTGGTGCAACTGTGTATAAAACATTCAGCTTCCAGGTTTTAGGGTCCTTTCACACGGGGCGGATCAGTGATGATCTGCCCCATGGATATCCGCTTGCACAGCGGGGATCGCTGGAGCGATCTCCGCTGAGCAGGAAGATGACAGGTCTGTCTCTGCACACTGCGCAGGGACGGACCTGTCATAGAACCGCTCTCCCCTATATGAGATTGGATGACAATGGACCGCAGTGTCCGTCGTCACCCGATCCGATGACGGATGGAAAAATAGCTTTTTCCTCCGTCACACTTTTTCGGAACGGAGCGGGTCGGGTGTCACCGCTGACATCCGACGCTCCATAGAGCTCTATGGAGCATCCGTTCAGGTCCGCCTGAAAAACTGACAGGCGGATCTGAACGGATCGGTAGTGTGAAAGGGGCCTTATTGTCAAAGCCTAATTGAAAAAGCTGAAGTTAGAAGCCGATTGGTTACTATGCACAGCTGTACCAGATTCTGAGTGCACCAGTTTTAGTAAATCTCCTATTGTCCTTTATGTTATCAAGCAAAGTTTTAGCGGCAGGGCCTCCCAGGGGAGCGAGGACATGTTTTTCAAGTGTTTGCAAGCATTTGATACAGAATGCAATGATTTTGCAACTTTTTCAAAAAGGTCTGTGTGACAGGGCCAATAAAGTTCTTTTTCTCAATTAGAAAAGTGAAAGAAAGGGTCGACCACTAAAATCACCATTTAAGTGCCAAGATGCAAGTTGCACTGCAATGGTTACCAGTGGGCAGAAGAACATTTAGACATTTCACTAGCCATCAAAGATCACTGGAGGACCCGGGTCAGCTTTGGACTTGTGTCCTTGGACATATGTAGCTTTATTCAGGCACATTCTCCTTTCATTTAACATCAGTTTTAGATGCTACAATAAATAGTCAGAGTTAATTGGCTGGTGAATTAGACCTTCAGTTGACTTCTTTCAGATCTGCATCTGACCTGCTCAGCATCCCCATTACATGAGGGAAGAAAAGTTCATCGACAAAAGCTTTAAGGCTCTGCCCTACTCAATAAGAATGTCAAATTGGAGGACTTTGGTTCTCCAACCCAGAAATGTACTATGATAGATTATCCTATCATTCATGCAAGATAAGAATGTTTAATGACTATTATTATACCTGTTATTGCCCTCATCTCGTGGCTGTACAAAGTGGTCTGAGGTGTTCAGAAGGGTTTCGTTCATGTAAGTCCAGTACTCTTCATCAGGGCGGGGATAGGCATCAATATAAACCTGCAATTTCATGTTCTCTCCATCATTTAAATTAATTGTAGTGTTCTCAGTGATGGTCAAGTTAAGGTAGCCAAATTCTATAAAAGTAGCAAAATTAGATATCATTATAATAACAGCTTAGAGCAAAGACAGTTCATTAAAAAAAAACATGTAAAAAATGACATAGAAACATAGAGGGGCCTTATTCGATACAGAGTTATTTTTTAATGCAGGAAGCCGTGACAACAAGAATCCACCATATAGTAATCTGGTGAACTCTGATTTGCTGCTATTTTTTCTTTCCAAATACATTTTATGTTAAACCCAAAACCAAACGTAATATATTGCAGCTTACCTTAGATGTGGTGACTACATACATATTTCTTACTTTTACTTTTTTTTCACCTCTGTTTTCACCTGGTGATCTGACCAGTAACACACCTCCTGTATTAGAGTGCCTCAATTCTGGATGAAGGAGCACAGGGGCCACCTTTGGACATTAGCATTGTCAGTCTGGGGGGGGGGGGGGGGGTACTAACCTATTTAAATGCACCATTAAATTGAAGCAAATCTCCAGCTAATACTTAATAAGCAGTTACAGCAAAAAGTTATTTTTTTCCTACTGGGATAAAGGTTTCACATAAATAAATAAATAAATAATGATCATTGCTGACCAGTGTGTTAAATGGTTTGTCTCATCCTTGTAACTGATTCCTCTGCAAGAGAGCTTGTTCTTTTGAAAAACAACAGACATACTGGCCAGATCACCAGATGAAAATAAAGCAAAGAAAGGCCAAAAGAGAAAACAAATGCAGTCAACACATCTAGGAATAGGTAAGCTGCAATATAATAAATGTTTGCGTATTAGTTTAATACAGCATTAAAGGCAGAAGGTTTTTACATTCTATGCATTAAGATAAAAAATGTTCTGTGTGTAGCAGCCTCCCCAGCATCCCCTAATTACTTACCTGAGCCCCATCTTCAGCAATGTCCACGACTGTCTAAGCCATCCGGGGAACACTCAGTCAGTCAGCCAATCAGGGGAGAGAGCGGGCAGGGTCAGGTCGGGGCTCCGTGTCTGAATGGATACACGGAGCTGTGACTCAGCTCAGGTGCCCCCATAGAGAGCTGCTGGCTGAGGGGGCACTCGATAGGAGGGAGGGACCAGGAGCAGCAAAGAGGGACCCGAGAAGAGGAGGATCTGGGCTGCTCTGTGCAAAACCAACTGCACAGAAGAGGTAAGTATGACATGTATGACCAAAAGAAAACCAAAAAACAAGACTTTACAATCCCTTTAACATTTTACTGAACAAGGCAGTGAAAAGAACAATGATATGATGCCAACCCTTGGCAAAAAATAAGATTGAGGGCACATGTCAATGAGTGTTATTTTCCTGAATTTGACGTATGTTTTGGAACGCACACCAGCAAAATTCTATTGACTTTTATGGGTTGTGCAACTGGCAGCTCAGGGGGTGAGGTTAACCTTTGCGATGTGTTTCTGTAGATGCAGCAAATCCTATTAAAGGGAGTCTAAATTGCACACAAAGCAGGTAAAACACACACTTTTCATTTCAAACAAATGCAGCTGGTTGCGTTTCAATGAAAAAAAGCAGCTTTTGACTGGCACACCCATCAAATATTTGTAACTGCTCTCTGCACTCCCCTTATTAAACCTTCCCCTAAATGTCTGATTTAAAGGCTCCCCAAAATCCATCGGCATTAGGCCGCTATGCTGTTCCTGCCTCCACTAAGAAGCTGTACTGATGTCTGTCTGTGAAGGAACATATCTCAGCAATACAGCCAAGCATGACCTGCATGGACACTGCTCACAGTGTTCAATAAACCCTATAAGAAGGCATGAAGGGTCACTTTATTGACGCTCCACTCCGCATGATAAAGACGTGATTCAGGCAGCCCCTAAAATGGACATCTGCTCAAACCCTAAGGAGGCACATTGTTGCAGGCTGGCCTTATGACTATCAATGTGTAAAGTAAAAGGTTCCTTCCTAACTAACAAGCTGGAGACCTTTAAGGAATACAATGAATGGTTGCTATGAGCTGCAAGATGAAATGCTTCAGATAGCAAAACTTTCCATAAACCGTAAACAGCCATACGCATACAGCAACCAGACATGTGACTGATGTCCACATCAGGCAATAGAAATCAATACAAAGAGATAAAAAAAATGGAAATCGGTGGTAAACGGAGCTCTTCAATTTAGATACAGATAAACGAAGCTTGGTAGATGACGTCAGTGATGCCACTAATACATTGCAAATATTTAACTAACAGTTACCTACCGAGAACTTCCAATGTGAACGTAACATTCACCACGTCAATGCTGTTCTTGGCTTCACAGATGTATGTACCAGACTCATTATACTGAACGGCTTGGCTGCTCAGAGTGCGGTTGCGAACAAAATTAGAAGTGGAAATAAAATCGCTCTTTTCAGTGTCTTTCTGCAATGAAATCACAAAATTAGCTATTATAATGAGAAAAAAAAATAAAAGATTTATTATGTCAAATCAGAAGTCTCGGAAGAAAGGCCTTGACAAGCTGTCTGCTGCAAGTAGCTTTTCATACAATTGGATAATGACAGATGAAACGATAAGGACAACAATGCAGGTGCTTGTGTGATGGAGAAGAGTTTATTACTGAGATATGGCTGATTATTAAATCACCTTTGCAGCTTCATTAAAATATGCTAATTACACATGACTGGGCCACCATATCTTTACATACGGACAAAAGGAAAGGAACAGCATAAAAAATAGGAAATGGAGGATGATCGTGCCGCAGGGAATATGGAGAGGGAGGAAGGAAGGAAAAGGGGGGCTAAGAATATTGTGAAGGTTCTCCAAGATGTCAATGCTAATTATGGCAGGGAATGTGAAAGGCACAGTTATAGACAGTATACCATGGAAGGTATGGCAGACGGTAATAAAAATGTCCTCGTCATTTATAGAGTGACAGTCATTGGAAAGGTGGATTTACTAAAACTTTAGCACCCAGAACAGTACAGCTGTGCATAGTAACCAATCAGCTTCTAACTTCAGCTGGTTCAATTAAGTTTGACATGTCAGATCGCATGCCAAATCGCAGCCTTTTGACTTTGCGACGCCACATTGATTTCCAAAAGTGGTTCCTGAACTACTTTTGGCAACTTGGAGGGCGATTTCAATAGACATCAGGGCATGAACCCGCAGACATGTCTTCCAATTCGCCCCGCGAACTTGCACTGAAATGCGGGTTTGAAATTGTGCGAGTTTGGCTGAACTTGCACGATTTCATACCCGCATTCAGTGTGAACGAGGGCTAAAACCTAGAAGCTGATTGGTTACTATGCACAGCTGCACCAGATTCTGTGTGCTCCAGTAAATCCCCTTCCGCCCTACTGTCTCAGTATCAGCAATAAAAATTACTATCTGTCTGGGAATCAGCTGTTAGCTCTATTTTATATATATATATATATATATATATATATATATATATATATATATATATATATATTACACATATCAGCTGTTAATCTTATTAACCTCATACACTAACCACAATCTGGGTGGTTCTTTCCGTTGAACATTTCTTTCATATCAATTTTGAATACATAATATAAAGGCAGATTGCGGAAGAAAACTGTGAAAACATTTTAGTTGTTTATATTTGCTATTGTGTTTTGTGTGTATACTTAATGGGCCTCATGTAAACCAATCAGCTTCTAACCTCAGCTTGTTCAATTAAGCTTTGACAATAAAACCTGCAAGCTGATTGGGTACTATGCAGAAGTGAGACTCTCCAGCTTTAGTACATAAACCCCTACGAGTTTGTATACTGCCTATAGCTAATCTGTTTGCAGCTGTTATTTCTCTGGTATCAGTTTAAATAAATTAAAACAAAAGATTTGACTGGTTACTATGAATAACAAACATTTAAATATCTGCTCCATTTTATATATATGTATATATACATATATATTATATATATATACCGTATATACTCGAGTATAGGCCGACCCGAATATAAGCCGAGGCCCCCAATTTACCCCCAAAAAAACTGGCAAACTTATTGACTCGTGTATAAGCCGAGGGTGAGACATGCCTGTCCATCCCTGTGTGTGTGTCCGTCCATCCCTGTGTGTCCGTCCATCCCTGTGTGTCCGTCCATCCCTGTGTGTCCGTCCATCCATCCCTGTGTGTGTGTGTGTCCATCCATCCATCCATCCCTGTGTGTGTGTGTCTCCATCCATCCATCCATCCATCCCTGTGTGTGTGTGTCTCCATCCATCCATCCCTGTGTGTGTGTGTCTCCATCCATCCATCCATCCCTGTGTGTGTGTGTATCCATCCATCCCTGTGTGTGTGTGTGTGTGTGTGTGTGTGTGTGTGTGTGTGTGTGTGTGTGTGTGTGTGTGTCCAGCCTACCTGTGTCCCGAGCCTTTGTCCCGAGCCTCCGTCCCGTGCCTTGCCTCCTTGCCTCCGTCCCGTGCCGTGCCTTGCCGCCGTGCCTTGCCTCCGTCCCGTGTCGTGCCTTGCCTTGCCTCCGTCCCGTCCCGTCCCGTGCCTTGCCTTGCCTCCGTCCCGTGCCCTCTTCGTCGGCGCCTCGGCGGCCATTGTAAAATTCAAAAGCCGCGCCTCCGCCTTCGCCTGTGATAGGCGGAACACTGAATTTCCCAGCAGCCTGTGTTCCGCCTATCACGGACATCGTATCATCCTCGTCCGTAGTACGAGGATGATACGATGTCCGTGATAGGCGGAACACAGGCTGCTGGGAAATTCAGTGTTCCGCCTATCACAGGCGAAGGCGGAGCCGGAGGCGCGGCTTTTGAATTATAGAATGGCCGCTGTCTGTCTGCTCGACACGCTGATCGAGCGGGCAGACAGCGATGACTCGAGTATAAGCCGAGGGGGGCACTTTCAGCCTCAAAAAAGAGGCTGAAAATCTCGGCTTATACTCGAGTATATACGGTATATATAATATGTTCCAATTACATTTTCGGTCAGCTAAAAGTTTTTTCTTGTTTAACATCTGTTGCATAAGCCTGTACTTTTCTGGGCTAGAAAAACGGTGAGAAGACTCCAAAACTCCTCTACTACTTCAAAGGTTCCTTTTACGTATCTATATCCCAGAAGACAAATTAAGCCCTGGACTGACAAGGGCAAAATACATGTCCAACTATTTACAAACAAACACATAAGTAGCTGACCTTCAGGCACTATAGGTTAGGGTGGCCATACATGTTGTAATAATTCCTTTGTTACTGAGGGAACAAGTATAGCAATTTGCCTACACCCGTAACCTCCGTCAGGCAAGACAGAGATACGTTTGGATACGTTTGTGGCAGGTAGTGCAGCAATGAGACTGAGGACAGGCAGATGCCCCACCATCCATCATTCTCTATGAACCCTCTACCTGTCTTCAGCCAGTTTTGGATGCATTCTGGACAGATTGGTAGAACAATAGAATCATGAGCTCTGCATTTAAGAGCACGACCTTTCATCTCTGTTACCATGATGCTGTAAACGGAGATGGCCATAGTAACCGGCATATGAGAACACAAAACATGCTTGCAGGCTTTTCCTGAAATACAGTACCTATGTCACGTGTAACAACAGCAAGTTCCCTAGACAGCTGGGCTAGGGTCATTGTGGTAAAGCTAACTTACAAGAGCCTCTTCATTAATTCTGTTGCGTAATTTTTGCATACATTATTTGTTAGCACAAACGTAAAGTATAACTATAGCAAAACTTTGTTTTTTGTTTTGGATAGAGTGGGGAGGGATTAGAGCTCCTGACAATTTTTATTGCTGTCTGTGCCCCCTTTAAGGAGATTCATCCTCTCTATTTGTCCTGTTTACCATTATCATTGAAAGTGAAAGTAAAAAGAAAACCCAAATTTTGGGTTGTCCCCAGAAAAGTAACAGGTGGGGACACTAGTTCTGGTGAGCTGGGGGACCCCAAGAAATGCCTTTAATTTGCACATTTCCTCTGACTTCCTGGTTGGCTATGGGACAGGAAGTGAAGGGAAATCTCTGCAATGGGACAGAGATGGTGGGGACAAAAAATCTGACAGGAGTTATAACACTCCCTTACTCTATTTAAAATGAAAAAAAAAAAAGTTTGCTCATAGTTCTACATTAATCCTAAGTGTGTGGTGTGTGGGTATATATCTATAAAACATCTTTCTCCAACATTGGTCTTACACAATTGTCTCCCTATTGCTTATTAGAATTAGGTAGCAAACAGAACCCCCTCTACAATCGGAAGCAAGGACCCGCTTCTCAATTACATTTCAAAACAGCATCTTCTGTTAGACCAGAAGAAAAACATGAATGCAGCTCACCAGTTCTTTTGGCTTCTACGTTAAAGTGGTTGCAAACCCTTTCGTCTAACTTTTATCTATAGGTAAGCCTAGAATATGGCTTACCTATAGGTAGTGGAAATATCTCCTAAACATGTGCCGTTTAGGAGATATTTCACTTGAAGTTCGCCAATGTCGTCATCGGCGCATGCACTGTGAAGAAACGCACCTCCGTGCCGTTTCTTCTCCAGAGTGTGCTGCGACTGACAGCATGCACGAGAGTGACGTCACACGGCTCCGGCCAGTCACAGAGCCAGAGTCCGCGGCCCCGGAACGAAGAGGGGTGAAGATCGATGTGGCCTGCACAGGGGACAGCGTGGGCTTCGTTTGCAGGTAAGTGCCACATAATGGACTAGTATGCAATGCATTCTAGCCTATTATGCTTTTAATTTGCAGGGTTTGCATGGAGCAAAAGAGGAAGTAAAACCCATTGGTGGTTTACTTCCTCTTTAAAGGGAATAACATAATTAAATAAGCAAAATTATGCTTAGAAGAATGATTTTACCTGCATTTGAAGCAAACCATAGTACGCACAGAGTATGCCAGGTGTAAATGGATACACGCTAATCAGCCTGTATGGCACAGATTCCCCCTGTTTAGACCCCTGCTATTTCACCAAAACCCCCTAATGGGGCTCCTAAAAAAAATGACTTAAAAATAAAAAATACATAAAAACTACTGGCCCTCTAGTCCCTCCTGTATTGATTTGTATTGTAAGTGTACTGTCTGCCCTCATGTTGTAAAGCGCTGTGCAAACTGTTGGCGCCATATAATTCCTGTATCATAATAATACTGATGCCGTCCACTGCCCTACTGACACCAATCTCTGTCCTACTGACACTGTCCATTGCTCTGCTGACACCGTCAGTATATATACACACACGCGCAAATATGTTTGAGCTTTGGGGTGCACACCCTAATGCAATAGGCTGTGCACACCTATGAAGCAAACACAGCTTCGCACTTCAGACGAGACTTTAATGTCAACATTAGTAGGCAAAAAACAACCGATTAAGCTTAGCTCAGCAGAGACGAGATGTAAAAAAAAAAGTCAGTCAACCGCATTGTAAGTGATTTTAAGCATGTAAACATAAAGTCAAACCTCAGAACAAAAATCTAAAAGAACAAAACAACACCCTCAACCCCACAAAAAAGTACCACTGAGTCTTTTTTTCCCATCACAATTCTATGCAAACAGTTTCATAACAACTCATACGTTCTGTATTTAGAAAATTAGTCCTAGATTTCTCGCTCAGAATATGTTACCCGCGCCTGGATCAATTGCATATTACTGTAAAACGATTTGTGTACATTCTTGGATTTCTTCTGAAAAATCCTTTTCTCCCAAGGTTAACTGACAATATGCAGACCTGACAAAAATGAGTGTTGTTTTCACATGTAAATACACTCCGGGGCGCCGGGCTCTAAATCTACAGACTTGTGTTTATAGTGCACTGAGAATTTGAGACACCCACCAGCTGTTACCACACTGCCGTCCTTCCCTCCATTACAGGAGCCTTTCAAATCACAAAAGCTTTTATGTGGCCAAAACAGCAAATTAATACGTAAGCGGCACAACCACGTTTTAATAATTTAGCGCTATTTGCAGGCCATTATTCAAAGAAGTGTTTTCATTTTAGACAGAGTACGAGATGTTGTTGAAAATACAATGTGACTGATATCATATTCAATTGGATGCAAGGTACTGTAGGTATTTAAGCCAAGCTATGACTTACCAAGGATGCTGCATTGATCCAACGGACCTCTACGACATTAACATCCCTCGCCGTGCAAGTAACCTCAAATGGCTCCCCAGTCTTCACAACTAGCTTGGATTTTGTTAAAGTAAGCCTGGGTAACATTTTTTGAACTGGAAAACAAATAATAAAAACATTAGCCATTACCGGCATTAGCTGGGTAGGATGTTCCATCAAAGAGAAACAATTTGACTGGAAAAATGTTTTTTATGTAAATTTCTTACAGATCACAGCTTACCCTTTTTACTTCAAAATCAGCTAAAAAAAATATATATATATTTTATTGTAGTCTGTACCATTTTCTTCCACAATATAAATAGTAACTACAGGGAGTGCCACTGCTGACCTCCTAAGAAAGCTCTGAGTTACTTACCGGGAAACAAAAAAAACGTACATTAGAAAGTCAAAACTCTGGCTCCAGGTCAGTAAACATACTTAAGGAATTTAAACAGCACGACAACTAGAGAATTTACATTTTCGGAAGGAAAATGTCAGTGATGCCAGCCTGAATATTCTATGGGTTTCCTTTACAGGTGTAGGTCAGGTGTTCCAACCACAAATACAAGGATGTTCACCCTCACTGAGAAAATGGTAATACTCCTTCAATAGGGGAGTGATTAAAGAGTAACTCCACTTTTGTTGAGAAAAAAATCATTCCCCTCTGGGCGATCTATGTACATTGCAGGTAAACTTTTTGTTGCAGATTCCTACCTTTTGTCTTCTGAAGAAATCCATTTTGTGTTTGTCTTAGCGCTGCACAATTCTGGCCAAAATGAGAATCACAATTTTTTTTTGCTTATAATAAAAAGATTGTGATTCTCGTGGCATAAAATCTTTCACATTATACAAAAAATTGGGCTAATTTTTTTAATTCATTAAAGTGTAATTTTTCCCCAAAAAATTGCATTTGAACGACTGCTGCGCAAATACAGTGTGACAAAATATTGCAACAACCACCATTTTCTTCTCTAGGGTCTCTACTAAAAAATATATATATACATATAATGTTTAGGGGTTCTACGTAATTTTCTAGCAAAAAAATAAATAAAAATTATTTTAACTTGAAACTAACAAATGTCAGAAAAAGGTTTAGTGGTTAAGTGGTTAAACTTCCCTCATTTACACACCAAAGTCTATTCCTTTGATCAAAAGGACAAATTGTTACAATGTTTATACTTAAAGGCGTTGTAAAGCTTCACTTTTTTTTTTTGGCCACATCAGTGAATACGTTTGGGAAACCCCAAATCAACTCTCACGTTCATCGTAGCCCAGACTCTCTTCAACATCATTTTAGCATTTATCTTTTGTTTCTGTGTGGGGAATTTTTTATTTTTTTCTTCCCCTCCCCTCTCTTCCATTTATCTCCATCCTTTAATCAAAACGTATGCAGCCATGGAAAAAAAAAAGGAAAGAAAAGAGGGAAAACCACTATACCCGCCCCCCCCCCATCTCCCCCCATGGTCTCTCCTCAATACGCATATACTACCACTTCAATCTACCATTTCCCTCATCCTTACGGCAAATCTTGGGGATTGTTTATAGTTTTCCCATGCTTTCCATCTCTCTATAAAACTCATCTCACCTGGTTCTCCACTATACTTTAGAGACTCCACGTTATGAATCCTATTGATTTTGCTAAACCAACTTTTTAGCAAGGGGGGCTCTGGATTTTTCTTTTAAATAACAAACATGTCATACATACCTCCACTGTGTAGCTCGTTTTGCACACAGTGGCCCCAATCCACGTCTTCTGGGGTCCCTCGGCGGCTGTCTCGGCTCCTCCTTGCATCAGCTAACCCCCTCTGGGAAGCGTTCCCAAGTCCTGTATCCGGCGTCCATAAGCCACCGACTACAGGACTCTGCCCGAATGTTTTTTCACCTTAATGCATAGAAGGCATTAAGGTGAAAAAACATGAACCTTTACAACCCCTTTAAGTTCCACTGCTAAAGAATGTTGTGATTCTTGGCAAACTGGCTGTTCCCCCCCCCCCTTTTTTTGACAGCTGTTTTTAGCAGAGCAGAGAGAATTCTCTGCATAGAAAGAATCGGGAAATACTTTGTCAAGATTGCAAAGGGGAAAAAAATCTCGATAACAATTCTTAACAATTAATCGTGCAGCTCTAGTTTGTCTGTGTCCATGTGGAAAATGCCAGGGTCTGCATCCCTTTAGATGTGATTTCCTATTGGGAGTATCTTACCAAAAATTATATTTTTGCTGCAGGGGATGCCGAAATCTAACTTGTATCTTAGTGCAGACTTCTGGAAAAAATCAGCGATCCAATCACACAAGCAGGAAATTATGTTTCTGGGGGGCGTTCTGTACACATTCTGTGTACAAAACACCTCCAGTTAGCCAAATGGCATTGGATTTTACAGAAAATTACAGAGCTGCAGATTGAAAAGGAAAGGCAATTTGCATTAACATTCAATTACAATACGATTTGTGTCGCAACTTGTATATACTATATCATTTTTTTTCTAATTTTTCCCCCCACAAAAGTGGAATTACTCTTTAAGGTTACACAGACAGCCACAAGGAACTTACAGGACTGGTTTAATTAAGACTGAACCATGTACATGAACCAGCACTGGACTGTGCCAACAAGCAGACCAGCTTAATATTTGAAACCCGTTACAATAGTATTATAATTTGGACCTCCTGATGGTATAATGGGAACAAAGTCAATGCAGAGGATTTTATTATTTACATTACATAATACTATATATTAGATATACTGTATATATAGTATTATATACTTAATATACCACAACTTGAGACTGCCAGCACTCTATCAAACATTTTGTAAATCCAGACTTTTTACATAGGAGTTTTTGGAAAGCACATGCTTACAGAGTTCAATCAGGTTTTTCCTTAGTCATAGGGCAGGGGTGTCCAAACTTTTTTCAAAGAGGGCCAGATTTGATGAAGTGAACATGCGTGAGGGCCGACCATTTTGCCTGACATTCTTTGAACCATTAAAATTTGGTCTAAGTGTGTTCATTCGAGCACTAATACACTGCCCAACAAGAATTCCCTTGCCTTTGTGGCTGTGTGTGGTGAAGAGATGAGCTCGGGTGTGTTATTTGGATATACCGTATTAATTGGCGTATAACATGCACCTTCACTTTAAGAGGGAAGTTTCAGGAAAAAAATCAAATACATTTTAAATAAAGAACTGTGAAGCAAAATAATGGTCAGTGCCCATCAATGCAGCCTAATCATTGCCATGAATGCAGAACCCGCCATAGCCAGGAACGCACTAATGAGTGCCAAAGATTACCTACAGGAGTATCTCCTGTTTACACGGCGGCCTCTTTAATAGAAAGTCCCGCCTCCTTTGATGGACAGAACGGTCGTCCAATGGCAGCGCCAGAGTTGGGACTTCCTATTACAGAGGCCGCCCGTAAACAAGAAATTCTCCTGTGTGTGTGTGTGCATGTATACGGCGTTGGGTCCCGCCTCCTCCCTGTCCCTTCCAAGGCATATACATCTTTTGTGGCCCCGACGTTGGGAGATCGTCAGGGGCCACAAAAGATATATATGTCCAAGTAACCAGGCAGGCCATTCAAAACCGGTACGAGGGCCGGGATTGGCCCGCGGGCCAGACTTTGGACATGCCTGTCATAGGGGTTTATTAACTAAAAAAGTATAGACTGTCTTCTAAGGACAAGCCTATCCAAAACCTGCATGCTTGTCAGTTACTGCTATCGATAAAGTTGGCTTTTACAGGATCTAGGCAGGTGTGTTGGTGCTATACTAAAAAGGCATTTGGGTCACACAAGCTGTATATCTCCCATCCCATGATCTGTAAAGGAGGATTCAAGGTTTAGCAGTGTGTAATAGGTCAGGACACCTTACATATGCCTTCACCTATTTACGCCAGAGCTGCCAGCCTCTCCAATTTGAAGGCTGCCACAGTGAACCAACTTTAATTAACATACCCTGGCTCTGCATTGGCTGTACAGTTCTGTAGTGGTTAGCACTTTCACCTAGCAGCCATGGGTCACTGGTTCAAATCCCAACCACAACACCATCTTCCTGGAGTTTGCATGTGCCTGCATGGGTTTCCTCTGGGTACTCTGGTTTCCTCCCACACTCTAAAGACATGCTGGTAGGTTAATCAGATCCTGTCTGTTAAATTGGCCCTAGTATGTGCATGTGTTTGTAAGCACATGTAGACCCTACAGGGTTCAAGAACTGCGCTATATCAAGATGCAACTCAACTGTATATTTAAATTGCCAAATTCTTCCATTAACAGATTACTATTTGCATTCTACCGTATTTCAGATAACTGCTTTAAAACTAAAAGAAAAGGTAGAAAGAGACATTTGTTTTTCACATGAGTGCCTGGAAAGATAACTTGGTCTCCATATGCCTATTACTAGAGAGAAGAGACTGCTCTATACTCTTGGGAAAAATTTAGGATCATTAGTAGAGGGGGGGTCACGTGTTAATGGATAAGACAGTGCTACAGCTCAAGCACAGCATCATGACTTCATTTAGTCAATTGTAAGAAAAGTCATTTTTGCTGGCGGCTTGGGAGTAGAGACAATTATTATATTTAGAAATGCGCACAGATATCTATCGAATAACATTACAATTAAACTGAAAAGAAGCCCAATAAAGTAGGGACATAATATGTAACATTCACATTATTTCCATTGCCCCTAAGATCTGACTGTGATTTAAAAGTAAAAATTTCGCTAACTTTTCTGAAGAGTTGCACCTTTTCAAGTTACGGATAACCTCATAGGCTGCTATGAGTGAAACTGACAAATACAACCACAAAATAACATTAGCATGAGAGGTCATTTCAGTTTCCAGAGCTCCATGGTACAAATATTGGATTGGAAATATAAAAATATTTCTGTAAAAATAATTTGGCCTTACAGTGCCTTGAAAAAGTATTCATACCTGTTAAAATTCTCCACATTTTATCATGTTATAACCAAAAATATAAATGTATTTTATTAGGATTTTATGTGATAGACCAACACAACTTGGCACATAATTGTGAAGTAGAAGGAAAATGATAAATGGTTTTCAACATTTTTACAAATAAATATCTGAAAAGTGTGGTGTGCATTTGTATTGGGCCCCCTTTACTCTGATGCCCTTAACCTCCCTGGCGGTACCATTATTTCGGATTTTAGGTGCTAAAAGCGGTACCATTATTTTGCATGAAAATTTGGCGTTTTATATTGTAGTCCTGCAATTCTTAGGAATAACTCTCTTAAATCTGTCCAAACCAGAGTCTAGCAGACATCCCAGGTATGATAAAGTTTGAAAAATTAAATCATAAATTATAATATAATAAATAATTATAAATAATTGTACCAAATAATAATATAACAATAATAAAAATTATTCAATAATGTAATCTAATCAAAAACACTGAAATTTGCTCAGTTGCAGAATTGTCACTGTCATTACTTTTCACTATTTGATGACGGATCTCCCCACAAATCGCTATCGCTCAATTCTGCGAGTCATTCTAATTTATTATCGCTGTTTTCTAGCTGGTCTAAAATCATTTTTGATGTACAGTGACAGTTTTGGTTGCTATGGACAATCTCCAGTTTCCAGGCATAAAGAACAGTTTTTACAATATAAAACTGCATGCAGGACACTGGGCAGACCACTAGGGACAAAGGGGATGTGAAATATTTACATACAGCAATGTAATCTGTAAGATTACATTATACTGTATGTATACTGTTTATTTCACTTTTTGAATTTGGCGCCGATCTCCGTGCCCGTGCGTCGCAACGCTCGCAGGGCACGGAGATCGCCGATGTGATAGATCGAGCGAGGCACGGCTCGCTCGTACAGCGGGGAGACATCGCTGGATTCGAAGGAGAAGGTAAGGAAACCTCCTCCTGGATCCAGCGACGCTGTCCCGAGTCTGACTCGGGGATACCGCTTTTGGTATAAAAAATCCACCCCGAGTCAGACTCGGGAATACCGTCAGGGGGGTTAACTAAAATCTCGTGGTACAAATTGCCTTCAGAAGTCACCTAATTAGTAAATAGAGTCCACCTGTATGTAATTTAATCTCAGTATAAAAGAAACTGTTCTGTGAAGCCCTAGGAGGTTAGTTAGATAACCTTAGTGAACAAACAGCATCATGTAGGCCAAGGAACTCACCAGACAGGTCAGGGAAGTTTGAAGCATGATTAGGTTATAAAAATAATATCCCAAGCTTTGAACATCTCATGGAGCATTGTTCAATCCATCATCTGAAAATGGAAAGAGTATGGCACAACTGCAAACCTACCAAGACAAGGCCATCCACCTAAACTGACAGGGCGGGCAAGGACAGCATCAATCAGGGAAGCAGCCAAGAGGCCCATGGTAACTCCAGAAGAGCTGCAGAGATCCACAGCTCAGGTAGGACAATCTGTCCACAGGACAACTATTAGTCGTGAACTCCAAAAACCTGGCCTTTATGGAAGAGTTGCAAGAAGAAAGCCATTGTTGAAAGAAAGCCAAAAAAAGTCCTGTTTGCAGTTTGTGAGAAGCCATGTGGGGGACACAGCAAACATGTGGAAGAAGGTACTCTGGTCAGATGAGACCAAAATGTAACTTTTTGTCCTAACAGCAAAACGCTATGTGTGATGGAAAATTACACTGCACATCACCCTGAACACACCATCCTCACCAGGAAACATGGTGGTGGCAGGATCATGTTGTGGGGATGCTTTTCTTCAGCTGGGACAGGGAACTGGTCAGAATTGATGGGAAGATGGATGGAGCCAAATACAGCCAGAGCTACAATGGAATGGTTTCGATCAAAGCATATTCATGTGTTAGGCCCAGTCAAAGTCCAGACCTAAATCCAATTGAGAATCTGTGGCAAGACAAAAAAATTGCTGTTCACAGACACTCTCCATCCTATCTGACAGAGCTTGAGCTATTTTGCATAGAAGAATGGGCAAAAATGTCTCTCTCTAGATGTGCAAAGCTGGTAGAGACATACCTGAAAAGACTTGCAGCCGTAATTGCAGCGAAAGGTTCTACAAAGTATTGACTAAGGGGGGCTGAACACAAATGCACACCACACACAACATTTTGAAAAACATTTATCATTTTCCTTCCACTTCACAATTATGTGCCACGTTGTGTTGGTCTATCACATAAAATCCCAATAAAATACATTTATGTTTTTGGCTGTAACATGGCAAAATGTGGAAAACATTTTTTTTTCAAGGCATTGTAGTACTACTTGAAGCACAGGTCTTGCAACTGGAAGCAACCAAGTTGCCAAACACAACCATTCAACTTATCCCTTTAATTTTCTACCCTTCACTAAAATCTAAAAGGGTGAAGATGTTTGTACTCAGAAACACAGAAGATTCTTCTTTTAGACACTTTGGGGTTGATTTACTAAAAATAGAGACTGCAAAGTCTGGTGCAGCTCTGCATAGAACCCAGCCGCCAGGTTTTATTGTCAAAGCTTAAAGTGATATTAAAGTCTTGTTTTTTTATTGTTTAAAAATAACAAACATGTTATACTTACCTGCTCTATGCACCCGCCCCTCTCTCTCCTCATTGGCTTACTGACTTTGATTGACAGCAGCTAAAGCCAATGGCGTCCGCTGCTGTGTTTTAGCGAATCAGGAGGGAGAGTCCTGCTCAGCCAAGGCTCTTGGGCAACAACGCTGAATTGAGATGGGGCTCAGGTAAGTATTAGGGAGGCTGCTGCACACTGAAGGTTTTTTTTTATCTCAATACAATGAATAAAAATCTTCTACCTTTAGGCCGGGTTCACACCGCTGCGATGCGGGAACGCCGCAAATCCGCGGCGTTTTCCCGCATCGCATTACTCCCGCCGGCAGTTCACACTGCCCTATGCGGACGGCTGGGAGTGTCAATGATATGTTAATGACACCCACAGATCCGTCCGCATATCGCAGTGCGATCTGCAGACTCGCACAGGAATCGGATCGCATGGTGTGAACCCCCATGCGATCCGATTCTGTTGCGGACCAAAAAAAGGGTCCCGTGCGAGTTTGCTGCGGGAGCGATGCGAATTCAGCCATACTATCTGTATGGCTGTACTCGCATCGCTACGGAGATCGGATGTGATTTGCGGTGCGAATCACATCCGGATCTCCCCCCGCAGCAGTGTGAACCCAGCCTTAGAACCACTTCAATTGAACAAGCTGAAGTTAGAAGCTGATTGGCTACCATTCACAGCTGCACCAGATCTTGCACTCTGCAGTTTTAGTAAATCAATCCCTTTGATCTTGATTTAATATAGGGCTGATGTACCATCTTTCATCCTTATTGTTGGCTATATTAGGAGATATCTTTTTTCCCCAAAGGCTAACATATTTTTACAAAGGTTTAAATCAGGGGTCTCAAACTGGTCGCCCTCCAGCTGTTGTAAAACTACAAGTCCCATCATGCCTCTGCTTGTGGGGAGTCATATTTGGAAATGTCAGCCCTCCAATGCCTCATGGGACTTGTAGTTCCACAACAGCTGGAGGGCCGCCAGTTTGAGACCCCTGGTCTAAATACATCCACTACCTGCAGATTAATCTAATCTGCATATGTATGGATACCCTTATCAAACATAACAAATCGTTTCTACTCACCAGGTCTGACCATCAGTTTCTTTTGTTTGGTATACTTCAATGTTCCATTATGCATTACCGTGCAGACATAGCAATCATCAAATTTAGTCTGCACATTTTTTATGGTGATTCCATTCCTAATATCCTTCTCATAGACAAAACCTTCAGGTAGTTTAGAATCATCACACTTCTTAATACCATAGTTGGTGACATCCGAATCAACCAGGGGACATATACCAGATGCATCCTGGCCTTCTGTTGCATCAACAAAAGGTGCACTGTCGTAGAATGGGTTGTCCGTAACTAAAAAACAAACACATATTTCTTATAGTACAATCTATATTCTTTATAGGGGATATCTACTCAGTAGTTTATTTTTCAAATGGAATGGTAGGTACATTTATAAATGCTTACTTTGTTGATAAACAATTAGGATAGTCCAGGTGATATCCTATGATGTCCTTATTCATTTCTCCATCTGTTCATAAAATGACTACAGATGGAACATGTAGGTTGAACATACATACAGGACCCACCATGTGGGCAGTACAGGATATTTGATAGCTCATCAGCAACAGCACATGTCTGTGGAAGTTCCGCATGTGTATTAAATGACTGCATTTGGCCATATGCCCGTATAGACATGTCTGTTTATGGATATCTTAGCTCACAAGCAAAAATGTAATATCTTGCACCTTACCAGAACTTAAATGCATGGGTTGCATTAGTTTTCATTTTTCAAGAACATTTTTGGCTCAATCAATGTTATCTTCCTTCTGTAAACTACTAATTGCCCCCACCCAGTGTAACTGAGATGAAGAGAAGAACATATATGTTTGAAGTGCATCCCAAGGTGACAACCATGGCTCCCTCTATAGATACAGTAGAGTGAGTAAGCGTAGCCAACCAGGGACAGAAACTGCTATTTGCAGGAAGGTAAAAATACAGTATAAAATCCTGAAAAGGGATTTCCAATGTATTACATTTTTTTTGTTTTAGATATGCTAGGATCTTTCTGTACACATTTTATTTTAGTTCAGAGAATGCTGGTATTGACTCACTGTTAACTAAAGATGGCTATACACTGCTTGAAATTTAGCCAATTCCTGTTGGCTCTGCAGAAATTTGATCAGTGTATGGCCAGCATCATCCAATTTGACAAAAGTTGATTGTTTAATTGTTTTTTTGTCAAAAGGAGCCTGTTAGATTTGTCAGCCCAACAGCACCTGCATCCTATCAGATGTAGGCACTCTTTGTATATTCTGATATACAGTGGTGCTGGCTGCCAGAATACTATTAATAGCTTGACAGGAGGGATGTGGCAATCCTACTGTTAGAGTTGAAGGATGAATCCACCAGATTTCTTTTGTTCAGATTGCAGACTCAAAGCAATCTATAATGCCCTGTACACACGACCGGTTTTCCCGTCCGAATTCCGCTCAAGCTGTCTTGCATACACATGGTCACACCAAAGTCCAACCGTCAAGAACGCGGTGATGTACAACACGTACGACGGGACTAGAAAATGGAAGTTCAATAGCCAGTAGCCAATAGCTTCCGTCTCCTACTTGCTTCAGAGCATGAGCTGTTTTTGGTACGTCGGAACAGCATACAGACGAGCAGTTTTCCCAATAAGAATTGGTTCCGTCTGAAAAATATAGAACATGTTCTCTTTCTAGGTCCGTCAGAATTTTTGACGTAAAAAGTCTGATGGGGCATACACACGATCGGAATATACGATGAAAAGCTCCAGTCTGACTTTTTCTGTCGGAAATTCCGCTCGTGTATACGGGGCATAAGTATATGGCCAGTTTCCAGGTATGAAGGACCTGGCAGAGACTGCCGATACATATGCACACTTGGGGCAGGATTTCTGCTTGTGTGCACAAATGCCACTAGGTTCTGGCAGACTGCCACTATGTGTAAGGGAAGGTGAGGAATACAATTAAAAAAAAAGAGTTTGTTGCAGTGAGTTTAGCTCATCCTTAACTCTAATGCAGCGTACACACGGTCAGAATTCTCGTCGGAAAAAGCTCTGATGATTTTCCCGAAGGAATTCGGCTCAAGCTGTCTTGCCTACACATGGTCACATCAAATTCCGATCATTTATAACGCGGTGACGTACAACACGTACGACGTGACTAGAAAAAGGAAGTTCAATAGCCAGTAGCTAATAGCTTCTGTCTCGTAGTTGAATCTGAGCATGCGTGATTTTTGGCGTGTCGAAATTGCATACACATGATTACCGATAGAACGTTTTTTTTTCCGTCTGGAAAATTGAGAACGTGCTATCAATTTTTGGCTGGCGGAAATTCAGACAGCTAAATTCCGATGGAGCATACACACGGTCGCATTTTCCGATGAAAAGCTCTCATCTGTCTTTTTCTGGACGGAATTCCAATCGTGTGTACGCGGCATAAGACTGCATTGACAACTGAGTGTGTTCAGCTCGTAAAACACCCGAAAAAAGGCCAACAGGCGAAATCCTATTCATTTAAAGCGTTTTGTAGCCTAAAGCAAAACGCCTGAAGCTCAAAAAAGTACATGTGTTTCTTTTTTGGTCAGATTACAGGCATTTTTCTGCTTTTTACATTGGTGAGGTTTTGACCTGTGCAAAATCATGGCAAAAAAACTGTCAAAAAGCGCAGCAAAATCGCAGTAAAAACTTGATTTTCTGCCTGAAAACAAAATGCTCAGGTGTGAATGCAGCCTTTTATAGGCATTTTTGGGGCGTTTTTTGCAGCGTTTTTGCAGCGTTTTTGTACAGGCGTTTTGAAGTTCAAAAGCTCACCAACGTAAAATAATTAAAACGTCTCTAATCTGCCAAAAAAGAAGCTCATGTACTTTTTTGGGTGACGGCGTTTTGCTTTAGGTGACAGAACGCTCAGATGTGAACAGGGGCCATTGAAATTAATCAGATCTGTCTTGTTTTTAGAGCTGAGGCTTAGAGCAGAAAAATGCCCAAAAATGCCTAGGTGTGAACGGAACCTAAAAGTATGGCTCTTTGTGTGTTAGCAGAATGAGAGAGAGGGGTAGCATCTCCTTACTCTGCATTTCATAGGTTAACGATAGCTTAGTTGTGTATTTCCACTGAAAGGCAGGAGTCAGCAGCCATGACAAATAAAGAAAATATGTACAAAAACACTATACATTTCTCTACACAATGCCCCACAACTTACTGCATAGGTTTGCCACAGTCACTGCATCTAATCAAACTAATTAGCCTTCTAAGCCTAATAAAATGCCACGATGTGACACTCTCAATGGTTGCTATTATTCTTTTTTGCTTGTACCCAATATTTTACAAATCAACAGCAAAGCCACGGGATCATCATACTTTGACAAAAATTAAGACAGAAAACAAAACAGGGGTATATCTTGCACTTTTGTTTGGATTTTGTAAGAATATTATCTATAATGTCTTAGTTTAAAAGCCCTGCCTATCTGGTAATTAAAGTACCTACATAAATACAACGAAAAGTAGCTTACCTTTAATGAACAGGTAAAAAGAAGAGTAGATGCTGCCCGTCTCTTTATCCACACATGTGTACAGTCCAACATGTTTAATTTCCACATTGTTAAGAGTGAGAACCAACTGATTGTTCTTCCCTTGAACCGGACTACGGCTCACCGTTCTCGACCTTTTACTTAATGGTCTTTGGTGATTCCACACCATCTGTGTAGAACCGGTGCAAGTTTTCTCATAGGATGCTCCCGGTCTCAGCAATATGTTTGTCCCATCACCAGATATAATTGGAAATGAAGCCACTGCAAAGGCAAAAAAGGAAATCAGTACCTTTCCTTTAAGACTGAAACTTAGATACTGGCCTATTACCTAACAATCTGTTTATATAACACCTTAAAACCACTTGTGATTTTCACAATGCACAGCCAAGGCACCAAGACTTTCGCTAAAAGGTCACTTCCAAGGCACTATTCATTAAGTTCTGAACACCCAACAAACCTTTTTGTTAGTGTTAAGTTTGATTATTCTGTACGTTTTTCTTCACCTTGAAAAGTTAGAATTTTTGCAAAAAGCCATATGACTTTTTAGGTTACAACGGTTCATATTCTATAGTTGGTCCTACTTAAACAGTTCCCTGAAGGAGTGCATTGGCTGGAGCAAAACTTGCCTGGAAACAATCCAGTTTGTGTAATGTTTCCAACTGACTCATACTTGTGGTTTTGTATAAAAATCTATTTGATCATCTCTTTGGTCATCAAAGTAAACAAAAGACTACATGGCAGATAGCAATAAAAACTAGAAAAGCTTGTAAAATCTTAATATATGTACTATATGTATTTGTAACTGTTATGTAGACTGGCCTGTTAGTCTGAATAAAAATGCAATAATGTCTGAAAACTAGAGTTTCAGTATCAGGCAGTGGCGGCCGTTCCATAAGGGGTGCAGAGGCGCCGCACCCTTAATCTCCATGCAGGGCACTGGACGCATGGGTTTCAATGAGATTTGTTTATTTATTTGAAGCACATGATTAGAGCTGGAGGCTCTAAAAATGGGTGGGCTCAGGGCGCAGAGCACTGCACCCTGAGCCTAACCACTCGTGTGACATTAGTGAATTAATATTCGCTATTGTCTTCCTGCTTCTCCTCTCAGCCAATCAGGAAGCAGGTTTTAAGACCCGATTGGTCGAGAGGAGAAGCGACCATATTGTCCAGTAAGAGAAGCAGGGTGGAAGATACCATGAAGAAGCAGGGTGGAAGCCACAAAGGAGAAGCAAGGGGGAAGCCACTCACGAGCCAGATGGGGTAAGTAGTGCGGGATGATTCCATGAAGAAGCAGGGTGGAAGCCACAGAGGAGAAGCAAGGGGGAGGCCACCCGCGAGCCAGATGGGGTAAGTAGTGAGGGATGATTGACCAAGTTGTGGGGGGGAGTTGTTGCAGACGGGGGGGGGCTGGGAGGTTTGTTTGCCGCCCAACCCCTCCCCAAAAAAAAATTGAGACAGCTTGATTTTCCAAATTCTCATACACCTCAGCAAAGGCCATACCTAGACAATTTTGAGTATCAGCATTTAAAATGGCTTTCTAAACAATAGAAAAAATGGCAGGTAAAAGAAAGAAACAGCTATAACTTGTTGATTAAATGGTTTGGATCAGTCCAAAATACTTATATATTCATCACACCACTACATGATGGCATTAACACAATACTAACAAGAAAAATGGCTGAACTAGAAGAAAAGGCTGCCTATTTATCAAAAGCTCCATACAATGAACTATCACATAACAATCATATCTCAGTTTACATGACAGTACTATACCTGCACTACTAAACTGCCCTTTGTGCGATTACTTAAAAAAGGAATTTTCAGTCTGAAAACGAAATAAAATAAAATCTACTGGCAAAAAGGATCTCATTGTCTGCGGTTGTAAACTTAATCTGCAACTCAGCTGACTTCCTCATATATTCGTCATGAAATATGATGCACTAAATGATATGAAATAAAGAAGAGGCTCGGCTCCACACTAACATGCGCTCAATTCAGTAGCAATAAACATATACTTTTAAGTACCCTAAACAGTTGTTCTCTCTAGATGATAAATGTGAGTCTCAGAATTCTAGAAGTAATTCTCTCTTACAATAAACTTCTTATCAAAGGCAGACATCTCCAGTGATTCACATATAACAAAACAATTTAGCAATTTTTTTTTTATCCCTATATTACCCTAATTAAAACATAAACAATAGGTTTATAGCACTAACAATGTAATAAATCCATATATTGGCCTAACTGTTTAAAATGAAGAGGCCCTTTTCAATTTACTGTATTATGGCTGCACTCTCCGTTGAATCTTACCTATCTCATGGCACATTACCTCTTTTCCAACGCCACCTTTCCATTGGGGTCCCCCAAGGTTCTATCCTTGGACCTCTACTATTCTTGATCTACACGCCCTCCCTGGGTCAGCTGATCACTACCATTTATATGCTGATGACACCCAAATCTATCTCTCTGCCCCTCAGCTCACCCCATTACTCTCCTCACGCATCACTGATCTACTAACAGACGTATCAGCCTGGATGTCAAACCACTTCCTCAAACTTAATCTATCTAAAACCAAGCTCTTAACATTTCCTTCCCCACGGGCCCCTTCCCCTGACTTCTCTGCCAAGATCAATGGCACATCTATCAGTCCGTCCCCACATGCCAGGTTGCTAGGGGTAACCTTAGACTCTGAACTGTCCTTTCAGGCCCACATACAAGCCCTGTCCAAATCATGCCGCCTTAGCCTCCGCAACATTTCCAGAATACGCCCCTTTTTAACTAATGACACCACCAAGCTTCTAATTCACTCCCTGGTCATCTCTTGACTACTGCAACTCCCTCCTCATTGGATTATCTTTACATAGACTATCCCCCCTTCAGTCCATAATGAATGCCGCTGCCAGACTCATCCACCTTACCAGCCATTCAGTGTCCTCCACCCCTCTCTGCCAATCCCTCCACTGGCTTCCACTCACCCAAAAAATAAAATTCAAAGTACTAACAATCATTTACAAAAGCCATCCATAACTCTGCCCCCAGTTACATCACTGACCTAGTCCCAAAATACCAACCAAGCTGCTCTCTTCGGTCACATTAAGACCTCCTGCTCTCTAGCTCCCTTGTCACCTCCTCCCATGCCCACCTCCAGGATTTCTCCAGAGCTTCTCCCATCCTTTGCAACACCCTACCCTAATTTGTTCGACTGTCCCCTAATCTATCCATCTTTAGGCGAACCCTGAAAGCCCTTCTCTTCAAAGAAGCCTATCCTGTTTCTAAGTAACACTATTTTTATTTCATCAGCTCATCCCCCCACAGCTATTACCTTTTGTATCAATTGACCCTTGCTTTTTAGATTGTAAGCTCTAACGAGCAGGGCCCTCTGATTCCTCTTGTACCAAATTGTAATGTAACTGTAATGTCTGCCCCCATGTTGTAAAGCGCTGCGCAAACTGTTGGCGCTATATAAAACCTGTATAATAATAATAATAATAATATATCCGATTACCACAGCAAACCCCACTATGGATCTGGATGATGAGGGTCTATGTAAAAAGACTTAAGCGGAAAGTTTACTTTGCTTGTTTGTAATTAGTAAGTAAAAATAGGATCTGATCCATAGTACTTTAATATATACATTCAAATACCATTACATTCCAAAGCAAGAGGTATTTCATCCCTATCTGCAAAAGAACAAGGAGACAAACTTTATTCTTTGCATACAATGACTAAGATTAATGTAAAAACACTTCTACCTGTCACTTGCTTGGTTTTTAAGTGTGAATTCTCATTCAGGATTTTTAGACTGTGTTCACAATGGCCTTAAAAACATAGAAAAGACCTGAAAAGCCCAAAACGTTGATCTGGCATTCAGCCCGCTCATCAAACATTCAAACAATAGAACAAGGATGGGTAGAAAGCCAGCAAGCGAGAGGGATGTTGCTAAAATTACAACAGGAACTGTATTTGCCTTTTAAATGAATATATTTTCAGTTCCGGGACATTATAATGGTACCAGGCGTCTGAAACACCCATTTATAACTGTAAGCAAACAAATGATATTGCAAGTTAAATAAATGAACATTGTACATTTACCTAATTCCTGAATGTAAAAGACACAAATAATATTTAAAAAAAAAAGTAACTAATATAAAGAATTGCTAAGTGCTAGGAACTATGAGCAATAAGGTATGCCACTTTAACTTACAAATTGCACCCACCTAACTTGCTCCCCCTTCCATGGATTCCTAAAGCCGGCCATAGATTATTCAAATCTCGGCCAATTCAGAGATTAGAACCATCCGTGGACAGGCTGACTGTATCCAAGTCGATTCTTTGATCGACTTGCTTACAACCTGCCTGGAGCACCACGTTCCCATGGTTGCAAGAAAGAAAATTGCATCATCTGTGGCCTGCATAAGTTGAAAGTCCAGGTCTGAGTAACTATAATGCCACGTACACATGACCGGATTTTCCGGCAAACTAGGTCCGACGGTCTTCCCGTCAGACTTTCAGCAGAGTTCCGATGGACTTTCCGAACGAAGTCCGTTCGAAAGTCTGTTCATTTTGAACGTGATGACATAAGACGGGACTAAAAAAGGAAGTTCAATAGCCAGTAGCCAACAGCTTCCCTTTTGTCGTATTTGGTCCGTCGGACCAGCATACAGACGAGCGGTTTTCCCGATAGGAATTGAGTCCGTCGGACAGATTTGAAACATGTTCTATTTCTAGGTCCGTCCGATTTTTAAAACAAAAAATTATCGGATTAGCCCACACACGATTGGATTGTCCGATGCGCTGATTCCGTCGGACCTAGTCTGCCGGAAAGTCCGGTCATGTGTACACAGCATGAGATTATGCTAACGCTGTCTGTACATGGCTCAATTTTGGCTGATTCTTGCTGAACTGGAGCTGTGAGGGCACTGTTAGCAATACCCAGCTTAACAAACTGTGGTTTGAAAGCCCAAGGAGCCAGGTGGAAAATTCTCAGCCAAATGGTGACTGCAGCCAATCAGAAGCAGTCGCTGTTCTGTAGTCTGACAGAAGCGGAAGCATCGGCTAACAGAATAAAATAGCTAGTAGCGGCAATGGAAGAAGAGCATCGATGGAGGAATTGGGTGATTTCTCTTGGACTGAATGAGAGAAATCTATGTGTGTATGGCTAGTCTATCTGCATCTTCCATTACAAGGTGTCAAGTCCATAATAATCAATGAGAAATACTCTGGCAGATGGGGAAATGAAAAGATATGAGAGAGGTTGAAACATAGTTGATGGGCTTTTCTTTGCTTCAGATGGATTTTGCATTCCAATACAAGTCTGTGGGAATGCAAATTGATGTTGAACTGATGCCATCAACATAAGCCAAAAGCCTGTCAATACAGGCCCTTACTCTGTCTGCTACCAGGTATAAAGTTTAGGCACCTAGAATTGTCTACAGATATATGCAGTAGATATTCCTGCCCCTGATACGTGAATGAGAAGTTCTGAATTGACAAAGCTTCGACACCGCTACAACATATCTTTTGGATAATAGGGCAGCCTTCACATAGTGATGGAGGGGTTGGCAGGAGGCAGTGGACAAGTGGACAAGCTTTGACACTATCCAGAAGTGTCAGAGCTTTGCCTATGCAAAATGGGCTGATATAAGAAACAAGAGGCGATCCTGCAGGGTGTACCGGCATCTCTGGATACTTAGTTAATACCTGCTAAAAGCTTCCTTTTTTTTTTTTTTAAGACAGACAGAGGTGCAGAATTTTTCTATTGAACTGGACATTCGGCCCGCGTGTATGGTGGCCGGTCCGACAGAAGTTCGCCCGGCTTCTGTCGAAGACTCGTGAGCAAAAAAAGTGTGCAGACAGATCAGGTGCTACAGATCAGCGCTCTCGGCCAATGGCGTTGACCGGAGTGTTCTGGTGGGGGGGGGGGGGGCGCACCCCTATCAGGACACAAAGGCACAGCAAGGAAGATCGCTCTACTAACATCGGATTGTTAGTACAGTGGCTCCGACCTGAGCTGTCGGGTTTTTTTTGTTCAACCTGCAGGGTAAACGAGAAAAACTGGTGGTGTGTACTAAGCTTTACTTTATTCAGCAAGTAATAATTCCAAGGATACCTTTGTTTAATTAAACGTACAAACTACGCTATGGTAATTATCTTGATAGGAAACAACACTACAGGTATTAATTTCTAACTTCGCCGACTATAAATCTTATTTTGGAAACACACAGAGAAGAACAAGAAAATGAAAACGTACACACATTTAGACAGTGTAAAATTGCAGATTATTCAAAATGTCACACTCAACAGGTGTTCTAAGCCAGCAATAAATTTACAGCCTTACATAGAATAAACTCTTGGTATTCATTATTGTGTAATTCTATCCCAAGTGACAAAGCCCTTCAAACTCACATCTAAAATCGGTGTTCTAAGAAAGAATGACCTGCACATGTGCAAAAATACTTTCGTTTAGGATTTT
The DNA here is from genome assembly GCF_037356315.1 of Lithobates pipiens. NCBI lineage: Eukaryota > Metazoa > Chordata > Amphibia > Anura > Ranidae > Lithobates > Lithobates pipiens. The sequence continues at coordinate 406,731,770 of NW_027507718.1, forward strand.
TTTTTATGTATTTCAAAGTGGGAGGTCAGTTGAACTTGTGTTTTTTCTCAGCGCAGTCTATTTATTTATATACGCTGGAACTCAGTAGTGGTATTTTTAGGAAAAATAGCTATAAAGACGCATGCACACTGCAGCTCAAAGAAGCTCCTCCACCAGGATTTTGAGCTTTTTTAAACCCCCGTTTTTTCTGCCTGAAACCCCCCTCCATGTTAGTCAATGTGTCCATGTACACTATTGCTTGTTTAGGCTTTTACAGGCATATGCTCTTACAGGCAGAAAAAAACCCCCACCAAACTCGCGTTTTAAAGAGGAGCTTTAAACGTGCGAAAATGAGAAAAAGCATGAAAAAGCTCAAAGAAGCTTGAGAACACAAACAACAAAATAGAAAAAATTAGGAGAGAGTTTGTAAAAAAGCGCTAATGCTCAAAAGGAGCTCAAAGAAACTCAATAAAAAAACATTCAAAGGAGCCAAAAAAGTACAAGCTTCTTCAAGCTTCAACCTATCCAACACTGAAAAATGATAATTTGCTAACCTCTTTGCGAAACATGTATAGGACCAAGGGGTGGGGGCATAGCTTTCCACCCAAATGTTTCGATTTTTGGTAGATGCTGGAAAATGAAACCACCTGGCAGTTCCTTACATCTTACGGGGACACCGCAGGTGAAATTTCTAGTAGACCTGTGACCACTATGAGGGTTCTCACTGTCTTGGAAACAAGAGGTGCTGGAATGCACAAAACTACCAAATGGATACAATTATAGCAGGGAGGTCTCATTGCTGCATCTAATACATAGCCCAAAGCTGATGCAGCCCAGCAGTTTTCCTTCTATAGCTAAAACATAACCTATGGGTGGACTCAACTGACTTGTTTCACTTAAAGTCCTTCCTTTGAAATATAATGAACAGGAACAAATAATGTACAGTACATGCAATGCTTTTATGGCCGCTCCACCACAATACTTCATGCTATATCTTAATCATTTACTATTAACCCTATCTAACTGAGAAATCCCTGATGCATTCAAAGCTAAGATATCATGATGCGCTGCATAGTTATACAATGCATATCCATTTCACTGACGTGTCAACAGATCATTTCTGTTATTGATTACTTTCCATCATTTCGAACTCCTAATGCCGCGTACACATGGTCGGAATTTCAGCCAGCAAAAGACCGATGAGAGCTTTTCGTCGGAAAATGTGACTGTGTGTATGCTCCATCGGAATTTTTCTGGCTGAATTTACGCCAGCAAAAGACTGCGAGCATGTTCTCAATTTTTTCGATGGAAATTCCGATCGTGTGTATGCAATTCCGACGCGCAAAAACTCAAGCATGCTCAGGTTCAACTACGAGACGGAAGCTATTGGCTACTGGGTATTGAACTTCCTTTTTCTAGTCCCGTCATACGCGTTGTACGTCACCGCATTCTTGACAGTTGGAATTTGGTGCGACCGTTTGTATGCAAGACAGCTTGAGTGAAATCCCGTCAGAATTCTGTCGGAAAACCATCAGAGCTTTTTCCAACCAAAATTCAGATCGTGTGTATGCGTCATGAGAGTATCAAAATGGTCCATCTTCCCAGAGCAGATGATAATTATCTGACAAACTCAATGTATATATACCAGCCCTCATAAGTACCTCAGTCAACCCAGCTGTCCACAGACAGGGGAGCTGCCTTCTAAAGTACCACCTATATTTCAATAGGTATATAAGCACAACGCCCAAACTTAAGGAGACTAGACATATCCCAATTTCTACTCTCCAATGTAAATGATTTTTATATGATTGAGTTATAGTCCTCTGACAATGTAGTCTCAGTATACATAGGATACACATCACTAAACAATCCTATGAAAAGCACACATCAGACATGAGTAAACTGCTGCTAGGGATATGCCATGTTTAATTTGGGAACACGAATCAGTGCTCAAAACTGCACCTTTCCTATGGAACATTCAATAAAATACTGGAAAGTTAATAATGCCCCAAATAATGTTGCCTTCAAGGGTGAACAAAATTATTTTCAGTAAATGGAAATTTTGAAAGGAAGTTAGTCTGACAAGAGATCAGCAAGAAAGTCCTTTAAAGTATATTTGAATTCTAATAAATTAAAGCCGAATTATAGACAAAAAAAACTTTTTTGGGTCATTAGCTAGGTACCCAATAAGGTATCTCTAATGGTTGCTTTTTTTCAACAAATGTTACATGAAGCCTCTGATGGTGACCGCTGAAGTTCCGGCGGTGAAACTGACAGTCATCACTGCAGCACAGTGATCACAGCGGTTCATTGTTGTGAACTCCTCCATTCAGAGATAATAGAAGGCTTTCTGTGATTGGACAAGGGTATACTGTTATGTTTATATTACCCTTGTCCAATCACAGAAAGCCTTGTGCTCTCCTAGAGATATATTCCTGTGCCCAGGCAGATTTTGTTTATAGATGAGTACAGAGTGACGTTGTCTGTCAATAGGAAACACCATGTACCCCCACTTGGGCAAATATGCTTAGATACCTATGGATAAAACACCCTAAACAGCATCATAGTTCTACTGTACAGTGAGGTAACTCAAGGAAATGTATTTTGGCACATTGAGTCAAGTTACTATTGTAGCGCCGGCTCCTGAAGAGCATGCGCTATGTTTTTATAAATTTAAGGTTACACCTGAACTGCAGTTTTGTTTGGGTGAAATTGTCTAAATTTGGACTTCAGCATCAGTCTGACTGGACTATGGGATGTTCTGCCTGGCCACAGGGGGCATTGTCTCTTATGGCAGGCATGGAACTACAGTCTGGTTGGGTGCCTTAAGATTACTCTCTTTCAGAGCATGCCCAGTGGGAGTGGTGCTCTTGCTGTGCTTTCTGAGAGAGGGTACTTAAGATGCGGATGTCACGTGGTTCGGGGTTCCGGTCCAGAAGGATGTGCTGACTTCATGGTCCTGGTCCTCCTGACCAGGCCCCAGGAAGGCTATGGCCTGGGGTGCGGATCCACCCGACTTGTTGTCTCGGGGCTGGCTAGCCCGAGACAAGGAAACTAAAGGAGGATTCTGAGGGATTTGGGTGCCGTCTCCGGTTTGGCAGAGACCCATTAGCTTCATAGCATTCCAGGGGAGTACTCTTCAGAAGAAGACCACGTATGGATTGGTTTCCTAGCAAGAGCCTGGAAGGGCTGAAGTACCAAAGTGAATCCGGTCTTGTGAATATTGCCAAGCTGGCTGAAAGATCCAGGTATCACACGAGTGTTCTACAAGTTTAGTTTTCCTACGTGTTCTACAACAACGTCTGTGGCAGAGACTTATTCTTGTATGTTCTACAACAACGTCTGTGGCAGAGACTTGTTCCTGAAGTTAAGCACCTTGTTGGCTGCTAGACCTTATGAGAGAGGGATTATCCAACTTGAGTGGACATCCAGTTGTGAATGGCTATTCTCTGGATTCAGTCAAAGTAAGCAAGTTCTTCATTATTGACTTTGACACTGAGGCCACGTACACACGGGCGGACTGTCCGCCCAACTAGGTTCGTCAAACAGTTTGACAAACAGTCCGTTCAAAATTAGCATGAACGGACTTGACCACACACGACGAACGAACAGTCCGCTGAAAACTTGCGCGATGACGTGAACGGCACGTACGACGGGACGAGAGATTCGAAGTCCTATACACTGCAATGCAACCTTCGGCGTGTAAATCCTTTCTGAGCATGCGCGGAACTTAGTTTGACGAACAAGCCTACACACGAGCGGACTGTCCGCTCAAACCAAGTTTCAGCGGACAGTCTTACGGAAATTCCGAAAAACTTTGTTCGTCAGACTGTCCGCTGAAACTGTCCGCTGAAGCCCACACACGAGCGGACTGAAGCCCACACACGAGCTGAACAGTGTTTCAGCGGACAAAGTTGGGCGAACAGTCCGCCCGTGTGTACGCGGCCTAAGAGTACCTGAACTTTCTTCCTAACCCTCTGATCCCAATTTAAGAGACTGTTTATTGTTTTTTTTGCAAACAAAATCCCTTTATGCGGATCTATCGTCAGTTTGTCAAGTTACTGGGCCATCTAACACGGGACACCCCTAGACGTGAATTGAGGATAAGAAGGTAACGGTAAGCCCAATCAAACCAGCAGCTCCTTAGGGGGTTAGTGCTACACTATGTTGTAAAAACATTCCCTTCTCTGGGCCAGATTAGTTGTTAATGCTAAATGAGCAGTAAAATGGTAGAAGACTGCACACAAATGAAAAAAATAAAACACATTTTCTAACTAAAAACACTTAAAGTGAGACTTCACCCAAAAGGGAAAGGTCAACTTGTTCGCGTCCTCCACAATCGGAGCAGAAGTTCGTTCCCCCTCCTTCCCCAGCAGGCTTCTTTAGGATCATTTACACAGAGCAACGCAGCTTGTGCATGCACAGTGGGAAGCCAGGTTTATGACCTGCTAGATATATTGTATTCAGGTGTTTTGGTGCGCTTTCAGAAAGCACATCAAACCCGCAGGATATAATAGAAGTCTATGACTCAGTGCAGCTAACCCAAAGGTGCAATGTGCTGCACCTGTGGATCAGTGTGAACATAGCTCAATAAACTTTTTTAAGTGCTAATATGCCCATTGCAAAAGCTTCTTCTGGAATCACTCTTCATGCTGCTTGAAATGACCCAGACAAAGTACACTTGGTGTCACTGTCTGGGACAGGAGCTGGAGCTACATAGGAAGCATCAGCTTATGCAGCACCTTCTCCCTCCACAGTAGCCTGTCTCCACCCCTGCCGGTGCCATGCACTCATGATGCTCTGGGATGGCTGGAGCGGCAACCCATAGATCGCAATTTGGGCTTGTCAGCCTGCCATCCCAGAGCATGGACAAGTGCTTCCCTGGTTTGATGTCATGGGCCACATCAGCGTGTCCTGGGTTGATCACCCCTGGTTTAAGCTGCCAGTAAACTCTTAGCCCCCGTACACACGGTCGCAGATTCCGACAACCAAATCTGTCTGAGTTATTCCAATGGATTAATTCCGGAAGAGGTCCGGAAGTGATGTTGCATACACACGGTCGGACTCAGTTGTCGGAAAATCCGATTATACATAACGTGATGACGTTATTTCGTTACGACAGGACTACGTTCAGGCTAGTAGCCAATAGCTTTGGTCTAGGAATTTGATCTGAGCATGCGTGGCACTTTGTCCGTCGGAGTAGGCTACACATGATCGGAGTATGTCCGATCGGAGCATTTTGTCGGAAAATTTTAACGGCAAGTTGGAAAAGTTGGTCCGTCGGAAATTACGACCGAAACAGTCCGATGCAGACCACACACAGTCGGAATATCTGACAAAACGGTCCGATAGGAAACATTCCGTCGGAATCTCTGACCGTGTGTACAAGGGCTTAGAAATATGCCCTTAACTGGAGGCTCAAAGATTAGGTAAACATTCAAACAGACAATCTTGTAATTGCAGTATGTGAATCCAGTGAAATACCACCATATGACTTTTAACTATCACTTGGGTGTGAACATTTTCTGGGCAAAGTCCTAGAAGAGAAGAAGTGTTTACAACTGTGCAGTCATTTTATAACCATTAAATAAAGAACACTGCAATAAAATGAACTTTTTTCATCCAAGGGTTAACGTGACCACCGACATATCAATATGAATTCCGCAAAAGTAAATATGAGGTCGCTTTACTTTGCATTATAAGTAAAATAAAAGCATAACTGTTTACATAAAACTGACACCAGATCACAAGCTCTTTTGCCGGAGATGAGCAACACCAACAGTTAATTTGGCTTTATGAAGATGCTTTTTGTTCTACTCTTGACTGTCTCTTTCATGAACCTTCATACAGAATTCCATTTCAATCAATTTCCAGGATGAGCTGTAGTTAAGTTACCATGTAAGTAACACAAGCTCCGTTTTGTAAACTTCTTCGGACAAGGCTGAAAATTGTTTCCTTTGCGTGATAATCAGAAGCGCAATATGAACATGTCATGAGATGAAGGTATATACTAGTGAATGGGGCTAAAAACTAGGACAAAGCATGTCTTCATTTAATCTTAGCTAAATGCCACCTTGTATGATGTCTCTACTAGACACAGCCCAGAAATCTTTTTTTATTTTTTGCTGGTTGCACATTGCTAGTGTGGCTGATCCGTAAAACCATAATGAGCTTTGTACGGTTTTACACCTGAACATCTTGTTCTCAGATTCTTCCACCTTTCAAGTTAACAAACCCTGACTGCTGCGTCCTACACATACCCCACCTCTTGTTTATTTTCTGCAAGTTGTCTATGAAGTTCTTCCTAGCCTTACATAGTTATGCATTGTTGTCCTACATAAGGATTATCTAGTGTCTTAAGTATCATCAAGATGAAGAATAACGCTTAACGAAAAGGGTGTGTGAAGCTGATCTTTAAAAAAACTGCTCATGAGTTAACCTTTTTTTTTTTTTTTTTTTTACTTTTTCCGTAATTATAATAAAGGTCACTGTGTTTATGTAAAAAAAACTCATTCTTTAAGGGGCACTAATGGTATTCTCATTGTTTGATTTTGCACTACAACATTTTATATATTTCTTCTATTTGCACAAAATTGCCAAGAGTTTAGGAACTTGAAGATGCTTTGGTTGCAACAAACAGGTTTAGTGGGCACTATTTTGTGTATCATAAAATAAAATGTATTAAAATTCTTTGGCATGGTGCCTGTTGTAATACAGAAGGTATTACTTTGGGTTTATAGGGTACCAAGAGGTACCAAGAGAGCAAGGGGTTTTTAGCTGAGCATGGGTCCATAATGCCTCTTGCAGAGTCAACCCCTACCCAACTTTGCTATTAAAGCGTATATCACACTTACTTGAAGAGTAAGTCTTTTTCAAAGTTCTACTTTACTGTCCTGCAGACTTTAAAGGGGCCGAACTGTAACCAGTGTGAGTAAAAAATGCCCTGGCATCAATGGGAGTAATAATGTCCCATCATTGGTATTGGGGAAGGAATAGTTTTTCCATCATTTACGTCAGTATGGAGGATTTGTGCCCTATCATTGGTGTCAGTGGGATGAATAATTCCACATTGTTGGTGTCAGTGGGAGTAATAGTGCTTTGTATCAGTGGAAGGAATACTGCAATAAGGCCGAATAGAGGCAAACAAAAGGCCGCATCTTGCCTCGGGCCGCAATTTGGAGACCACTGATTTAAAGCATAGACTATGATCTGAACAGGTAAATTATGTATTCTTAAGCCGCGTACACACGGGCGGACTGTATGGCCAACTTAGTCCGTCAGACAATCCGACGGACAGTCCGTCCTACTTTCGAATGAACGGACTTGACCACACAGGGATGCACAAACAGTCCGTCGAAAGCTTGCGCGATGATGTGTACAGCACGTACGACGGAACTAGAAATAGGAAGTCCAATACACAGCAATGCAACCTTTCGCCGTGTAAATCCTTTCTGAGCATGCGCCATACTTAGTCCGTCGAACTAGCCTACTGACGAGCGGATTGTCCGCTGAAACCAAAGTATGACGGACAGTATTACGGAAATTCAGAAATACTTAGTCCGCCAGACTGCACGCTGAAAAAGTCAGCTGAAGCCCACACACGAGCGGACTGTCCGCTGAAATGTGTTTCGACGGACTAAGTTGGCCAGACAGTCCGCCCGTGTGTACGCGGCTTTAGCCTTGTGTGTGATGAGTGTGTCCTCTACCTACATAGATTGTGCTACATCTCTTCCCAGAAAGTGTATGTACGTGCGTGTGTGTGTTTTGGAGGATATGCATAATATCACATTCTATTCCTTAAGGCCCCGTTCATACCTGAGTGTTTTGGAATTGTGTGCAGAATCTCGCAGCTCTGCCTGCGATTTCTTAATGGCACCCCAAACTCAGTGCGATTTTGTCACGATTAACGTACTACAAAATGCATGCGTTTTTGGAATACAGGGAGGCCCATTCAAAATGACTGGTGCGGCTCCAAAAACGCACCACAAAATTGTGCGCAAAAATAAGGCAGCATCGCGCCGTGTCATGTCAGGTGTGAATTGGGGCCTAAAAAAAAAGTAGTATGTATATCATACATGTATGTTTCAGGAGCCAGCGAGGGTGTCCCTCTACATTATGGCTAGGAGGGACATGACAGTATATCCCTGCGAATCACACTTTTGATGCAAACCACTCTATATAGTAGCCTTTGGGAGTCTTTTGGTGTTACAATATATACAGAGTACAAAGAACATGTACCCTGGTACATTTCAGTGATACTTATGCCTGTTACCATGTAATCCCACATATTCTTAATACACTCTTCTCCCTTTCCAATCATGTTTGCTACACCCTTCACCATTGATTAGAGCTTGTTAAGCAATACGGCAGTGTATACTTTATTGGTACTTTTTGATACTCCTTGCCTCCTCTACGTATAGTGATAGTGTTGGTGATAGTAGTGTGACTCTCTCTCCTTTCCCCTCCCCATTTCCTTCCTCCTGGGGGTGTCCCCCCTCTCTGCAATGTCCCCTGTATCTTCCCTGGTTGTAGGCCACCCTCTCCTCTGCATCTAAAGTTGATCAGCCCCCACCCTATCGGTCCTGAAGAAGCAAGTGTAGTTTGCGAAATGCGTTGACGTTCAAAGTATGGATCAACAAGTGGCCCGATTCCTGTGATCCACATCAACCCTAGATTTCAATATTGGACTTCTACATACTCTCTGATACACTGTGGCTCTGTTTCTCCATACATTAGGATTGGATATCTGTTGACTTTCTGTAGAAGGAGGGTGTTTTTAATCTCCCCTTTTTTATGTGTTTTGTATTGTCTTTTTTAATGTATAAAAAAAATGTTGTTAAACTTTGTATACAAACCGCCTCATGCAGTGCCTACAAACTGTACAACTCTTTTTGTCCGGGTGTGTGGGTATCTTTAACTATCTAGACCCGAATTTCAAGATAGACCTCTTAAAAATGAATTGAGTAATAAAGTTACTACTTGCTACGACTAAAATCTGTCCAATTCAGAAATAACAATGTGATTGCAATACTAATTAGTGCCTTTTCACAATCAGCTAAAATCTATATACAGAGCTGACTGCACATAGGACAGGATGCTAAAAGAACACAGCATTTTACAACTAAAAGGCAATTTATGTATATGTCTGGAATCATTTAAAGGTCGTGCACAATCAGACACATTATTTGCAATAAAAGATTAACAATTGAGCGTGTTACTTTTTTTCTGTCTCCCAAAATTATCTTGGTAAATAAGCACATATAGAACTGACTTCTAATGAAACAAACTGAAAGACATTTCCCTGCTAATGTGTACCAGTACCACGCAGCAATAAAGCAAGGAACGAGCATCCAGGATGTTATGAATGCTGTTTCCTAATGTCTTTTCTATAAAATAAAGTTTAAGGAAATGAGTCACATTCCTGAAAATTGTCATTTGTCCAAAAGGAACGACGCAAGGTGTAAAAATAAAGGGACAAATAAATGGGCCCCCGATGGGGTTTGTGGCACTGCTGAGTTTCTGTGCAGATGGGTAATGTTGACAGTAACTGCAATCAATGATGTTTGCCACTCAAAAGGCAATAAAACTGCGGCTTTGCCACACATCTCTGATATTTCCAAACATCAAAATGAGGCAATCTGTGCCATCTCTGATCCCTAGGCAACTTACATCTTAGCTGTTGATAACACTGACACGAGAATATTGTTTTGAGTATTAGCCCTTGTACACACGGTCGGAGATTCCGACGGAATGTGTCCTATCGGACCGTTTTGTCGGATAATCCGACTGTGTGTGGTATGCATGGGACTGTTTCCGTCGGAATATCCGTTGGACCCAATTTTCCAACTTGTTGGAAATATTTTCCGACAAACTGGTCCAATCGGACATACTCCGATCATGTGTAGAGAATTTTGATCGGACAAAGTGCCACGCATGCTCAGATCAAATTCCTACACCAAAGCTATTGGCTACTAGCGTGAACGTAGTCCCGTCGTAATGAAATAACGTCATCACTTCTGAACGATCGGATTTTCCGACAACTTGGACCGACCGTGTGTATGCAACAGTTTCGGACACAATCTGTCGGACAAAATCCGTCAGACAAAATCCAACGGATTTGGTTGGCAGAATGTCCGACCGTGTGTACAAGGGCATACAGTTTGCAAAACAAAGACTGCTCCCTCAATGAAAAATGTAGGATATAAGGCGGACATAAGCAGTGGAAGGATTCCCAGAGTTCCTAAAGGTACAGAAATTGGAGAAGCCTCAAAAAAAATCTGCTATGACCATTATATCCATTGTAAGCAAGAAGGTTTCTTTGAGAAAGTGCTGTGCCTAGCACAAAACATGTCAGATTAGAGTTTGTTCCTGCTGGCTATTTTAAGAAAGGAAGATTATTTTTTATCTTGGTATGCAGCATCCCTGTTGTTCAAACAAATGATTGCTTAGATGGAGCCGAGCCAGCACTTGAGATATGATTGTGGAGTGCAGAGCCTGATGTTGCCTGGAGCGACAAGTGAAATAATTGCAAGATGTTTACATTGCTGGAACACACAGGTGAAGGGTAGAGAACCTGTGCTTTGCAAAAGCATGGTGGAAAAACATTTCAAGTGGAAGAAAAGGCTAATTCTAACCACTTTTAAAGAGGAAGTAAAGCCTTAATAAAAATAAAAATAGACCCTGCAAGGCAACGGCATAATGAGCTAGTATGCATAGCATACTAGCTCATTATGAATAACTTACCTGAGATGGAAGCCCCAGAAGCGACCCTCGTCATCCTCCTCCGACACCGCCATGATACCCGGAGTGACTTCCGGGTATCGCAGCTCTGGCCCTGTGACTGGCCGGAGCCACGATGACGTTAGCCCTGCACATGCATTCCGTTAGCAGCGTAATGCTTAGTGTGCCGTAGACAGCGGTGCCTGTCATTTTCAAATATCTCCTAAAGCGTGTAGGTTTAGGAGATATTTCTTGGGCCTACAGGTAAGCCTTAATCTAGGCTTACCTGTGGGTCAAAGTGGTCTGTATGGGTTTACAAGCATTTTAAAAGTGTTCCCTCTCCACTTTTTACCTATCTTGCACACCCTGTATGAAAAAGATCTGTGAACTCTGGTCCACAGACCACTGATGGTCTACGAGAAAATTTTGGTGGTCCCCAGGGGTCCTGCCACAAATCTACATTGTAGTTGTCAATACTGTGAGCAAGCATTGATACCCGGTGCCTCCTCTGTAGCTCCGGCTCCTGTGAACTCAGAGGGAGGCACTGGGAGTAGTGCAGAGAGCAGGAGGTGAAGAAGGAGTGTCTTGCAATGGCAGCGCTGATCACTGACTGTGGGAGGGAGAACGGAGTTCGAGCACTTGGCTGGATAGGAAGGTGAGATCCAATGATGAATCTGTGTAAGGCAGCAGTGTAATGCAGGGTGTGGGGGAGGGGGTGGTTGGGGATGCAGAGAGCCAGAGCATTGTGTATATAGTATGTAAAATTCATGTTAGTGATCTGCGGGGTTCAAAATTGTGAGTTTAGCGGTCTGTGAGGTCTAAAAGGTTGGCGACCACTGCACTAAATGATTAAAAAACAACTGATCTACTGTATGTATGGCCAGCCTAAGCTTCAACTAGAATTGAACTTAGGCTTGCCACCTGTCCAGGATTCACCCAGACAGTTTGGGTTTTTAATCATGTGTCCAGTTTTCAGGCTGACTGAAACCCAGACACATTGCTCAGATTGGGCTGTGGCTCCTCAAGTAACCAAGATAGTTACACAAAAACCTGTTGCCATCCGGGAGCTGCGGGCTGCTGTCCGGGGGTAGGTTTGGCATCATTGGGGTGGCAGGGTGATGATGTCATTATCAAATTGGCCACAATTGCTGTTCACTGTGGCACGCTATGCGCACCACATTACTACTCTCCTTGGGGCACCCAAAGGTGTCCCAGGCTGCTACAGTGTTTGGGGTTGGCTTAAAGGAAACGGAAACCCTAGATTGAACTGCAGCTTGCACAGGGGCTTTTTCTACTTCAGATTTAGAATACTTTATTGATCCCAAAGGGTATAGTTTCTTTCTGTATAGTTGGGTAGCTGGTACCCTTCTGCTCTCTGGGTTTCTCTTTGCATGTATACTACACAAACTGTAATTATACTTACTATACCTTCACCCATGTAGACATTATTAAACCTCTTTTTTGCAAGCTGATGCACCAAACCATCAATACCATCCTTTATTTTAAAGCTTAAAGAGGAAGTAAACCCTGATGAGTTTACTTCCTCTTTGATTCCCTGCAAAGGTAAAGCATAATGGACTACTATGTATCGCATAGTAGTCCATTATGTGTCACTTACCTGACACAGGAGCCAGCGAAATCACCGCTGTCCCCTGTAGTCCGGCGCATCCATCTTCTTGGTGGGTCTCGCTGCTCCGCCGCTGTCATTCGACGAAGCCGCGATGACGTCACTCCCCTGCATGCGCATGGGAAGTGCCACTCGCAGCATATCGCCGTTGACAGCGGCGCGCTCAGTGCGCCTGCGTGCCGCTGTCTACGGCGCATGCGCCGTAGACAGCGGTGCCTTTCTTTCGGCAAATATCTCCTAAACCGTGTAGGTTTAGTAGATATTTCTTGGACCTACAGGTAAGCCTTAATTTAGGCTTACCTGTAGGTCAAAGTGGTTTGTAAGGGTTTAAAACCACTTTAAGTGTTAGCAGCCTTAGTGAACTTTTTCCTGAGTAGGTAAAAATCTTTTCACACAATAACAATTTTATCTCATAGCATCCAATTTATCATAAAATTCTGACATTTTATGCCCATGTACATTTATATCATTTACAGCTTTCCTACATGTTCCAAGTTTTTTCATTAATTAACATCCATAGTCTACATGTACAGCATTCTAGCTTCCAATTATAAAACCTGATTACCTTCCCCTGGATGAATTCCATATTTCACACATTGTTGGAACACAGACAAGGCACACACATAAAATGTTAGTACAGGTATATGGTTAGTTCATGCTCTTCTGATAACTAAGAGATTTCAAGGACCAATTACATTTACTGTCCACTTAAACCTCTCTTGATTGCACAGCAGAGATGGTTAGTGGTTTCAGGCTGAGGCCAGCTCCCCTAAAGTCAAATTATACCATTAAACCGATACTCAATTACTACTCAATTACCACCCATAATAGCATCCGAGAGACTGAACTGCACAACTCACTTGTGGTATTAAAAATAAAAGAGACGTTTTTGACCCAAAGATCGTGATCCGTGCACTTAACAAGGGTCGTGATTCCAGAAATACCAATGAAGTAGAAGTAACCGTTTACACCAGCACTGCCTGTGATTACAAGAAAACTATAAATCAAGTCGCTTGTCTTACTTGCTGTCAAAATACTTCCATAAATACACACCTGCAATCTGCATTAGACAACAGAAATCATGCAATCAGCTTCTATACAAAAATAACAGGGATATGCAAATAATAAGTTCCTGCTGAGACGGGAGGGAAGGAGTGTCTGGAAAGCAGCAGGTCTTTTGCACCGTTGTCTGGGAAGGCAGCACTACCCATAAAGGTGTGAACACAGAGGAATTATTTATTCCAATATAATAGAATACAATTTAAAGTGCCTTAGGTACAACAGTCATGGGCATTTGATCAACATACAGTTAAAGCTGAACAGATATGAAAATTTTATTAAAAAAAAAATATTAAGTACAGAAAGTAATACTGCCTAAACAGTAGTCAGGGTCCTATTACTCTGTACAGTGCTAGTGTATCAGCCTACAACTGTAAACAGGAAGGATGAGCACAGGGATTTAGGAGCCACCTCCAAATAGACCATAACCGAAACCAGACTTGAATGCAAATGTATTTGGTGAGGAGCTGTCTGACTCCAAGGAGGAGTCACCATGTAAATGATACTGTTACTATGTGCTAGAGGACCGGAAAGAAACTAGCTCCATGTTTTCTTGTACTACTTGGTGGTAGAGGACCAGTAAGAAGTCATTAGCCCCATGTTTTCGTATACTATTTGGTGGTAGAGAACCAGTAAGAAACCATTAGCCCCATGTTTTCTTATACTACTTGGGGGTAAAGGACCAGTAATAAATCATTACCCTCATGTTCTCTTATACCACTTGGGGGTAAAGGACCAGTAATAAATCATTACCCTCATGTTCTCTTATACCACTTGGTGGTAGAGGACCAGTAAGAAACCATTAGTCCCATGTTTTCTTATACTACTTGGTGGTAGAGGATGAGTAGGAAACCATTAATACCATGTTTTCTTATACTATTTGGTGGTAGAGAACCAGTAAGAGACCATTAGCCCCATGTTTTCTTATACTACTTGGTGGTAAAGAACCAGTAAGAAATCATTAACCCCATGTTTTTTTTATACTACTTGGTTGTAGAAGACCAGGAAAAAAACATTAATCCCATGTTTTCTTATATAACTTGGTGGTAGAGGACCAGTAGGAAACCATTAGTACCATGTTTTCTTATACTATTTGGTGGTAGAGGACCAGTAAGAAACCATTAGCCCCATGTTTTCTTATACTACTTGGTGGACCAGAATCCAACAATAGAGTATAGTTTCTCCCATAGACAGCCACTAAGTGCTGCTGAAATAAAAATATAATTCCAGTACTCTATGTAAAAAAAAACTAGAAACTGAATGAGGAGGACCTTTCCCTGTTACTATACAGGGGGTAAGATTTCCACATAGGGGGTTGCAAGTTTTACAGGAAATACACTTCAACAGGATTCAACATTTAATTGGTATTTCAAGAAAAATTCTTGGCATAGTATATTTTACATAGTTACATTTTTCCAGCTTGGGCTATTTATATATCATATCTGGCCAATGCCCCTGGAAGCTGGAAATCACTAAAGTGGACAGTGCTACTCTAGTGATCTCCACTTGTTTCTGGGTCCCTGACTGAGCGGTCGGACTGATGGATTCTGAACACAGAAGGTGTCACACAAGGTTGGCTGCTCAGCATGGGCGCCATTCAGATAATGAATAAACACAAAGCTTTCCTGACTGAATGAGGTGGAGAAGAGGGGCAGTGATGCCACGTTCTCCACCTTGTCCAATCAGAGAACACTTTGCATTCATTCAGATAATTTCGGAATTTCCTCAATAATGCAAAGCGTTCTCTAAATAACGCCCGTGCTGAGTGACCAACCTCCTGTTTTCAGAATGCATAAGGCTATCAATTCAGCACAGGTCTCGAAAACAAGTGGAGATCACTGGTGTCTACTTCAGTCATTTCTAGCTTCTACGGACATAGGTTAGGTATGGTATACTCATAGTTTACTAAATAGTTAAGGTATACTGTGGCTTTCTAACTGTTAAAGACAGAAGTAGCCCATGGCTATAATAAAACTTGACAGAAGTACACCTGTTTCATTATTAGTCATTATGGGAATTTTCTTTACCTTCCAATTGCTTACAAACAGGTCATTAGTGAGCTATGAAGATTTCTAATGAAGGTATTTATTACAGTTAGGGCACCAGAATTTAAAAGGCAGTCAGGCGTCAGATACAAAAAACACTGAATGCAGTTGCGTATATCTCAAAACAAACAAAAAAAAAAGTATCTGGATATCCTTCGTCTAGAAACCAGCAAGGTAGGTTTACTAATGGCAAATATACATTGCATCTTGTAAGTGCAGTTGCACTCTGCAAGAGCTTTAGTTTAGCTTGAGTAAAAGAAGTGAAACTTCACTTTGCAAAGAATACCCAATAATATGCAAGCAAAATATATAGAACAAAATGCATTTTTGCTTGCACATGATCAGATAATAGAAGTCTGCAGAGCTTCCCTCATATACTAAGCTCTGGAGCAAACGGCTTTGTAGAGTGCAACTGCACTTGCAAAATGAACAGTCTATTTGGTTTTGGTAAATCAACCCCAATAATACTGTTCTACGTACTCAGAGGAACAGAAAGCAGAGTAAAGCTGGACATACACAGTTTGAATTTCGGCCTGAAGCCAAACCTCAAGCCTTGTGTAGCCCTGCCGGAACCACCCAGCTATGGAGTTAGTGGTCTGTTTGTCAAGCTAAGCATCAGTACTCTTTATTGCTCAGTGAAATCTCTCAAAAAGCTACAAATAATTGTAACCACTGTATCAGGGCTCAACCTTGATTGAAGCTTGGCCAAAAGTGATAGCTGGTACATCGATATTGCAGGTAGATCTTCCCATCTATGGGCAGTCTAAACCATCACAACCAATTACACCACCGCAATATACGTTTAATAAACCACATTATTAAACATCTGTATTTGAGCAATTGCTGACTTGTCATGTGGTTCCTGTTTACCATTACTACCTTCATTACGCACAGGAAGTAAAAAAAAAAAATCTGAAGTCTTTAATAACAAGCCATCTTGGTACGTATTTAATTCATGTGTGCAACAAATAAACATTACCTGACTGAGCACCAGGTATGTGGATTTTCGGTCTAGACTTAGAAAAATGTGCAGAGGTTGCTTGTAAATTCCTATCCATATTTGCTTTCCAAAGATTATAACAAGCAAACGGCAGCTCAGCAGCTATTATAACTCTTTGAAGCCTCCATTAGCTGGCCATCTACACAGGATTTAACTTGGGTTTTACATCTTTATTAACTTGGGCACCACAAAGGAAATGGGAAATGGTAAAGACACCTTCTAACATTGCGTAAACTCTCTTGTGGTGACAGGCTCTATAGAAGGCATTGTTACCAAAGTCACACATGTAGGGGGGTGGAGGGCAGTTTAACTCTTTCATGACCTTATTTTACATTATGAGCCAAAAGGACAGATTGAGGTCAGGATCAATTAAGTGTAGGTCAGTGCAATATAAAAACCCATACGCAGTACATCTCTGCAATACATGCACATTTCTCAAAGTTTTATCATTTTAAAGATTGTGCATGAACAGAAGAATACCGGTTGATCAGTCATAAATGTACTGTGGATTGAGCCTTGCCTGGTTCACTCTTGTCAAACATCTTAAAACCACTTAAAGGAGGAGAAGTACACCCAATGCTCATTTGGCTGTACTTCTCCAGCGGATCACAGGATTGCAGTTCATTCGGGCTGAAGCCCACTGTAGGCTGACTTCACAGAGCGGGTCCAGGCTTGGGCAAGATCACGACACTGGAGTGAGGATCTGCTCACATGCCTGGACCGGTGCCCAGCTAAGTCTCCTGGTGAGCCACTGAGAGCCTGAGTCGGCCGCTCCCACCCCCTCCACAGCCCAGTGCACCACGTCGGGGGGGGGGGGGAGGGGGGGTTGTATAGAGCTGACTGACAGTCCCCAGCAATCTGCTCAGTGTGAAATGAGGGATCAGCAGTGTTTGATCGCTCAATTCTCAGTGTTAGAGATACTGGGGGGACAGATGCAGCATCAGACCAATGCTGCATCCACCTAGGTAAACATACATCTTTTTTTAAGCTGACCATACATTACTCAAATGTTGCCCAACTCTTGTAGAACTGGGCAAAATAGGAACTGTGGGTGACTCTGTGGGTGCAAAATTGTCATCTGAACAGTGACTGCATCCTATCATATGCAGTCACTGTTCAGGTATTCAGGTAGCCGATGGTTCTGCGATTGTCTGAATACAATAGCTGGCTTCTGAGATGTCTCCATCAATTTTGGCATGGTGGAATGAAAATTGAGCCATGTGTGGCTAGCATGACTCTCCCACCTTCACAACATAAAAGCTAATCATTCTGTAGTATCAAGGTAAGGACTGGGAAGGATAGTTACTCTCCTTGAGACAGCAACACAAAAATTGTGCACAAGACAAAGGACAGCTCTAAATTTCTGACACGATCAACAGGCAATTTTGAACAGATATATCAAAATGCTTCCAACTGTATTTTTAACAGAGCAAAATATGAGAGGTTCATTGTTAACCCTTGTACACATGGTTGGACATTCTGACAACCAAATCCGTTGGATATTGTCTGACGGATTTTGTCCGAAACTGTTGCATACACACGGTCGGACAAAGTTGTTGGAAAATCCGATCGTTCAGAACGCGGTGACGTTATTTTGTTACGATGGGACTACATTCAGGCTAGTAGCCAATAGCTTTGGTCTAGGAATTTGATCTGAGCATGCGTGGCACTTTGTTCGATTGGAATTCTCTACACACAATCGGACAAAGTCCGATCGGATCATGTTGTCGGAAAGTTTTATAGCCCTGCTCTAAAACTTTGTTGGTCGGATATTCCGACGGAAACAGTCCGATGGATCCCACACATGGTCGGATTATCCGACAACACGGTCTGATCAGACATTTTCTGTCGGAATGTCCGACCGTGTGTACAAGGGCTAAGGGTTTACACTTTATATAGAATGCATGTAAACTATAGAAAGTCATAATACGTGTATGTACATTGCCTGATAGCATTTAAGAAGAAGATCGGCACATTGATGCTTGGTGGAACTGTAGGAGCACACAAGTGGATGCATGGAGCTGAGAAGACACCCTGGTGCTCCCTTTATCCCAGCTCCGAAAAATCCATCCATCTGAGAACATTCATTCTCTTATGATGATTGGCGTGTGAAGTCATATACTGGGTGTAGTCTTTTGCCGTCACAATCAAAACCACAAAAATCTTAAATGTACTAGTAGGAGATATTCATAGGAATTAGCTTTTCCAAAATATAGGGATGCAGGATGAGCAGGCACAATTTGGTCACCTTCAAGGCATCACAGTTTACAGAGTTCTGAAGCTATAACAAGGGAGTGGTGCTGGTGCCTCATATACCATAGTGATCTGTATAGTCTTCAATGTCTGTGTGATTGATGTCACAGCCGAGACCTGTATGTCTACCATCATGGATAAGATATTGTTTTTTTGAGCTGCTTGTACCTTAAATCAAAAACTGAAAATAAAACATACTTCCAAATATTATACTAAAGGATCTACTAGCCACAAACACCTGTATACTTCTTGCAGTTGGCACGCACTCCCTGCACAGCCTGAAAAGAGCGCTCTGTTATGTCTCTTCAGTGTGCCAAAACCTGCACATTCCGAACATTGACATGAGCACCAGACTTGCACTTTATCCCTCTATTATGTGTGGATCAGTTGGTTGAAACAGTTGGACTAATAACGAATTGAACTAACCAACAACAGTCACTATTGGTAATTCTAAATTCTAATGCCCCGTACACACGACCAGACTTTTCAACATCAAAAGTCTGACGGAATGATTCCGGCAGACTATTCGATCGTGTGTGGGCTGCAACGGACTTTTGATTCGCAAAAGTCTGACAGACTTTAGAAATGGAACATGCTTCAAATTTTTCCGCCAAAACTCTGCCGGACCCAGAAATCCGCTCGTGTGTGTGCTAGTCTGACGGACTAAAACCGACGCTAGGGCAGCTATTGGCTACTGGCTATGAACTTCCTTATTCTAGTCCAGTCATACGTCATCACGTTCGAATCCGTCGGACTTTGGTGTGATTGTGTGTGGCCAAGTCCGTTCATTCGGAAAGTCCGTCAGAACTCTGTCAGAACTCCGTCGAAAGTCTGCCGGACTCAAGTCCTGTCGTGTGTACGCGGCATTAGTGGATAATTTTCCTCTTCAAAACACAATAACCTTTGTCAGTATTAAGTCAGAAAAACGTTACTAAATGCTCTCAGCCATTATCAACCAGCATTCCATGGAACCCTGAAGTTCCTTCAGAGATTGCAAGGGGTTCCGGTGGCTGATTGGTCTCCAACCTCATGGTGCTTGTATAGCCCAATGCTACTTGGCAGAGCCAGAATCATGATACAAGTGATCTTTTTAGCAGGCTGTGGGGTTGGCATTCGGACCACCACCGAGGGGAGGGCATTCTTCCCACTGACCACTAATGAATTCATTTTTTTACGGGGGTCCCTGAGACCTAAAAATGGTTTTAAGGGTTCCTTTATGGTATAAAATTTGGGAAAGCCTAGGTACGTCAACTTCCTAAGGAAAGGGAAACATGGTATTGCCTCTGGACTTGACAACAGAATAAAACTAGCGTTGACACCAAACAGCAGTCATGCATTAAAAAGTTATCCAAAGTTTGTGCCTGGGATGGGTGGACTCCACTGCCAAGCTAGTCAGTCCTTGGTGGACTTCTCACTACCTATCATTGTTAGTGGAAAACCTACCAGTGTGTTACAGCCCTAATATAAAGAGTTGTAGCACTTTTCCAAATTGTCACTGAAGAACTTTCCTAAACATATCCACACCCTCTGCTAGTGTCTGTTCTTGAAGGTCATCTCCTGGGGTTAGTAGAGGCAATCTGTGTTGTCTCAGGCTCTCTTATCTCTAGTCTAGTAACCGTAACAACAACTTAAGGCACTCATTTTCTACTATCCTCTACAAAGACATGTCTAAGGTTTCAGCAAAGTTTTCATTCAGTGCCACGGCAACTGTTCAAAGGCACAAAACCGACACAGCAAGAAAAAAATAAAACAACTAGCTTGTCCAACTGACCTGTTAGCTAGCTACTAGAGGCATTCTATCAGATGAAAGCCATAATCACTTTGAAAATAAGTTAAGACTGCATCAGTTCAAAGATTCACAGTGACACTATATGAAAAACACGCACACACACGCCAACACACAAGCTAACAATTGTTGCAAACATACGTAATAATAATAATAATACGTAAAATCAAACGTAATCATGAGCATCCTATAAATATCACATTCATTGATCATAACAAACAAAAAAATGGTGCTTTGCTGAAACTTATACTTCAGACTCTAATCCAGCTATTCTCAACCAGGATTCAGTGGAAGCCTAGGCTTCCTCCAGAGGTTTTCTAGGAATTTTTTTGGCAGTGGCTGATTAAATTCCAATCTGATTGTGCCTGCTTAGTTCTGGAGCCAATACCACTTGGCAGAGCTTGACATGCCACCAATGATCGCTGTCTGAAAGGGCATTATGCCCCACACTGAAAGTGGGGCATTCTTCAAACTGACCACCAGTATAAAGTGCATTTCTCCCACTGATCTCCAATGACTTGCTTTTCGAAGAGGTTCCCCAAAACCTTAAAATTCAAAGGGTTCCTCTGGGGTAAAAAGGTTAAGAAAGGCTGCTCTAGTCCAATATTTCTCAACTGTATTGAGACAATCAAGAAGAACTTACCCCCTAATAATAGTCAGTGTTTACTGTGCGCCCCTTGATAGGTATCATTTATGATGGAACCACACTTGTGCATTTTGGCAAAATGTGATTTTTATTGAAATAAAAAAGGAAAACGCATCTTGCCAAAACACAACACATGCGTGGCTCAACCCTATTCTAAAGTCACCCTAGATGCAAGTTATAATTTACATTCTTGTTTTCTAAGCAATCCACTGTTTTTTAAAATAGCTAAAAGAATGATCTCTGTGTTACGATTTTTTTTTTTTATTAATCTTCATTCTTATGAATTAATTTCTAAGAATCAGAAGTGATCCCCCACCAATACTCCCTCTTCATACCAATTCATTAGTAAGAAAATGAAGTGATCCCACCACTATTACTCCCTCTTCTTATCAATTCATTTCTAAGGGAAGTGATCCCACCACCAGTACCCTCTCTTCAGAACAATATATTTCTAAGCAGAAGAGATCCAACCACCAGTACCCCCTCTTCAGAACAATATATTTCTAAGCAGGAGAAGAGATCCCACCGCTAGTGCCCTCTCTTCAGAACAATATATTTCTAAGCAGGAGAAGAGATCCCACCACTAGTACCATCTCTTCTTATCAATTTATTTCTAAGAAGGAGAATCGATCCCACCCCTAGTACCATCTCTTCTTATCAAGTTCTTTCTAAGAGAAGTGATCCCAACACTAGTACTCCCTCTTCTTATCAATTAATTTCTAATTAGAAGTGATCCCACCACTAGTACCCCCTCTTCTTTTCAATTAATTTCTAATTAGAAGTGATCCCACCACTAGTACCCCCTCTTCTTTTCAATTAATTTCTAATTAGAAGTGATCCCACCACTAGTACACCCTCTTCTTATCAATTCAATTCTAAGAAGGAGAAGCGATCCCACCACTAGTACACCCTCTTCTTATCAATTAATTTCTAATTAGAAGTGATCCCACCACTAGTACCCCCTCTTTTTATCAATTCATTTCCAAGAAGGAAAAGCCACCCCACTACTAGTACCCCCTCTTCTTATCAATTTGTTTCTAAGAAGGAGAAGCGATCCCACCACTTGTACCCCCTCTTCATAACAATATATTTCTAAGCAAGAGAAATGATCCCACCACTAGTACCCCCTCTTCTTATCAAGTCATTTCTAAGAAGGAGAAGCGATCCCACCACTTGTACCCCCTCTTCATAACAATATATTTCTAAGCAAGAGAAATGATCCCACCACTAGTACCCCCTCTTCTTATCAAGTCATTTCTAAGAAGGAGAAGCGACCCCACCACTTGTACCCCCTCTTCATAACAATATATTTCTAAGCAAGAGAAATGATCCCACCACTAGTACCCCCTCTTTTTATCAATTCATTTCTAAGAAGGAGAAGCGATCGCACCACTAGTGCCCTCTTCATAACAATATATTTTCTAAGCAAGATAAATGATGCCACTACTAGTACCCCCTCTTCATAACAAGATATTTTAAAGCAAGAGAAATTATCCCACCACTAGTACCCCTTCTTCTTATCAATTTATTTCTAAGAGGAGAAGCTATCCCACCACTAGTACCCCCTCTTCAGAACAATATATTTCTAAGCAAGGGAAATGATCCCACCACTAGTACACCCTCTTATTAATTATTTTTTTAAAAAGAGAAATGATTCCACCAGTAGTACCCCCACTTCCCTTCAAGTGATTTCTAAGAAGCAGAGGTGATCCCATCACTAAGCCTCTCTTGGCCGAGGAACAAGCCTCTAGTCATGTCGGTTCTCTGCAGGCACCGATGCTGAGATATTAAATTCAGAGCTTTCCCTGGCACATAATGTGAAATCGTTATAACATGCAAATGACATAGACCCAGGTCTGAGCCCCTGGCAGCACCCTGGCACAGAGAAGCTGTCTGCCCTGGCATCGGTTAGCCACGTGTACAATCAGCTTCTCCGATTGGTCACCTGCCAGTACAATGTATCCAAACCTGACCATGACCTGCGCAAGTGTCCATGTCTGACCAGATAGCATGACCCCTGTACGATAATACTAGTAGTACTGCGTTTGTCCTAGTAGTACTGCGTTCATCACATTCACTACAAAACCTTTCTTGGGAACTACAAGTTGCAGCACCTCCAGAGCTGTAAATGCACGCTGTGACTTGTAGTGCCACAAGCGGTGGTCTGATGTGACACAACCTCTCCCCCAGCACCTGCATCATGTTAATCATTACAGAGAGGTGTACACAAGCAGTGTCAGCCCAGACAGTGCGATCATTGCAATGTCACAACCCCACTACAATCATCACAATATTTCCCTGCACTGTTATCAAACACACGTGTGCCGAGCCCCTGGTATGATAACAGAAGGAGACGTGGCCGGACGTCCCATAACACACATATACTGTATACTGCTACATCGCAGCAGCCTGGAGAACTTCTCCGCACATCGGAGCACACAATACAGAAGGAGGAGGATGCTCAGTAATAGGAAAGATAAAGGAAGATCCAAGCTGACCTGCAAGAAGCAGCAAGCACAGAAAATCCCAGTCCATGGTACAAGCAACAGGAGGCGGAGGGTGGGCGGCTGCGAGCACCCCGGACAGTCCCGATAATGTCCCCAATCCACAGGCTGCACTTCTTCCAACTGACCTCCTGAACAGGAGCAGCCAAGGTATAGAGCAGGCACTACTGTCCCGACACGCCCCTGACTCCGCCCCCTATACACAGCGCTGTGCATGGTGCTGCTACACAGTGCGGGGAGAGATCAGCATCAGATCACAGCTCAGTCCATAGACAGCTCAGCGGGGTCAGTCCGTGCACAGCTCAGCGGGGTCAGTCCCTAGACAGCTCAGCGGGGTCAGTCCATAGACAGCTCTGTGGGCTCAGTCCATAGACAGCTCAGCGGGGTCAGTCCGTGCACAGCTCAGCGGGGTCAGTCCCTAGACAGCTCAGCGGGGTCAGTCCATAGACAGCTCAGCGGGGTCAGTCCGTGCACAGCTCAGCAGGGTCAGTCCATAGATAGCTCTGTGGGGTCAGTCCATAGACAGCTATGTGGGGTCAGTCCATAGACAGCTCAGCGGGGTCAGTCCATGCACAGCTCAGCGGGGTCAGTCCATGCACAGCTAAGCAGGGTCAGTCCATAGACAGCTCAGCAGGGTCAGTCCATGCACAGCTCAGCGGGGTCAGTCCATGCACAGCTCTGCAGGGTCAGTCCATGCACAGCTCAGCAGGGTCAGTCCATAGACAGCTCAGCAGGGTCAGTCCATGCACAGCTCTGCAGGGTCAGTCCATAGACAGCTCAGCAGGGTCAGTCCATGCACAGCTCAGCAGGGTCAGTCCATAGACAGCTCAGCAGGGTCAGTCCATGCACAGCTCTGCAGGGTCAGTCCATAGACAGCTCAGCAGGGTCAGTCCATGCACAGCTCAGCAGGGTCAGTCCATAGACAGCTCAGCAGGGTCAGTCCATACACAGCTTAGCAGGGTCAGTCCATAGACAGCTCAGCATCAGATCACAGCTCTGCAGGGTCATTGCATGCACAGCATACACTCACAGGCAGATGGAGGGTGCTGAGCTGAGTCCTTCACTTGCAGGCTTCAGATCCCAATATAGTTTTTTGGGTGCTCCTGACACTATTGGGGAACCCCACTTCTCGCCTGAGTCCCCATCCTTCTGGTATATGAAAGAAGGAAAGCTATTATACTACAGAGGACCCACACTTGGCACCCCTGCTGGTTATGTGGATTAGGATTTAGCGCTCATTCCCAGTGCAGGTTGCTTATGTCCTTCTGTTTCACTCCATACTAAAAGCCCTGCATTGGTGTGTACTGAAAAAAAGTAGGAGGGGATGCATTTTTATGCAGCTGGTTGGGACACTCTCCTCTGTATTGCAATACACTGATGCGCATAGATTTGATTGAAAGGTCGTTTTGTGACAATTTAATAAAGGTTAAAAAAGAAGCAAACAGTGTGATGCTTTGTGGCAATGCAACGCATGGCCACTACACAACGCATGGCAGGGGCATATACTGTATAGAACATAACTCACTTCCACTGTGAATGGGCCCTTAGAGCACAAGGGTCACTTAAAGTGGAACTAAAAGCATTGTACTTACCTCCTCTCTAATGGTCTGGGTCCCTAGCTGGTGCTGTCATCTTCTTCCCAGGTTCTGGTATTCAGGCATTATTATTGGCCATTGGGGGATGATGTCACTCCTGCGCAGTAATCTTGGAATGCAGGGACCATGCCAGCAATGTAAGCTGAGCTGTGCAAGAAGACTGCGAGCAGACAGGTAGGTAGGTGTATCTTATGGCAGAAGAGACATTGCTGCTCGCAATCTTTTATAAAATGCCTATTGTTCTGTTTTGCAGGCCGGTTCACACCACAATTTCTGCGTTCAAAATGCGCTTCTGCATGCATCTTTTTTATGATGCGTTACATTGTGTTTTTTCCTCTCTTTTTTTCTTCATCTCAGTTGAGGACATGTGCGTTCCGGTGCATTTTTTATGTGTTTTGCTGCATTCCAGATGCATTCCATACAGAAAAAATGCAACATATTCTACTTTTGCTGACTGCACTGAAACAAAAGAAAAGCACCCTGCAATAACAGATTAAACCCTAACTCTGGGCTGCTTTTTAAATGTATCCATGCAGTGCCCTCCCCCACCTCATGGGTTAAATAGGAGCCACAGTCTGCTCACATCATTTGTAATAAAAACATCTTTGCCATTCTGAAGCTTCCTTCCAACCACTTTGCATATTATTTTATATATACTGTGATTCTGTACTTGCCAAATATGCTGCAGAAATCTCCCTCCACTGAGTCTGGCTGCAGCCATTTTAACTGTGGGCAGCTGAAGCTGCTGCCTGTTCACTTCCTGGATTTTCACAGACACACAGAGGCAAACCTCCAGCTCTGCAGCTTTCATTGGCCCTCTTATGACTCATCTCTTGCTTGCAAACTCTCATGAGAGTGAGAGAGAGCTGTGCATGATGTCATAAGCCTAAGCTTTTTACCAGACAATGAACAGGAAGTGAGCCGTGTTAGGCATTTACTGGCAGAAAATCTATCCAAAATTAAAACAACATGGGCAGAAGATTTAATAGATGGAAAGATGAAAAAATGACAGAAGAGCTGCTTTAACGTCTCTTTGATGAGGATGAGGGTAGGAATAAGCGCAAATAACTTATAATTTGCCCCCCTGGCAGTTGGTATTCTTCTCAGCTGTCTAATATAGTGGGTTGTGGATGGGTCCTCACCAACCTTCTCAGCAATGCAGGACTGCTGGCCTTGCATTGTACATGATAATGTCAGCACACTGCAACCAGCCTGGGTGGGGGCTTCCTGGGAAAGAAGAGGAAGTCTGGTTCATAGCTCCCAACTGTCCCTGATTTCAAGGGACTGTCCCTGATTTGGAGCAATGTCCCTCTGTCCCTCCCCCCCCCCCCCCATTTGTCCCTCATTTTGGTCTGATCCATATAGCTGTATATAAAATGCACTTTTTATCTTTCAGAAAGTGTTTCCCAGTGCTAAACCTTTCTTCCAAATTCTAAATAGCTGCATTTTTATATTTTAAAAATCATAGAAGTGAAAAAAAAGCTCTTGTGGATTTAAAGTGGAGGGCCGGTTATAAAAAAAAAAAAAAAAAAAAAGTCAGCAGCTGCAAACACTGCAGCTGCTGACTTAATAAACACACTCACCTGTCCAGGGCGCCCGTGATGTCGGCCGCCCGAGGCCGACCCGTCCCTCGGCTCTCGGGTCCCGGCGCCGCCATCCCTTGTAAGGGAAACAGGCAGCGGAGCCTTATGGCTTCACTGCCCGTTTCCTACTGCGCATGCGTGAGTCCCGCAGCTACTGCGCATGCGCGAGTCCCGCAGCGCTTTCTGAATGGGACGTGCTGTGTTCTGGAACACACAGTTCCCAGAACACAGCGCGACTCATTACCCAGAAGACGCCGCGACGAAGACAGAAGACAGAAGATCTCCGCGGAGGAGGAAGAGGAAGATTAGGAGAAAGTGCCTAGCAACAGGCATTTCTGGTAAGTAAAAAAAAAAAAAAAATTTTTCATTTTTTTTTTTTTTTTAGATTTTTTGTAATTTTTAACATTTTTTTGTTTTTCAGGGTGGCCCTCCACTTTAATTAACAATTTTCTTGGGTTAATTCTCCTTTAAGGGGGTGTGGCATGTATGCCTACATATGTTTGCTGGTAGGTGTCCCTCATTCCCATCTCAAAATGTTGGTTGACCAATCAATAAGGTAGATATTTGTATAGATATTTGTGCTTATTCGTACCCATCTCTTACCAAATGGCCATTTAACCCATGCAGTGCACAGAAGATTCCACTGCATTGGATCCTCCACACACATTTGCTTATTATTAGGCTCGGGTGATAAGTGTAAATACTTACCTCGTTCCTCCCTCTCCCGGCAGCCAATGCTGTTCTCTGCTGTCCAATGTCCAGGGCCCTAGGTTTTGGGCTGGCCCCCACTTTCCTCCTGTGTGAGGGGACCCCACTGCATAGATACATAAAAAAGCAGCATGGAGTTGGGCTTTGATACTTACCTCATTGGCAGGTGCTGACTCTTTTGAAGGACTACAGGTCATGACATATCTTCTGCATCTGACAAACTTCCAGGAATGACACATGTCTGGCCTATGGACAACTGATGTGGTTCCATCGGCTGGCCCCCGAGTCACTAGCGTGTCCATTTATTTCCATAGGAAGCCCAATTATCAGTCTGCCAGACTCCAATGCCACACATACCCCCTGTCACTTTTTATCATCAGCTTTTTCAGAATTGTATTTTATTGTATCAGCAGAACTTTAGAAATGCAGAGAAATTGTCACATCACAAAAAAAAAAAAAAAAAAGAAGATGAACCAATTTATGAGCACATCATTCACATTACAATTAAATTGAAACAAAAAATCTTGCACCACATCCTGATCTAACTGGAGCTCCCATAGCATCTGAACCACAATGGCGCTATATACAATGCAGTTATTATTATTATACAGGATTTATAGCGCCGGCAGTTTACACAGTGCTTTACAACATAAGGGCTGATAGTACAGTTACCATACAATTCAATACAGGAGGAATCAGAGGGCCCTGCTCCTTGGAGCTTACAATCTAAGAGGGAGGGCCAAGAGATAAGAGAGGTAATACTGTGGGGGATGGGCTGATGGAGAAAATAAATGTGCAGTTGTTAAGTGGGGACCAGATAGGCTTCTCAGAAGAGAAACGTTTTGAGGGATCGTCTGAAAGTTGACAGAGTAAAGCACACGATCGGATTTTCAGCAGGGAATTGTGTGATGACAGACTGTTGGCCTGAAAACCGACCGTTAGTACGCTCCATCAGACAATTGTTGTCCAACTTTCCTCCAACAAATGTTGGATGGCAGGTTAGTACATTTTCGGTGGACAACGGTCTGTTGTCAGATTTTCCTATCATCTGTACACAAGTCCGTCACACAAAAGTTGAAAGTAAAAAAAGCACGATCGGAATCAATGCTCACTAAACATGACATTAGCAGAAGGTACTCAAAGGGTGGTGCTCAAGAGCTGAAATTCCTCATAGTACCTCACTATGTTTGTGTTTGTTGGCTGACAATTGTGTGCCATTTGTATGCAAGACAAGTTCCTGGCACACGCCCTTCGGACAAAAGTCTGACGCTTTGTTGGCCAACAATCCGATCCTGTGTACGAGGCTTAAGAGATAGTCTGACTGACAGGGGTAGAGAGTTCCAGAGGATTGGAGAGGCTCTGGATCATCGAACACATACGGTATGGTGGCCACACACACTTTGATTTTATTATCTGATCGATGTGCATTTCAATCAAAACAATCAAATCCACAAACAACTGAATAGCCAGATCTTCCCTTTCAATCGATGTTGACCTGATTTTAGATCGGATTCGATCAAACGGATTCATTTGGCCAGGGTGGAAAATGATTGTTTTGCATCGATTGGCAGCTCTGAAATACTTTGCTTATGATCACATTATGAGATTGCATGGGCAGGAAGAGAGAGGCGATCGCTAACTTATGATTACAAGTTACAATCATATCCTAATTATTTATTTAAATCCACTTCTCTGTGTAGGGCATATAGATTAAATGGGTTGTCAACTACGGATTGATTATTCCTATCAGAAGAGGATCAGAAAATAAATCAATCATTTTCTGAAGCATGTATGGCCACCATTAGCGTAAAAAATCAATAAAAATAGGGAAGCTTACAATCATATAGATTTCCAGGCTTAGAAAGCTGTATGACTCAATGACGTATTTCCCATGCCTGTAATATTCATGTCAGTTATTTCTCACGTGTTAAAGGGATCCTGAACTGTTTTTTTTTTTTTTTTAATAAACATGATATACCTACTGTACCCGTTCTGTGCAATGGTTTTGCACAGAACAGCCCTTATCCTCTCCTGGAATCCCCCACCAGCACTCCTGCCTCGTGCCCCCATTTGAAGCCACCATATTTGGACACTCATTCAGGCTTAAAGGGGCTGTAAACTATCAAGGCATGGAATGCTTTGAGGTGAAAACCCTTCTGTAGTGCAACAGCCCCCCAAAGCCCCCCTTTACTTACCTGAATTTCAATGATGGGACAAGCAGAGCAGCTCCAGCTGCTGTCTTGGGTCCTCATTGGATAGTCTGATAGCAACGGGAGCCATTGGCTCCCGCTGCTGTCAATCAAATCCAGTGACATGGGAGCCAAGCGGTGGGGCTGAGTCCCCTGCTGTCTGTGTCAATGGACGCAGCAGCAGGACTCCGGAGCCTGCCCGTACCCCCATGGAAAGCGTTTCTCCGTTGGGGAACTCGAGAAGAGGAGGAGCCAGGAGCACCTCCGGGACACCCCAGAAAAGGAGGACTGGAGCTGCTCTGTGCAAAACCCTTGCACAGAGAAGGTAAGTATGATACGTTTGTTATTAAAAAAAAAAGCAAACCTTTACAACCCCTTTAATATTGAACTGTGCTGCCTGTGTCCAAAGACACACCCAGCGTGGCTTGGCCCCCGCCCCTTTACACTGAATTTGATTTACAGAAGCAGGAACCAGTGCTTTCTGCCTCTCTGTTCTGTGGGGAGGAGAGAGCTGTTGATCTTGGGCATAGCGCGATTGAGATTGGGCTCAGGTAAGTATTTAGAAGGGGCGGGGGGGGCACAACATTTGAAAGTTTTTTTTTTTTACCTTTTAAAGGATATCTAAAGGTTCCTCCTCCTTTTCTGAGGTCCCCCAGCGGCGCTCCTGGCTCCTCCCCTTCTCGAGTGCCCCGTTAGAGAGCCGCTCTCCCTTCGGGGCACTCTCCCTTGTCCTGCTGGAGCCAATGGCTGCGCTGTTATCATTCTATCCAATCAGGACCAGAGACACTGGCTGGAGCTGGTGTGCTCGCCCCCCCCCCCCCCCCCCCGGCGCTGGAAAGAACAGATTCAGGTAAGTAAAAGGGGGTCTCTGGGGGGCTGCTGCATGCATAGAATGCAAACCTCGAGGGTTTACAGAATTTTGCATGTTTTTTCTACCCAAAAACGCATTGTGCAACTGCGACCATGCGATGGATAGCAGAGGTATTACACATTAAAAAAATTACAGGAAAAGAATAATCTAAAAATATTGTTTGAAAAAAATATATCAGTAAATGATCCAATAAAATTATCTTTTAATCGGTCAGCTTTACAACTAGTTCTCTGATTCACATATATTTGTTTGATCAATCTGAAGCCATCAATAAAATTCTGCCACAGCTGATCGAATTTGACCGACTGCTCATTAAATCTATTAAATGGAGGTGCTTTTGGTTATTAAATTCAGTTAGATCAGTTTATTCACATTGAATGATTGTTTGATCACATTGATCACGTGTGCGGACATTGTAAAACAGAACTTTCCTCACCGTGTTTCCAGCACTGCTGTGTCCCATTGGTCGGGCCCAGGTGATCAATACATCTCAGCATTGCTGAAATAGTATACTGAGCTGTACATTTATTTTATTTTTGTTTTATTCGATTATTTATTATTATTATTTATTATATTTTTGTTCAACATAAAGATTTATTACTTCCTACAAAAGGTTGGAAGGTGTGTGGGCAACTTTGCCACCTGCTTAGATATGACCAAATCTTGTTCAATCACATGCAACCTCATTAACAAAAACAATATGTACAATATATATATATATATGTATTTGTCTATTTATTTGTTTACCATTTTCAATTCGATTTCCAATCAAAGAGAAGTATAGCGAGTGTATAAAATGTGAGTCCAGTGTGCAGATTATAGGGTGTTCCCCTTAGAAGGGCTTCTTACTATGTATACAGGATGAGCGCCTCTACTATACTCCCCACTATTCATGAAGTCCAGTACATCGCTTTACATTTGTATGGAGGAGTTTTCCCTCTCATCTCCCTCATCTCCCTCCTGTGCAGTCTGTGAGGAGGACTCCATTGTATCCTATGTAGATCTTATCCCCGGAGAGTCTCGCCTCAGGGCTCTCATGTGGTGCCGCTCTCCGGCTCTATTTACTACCAGTGAGGGCTGTAATGAGAGCCCGCCATATGAGAGCCCGGACACCCGGGAGGGGGAGGTCCTACTTCTATTTACACAGACCTTCTCCTCCCCATACACACTGCAACATGATCGTATCCCCGACATATCACTTGTCATAGAGAGAGCACTCACACTGTTAGGAGCACAGCACTCTCCTCTCCTCATAGGTTGCATAAACATATATACACTAAAGCCTATACTTTTGAGGAGATGTACTGTA
Source organism: Lithobates pipiens (assembly GCF_037356315.1). Lineage (NCBI taxonomy): Eukaryota > Metazoa > Chordata > Amphibia > Anura > Ranidae > Lithobates > Lithobates pipiens. The sequence continues at coordinate 406,763,643 of NW_027507718.1, forward strand.
TATGTAATATTATATATGGTGTGTGCTAGCAATTTACTCTTCATATTTCAAGAACCCCCCCCCCCCATCTTCACTCTTTGTCATTCCTCTTTCTTTCTGTCTCTTTTCCCCACTCCACTCCCCCCCCCCTCTTTTTGGCCCCCCTCCTCTTTTTCACTCTCCATTCCTCCCTTTTCCCCCTCTCTCTTTCTGTTTGTCTCTCTCTGCCACCTTGCCATCTCTTTCTCTCTGCCCCCTCTCTTTCTCCTCTCTCTCTCTCCCCTCTAACCCCGCTCTCTGCTCCCCTCTCTCTTCCTCCCTCTCTCTCTCCCCCTGCCCCCCTCTCTCTTTCTCATATCACTGCCCCCCTCTGTCCCTCCTCTCTTTCTCCCCTCACTGTCTCTCTCCCTCTTCCCTCTACCCCCTCTCTCTTTCTCCCCTCACTCTCTCTCTCCCCTATGCCCCCTCTCCATTTCTCTCTCACTGTCTCTCTCTCTCCCCCTCTCTTTCTATCTCTATCTCTCTCCCCCCCTGCCCCCCTCTCTCTTTGTCACCTCACTGTCTCTCTCTGCCACCTCTCAATTTCTCTCTCACGGTCTCTCTCACTCTCTCTCCCCACTCTCTTTCTCTTATTTCTCTCTCTCTCTCTTCCCCCTGTCTCATTCTCTCCCCCGCTGTATCACTCTCTCGCCCCCTCTCTCTTTCTCCCCTGACTCTCTCTCTCCGCTCTGCCCCCTCTCTCATTCTCACCTCACTGTCTCTCTCTCTCTCTCCCCCTCTTTCCCATTCTCTCGTTCACCCCGCTGTCTCTCTCACTGCTCCCCTCTCTCTTTCTCTCCTCACTGTCTTTCTCTCTCCCCTCTTCCCCCCATCTCTCTTTCTCCCCCCACTGTCTCTTTCTCTCTCCTCCCTCTGCCCCCCCGTATCACGCTCGCTTCCCCTCTGCTCCCTCTCTCTCTTTCTCCCCCCCCCCCCCCTGTATCATGCTCTCTTCCCCTCTGCTCCCTCTCTCTCCCCCCCGTACCACGCTCTCTTCCCCTCTGCTCCTTCTCTCTCTTTCTCCCCTGACTGTATGTCTCTCTCTCTTCCCCTCTACCCCCTCTCTCCCATTCTCCCCTGACTTTATGTCTCTCTCTCTCCCCCTCTCTCTCTTTCTCCCCTGACTGTATGTCTCTCTCTCTCCCACTCTGCCCCTCTCTCTCTTTCTCCCCTAACTGTATGTCTCTCTCTCTCTCCCCCTCTGCCCCCTCTCTCTCTTTCTCTCCTGACTGTATGTCTCTCACCCACCTCTGCCACCTCTCTCTTTCTCCCCTCACTATCTCTCTCTCTCCCCCATCTGTTCCCCTCTCTTTTCCCCCCTCACTGTCTCTCTCTCACCCCCTCTGTCCCCCTCTCTCTTTCTCCTTTGTGCTAGTTTTGTGCTAGGAGGATCTAGGGGAAGAAAGGATTACTGCTGGGTGGGGGATTTAAGGGGTGAAGAGGATTTTTGCTGAGGAGAAGAATTTGCAGGGGGGTGGTTGTGCTGGGGATGGGTGAGAAAGGATTATTGCTGGGAGAGGGGGATTGGGGGAGAGGGCTTATGGGGAGGTGGAATATGGGCGTGGGTGATTTGTGCTAGGAGGGGAAATTTAGAGGAGTTTGTGCTAGGAGGGTGAGGATGATTTATGCTGGGAGGGGAGATTGAGGGAGGGTTTTTGATAATAGGTGGGATTGATTTGCGCTTGGAGGAGGAAATAAGGGGGAAGATGTATGCTAAAAGGGGGGATTGAGGGGTGATTTGTGCTGGGCAAGGGGATTTGGGAAGGATAATTAGTGCTGTGGGAATTTAAGGGAAGGGCAGGATTTGTGCTGGGGGAAACAAATTTATGCTGCTAAGGAGGTCGAATCTGGGGAGGAGAGGATTTGTGCTAGGGCAGATTCGTGCTAGGGAGGAATTTTGGGGGGAGGTTTGTGCTAAGCAAAGGGATTTGGGGAAGTTATTTATGCTGGAGGGGGATTGTGGGGAGGATCTGTGCTAATAGGGGGGTTGATTTGTGCTGGGAGGGGGGAATGAGGGGGTAGATTTGTGATAAGGAGTGGGAGTGAATTGTGCTAGGAGGGTGGATTTGGGGGGGATTATTAGTGGATTTGTGTTGGGGGCAAACTTGGGGAAGATTTATGCTAAGAGGAGTGATTTAAACAGGAGGAGATGATTTGTGCTGGGAGGAGGGATTGGGGGGGTCTGTGCTAATTGGAGGGATCTATTTGTGCTGGGAGGGGGAATGAGGGGGCGAGTTTATGGTGGGAGGGCTTGGGGGTGGTTTGTTCTTAGAGGGGGGACTTGGGGGGGGGGTGATTGGCACGGGGAAAATTTGGAAAATTTAAGGAAGAACAAGATTTGTACTAGCTCATAAGAATTTGAACTGGGGGGGGGGGGGGGGATCTGGGGAGAGAAATTGTGCTGTTGGGGCTGTGGTTGGGGGGGGGGGGGTAAGGGTGCTGGGGGGGTAGTATTATGCTTGGAGAGGGAGATCTTTGGGAGGAATTGTACTAAGAGGAGGAATTTGAAAGGAAGATGATTTGTACTAAGAGGGGTTTGAAGGAGTTGTGCTAAGAAGGAGGAATGGGGGGGGGGATGCTAGCTGGGATGGGGGTTTTCAGGGGAAGAATAGTGCTGTGGGAACTTAAGGGAAGGGCAGGATTTGTGATGGGGGAAACAAATTTAAACTTGGGAAAGGGGATTAGGGGAGAGGATTTGTCCTAGGGAGAATATTTTGTACTTAGGAGAGGGGATTTGGGGTGGGGGGTGGTAGAGGAATTATGCTAGGAGTTGAAATTTGGGGGAGTCTGTGCTAAGAGGGTGAGGATGATTTATGCTGGGAGGGGAGATTGAGGGAGGGTTTTGATAATAGGCGGGATTGATTTGTGCTTGGAGGGGGAAATGAGGGGGAATATTTATGCTAAAAAGGGGGGATTGAGGGGTGATTTGTGCTGGGCAAGGGGATTTAGGAGGGATAATTAGTGCTGTGGGAATTTAAGGGAAGGGCAGGATTTGTGCTGGGGGAAACAAATTTAAACTTGGGAGGGGGGATTAGGGGAGAGGATTTGTCCTAGGGAGTATATTTTGTGCTTAGGAGAGGGGATTTGGGGTGGGGACAGGGGTGGGAGATGATTAGTGCTTGGAGGGGGATTGATGGGAGAGGAGGTGGAATCTGGGGGAGGGCAGATTTGTGCTAGGGGGAAATTTTGGGGGGAGGTTTGTGCTAAGCAGAGGGATTTAGGAGGGGGATTTATGCTGGAGGGGGGATTGGGGGAGGATCTGTGCAAATATGGGAATTGATTTATGCTGGGAGGGGGGAATGAGGGGTCAAATTTGTGATAAGGAGCGGGAGTAAATTGTGCTAGGAGGGTGGATTTGGGGAGGATTATTAGGGGATTTGTGTTGGGGGTAAAATTTTTACGTATATATTCATAAATTCGAATATTTGGAAATTCGAAAATCTGAAACCCGAAAAATTGAAAAATCTGAAATAATAAATAACTAATAATAACTTAACTATCACTAACTATTAAATTATAGGTATTGGAATTTCCTTTCAAATTTGGCTGTTAGTGAACGTAACGAATACGAATTTATCCGAAGTTACGAATTATCCGAAATAACAAATGCCGTATCTAAATGAATGGAACTTAATGAATTAATAATAATAAATAACAATAATAATAAAACCTTTTTCTTCTTCTTATTTATTAACCACTTGCCAACCAGCCGCCATCATACTGTGGCAGGTCGGCATGATCCCGTAAATCGCCGTAGGTGTACGTCGGCACCTTTAAGGGAGATAGCACCCGCTGCATGGCGGGGGACCCGATGTGTGTGGCCAATGGCCGTGATGTCCACTGGCCTCCCGCGATCGTGGGCACGAGAGCCAGAATGGAGATGTGTGTATGTAAACACACAGATTCCCGTTCTGACAGGGGAGGAGAGACAGATCTGCTGTTCCCAGTGATTAGGAACAGCGATATGTCTCCTCCTCCAGTCAGTCCCATCCCCCCACAGTAAGAAACACACATGAGGGAACACATTTAACCCCTTGATCACCCCCTAGTGTTAACCCCTTCCCTGCCAGTGGCATTTATACAGTAATCAGTGCATTTTTATAGCACTGGATGCTGTATAAATGTCAATGGTCCCAAAGAAGTGTCAAAAGTGTCTGATCTGTCCGCCACAATGTCACAGTCCCGCTAAAAATAACTGCTCGCCGCTAGTAAAAAAAATAATAAAAAGGCCATAAATCTATCCCCTTTTTTGTAGATGCTGTAACTTTTGTGCAAACCAATCAATATATGCTTATTGTGATTTTTTTTTTACCAGAAATATGTAGAAGAATACATATCGGCCTAATTTTTTTGGGGATATTCAATAGAGCAGAAAGTAAAAAATGTTGCTTTTTTTTCAAAAATGTCACTCTTTTTTTGCTTATAGCGCAAAAAATAAAAACCCCAGAGGTGATCAAATACCACCAAAAGAAAGCTCTATTTGTGGGAAAAAAAGGACGTCAATTTTATTTGGGTACAATGTCGCACGACCACGCAATTGTCGGTTAAAGCGTCACAGTGCCGAATCGCATAAAATGGCCTGGTGATTAAGGGGGTACATTTTCCTGTCTGTAAGTGGTTAATTCATTCCATTTAATTTGTTTAGGTGTAGAATTGGTTATTCCGGATAATTCGTTATCTTCGGATAAATTTGTATTCAATGGTTCGATAGATATTGGAATTAGGAAATTCCAATACCTATCATTTAATAGTTAGTTGTTAGTATCATTTAATAGTTAATAGTAACTTATAATAACTAATAGTTTACTAATAGTAAATAATAATAACTAATAGTTTACTAATAGTAAATAATAACTAATAGTTAGTTATTCTTTCGAATTTCTAATTTATTAATTTTCAAATTTACGAATTGCGATCATAACGAATGACCCGAAAAACAGAAAAAAAAAAAAAAACCAACGACAAATGAAACGTAAACAATTGAATTTTTTGGCAGTGCATACGTCTACTCCTGACACCTTCACTCTGTAAATTTCACACAATTAATTCACACATTTTTAGTGTGTTACAGACTTCCTTCACTATAGTCACCGTATTGTACATTACATCTGACCAAAATGTTTATTGTCTCAACAGTTACTGGTTGTAATCGAAGTTTCATTTAAAAAAAATGAGTGTGCTTAGGTTTATAAATGTCTTTGAGACTCTTGCTTGAAGCACAGCAATCAAAGCATATTTTATGGGTACAAGAAGACTTTTATTTTATTTAGCCATGCCTCTTTAATTGCCTCCCACTGTTAACACAATATAGCCACAATCACTATTTGCCGCAGTTATACAGTAGATGTTGGGATCTATATATAGGTAGCATCTCCAGGTATAGGGACAGTTTGTGGTCTCTCTGCAGGTAGGAACAGGGGTGGACTGACCATTCAACTACTCGGGCACTGCCCGAGGGCCCCGGGCCACTAGGGTGCCCCATCAAGGTTGCCAGCCTCAGTAAAACCATGCATTAGTATGTAAAAATCTGTGTTTTTTTTTTACATCTGTCTTTGAAATGTCCCTTACCGACATCCTTTTGGTCTAAAAATCCAGAGATTATAGCTGCCCCACCTCTCCAGTACCTTCTCAGCCAATAGAAACATGTCTGTGTATACTGTGTGATTGTATACTGTGTGTTTGTGTATACTGCGTGGCCCCATAATGTCTGATTGCCTGGGGGCCCCATAATCTCCTATTTCTCAGGGGGCCCCATGAGTTGTCAGTCCGCCCCTGTGTAAGAACAACCCCTAGGACCTTATTAGAGGTAAATGATAATATAGAGGGTATAGGAGTCTAGGAATGTCTCCAGGGTAAGGGATAATATAAAAAGAATAAGAGTCCAGGCAGTGTCTACAGTTTCCCATGTCCCTCTCCATCTATGACATGATGTAATATATTGTGCAACTATTTTCACCATTGGCTTCACTTCTTCAGGTAGAATGTGGAGTTTCCTCTTTTGTTCTAAAGAAGTGACATCTGGAATTAGAGGAGAGGATCTCGGGAAATGAGTGACCCACACTGCTGAGTACTTAGGGCCCCATAGTGGGCCTTGTCCTCCAGGACCCCCTGATCACACCACTGGCACAGTCTACTTTTCTTGGCCTTGTAGGTATGTTTCTGCCACCCTTATTCAATTTCCTAGCTGTGGATGCTTAATCTGCACAGGCTCAGAGTCTGTCTATCTGTCTTTGGGGTCTCAAACATCTTCAGGTATGGGACCAGTTTGTAGTTTCTCTGCAGTGACTGGTAAATAGTTAGTATCTGGCAGCTTCATTTAATTTCTCCATGCTTAGACGTATTTTTCTTTAAATCGTTGATTGTGTCTTTTATTTGAGACTTTGGGCTGCACTGCTGGGAGTTTTGGATAAATAAGGTACTGTTGTTGTGGTCACACATTTGGACTGGTCCCTGTTGCTCAATAAGGCTTTATGGTGGTATGATTTGGGGTTGCTGTTCTATAGGTGGTCCCCGTATGATGGTTACCTCTTCTGGTCTGTAAGCTTTAAGGAAAATTTGTCAAGCTCAGCTGAGCATCATTTCTGCTAGTAGCAGAAGGCACTTACAGAATTCCAAATAGCACTGGAACAAATAGTCGCTGTGTCTGTGAATTTTTCAAATGACACAATGGTGACTATCCAATGCCTTTTAAATTTGCAAAATGTTATTGTCAAACATCCTGTAGTTCACTTGAACTGTGCAAATAAGTAAAAAAAAAACTGAGATTTCACTTCACACATATTGGAAAGTGACCATAAATGGAGTTTCCATATGGGTTTTAAAAAAAGAAACCTTAAGATCCCTTTAATGGTATTAGTGGATGACACTTTAATTCAATTTCAGCTTTTTACTTTTTTATCTGCAGCACTGCTATTGGTGAAAACTGGTATTACAGCTTGAGCATTCAAGTTCATATGAATTAGGACAGGCATGTCCAAAGTCCGGCCCGCGGGCCAATTGCGGCCCGCGGCCCGGTTTTGAACGGCCCGCCTGGTTATTTGGACATACATATCTTTTGTGGCCCCCGAGGATCTCCCAGCGCCGGGGCCACAAAAGATATATATCAGCCGTCACTAAATGGCGGCCCGCGGTCCAAGTTCGGACAGAGCAGCGCTTCTGCCCGGACCGCCATGCCGCCAGTGTAGCAAGCGACAGCAATCACTGGTTTGCTGGGACCGCGGGTTTCCCCAGCAACCAGTGACGCTGCGCGCATGCGCCCGCCCCCTGCTCCTGGCCGCGTCTCTCGGAGCTGAAGAGACACGGGCAGTAGGGGTGTGACGTCACGTGCACGCCCCGCCCCCCTGCTGCCCGCGGTTCCCGGGTCCTGGATCTCATCGAGAGGCAGCTTCAGTTGTGCCCACACTCCTGCAGTTAAGGTATGTGGGCACATTAGTTATCTATTAGTGATCAGTGTTGTGCACACTGTTGGGCATATTTTAAGGGGCTTTTTTTTGTAAAGGGCACGCTGATGGGAAAATTTTATGTTAAAGGGCACTCTGATGGGCACATTTTATTTTAAGGGGCACGCTGATGGATATATTTTTTATGTGCACACTGATGGGCATGTTTTGTTAAGGTGCCCCTTAACAAAATATGCCCATTGATGTGCACATTAAAAATATACCCATCAGCGTGTCCCTTAAAATAAAATGTGCCCATCAGAGTGCCCTTTAACATAAAATTTTCCCATCAACGTGCCCCTTAACATAAAATGAGGGTCACGCTGATGGGCACCTTTTATGTTAAGGGGTAATCCGATGGACAAATTTTATTTTACGGGGCACGCTGATGGGTATATTTTTAATATGCACATCGATGGGCATATTTTGTTAAGGGTCACGCTGATGGGTACAACAAAATGTGCCCTACAAAATATGCCCATCGATGTGCACATTAAAAATATACTCATCAGCATGCCCCTTAAAATAAAAATTGTCCATCAGAATGCCTCCTAACATAATAGGTGCCCATCAGTGTGACCCTTATTTCATGTTAAGGGGCACGCTGATGGGCAGATTTTATTTTAAGAGCAACACTGATAGGTACATTTTATATTAAAAGGGGCACTTTGATGGGCAAATTTTAAGTTAAGGGGCATGTTTTGTTGTGTCCATCAGAGTGCCCCTTAATATAAAATGTGCCCATCAGCATGACACTTATTTTATGTTAAGGGGCACTGTGATGGGGACACCTGATGTAAAGGGGCACTGTGATGGGGACACCTGATGTAAAGGGGCACTGTGATGGGGACACCTGATGTAAAGGGGCACTGTGATGGGGACACCAGATTTAAAGGGGCACTGTGATGGGGACACCAGATTTAAAGGGGCACTGTGATGAGGACACCTGATTTAAAGGGGCACTGTGATGGGGACACCTGATTTAAAGGGGCACTGTGATGGGGACACCTGATGTAAAGGGGCACTGTGATGGGGACACCTGATGTAAAGGGGCACTGTGATGGGGACACCTGATTTAAAGAAGCACTGTGATGGGGACACCTGATGTAAAGGGGCACTGTGATGGGGACACCTGATTTAAAGGGGCACTGTGATGGGGACACCTGATGTAAAGGGGCACTGTGATGGGGACACCTGATGTAAAGGGGCACTGATGGGGACACCTGATTTAAAGAAGCACTGCGATGGGGACACCTGATGTAAAGGGGCACTGTGATGGGGACACCTGATGTAAAGGGGCACTGTGATGGGGACACCTGATGTAAAGGGGCACTGTGATGGGGACACCTGATGTAAAGGGGCACTGTGATGGGGACACCAGATTTAACTTGATCTGGGATCACCAGATGTAACTTGACAATAAATATTGTTGAAATGCTAAGGAAATTGTACATTTCTCATGTTTTTGATAGATATACAGTTACTACAATATTTCTGAGTCGTAGCACAGACTTGAGATTCGGACCTCGGCCCAAAGAAAATTTTGGCGACCGGACCTCCTTTAATTTTAATTCATTACCCCTGATATATATGCTTCGGAAGGTACAGGGAGGACAGGACCGAGCGCCGTACACAGGAGAATTTCCTGTTTACGGGCGGCCTCTGTAATAGGAAGTCCTTCTCCTGCACTGCCATTGGACGACTTTTCTGTCCATCAAAGGAGGCGGGACTTTCTATTAAAGAAGCCGCCGTGTAAACAGGAGATTCTCCTTTGGCGCTCGTCAGTGCATTCCTGGCAATGGTGCTGTGTTCCTGGCAATGGTGCTGCGTTCCTGGCAATGGTGCTGCGTTCCTGGCAATGGTGCTGCGTTCCTGGCAATGGTGAGTCATTCCTGGCAATGGTGAGTCATTCCTGGCAATGGTGAGTCATTCCTGGCAATGGTGCTGCATTCCTGGCAATGGTGAGGCATTTGGGGAGGCATTCCTGGCAATGGTGAGGCATTTGGGGAGGCATTCCTGGCAATGGTGCTGCATCCCAGGCAATGGTGCTGCGTTCCTGGCAATGGTGCTGCGTTCCTGGCAATGGTGCTGCGTTCCTGGCAATGGTGAGTCATTCCTGGCAATGGTGAGTCATTCCTGGCAATGGTGCTGTGTTCCTGGCAATGGTGCTGCGTTCCTGGCAATGGTGCTGCGTTCCTGGCAATGGTGAGTCATTCCTGGCAATGGTGAGTCATTCCTGGCAATGGTAAGTCATTCCTGGAAATGGTGCTGCATTCCTGGCAATGGTGAGGCATTTGGGGAGGCATTCCTGGCAATGGTGAGGCATTTGGGGAGGCATTCCTGGCAATGGTGCTGCATCCCAGGCAATGGTGCTGCGTCCCTGGCAATGGTGCTGCGTCCCTGGCAATGGTGCTGCGTCCCTGGCAATGGTGCTGCGTCCCTGGCAATGGTGCTGCGTCCCTGGCAATGGTGCTGTGTCCCTGGCAATGGTGAGTCATTCCTGGCAATGGTGAGGCATTTGGGGAGGCATTCCTGGCAATGGTGCTGCGTCCCTGGCAATGGTGCTGCGTCCCTGGCAATGGTGCTGCGTCCCTGGCAATGGTGCTGCGTTCCTGGCAATGGTGCTGTGTCCCTGGCAATGGTGCTGTGTCCCTGGCAATGGTGCTGCATTCCTGGCAATGGTGGGGGAATTCCTGGCTATGGTGGGGGAATTCCTGGCTATGGTGGGGGCATTCCTGGCTATGGTGGGGGCATTCCTTGCTATGGGGGGGCATTCCTGGCTATGGGGGGGCATTCCTGGCTATGGGGGGGGCATTCCTGGCTATGGTGGGGGCATTCCTGGCTATGGTGGGGGCATTCCTTGCTATGGGGGGGCATTCCTGGCTATGGGGGGGCATTCCTGGCTATGGGGGGGCATTCCTGGCTATGGTGGGGGCATTCCTGGCTGTGGTGGGTGTGTTCCTGGCAAAGGTGGGTCTGCAGATGTGCACTGATTAGGCTGCATTGGTGGGCACTGACCATTATTTTGCTTCACAGTTCTTTATTTAAACTTTTTTTTTTCCTGAAACTTCCCTCTTAAAGTGAAGGTGTGTGTTATACGCCAATTAATACAGTATGTACAAATACGCCCAAGCTCATTTCTTCCCACACACAGCCACAAAGGCAAGAGAATTCTTGTTGGGCAGTGTATTAGAGCTCGAACGAACACACTTAGACCGAATTTTAACGATTCAAAGAATGTCAGGCAAAATGGTCGGCCCTCGCGCATGTTCACTTCATCAAATCCGGCCCTCTTTGAAAAAAGTTTGGACACCCCTGAATTAGGAGGTAACCAACTTGAACATCTCTATGATCTTGTAGGGAATATGGCAGTGGTGTAGAAAATGGAGTAGCGGAGGTTGTGGTTGCAACCAGTGGCGGCCTGTCCATAGGGGGCGTCCCGGGCCGCTGCCCCCCCCCCCCCCCCCAGGCAGTCACATAAAAAAATAAAAATAATAATAATACATTTTTTTTTTTAAAAAGGCCCTTTAAAAAAAAGAAAAAGTCCTTAAGTGCATTATGTTCGGGCGCCAGATGCAATCACGAGACTGCAAACGACGAGGTGCTTCATTGGCAGGGTTTGGAGCTGCTTTGTGGCGCAATCCAGGGGTTGACAAATTTGCTTGGAATCTAGGAGCCAGCTAAAAAAGTTAGGAGCCAGGTCCGTGACGGCGATCTGGACCTGTCCCTGGCCTGACATATGGAGACGAGTGAGGGGAAGATAGCCCCCAGCCCCCCACCTGTCTCCAAGTCATTGCCCATAGCTCTTAGAGGGACATTTTTAAATTGCATTTTAGTGTAAATATGAGATGTGAGGTCTCTCTGACCCCAGATCTCATATATAAAAGAGGACCTGTCATGCTTTTTTCTATTACAAGGGATTTTTACATTCCTTGTAATAGGAATAAAAGTGACACACATTTTTTTTTTTTAAAAGAACAGTGAAAAAAATAAAAATAAAAGTTAAAATAAGAAAAAAAAATTGTTTTAAATGCGCCCTGTCTTGCCAAGCTTGCGTGCAGAAGCGAACGCATATATGAAAGCGGTGTTCAAACCACACATGTGAGGTATCGCTGCGATCGGTAGAGTAAGAGCAATAATTCTAGCCCCAGACCTCCTCTGTAACTCAAAACGTGCAACCTGAAGAATTTTTTAAACGTCGCCTATGGAGATTTTAAAGGGTAAAAGTTTGTCGCCATTCCATGAGCGGGCGCAATTTTGAAGCATGACATGTTGGGTATTGATTTACTCAGCGTAACATTATCTTTCACAATATAAAAAAAAAAAATTGGGCTAACTTTACTGTTGTCTTTTTTTTTTTATTAAATAAAAAAAAAATTTCCCCAAAAAAAGTGCGCTTGTAAGTCCGCTGTGCAAATATGGTGTGACAGACAGTATTGCAACGACCACCATTTTACTCTCTAGGGTGTTAGAATAAATAAAATTAAAAAAAAAAAAAATATATATATATATATATATATATATATATATATATATATATATATATATATATATATATTTTTTTTTTTTTTTATTTATTTATTTTTTTTTGTTTAGGGGTTCTAAGTAAAGGGATGGAGAAAGACTGGCCCATTAGCATTGTTGGTTGTAATTCCAACGGCCACCACAAGAGGGCGCCAGATTCCAGAAGGAACCATAGGATCACAGAAGGCCTCAAAGCCGGGGGCTCAATTACCGGCCGCCTGCGGCGCGGCCCGACGCGATCGCGCGGGGGGGGGGGGGGGTCCACGGAGACGGGATACCCCCAGCTATGCTGCCCCAGGCGTAAGGTCGCTGATTCTAGTCGCCAATGCGACCTGGCGACCGGGTTTTGTCGAGCACTGGCGCAATCCATCGCGCCCGAACAGCTTCCGCTCAGCGCCCATAGTGTATCACTATGGCCGGGTGCTTTTTTCTCTTTGTGAGAACAAAGCCACTTCTGGCGGGCTACAAAAATATGGCCGCCATGAGCCCTCCCCTCTCCACTGAACACAAGTAGAAAGCCAGGAACTAGCTGCCGCTGAAGGGGAGAGACAGACATGGCATGAAGGAGGGCTGTGCTGCTGGGGACACAGATGTGAGGACTGAGGATGACTCTTCTCTGCTGACGGGACACAGATGTTAAGATGGACTCCAGTGATGGGGACACAGATGTAAGGAGGGACTCTGCTGACGGGGACACAGATGTAAGGAGGTACTCCACTGAAGGGGACACAGATGTGAGGAGTGAGGAGGACTCTGCTCTTCTCTGCTGACAGGGACACAGATGTAAGGATGGACTCCGCTGATGGGGACACAGATCTAAGGAGGGATTGAGGGATTCCAACGATGGGGATATAGTTGTTAGGAGGGACTCCGCTGACAGGGACACAGATGTAAGGAGGGACTCCGCTGACGGGAACACAGATGTAAGGAGAGACACTGTGCAAAGCAGAGATGGGAGTAAATTGCAGTTATAGTGTTGTGTGTTTTATGGTGAAGTGAGGTGTGTATGCTCGCAGGAGATTTAAAGTGGTAGGTAGTAAAGTAAACCAAAAAGAAAAGAAAAAGGTACCCCTCTGCAGGTTTAAGCCATAATGTGCTAGTATGCACTGCATATTAGCACATTATGTTAGACTTATCGGATCCCTGCAGTGGCGCCCTGTCACCGCTGACAGGGGTTCCATCTGCACCCAGTCTTCCTTCCTGGTTTGCAAGTTCTTGCTGTCTGATTGGCTGGAGCCGCAATGATGTCACTCCCGTGCAGGAAGGAAAGAGAAGCCCCGGATTGGAAGCCTGGAAGGGGGTAGAGGAGGGGCTGGCATGACAGGGTGACAAAAAGAGCATAGAAGGGGTTAAGGTGAGAGAGTGAGGAGAGAGGGGAGTGTCAGCAAGTGGAGAACGGAGCAGAGGGGGGCGGAGCCATATAAATAGGGGGCGGAGCCAAAAACGGGGACAGTGAGAGAGAGAAGCAACGGAGGAGGCAGTTTTTCTCACTGCTCCTCCATTTCCAAGATGGCGGACGAACGGGACCTCGTGGCGCAGTTGCGGAGGGCGGCGGCGGAGAGGGGCACAGCTTGGCTGCAACAGCAGGTGGGAGAAATACTGGCGGCGGGGAGGCCTGCGGAGCGGGTGGAAGAGCGGCAGCCGCGCGCGCGGAGGTCTCGGCCTCCGGCGCGTTTTTCACCTGGGCCTGCCACTCGGCCACCTCGTGCAGATAGGAGCCCTGGGGAGGACAGCACATTGCCCCCAGCTAAGAGACCACAGCCTGAGCACCTGGCGACCGGGCGGTCCACACGCCGCCGGCCGGTGGCGGGGGGCGGGGCCACAGGCCTGCATGGCGCTGGTTCCCCTGCACGGAGGAGTTCTTCGGCCGGGAGGGGGGGGTCCGTGGCAGGGCCTAGCGGAGTGGTCGGAGGATCCAGGAGGACGGATGGATTGGGCGGAGGGATGGCTGGAGCCAGCACCGGGGATCTGAGGCCGAGGCAAGACGAAGAGGGACGGGCCCACCGGTGGGACGTTCGGCTGGGAAGAAAAGCGGCAAGAGCGGTTCGGAGAGTCGCACGGAGCGGGGCAGGTCCGGTTCACATCGCCGGTCTGCCATGGCGGAGAAGAGTCCGGCCGTATCGCGGCCCAGGCCAGCGGCCTCCGGGGTTCCTTCACCTGGGGGGCTATCGGCTTCCCCCATCTGGGGAAGGGACGAACGGTCTGAAGGCGAATTGTCGGAGGAGGAGGAGGAGCCGGTGCCACCGAGGGAGAGCAGCGGGTCGGCTGTGGGAGGTGTTCCTGGTCAGCCTGGTAAGTCCAATCATACAGTGTCTTTGTCTACTGCTTTGCATGACTTGTTGGGGGGGGTGCAGATGGGTGCGGGGCTGCCGGCGGCGCCGCTGGTGCAGGAGCAGGTGGTACTCCCGCCGCAGGTGGCGGTTCCTACCGGAGTGGGTGCAGCGGCACAGATGGGCGACCTCTTGGAGGGCCTGCGGGCGTTAGTGGGGAAGTTTGCGGGGGGTCCGCTCCAGCCGAGTGCAGTGGCCCCGTGGACAACGCCGGGGCCGGGGGGGGCCAGCAGCAGTGCGGGGGGCGCTGGGGGGGCCGTGCCTGCCGTGGCATCTCCCACGCCGCAAGCAGGGGTGGCCGCAGACGCGGTGGCGGACAAGGGGAGCAAGGAGGCGGTGGTGAGGAGCGACGTGGTGCGGATTGCGGACGCAGCCAGATGCGAGGTGTACGTCTGCTTCGAGGGCCCGTTGGGAGCGCACCTGAAACCGGAGGTTCGCGAGAAGATTTGGAAGGGTGAGTATGTGGAAATCTTCTCCCTGCTTCCATTGGAGAAGTTCAACTTGGATAGGGTGAAGCCCGATGATTCCAAAAAGGAGGACGAGGAGAAGAGGCGGTACAGGTTGATACCGCGCACTTTTTCCAACTGGCTACAGGCATTCGCCATTTTGGCGAGTGTCATAGGCGAGAAGAGCCCCGAGCATTGCTCGGCGCTGTTCTGTTATATGGACGCCATAGGGGAAGCTCACAGGGTATATGGGGGGCTGGCCTGGCTCTGCTACGATGAGCAGTTCAGGCAGCGGAAGTCGGTGCGTCCAGAACTGCGTTGGGATCACAAAGACATCAGTCTTTGGATGAGGCTTATGTCCTCGGCGCGGGCCCCGTCTCAGTTTCTTTAGGGGGGGCCAGGAGTGCGCCATCCTCTGGACTGCCGGCCGGAAAGAAGTGGGGGGTGTGCTGGCAATTCAATGAAGGTGCCTGCAAGTACGGGGGAGCGTGCAGGTTTAAGCACGAATGTTCGGGCTGTGGGGGGACCCACGCGCTCGCCAGGTGTTTCAAGAAGGGAAAGAGACCTGGAGACGCTGCTCACAAACGGGAGGACTCCGGTGATGCTGGAAAGGATGTTGCCTTTCCTAAGTAAGTATCCGGATGGGGCGGCGGCTCGCTTGTTGACGTCGGGGTTTCGGGACGGATTCAGGATTCCGTGCGCTCTGACGGCGCCGCCACCGATGACCGGAAACTTGAAATCAGCCTTGCAACACCCGGGGGGTGGTGGATGAGAAGTTGGGGAAGGAGGTGGCTTTGGGACGCATGGGGGGACCATTCGAGGACAAACCCTGGGGGGACTTGGTGGTGTCTCCTTTGGGGGTCGTCCCCAAGAAAGAGGTGGGCAAGTTCCGCCTGATACATCATCTGTCCTTTCCAAAAGGGGGCTCGGTGAATGACTTCATCGACCCTGAGGCATGTGCGGTATCGTACACATCGTTCGATGCGGCTGTGCGGTGGGTTAGGCGCTATGGGCAGGGGGCACTTATGGCTAAGGCTGATATTGAGTCAGCTTTCAGGCTGCTCCCTGTGCACCCGGATAGCTTCCGGCTGCTGGGGTGTCACTGGCGGGAACAGTTTTACGTGGATAAGTGCCTGCCCATGGGTTGCTCGATTTCCTGTGCCTTCTTTGAGGCGTTCAGCTCCTTTCTGGAATGGGTGGTGAGGGATGTTTCGGGCCTGGAGTCGGTTATCCACTATTTGGATGACTTTCTATGCGTGGGCCCACCTGCCTCCGCTGTGTGTGCGATTCTACTGTCCACGTTGCAGCACATCGCGGGCAGGTTTGGGGTCCCATTGGCCGCGGATAAAACAGAGGGTCCGACGTCAGAGCTGAGTTTCTTGGGGATTGTGATTGATGCGGTGGCTATGGAGTGCAGGTTGCCTGGTGACAAGTTGGAGGCATTGCAGCGGGACATTAGGGAGATCCAGGGGCGGCAGAAGGTTCAGTTGAGAACCTTACAGTCGCTGCTGGGCAAGCTAAATTTTGCCTGCAGGATCATTCCCATGGGGAGGGTTTTCTGCCGACGGCTCTCGGCGGCCACTGCGGGTGTGCAGGTTCCCACTCATTTCATTCGGCTGCGCCGGGAGCATAGGGAGGACTTGCGGGTGTGGCACGACTTTCTGGCCACCTACAACGGTAGGGCTATGTGGATGTCCGGCCCGGTGAGCAACTTCGATGTGGAGTTGGTCACTGACGCTGCGTGGTCCACGGGCTACGGGGCGTTCTTTCGGGGCCGGTGGAGTGCAGAGCCTTGGCCACAGTCCTGGAGGACGGCCGGGTTCCTGGGAAACTTGTTACTGCTCGAGCTCTTCCCAGTGGTCCTGGCTTTGGAGCTCTGGGGGGAAGATTGCAAAAATTTGAAGCTGCGGATAAACTGCGACAATATGGGTGTGGTGCAGGTGGTCAACCGGATGTCGGCCTCCTCCCCGCCGGTCGTACGGCTAATGAGGCAGTTAGTGTTTAGGTGCTTGCAGTTGAATGTTTTTGTTTATGCCGTCTAAATATCCCCGGGGTCGAGAACTCATTGGCGGACTCTCTATCTCGTTTCCAGTGGGACAAGTTCAGGGAGTTGGTGCCGGACGCAGAGGCGGTCGGGGTGTCTTGCCCGGACTGGATGTGAGAGCTGCCGTTGGCGTCATCGCGGGATGGGTACGACGGTCACTGAGTGAGTCCACCTGGTCGGCCTATTCGAAGGTATGGTTAGAATGGTCGAATATGGTGCGGGAGACGGGGGTAAGTGGTCGGGGACCCGATGGTAGGTTGCTGATGCTGTACTTCGTGACCAGGAATATGGAAGGAGGAGTGTCCGCAGCTTCGCTGGATCGGAAGTTGGCGGGTTTGGCATTTTTGTGTAAGTTGATGGGGGAGGAAGACTGGACGAAGGACTTTTGGGTTCGGCAGGCGTTGAAGGGGTATCGGAGGCAGTTTAAGCGGCAGGATACTAGGCGACCGGTTACGTTTGCGAACCTGCAGGTGATTTGTGCACGGCTGGGCTCAGTGTGTACTGCGGGATACGAAGCGTTGCTTTTTACTGCTGCTTTCTCCCTGGCTTTTTATGGGGCATTTCGTATTGGGGAACTGGTGAGCCCCTCAAAGCGGACGGCAGGTGGGCTGTTGGAGGAGGATGTGACATTGATGGAAGACCGGGTGTGTTTGCGTTTGCGGAGATCGAAAACGGACCAACAGGGCAAGGGGGCTGTTATTTCTTTGTTTGCGCTCCCGGGATCGGGGGTTTGCCCGGTGGCGGCAGTGCAGAATTTCCGGGCGGTACGTGGGTGGGGGACAGGCCCTTTCCTGCGCCATGAGGATGGGTTTTTCCTGTCGAAATTTCAATTTATAGCAGTGTTTCGGCGTTGTTTGACGGAGGTGGGGTTAAACTGCACAGAATACGCCTCGCACTCCTTCCGTATTGGGGCGGCCACGGAGGCCGCCAAGTGCGGGTTGGACGAGGCGGTGGTTCGGAGAATTGGGAGATGGGAATCTTGTCGATTCCGGACCTACGTGCGACCACAGTTGGCAAGGGAGTGATGTTTTACAAAAAAAAAAAAAGGGAGTTGGGTTGATGGTGCACATGTTCAGTTGTGGTTTGTTTTGTTTTTACCTTTTCAGATGGAGGTCCACATCGCCTCGTCTGGATTGTTGGGCACTCGTATGTGTGCTGGGGGGCCAGGAGGGGAGACGAGCGACCAGACGGCAGGCAATTGGGGATTTCCAGGAGGGATGCTTGCATAAGATGGTTGGGGATCCCCGGGATGAAGTGGGCGAGAGTGGTGGAAGAGGTGGACAGGTATGCTCGGCTGGAATGGCCCCCGGACGTTTTGGTCATTCATGCCGGGGGGAATGACTTGGGGGTCCGCAAGGTCAGAGACCTGTTGGCGGATATAAAGGCTGACTTCATGCGTTTGAGGTTTCAGTTCCCCGACACGATCCTGCTCTGGTCGGATATTGTGGCCAGGACGGTTTGGAGGTGGGCGAGGTCTACAGTCAGCATCAATAAAACGAGGATTAGAATCAACAAGGTGATAGGAAGGTTTGTGGTGCAGAATGGGGGAATAGTGATTCGGCATAGAGAGTTGGAGGTTAATGTGTGTCTGTACCTGAGGCGGGATGGGGTCCACTTGACCGACATTGGAATCGACCTTTGGTCAATGGGACTGCAGGATGGTATTCAGAAGGCCCTGAGGGTGTGGGGTCGCCCTCAAGGTTGAGGTATCTCCCTTTCAGGCTGTGGCGGTTCGTCTGGTGGTCTTTGACGGTTGGCGGTAAAATCAGTGGTGATCTAAAAGGGGTGGGGGGCTCAGGGGTGGTATGGGCCCCTCCAGTGTATTCCTGAACGGTGGAATGGGAATACTGGTGTGTTTTTCACTGACGGAAGTTGTCTCACGAGCGGTCACAGCTGGAGGCCTGGTTAGGTTAAAATGGGTACCGCAGTGAATTGGTTATTCTGGGGATTATGTTGGGTCACCGTCAGAGATCACCAGACTGGGGTCATGTTGTTATATGTTAATGTTTAATTTGTTGTATATAGATATTTATATATTTATATATATATTTTGGTTGGAGTAATTTATTGGTTATTGTGTAATAAAAGGCTGTTATGGCCATTATACTCCAAAGAAGGTGTGGTGTCGTCATTCAGGTAAAGATGGTAAGGGGTGGTTGAGGGGTATAGTGGGTAACAGCAGAATGGAAAGGATCATTTTAGTCTACACTGGTCAAGAGAAGCCCCGGATTGGAAGCCTGGAAGGGGGTAGAGGAGGGGCTGGCATGACAGGGTGACAAAAAGAGCATAGAAGGGGTTAAGGTGAGAGAGTGAGGAGAGAGGGGAGTGTCAGCAAGTGGAGAACGGAGCCGAGGGGGCGGAGCCATATAAATAGGGGGCGGAGCCAAAAACAGGGACAGTGAGAGAGAGAAGCAACGGAGGAGGCAGTTTTTCCCACCCGCCCTCCCTATTGTTTGGTTTGTTGGTTGTTGGTCGTGTTCTGTTTGTTTGTTTTTCTTTTTCAGGTTCGGTGGTCGTCATAACAGCGGAATGGTTCTGAAGGAAGGCGGTTCGTCTGGTGGTCTTTGACGGTTGGCGGTAAAATCAGTGGTGATCTAAAAGGGGTGGGGGGCTCAGGGGTGGTATGGGCCCCTCCGGTGTATTCCTGAACGGTGGAGGGAATACTGGTGTGTTTTTCACTGACGGAAGTTGTCTCACGAGCGGTCACAGCTGGAGGCCTGGTTAGGTTAAAATGGGTACCGCAGTGAATTGGTTATTCTGGGGATTATGTTGGGTCACCGTCAGAGATCACCAGACTGGGGTCATGTTGTTATATGTCAATGTTTAATTTGTTGTATATAGATATTTATATATTTATATATATATATTTTGGTTGGAGTAATTTATTGGTTATTGTGTAATAAAAGGCTGTTATGGCCATTATACTCCAAAGAAGGTGTGGTGTCGTCATTCAGGTAAAGATGGTAAGGGGTGGCTGAGGGGTATAGTGGGTAACAGCAGAATGGAAAGGATCATTTTAGTCTACACTGGTCATGGGACTACTCGTGTATGCCGCTCCTTCAGAGTACATGCGCTGGTGACATCACTGGCTGCCGCTCTCTGGATTATCTCCTAAACGGAGCACGTTTGGGAAATATTCATTTTACCTACAGGTAAGCTTTATTATAAGCTTACCTGTAGGTAAAAATGGCACAATAGGGTTTACTACCACTTTAAGTATTTTTGAGGGCAAATCTGTCTTGAGAATAGGACTGGTGAAAGGAGCTTTTTTTTGCATGCAGTAAACTTTTTTTCTTTTTTCTTTTTTAACTAAGATTAAATTGTTTTGAGAAGATACAATGAACACAACTTTGCAATGAGCTGGGAGCCATGGTGCCCAGAAGTACTGGAATACAGTGTTTATCTCAAGGATTGGCAAATCTTCATTCCCTGTTTTAAAATGTTATTTCTGTTTAACCAGACCAATTCTGAAATGTATCTTCTACATGTACAAATACGTTTTTTTTTTTTTTTTTTAAATCAACTTTATTGCTTTCACAATGGATGCAGAGCCTGGGAAAGGCGGCAGTGGTGGGGGGAACCCCATTCCGCCACCTACATGTGTGATCGAGTGGCTGTTCAACTACTCAAATAACTTCTGGTAAAGAGGGAATTTCCGGCTGAAAATGGTCATACCAGTGCAGGTGATGCAGGTGTGGGCATCTTCCCGATATAGCCACTTTAACTTGTGGATGTCATATGATGTGATACGGGCAGAAATTGCTTAAAAATGCAAAAGGCTTTGTTTATACAAGTAACAAGAACTATATTTTTCCTACCAATGAGACACTTTTTTCCTTTTACTGTATGTTTCAAAGAAGAATAAAAGGGAGAATCATATTTGCAACACAGACTACTGGAAGGTCAGGTTATTTGATAAATTAGGTCCTTGCCATGTTTTCTGATAGCATGGCATAAATGCTGTGCAAATAATAATATAACATGAATCTTATTTATTGTGCAGCCATTTAAAGTTACTAGAAGGCATTCTATATCTACAAGTTATACAACAAAAAATTAATTAAAAATATGATTGCATGTACTCACTGTCCATCTACGCATTAAGCCCCTAGGTAATTGCATAACCCATTGCTTCTCCTGGATAGGTCGTATTAGAAATTGGTGATGGTAACCTGAATATTGCCTTAAGGCGATTGAAATGCCACTCAAAAATACACACTGTATTGCCTTTTTTTCCTTCCTAAAATGGTGATCTCATTAAAACTCTATTACTTGGCTTGACATAATCTTTATTTCAAAGCAAGTCATTTATGCAAAGGTCAAAAAATGGCTTACACAGTACAAAACAGTTTCTCTTAGCATTAATTTTCAGCATTTATTTTCTAGCAAAGATTTTGCCAGGCAGAAGTTTTATTTTACTTCCCCATATTTTTTAGCTACCCTTTCGATTTTCCTATAATCACCCTTTAACCGCTTGCCGACCAGCCGCCGTCATTATACTGTGGAAGGTTGGCTGTAGGTGTACATCGGGCGCTTTTATGTCGTAAACTCAAAAAAACAAACAAACAAACAAACCTGCAAGACAAAGGCATAATGAGCTAGTATGCTAAGCATACTAGCTCATTATGAAATACTCACCTTAGATTGAAGCCAACGCAGCGGTCCCAGTACACAGCTCCGGCCGGCGACATTGCTCCCTGAGTTACTTCCGGGTATCGCAGGCTCCGGCGCTGTGATTGGCTGGAGCTGTGATGACGTCACTCCCGTGTGCATGGGCGTGGGAGCCACTGGTAATGGAACACTAGCTGAAGCAAGGGCACGAACGAGCCAATGCTTCAGTGCGCATGTGCCGATGACGCTGCTAATACAGTGCATATCTCCTAAACCATGCAAGTTTAGGAGATATCCATGGTAGCAACAGGTAAGCCTTATTATAGGCTTACCTGTAGTAAAAAGCGCATTGTAAGGGTTTACAACCACTTTAGAAGTGATAGGGGGCACACGTGCCAGCAGCACGATGCTGGAGCCCATGTGCGTGGCCGGCAGCAGCGATGTCCACCAGCCATCAGCTATTGCTCCTCAGAGCTCCAATCGCTTCTCATGTAAACAGACAGATCCCTGTTCTTACAGGGGAGTAAAGAGAGATCTGCTGTTCCTAGTGATCAGGAACAGCGATCTCTCTCCTCCTCTAGTCAGTACACTGCCCCCACAGTTAGAAAGTTAAGTTAAAATGACGAAGTGCCGTATCGCAAAAAATGGCCTGGTCATTAAGGGGGCAAATTCTTCCAGTCCTTAAGCGGTTATGGTGGACATTTGATTTTGTTTTAAAAATGTAAAGTTTTGCCTATAAATCTGTACAGGCATATGCTTGTAAAACAATTGAATGCTTTATGGAAGATGTGAAAATGTTTGTTAAAACCCACGCCAGCCCTCTGCACCGAAATTCTACAGAAATATGAGCATTAGCTAAAATCAGGAAGAGTTAAGGAAAATGAAACAACAAACTCCCAGAAACAAAATACTTCCAAGTGACCGCAGAGAAACTTCAAACTGGTCCCTTACCTGCAGATGCTACAAGAAACCCAAGACAGACAGACCCTGAGTCTGTACCGATTGATGGGGACATTTATCAAAAAAACTAGCTGCACAATTAGTCCCTAATCAGGCTGCGACTTCTTCAGCAAAGTATCGGCAACGGATTTATAAAGCTGTATACCTGTATTCTGGGCAGCCAACTGGGACAGTTTGAAAAGTTCAAATTTGCACTCTAAACAGACACATCATTAAAATCTCCCTCTGGGATAATCCTTACCTTTGCTGCCGGGACAAGGCCATCCAGCGCCCAGGGCAAAGATGCCAAACTGCACTCCCCTTCCCCTAGGATTAGGGTCAGGACACCCACATCCCTGCAATAAACCTTTGTGCCCAGGGCAGTCGTCCCTTCTGCCCACCCCTTGTCCCAGCCCTGCCTCTTCTCAATCCTCCCTCCCACCCCCTCTGCTTGATCACTGGATTTAAAAAAAATCCCAATCTGAATGCCTTTTTTTCCCCTTAATGTAGTTGTAAACCTCTGACATGAAATATAAACAAAGCATATCCTTCTATAGTGTGTACTTGTCTCAATTTAGAGCACTACGTGCCATTTCTCTCTGCTGCCTTGTTCCTCTGCTTTCAGCATGAGTCACTTCTGACAAGTTTTCTCGACCAAGAGAAAAATGGTGATGGGAAGGGAGCTCCAGGACACAGCCTGTAATTGATATTACAAAAACAAAAAAGGAAGGCACAAACCCCTTGTGCATTTCCCAAGTAAAAAAGGTGTAAAATGAAAGGCAACCAATAAAATGCATACTCACAAAAGTGCAGAGGTATACAGCATGTACGTGGAAGGATACCATGAGGTAGAAAGTGCAAGTGCTTCTAGAACCTCACATAAAGCACGCTGATACGTTTTGGGAGCGCACCCCCTTCTTTACAGCTGTGCTGATCAGCACCACCAGAAATTGAAATACGAGGAAAAGAGAATCTCACCGCTCCAGGAACACACACGTAGATAATGAACTCCTCTCTCGGCCCGGAGGCCACAGGTGCAGGCAATTGCCGATAGCAATAAACGAAAATAGACTCTGGACTGCCGCACTTCTGGAAAAAATCGCCTTCCTTTATTTAAAAAAATCACATAAAAAAGCAAAGAACACAGCAAACAAAAGAGCTGATGTTTCACACTAGCAGTAGTGCTTACTCATAGCTCAGCTCCTACCCTATTAACATTATAGTACTGAGGCTATACACCTTCTGATTCAGCATCCTGAACAGAGAAGAGCATAAATCCCTGGCGGTTTCCAGGTCACCCTTTGCTGCTCGTAGAATTCTTGTTGTTAAATGGATCTCAACGTCTGCCCCCTACAATATCAAAATGGCTACCGGAACTGAACGAATGTACTTGCAATCATATTTCTTTTGTAATGCTATAATTAAATGTAACCGCTTATGGAAATGCTGGTTAGATACTACATATTTAGATATTCTGTCACTTCTATGTATCACCTGTATTCCGTGTCTTCTTTTATATATTTGTAATAATTAATTAGGCTGGGTAGACTGTTAGGTACAACCTACTATTAGGTTTATTGTCTAACATATTGTTGGCGGTACTAAAGCTCTATTAGATCAAATCTAGGGGCTTTTTTATGTTTCTTTTTTTGGTGGATATGTTATGTTTAAGTGTACGGTTGTGCTCAAAAGTTTGCATACCCTGGCAGAAATCATGGCATTTTGGCATTAATATTGAAAATATGAATGATCGTTTCAAAAAGCTGTCTTTTATTAAGAATAGTGATCATATGAAGCCATTTATTATCACATACAGGCAGTCCCTGTGTTACAAACATCCGACTTACAAATGACTCCTACTTACAAACAGAGGGAGACAACAGGAAGTGAGAGGAAATCTACCCCTAGGAAGGGAAATTCTCTCCTGTAAGCTCTATCATGGGAAAAAAGGTGTCTCCAATGAAGCTTTATTACCAAGGCTTGTTTCCACAACAACCCAACATTTTCAAAATCCAATTGTCACGGGGACAGAAAGCGAGGTGAAATCTTCTGAATAGGGGCACAGACAGCAAAACAAACCTTACAAAGGTGTTAACCCTTCCCCATGCTATCCAAAAAAAACGTAAAAAAGTTTTGGGCTGAAGTTACACCTAAAATATGTACCTGTTCCAACTTACTTACTAATTCAACTTAAGAACAAACCCTCAGACCCCATCTTGTTTGTAACTCGGGGACTTACTGTAGTTGTTTTGCTCCTTTTTAAATCATAATGATAACAGAAATCAGCCAAATGGCCCTGATCAAAAGTTTACATACACTGATAAAAATGATTCTGTTGGCTTGTAATTTTAACCACTTGCCGCCCGCCATATAGCAAAATGATGGTGGCAAAGTGGTTTTAATATCCTGACCAGACGTCATATGACGTGATCAGGATATTAAGCCGCTGCGTGCCCCCGGGGGCACGCATCGCGGCAATCATTGTTGCAGTGTGTGTCATTCTGACACCCTGCAACTATGATCTCGGTAAAGAGTCTCCGACGGACATGTCCAATCATGGCTAATCACAGTGTAAATAGGAAGAGCCGGTGATCGGCTTTTCCTCACTCGCGTCAGACGCTAGTAGAGGAGAGCCGATCGGCTGCTCCTCTGACGGGGGGGGGGGGGGGGGGGGGGGTCTGTGCTGATCGATTATCAGCACAGCCTCCCCGAGGATGCCCTCACTGGACTACCAGTGACGCCACCAGACCACCAGGGATGGCCAGCACCAGGTATGGCCCCCTAGACCACCAGGGATGCCAGTCAGTGCCCATAATGAATGCCAATCAGTGCCCATAATGGATGCCAATCAGTGCCCACAATGGGCATCACTGATTGGCATGCATTATTGTTTGGCACTGATTGGCATCCATTCCTACAATACTTTACATTACAATGCCACCTATCAGTGCCCATCCATGCCGCCTATCAGTGCCCACCCATGCCCATATGTGCCGCCTATCCATGCCCATCCATGCCCCCTATCCATGCCCATCCGTGCTGCCTATCCATGCCGCCCATCCATGCCAATCCATGCCACCTATCCATGACAATCCGTGCCACCTATCAGTGCCTATTTGTGCCACCTATCAGTGTCTATCTGTGTCGCATATCAGTGCCACATATCAGTGCCGCCTATCAGTGCCACTTCATTGGTTCCACCTCATCGGTGCCCATCAGTGCCGCCTTATCAGTGCCCTTCACTGCAGCCCCGCCAGTGCCCATCAGTGAAGGAGAAAACGTACTTATTTACAAAGTTTTGTAACTGAAACAAAAAAAAACATGTTTTTTTTTTAACCACTTGCCGCCCGCCCTATTACAAATTGACGGCGGCAAAGTGGTTTCATAATCCTAACCGGACGTCATATGACGTGATTAGGATTATGAGCCGCTGCGCGCCCCCGGGGGCGCGCATCGCGGCGATCGTTGTTGCGGGGTGTCAGTCTGACACCCGGCAACTACGATCTCGGTAAAGAGTCTCCGACGGAGACTCTTTACCATGTGATCAGCCGTGTCCAATCACGGCTGATCACAGTGTAAATGGGAAGAGCCGGTGATCGGCTTTCCCTCACTCGCGTCTGTCAGACGCGAGTAGAGGAGAGCCGATCGGCTGCTCCTCTGACAGGGGGGGTCTGTGCTGATCGATTATCAGCACAGCCCCCCCGAGGATGCCCACACTGGACCACCAGGGACACCACTAGACCACCAGGGAAAAGGTAATAAAAATCCATAATCCTCCCTAGACCACCAGGGTGCCAGTCAGCACAATGGGTGCCAATCAGTGCCCATAATGGATGCCAATCAGTGGCCACAATGGGCATCACTGATTGGCATGCATTATTGTTTGGCACTGATTGGCATCCATTACTATAACACCGATGCCGCCTATGAGTGCCCACCTGTGCCGCCTATGAGTGCCCACCTGTGCCGCCTGAGTGCCCACCTGTGCCGCCTGAGTGCCCACCTGTGCCGCCTATGAGTGCCCACCTGTGCCACCTATCCATGCCCACCTATGCCGCCTATCTATGCCCACCTGTGCCGCCTATCCATGCCCACCTGTGCCGCCTATCCATGCCCACCTGTGCCGCCTATCCATGCCCATCCGTGCCGCCCATCCGTGCCGCCCATCTGTGCCAGCTATCAGTGCCAATTTGTGCCACCTATCAGCGTCCGTCCGTGTCGCCCATCCGTGTCGCCCATCAGTGCCGCCTATCAGTGCCACTTCATTGGTGCCACATTGGTGCCCATCAGTGCCACCTTATCAGTGCCCATCAGTGTAGCCCCATCAGTGCCCATCAGTGAAGGAGAAAACGTACTTATTTACAAAGTTTTGAAACTGAAACAAAAAAAAACCTTTTTTTTTTCAAAATTTTCGGTATTTTTTTATTTGTAGCGCAAAAAATAAAAACCGTAGAGGTGATCAAATACCACCAAAAGAAAGCTCTATTTGTGGGAAAAAAATGATAAAAATTTCATTTGGGTACAGTGTAGCATGACCGCGCAATTGTCATTCAAAGTGCGACAGCGCTGAAAGCTCAAAATTGGTCTGGGCAGGAAGGTGTTTAAGTGCCCTGTATTGAAGTGGTTAAGATCTTCTGTGTTTTTTTATTTGTTTAGCAGAAAATACAAATCCCAGAGGTGATCAAATACCACCAAAATAAAGCTCTATGTGTGGGAACAAAATGATAAAAATTTAATTTGGGTACAGTGTAGCATGACCGCGCAATTGTCATTCAAAGTGCGACAGCGCTGAAAGCTCAAAATTGGTCAGGGCAGGAAGGTGTTTAACCGCTTCCCACCCGCCCTATGGCCGAATGACGGCCTTAGAGCGGGCGGCTTCCTTCGCCTGGCCGTCCCTGGACGGCCTGGTGTTTACTTCCGCAATGCACGCCGCCGGGGGCGCGCATCGCGGAAGTATTGTATTTGCCGTGTCTCCCGGAGACAGGCGAATACAGATCGCCGTGAACGGCCAATCAAAGCGGCCGTTCACAGCGCGATCACACCTGCCAATGGGAGATGATCTCATATGTAAACATATGAGATCATCTCCCATTGCCGTGTCTCTCCCTCCTCACACAGAGACAGCGTGTGAGGAGGGAGAGCGATCTGTCAGCCCCAGTGCAGCCCCAGTGCCAGCCCCAGTGCCAGCCCCAGCCCCAGTGCCAGCCCCAGTGTCAGCCCCAGTGCCAGCCCCAGTGCCAGCCCCAGTGTCAGCCCCAGTGTCAGCCCCAGTGCCTGTGTCAGCCCCAGTGCCATCTGTCAGCCCCAGTGCCAGTGCCATCTGTCAGCCCAGTGCCATCTGTCAGCCCAGTGCCATCTGTCAGCCCAGTGCCATCTGCCAGTAGTGCCAGTGCCGCCAGTGCCACCTGCCGTCAGCCCCAGTGCCGTCAGCCCCAGTGCCGTCAGCCCCAGTGCCGCCCGCCAGCCCCAGTGCCGCCCGTCAGCCCCAGTGCCGCCCGTCAGCCCCAGTGCCGCCCGTCAGCCCCAGTGCCGTCAGCCCCAGTGCCATCAGTGCCGTCAGCCCCAGTGCCGCCAGTGCCATCAGCCCCAGTGCTACCAGTGCCGTCAGCCCCAGTGCCACCTGCCAGTGCCACCTGCCAGCACCAGTGCCACCTGCCAGTGCCACCTGCCAGTGCCATCCGTCAGCCCCAGTGCCGTCAGCCCCAGTGCCGTCAGCCCCAGTGCCGTCAGTGCCGCCAGCGCCAGTGCCACCTGCCAGTGCCACCTGCCAGCGCCAGTGCCACCTGCCAGTGCCACCTGCCAGCGCCAGTGCCATCCGTCAGCCCCAGTGCCAGTGCCGCCAGTGCCACCTGCCAGTGCCACCTGCCACCACCAGTGCCGCCAGTGCCAGTGCCGCCAGTGCCACCTGCCAGCGCCAGTGCCACCTGCCAGTGCCACCTGCCAGCGCCAGTGCCACCTGCCAGCGCCAGTGCCATCCGTCAGCCCCAGTGCCGTCAGCCCCAGTGCCGCCAGCCCCAGTGCCGCCAGCCCCAGTGCCACGTGCCAGTGCCACCTGCCAGTGCCACCTGCCAGCGCCAGTGCCACCTGCCAGTGCCACCTGCCAGTGCCACCTGCCAGTGCCACCTGCCAGCGCCAGTGCCATCCGTCAGCCCCAGTGCCATCCGTCAGCCCCAGTGCCGCCAGCCCCAGTGCCACCTGCCAGTGCCATCTGCCAGCCCCATTTACCAGAGCAATTAGCCAGAGCAAATAGCCAGCACCATCTGCCAGTGCCAGCCCCAGTGCCAGCCCCAGCCCCATCTGCCAGCGACATCTGCCAGCCCCA
This sequence comes from Lithobates pipiens, assembly GCF_037356315.1. Classification (NCBI taxonomy): domain Eukaryota; kingdom Metazoa; phylum Chordata; class Amphibia; order Anura; family Ranidae; genus Lithobates; species Lithobates pipiens. The sequence continues at coordinate 406,792,316 of NW_027507718.1, forward strand.
TCTGCCAGCCCCATCTGCCAGCCCCATCTGCCAGCCCCATCTGTCAGCCCCATCTGCCAGCCCCATCTGTCAGCCCCATCTGTCAGCCCCATCTGCCTCCAGTGCCATCTGCCTCCAGTGCCATCTGTCAGTGCCACGTGTCGTCAGTGCCACGTGGGGTCACTTTGTGGGCATTTCCATTGTCCTGGTACTCCAGGGCCTTCAAAACTGTAATAGGTGGTTGAGAAATAAGATGTGTAATTTATGCTCCTAGAACGCCTTATGGTGCTATTTCAATATTGGGCCTCTGTATGTGGTCAGGCTGTGTAAAAGTCTCACACATTTGGTATCGTTATACTCAGGAGGAGTAGTAGAACGTATTTTGGGGTGTCATTTTTGCTATGTACATGCTATGTGTTGGAAATATCTTATAAATGGACAACTTTGCGTAAAAAAAATGCGTTTTCATTTTTTTTCCACATTTTCCCAAAACTTCTGGAAAAAAAATGAACCATTCAAACGACTCATTATGCCTCATAGATTATACGTTGGGGTGTTAGCTTTCCAAAATGGGGTCACTTTGTGGGCATTTCCATTGTCCTGGTGCTCCAGGGCCTTCAAAACTGTAATAGGTGGTTGAGAAATGAAATGTGTAATTTATGCTCCTAGAACGCCTGATGGTGCTATTTCAATATTGGGCCTCTGTATGTGGCCAGGCTGTGTAAAAGTCTCACACATTTGGTATCGTAATACTCAGAAGGAGTAGCAGAACGTATTTTGGGGTGTCATTTGTGGTATACACATGCCATGTGAGAGAAATAACCTATTACATTGAAAATTTTGTGAGAAAAAAAAAATCTTCATTTTGCAAAGAATTGTGGGAAAAAGATGACAACATCAAAAATCTCACCATGCATCTTAGTAAATACCTTGGAATGTCTACTTTCCAAAAAGGGGTCATTTGGGGGGTATTTGTACTTTCCTGACTGTTCGGGTCACAAGAAGTGAGATAGGCCACCAGTACATCAGATGTGATCAATTTTGTGCGATTCGCACCACAGCTTGTAGACTCGCTAACTTTCACAAAGACCAAATAATATCCACTAATTTGGGTTATTTTTACCAAAGATATGTAGCAGTATAAATTGTGGCCAAAATTTATGAAAAAAAAATTATAATTTGCAAAATTTTATCACAGAAACAAAGAAATATGCGTTTTTTTTCAAAATTTTCGGTCTTTTTTCATTTATAGCGCAAAAAATAAAAACCCCAGAGGTGATCAAATACCACCAAAAGAAAGCTCTATTTGTGGGAAAAAAATTCATTTGGGTACAGTGTTGCATGACTGAGTAATTGTCATTCAAAGTGTGAGAGCACCAAAAGCTGAAAATTGGTCTGGTCAGGAAGGGTGTTTAAGTGCCCAGTAAGCAAGTGGTTAAGTGGCTGGTATTGAAGTGGTTAACATTAAAAATTTATAAAAAATAAATGTTAAAAATGTACTTTGATATTTTAAGTACCTTACTTAATTTTTATTCATTCTTAAAACACACCTTTTACATTTACAAAAATAATGTATAATATTGAGTATTCTAGACAAAACTTTTAAGGTATGTGCATTTCCATATTCTAATTGAGTTACATTTACGTAAAAAAATTATCTTTTCATTTGACTGAGATATTGGACATTCAACATTAGATTATGTAACCTAAAGCCCCGCCCACTTTGCACTATGTTATTACGTTTCAAAAACAAATATACCATATTTATGCTGCATTGGCAGGAAAACAAGCATATTGGTATAGAGTATTTTTTTTTTCATATAGCACTCTCACTTTGTATCAGAAAGAATGATTATGGGACTCATTTATGCTTTTAGCCTGAGCTACTCTGAAAAACCTAAAAATATACCTTTAAAGTTTTTCAAAAGATCTTTTTAGAGCTAGCTGTGCGGAATCTATCTTCAAAAGTTCACACTAACTGCTTGCCAACCAGCCACCATCATTGAACTGCGGCAGGTCAGCTCTCTTGCACAAACTGCCGTAGGTGTACGTCGGTCTTTGCACAAGAGATAGCGGGCACTCAGTGTCCGCCAGCGACCCGCGATCGCGGTGTACAGAGACAGAATGGGGAACTGCCTATGTAACTAAGGTGATTCCCAGTTCTACCAGATTACACACAGGGAACACACTTAACCCCTTGATCGCCCCATTGAAGTTAACCCCTTCTTTGCCAGTGTCATTTATACATTGATCGGTGCATTTTTATAACACTGATCAATGTAATAATGTCACTGGCCCTCAAAAAGTGCCATTTGGGGTCAGATTTGTCCGCCACAATGTCGCAGTCCTGCTAAAAATCGCAGATCGACGCCAATACCAGTAAAAACAATACAAAATAAATAAAAGTGCCTAAATCCATCCCATAGTTTGTAGACGCGATAACTTATGCACAAACCAATGAATATACGCCTATTGCGTTTTTTTATCAAAAAGTCGGAGGCTCTTTAACCGGAAATTATGTGTGTGGGTAGCTCCGCCTTACGTGTTTTGTCATAGGACTTTGTCCGAGGTGGTGCCTCATCATGAACATCAGTCACGTGGAATGATACTTTGGACTGCCTAATATATTTTTATTATATTTTTATTTTAATCTCTCTCTCTCTCTCTCTCTCTCTCTCTCTCTCTCTCTCTCTCTCTCTCTCTCTCTCTATATATATATATATATATATATATATATATATATATATTTTTTTTTTTTGCACCGAAAAACGCTCTGAACACCTACACCACTTTGAAGAGTCATCCAATACCACTTTGAAGAGTCATCCAATACCTGTTGGAGGTGGCCTTCCTTTGATCATCTCTGAATGTGGCTATATTTATACAAATGTTATAGTTTATGTTGATTGTTTTGATATATATGCACGTACTAGTAATTTATAATCACAACAGTGGGTTTTTGGGAAACCTGGAGCAGCAAATAAGGCCCCAGGATACTGTGATTCTTATCACATACCTGATAAGGAGGATCCAACACATCACTTTTCACTGAGTTGAAAAACACTCTGAACGCCTAAATCCCTCTGAAGAGTGATCCAATATCCCTTTGAAGAGTGATCCAATGCCTCTTTGAGGTGGACTTCATTCGCTCACCTTTGAATGTGGCTATATTTATAAATGTTATAGTTGACGTTGATTGTTTTGACATATATGCACTTACTAGTAATTTATGATCACAACAGTGGGTTTTTGGGAAACCTGGAGCAGTAAATAAGACCCCAGGATATTGTGGTTCTTATCACTTACCTGATAAGGGGGATTTACTACGTCACCTTTAATACCTACCGGGGAAGGGGGGGTTTATTATTATCACTTTTCAGTTCATAGGCAGCGCCATCTATTCCCTATTTTATATACCTTTAATTTCTTGGTGCTCCATTGGGGCATCCCAGGGAAGGCTGCAGCTTAGCCTACACCTGAGCGTGGATTCTAATACATACATATTTACTTAAACCTATGGTCTATAAACTGGAAAAATTGAGCTGGCTTTACTTAAACCTATGGTCTATAAACTGGAAAAATTTAGTTGGCTATACTTAAAACGATAGTTCGAGACAAGGTATGTATTCCTAACTTAAAACACTATGGTCTATAAACTGAAAAAATGTACTTGGCTTTACTTAAAACAACAAAGTTGAAAACATGCAAAGTCAGAGAAAAATACGTTTAGTTGACAGTAGGATTAGGTGAACGGTTCGCCCCGAGCATAAGTTCGGGCCGAACTTTTGCTGTCCGGGCGTCCGGCGAACAACCGAGCAAATGGGTCGTTCGACCGTTTGTTCACCCCCCCTCGAACTGACCACAATGCATTCCGGTGCTAAACAGTGCATTGCATGCCCTGATTGGCGGAAGCAGTGAAAGCTTCAGCCAATCAGGTCACAGAGCACTTTCAGAGTCATGATTGGACACTGTCATCATGACATTATCCAATCATGGCTCATTCCCGCCACACAGTATAAAAGTATTGTTTCAGTGGCAGCCATTTTCAGTGTGATTTCGGTGTGGAGAGAGATAGAAGAGAGCTCTGTTCAGTGCTATTAGTTAGTGTGCTATATTGTGCTATTTTGCTTCAATTGTCAGTGTAGAATATTAGTTTAGTGTCAATCTAGGGATAGTGTGAGTGTAGTAAAGAGGAGGACCATCATTCAGCTTAGCATAGTGTTTAGCTAGAGTAGGGACAGCCCAGATAGTTTCACTGTAGTGTAGTGAGACCGTGTCATTCATATATACACTAGTGTAGAGTAGGGACAGCTCATATAGTTTCAGTGTAGTGTAGTGAGACCGTGTCAGTAATCTTTACATTAGTGTATAGCTAGAGTAGGGACAGTTCAGATAGCGTTAGTGTAGTGACGGTTGAACACCATCTATTTGATTGCGTTACTGCCAGTTTTTTGCCATTTACTTCTGTGTGCGTTACTTCTTATTTAATGCCATTTACTTCTGTGTGTGTTACTGCCAGTTTAATGCCATATGGTTTTGTGTGCATTACTGCCAGTTTAACGCTATATAATTTTTTGTGTGTTACTGCCAGTTTAACGCCATATAGTTCTGTGTGCATTACTGCCAGTTTAACGTCATTTACTTTGTGTGCGTTACTGCCAGTTTAACACCATACAGTTTTGTGTGTGTTACTGCCAGTTTATTGCCATATCATTTTTTGTGCGCTACTGCCAATTTAACCGCTCCGCGCCCGCCCTATAGCGTAATGACGGCTACAGAGCGGACGCTATCTGCCGGGAGGCTGTCCCTTTACTTCCACAATGCACGCTCCCGGGAGTGTGTATCGGGGAAGTTCTGTGCTGGCCATGTCCCTCGAACAATCACAGCGGCCGTTTACAGCGCGATCGGCCTATCCAATGAGAGATGATCTCATATGTAAACATATGAGATCATCTCTCAGCGCCGCTCTCCCTCCTCACACAGACAGCGTGTGAGAGGGGAGAGATGAACGGCTGCAGCGGCCGTAAGTAAAAAAAAAAAAAAAAAGTAAAGTAAAAAAAAGTGCCATCCGCCCCAGTGCCATCCTCCCCCAGTGCCATCCACCTCAGTACCATCCTCCCAGTGCCATCCTCATCCAGTGCCATCCTCATCCAGTGCCATCCTCCCCAGTGCCATCCCCCCTAGTGCTACCTGCCCCTAGAGCCACCTGCCCCCAGTGCCACCTGTTAGTGCTATCTGTCCCCAGTGCCACCTGTTAGTGCTATCTGTCCCCAGTGCCACCTGTTGTCAGTGCCATCTGTCATCAGTGCCACGTATAAGTGCCATCTGTCATCAGTGCCACATAGTGCCATCTGTCATCAGTGCCACATATTAGTGCCATCTGTCATCAGTGCCACGTATCAGTGCCATTTGTCATCAGTGCCACCTGTCAGTGTCACGTGCCATCTGTTGTCAGTGTCACGTGTCATCAATGCCACTTATCAGTGCCATCTGTCATCAGTGTCACGCGTCATCGGTGCCACGTATTAGTGCCATCTGTCATCGGTGCCACGTATTAGTGCCATATATTAGTGCCATCTGTCATCAGTGCCACATATAAGTGCCATCTGTCATCAGTGCCACATATTAGTGCCATCTGTCATCAGTGCCACGAGTCATCAGTGCCACGTATAAGTGTCATCATTGCCAAAGTATCAGTGCCATCTGTCATCAGTGTCACGTGTCATTGTCCTGGTGCTCCAGGGCCTTCAAAAGTGTAATAGGTAGTCAACAAGTTAGATGTGTAATTTATGCTCCTAGAACACATGATGGCGCTCCCTGCATGTTGGGCCTCTCTATGTGGCCAGGCTGTGAAAAAGTCCCACACATGTGGTATTGTAATACTCAGGAGGAGTTGCAGAATTTTTTTGGGGGTGTAATTTGTGGTATACACATGCCATGTGAGAGAAATAACCTATTACAATGACAATTTTGTGGGAAAAAATAAAAAAAATAAAAAAATCTTCATTTTGCAAAGAATTGTGGGAAAAAAATGACAACATCAAAAAGCTCACCATGCCTCTTACTAAATACCTTGGAATGTCTACTTTCCAAAAAGGGGTAATTTTGGGGGTATTTGTACTTTCTTGGCTTGTTCGGGTCGCAAGAAATGAGATAGGCCACCAGTACATCAGATGTGATCAATTTTGTATGATTCGCACCACAGCTTGTAGACTCTCTAACTTTCACGAAGACCAAATAATATCCACTAATTTGGGTTATTTTTACCAAAGACATGTAGCAGTATAAATTGTGGCCAAATTGTATGAAGAAAAATTAATAATTTGCATAATTTTGTCACAGGAAAACAAAGAAATATGCATTTTTTTTTCCAAATTTTCGGTCTTTTTTCATTTATAGCGCAAAAAATAAAAACCCCAGAGGTGATCAAAAAAAAGAAAGCTCTATTTGTGGGAAAAAAGGAAAAAAAAATTAATTTGGGTACAGTGTTGCATGACTGAGTAATTGTCATTCAAAGTGTGAGAGCACCGAAAGCTGAAAATTGGTCTGGGCAGGAAGGGTGTTTAAGTGCCCAGTAAGCAAGGGATTAATGCCATATAGTTCTGTGTGCGTTACTGCCAGTTTAACGCCATATAGTTTTTTGTTGTGCGTTACTGCCAGTTTAACGCCATATAGTTCTGTGTGCATTACTGCCAGTTTAACCTCGTATAGTTCTGTGTGCATTACTGGCAGTTTAACGCCCTATAGTTTTTTGTGCATTACTGCCAGTTTAACACCATATAGTTCTGGGTGTGTTACTGCTATTTTACCGCCATATCGTTTTTTTGTGCATTACTGCCAGTTTAATGCTATATAGTTTTTTGTGCATTACTGCCAGTTAAAAGCCATATAGTTCTGTATGCGTTACTGCCAGTTTAACGCAATATCGCTTTTTGTGCGTTACTGCCAGTTTAACGCCATATAGATTTGTGCGCGATTCTGCCAGTTTATCGCCATATAGTTCTGTGCGTTACTGTACGTTTGGCGCGTTATATATTGCAGTATATTATAGTGTATCCACGGAGTGTGTCAGTGTACTGCCAGTTTAATGCCATATAGTTCTGTGTGTGTAACTTCCAGTTTAACGCCATATAGTTTTTTGTGTGTTACTGCCAGTTTAACGCCATATAGTTCTGTGCGTAATGGAACTCAGTCAAGTAATTGCCAGACCATTGTTCCTGATTTTTACTGACAGTCTACTGACTGGAATGGTACCAGCTGATTGGAGAAAAGCCAATGTAGCACCAATAAAAAGGGGCCAAAATACATCCCTGGGAATTACAGACCAGTTAGCCTAACTTCAATAGTATGTAAACTCTTGGAGGGGATGATAAGGGACTATATACAAGATTTTAGTAATGAGAACGGTATCATTAGCAGTAATCAGCATGAATTCATGAAGAATCATTCTTGCCAAACCAATCTATTAACCTTCTATGATGAGGTGAGTTGCCATCTAGATAAAGAAAGGCCCGTGGATGTGGTGTATCTGGATTTTGCAAAAGCATTTGACACAGTTCCCCATAACTTTTACTGTACAAAATAAGGTCCGTTGGCATGGACTATAGGGTGAGTACATGGATTGAAAACTGGCTACGAGGGTCAGTTCAGAGGGTGGTTGTTTGTATAGCTACTGGCCTCTGAGCCTGACTCCAGATCGTGACAGAATATTCTGGCCGAAAACATGGAGGCCGTTGTAGCAGCTGCTCTCAGGGTTCAAATCGCTGAGTTACAGGCATTTGGTGTTGACTACCAGGAAAAATTTTCTGAGTTACAAATTGAAGTGAAAGGTCTACAAGAGGAAATCCTTGATCTACACAAACAATTGTGGGATTTTCATGCCCAAGATACTGCTGCCATAGAAACTAATGCACGAATGCCCCTACCAATCAAGTTTAGAGGAGACCACCGCCATTATAGAGGATTCCTTAATGTCGTATATACTTTCAGATGCAACCTGCTGCATTCACTTCTGACAGGAAAAAGGTGCTGTTTATTATCAACCTCCTGACTGAGGAAGCCTTAGCCTGGGCCTCCCCTTATGTGGAGGAAGATGATGTCATCCTGGATAATTTTGATTCTTTTGTGACTGCGATGAACCAAGTTTTCGATGATCCTAACCGCTGTGCTACTGCTGAGGCAAAATTGCACAATTTACGGCAGGGAAGACGCTCTGTTGCAGAGTACACAACTGAATTCTGACGTTGGATCTCAGATACCAATTGGAATCCAGCAGCACAAAAGAGTCAGTTCCGTCAAGGACTCTCGGAACAAGTAAAAGATGAGCTTGCCAGAGTAAAAAGTCCTGATGACCTTGAAGCTTTTATTAAATTATGTATTCAAATTGATCAGAGACTTACTGAAAGGAGAAAGGAGAGACTGGGAATCCTAGGCAGTAATGGTGGCATGCGTTTTTCTACTACTCCAAGAGTTTTTCCTGATTCTGACACTCCTGAACCTATGCAGGTGGATGCTATTAAAAGATCTATTACTACTCAGGAGAAAGAAAGACGACGTTCAGAAAACTTATGTCTTTATTGTGGAGACTCTGGACATTACGCAGTTAATTGTCCCAATAAATTTAAAAGAACAATTGCAGCAACAGATGTTACAGTATCTGAACAAATAAACTCAATTTCCCAGTCCATCTCTCCTTTGATTCAGGAAGCAAATAAAGTTAATTCTTTATCAACTAATTTTGTCATCCCTATAAAGCTTATTGTTGAAAGCAATGAAATACCTTGCTCTGCTATGCTGGACTCAGGGGCTGGGGGAAACTTCATCGACATCGAATTTGCCCAAAGTAATAACATTCAAATAAGAAATAAACTCGCCCCAATTGATATGGAAACTGTGGATGGCTCACCTTTGACTTCAGGCCCTGTTACCCACGAGACAATCCCACTTAAACTCCTAATTGAAACTGACCATCAGGAGACTATCAGCTTTGAGCTGATTACATCACCCAAGTTCCCTATTATCCTGGGCATTCCTTGGTTCTCTATCCATAATCCCTCCATCAACTGGGAGACACGTTCTTTAAGCTTTACATCTTACCATTGCAAGAAACATTGCAAAGAATCTTATCAAATAAGCCCTCCACCAACCCAAGATTTACAAGCAGTTTTGGCAACTATCCAGTCATACGACAAGCTACCTCCACAATATCTTGAGTTTCGGGACGTTTGTGATAAAAAGAACGCAGATCCGCTGCCTCCTCATCGCTCTTATGATTGTCCCATTGAATTGCTTCCAGGGGCAGAAATACCATTTGGTCGCCTTTATTCTTTATCAGAACCTGAACTGAAAGTGCTCAGGGAGTGGATTAATGAGAATCTTGAGAAGGGTTTTATCAGACACTCAACCTCTCCTGCTGGCTCAGCCTTATTCTTCGTGACGAAAAAGGACTCCACCCTGCGTCCGTGTATTGACTACAGAGATTTAAATAAGATCACAATTAAGAATCGCTATCCACTCCCACTGATTCCAGAAATGCTTGAGAGACTCCGCTCTGCCAAGCTCTTTACTAAATTAGATTTACGGGGGGCATACAACCTTGTCCGCATTCGTCCCGGAGATGAATGGAAAACTGCTTTCAGAATCAGATATGGACATTTTGAGTCTTTGGTCATGCCCTTTCGGCTTTGCAATGCTCCTGCAACTTTTCAACATTTTATTAATGATGCTTTTCGAGATGTGCTTGATCAGTTTGTAATAGCATATTTGGATGACATTCTCATTTTCTCTGATACTTTGGAAGAACACCGCAAGCATGTCTGTATTGTTTTCGAGAGATTAAGGCGAAATCAACTTTAGATAAAATTAGAGAAATGCGAGTTTGAACAAACTCAGATCCAGTTCTTGGGATACATAATCTCTTCTGAAGGGGTAAGCATGGATCCCGATAAGATCAAAGTTGTGGTGGATTGGCCCGCCCCTAAGAATGTTAAAGAGATACAGCGATTTGTTGGATTTGCCAACTTTTACAGAAGATTTATAAGGAATTTCTCTAGGGTAATTGCTCCAATCACACAGTTGACAAAGAAAGGGGTGCCCTTTTTGTGGTCACCTGAGGCACAGGCTGCCTTTAGTAAACTGAAAACTCTCTTCACTTCTGCACCAATACTGGTACATCCAGATCCAGAACTACCTTTCATCGTAGAAGTTGATGCTTCTAATTCTGCTGTGGGAGCTATCCTTTCTCAGCGAATGGGAGAAAAAATGCAGCTTCATCCTTGTGCTTATTTCTCTCGACTGATGTCTTCAGCCGAGATGAATTATGACATTGGAAACAAGGAGCTGCTGGCAATTAAGGAAGCATTTTCTGAGTGGAGGCATCTGCTGGAAGGGGCTAAGCACCCTGTAACCGTTCTCACCGATCATAAAAATTTTGAATTTATTAGGTCTGCTAAAAGGTTGTCATCTAGACAAGCACGTTGGTCCCTTTTCTTTTCCAGGTTTAATTTTGTTATTTCATACCGCCCTGGGTCAAGGAATGGTAAGGCTGATGCCCTATCACGGATGTTGTCTGGGCCTCTCCAGGAAAGCACCTCTGAATGTACAATCCTGCCTCAAAAGAACTTTCTAGGGGCCATGAGTTTGAAGACATTTCTTAATCTTCTCAAGGAGGGGTATGAGAATGACCCACTTCTTAATAATCCTCCTAAGGACATTAACCTCAAGTACAACACTGGTTTTTGTACTCAAGCGCATTGCCTCTATGTACCTGAATCAGTTCGGGTAGAAGCCCTCAGGTTGGTACATGACTAAGCTTGCTGGTCATTTTGGGGTTTCTAAGACAGAAGAACTCTTATCACGTTCCTTTTGGTGGCCTGGGTACAAGAAAGATGTTAAGAGTTATGTGGCTTCATGTCTAACCTGTGCTCGCAATAAGACACCTCGATCTTCTCCTCTGGGGTTACTTCTACCACTACCTGTTCCATCAAGACCATGGGGGTCAATTTCTATGGACTTTGTGGTTGATCTTCCTCTTTCAAAAGGGATGACCACCATTCTGGTAGTCGTTGACCGTCTCACTAAGATGGCTCATTTTATTCCAGTTAAAGGGGTACCCTCCGCCGAACATACTGCTGAGGTAATGGTTAGAGAAGTTTTTAAACTTCATGGAATTCCTGATGATGTGGTGTCTGACAGAGGGGTACTGTTTAACTCAAAATTTTGGAGAAGTTTTTGCTCAGCTTTGGGTGTAACAGTTAATCTGACCTCGGCTTTTCATCCGCAGTCTAATGGTCAGACCGAGAGGACCAATCAAACTCTGGAGCAATACCTTCGATGTTTTGTGAGTTATCTTCAGGATGACTGGGTGGACTACCTTCCTACGGCAGAGTTTGCTTATAATAACTCTAAACATAGTTCCACATCCCAAAGCCCATTTTTCTTAAACACCGGGCATCATCCAGTTTTTATTCCTGATCTCCCCATCTCAACTTCAATTCCTGCTGTTACCAACAGACTAAATTCATTACATGAGATCCCGGAGAAATTGACTGATACATTGAAGGAGGCGCAGGAATATTACAAGAAGGCTGCCGACAGACATCATAGGTCTATTCCCACTTTCCAAGTAGGTGAGAAAGTTTGGTTATCTACCAAAAATGTAAAAGTTCAAGTTCCATGTGCTAAGTTGGGTCAAAAGTTTATGGGACCTTTTGAGATTTCTGCTCAAATCAACCCGGTCACTTTTCGCCTAAAACTTCCTGACAATATGAAGGTTCACCCTGTGTTTCATATATCACTACTCAAACCATTTCATGAAAATACTTTTTCTGGAAGAATTCATCCTCCTCCTCCACCTGTTGAGGTACAGGGTGGGAAAAATTCTTGACTCCAGAATCTCTAGGAACAAATTGCAATATTTGGTTCAATGGGAAGTATATGGGCCAGAAGAAAATACTTGGGAGCCTGAAAAGAATGTTCATGCCCCTAGATTAACAAGGGAATTCCACCAGAGGTTTCATCAGAAACCTGGCCCTAAGACATCCCAGGGGACATCCTGGGAGGAGGGGAGTACTGTTAGGACCTGGGCTTGAACCTGGGACCTCTGGTGTGTCTGGCAGTGACTCTGCTTGCTGAGCCACCTGGAATGCTGGACAGCTCTTTGGACAATTCCTTGAATGATCTTGTCTTGAATCTTGTTTGCCTTGAACCTTGAACCCTTTGCTCCTCCCATGAACTTCCTGATTTAAGCCATGTCTCTGCACTTCCTGGTTGCCAGAATATTGTGCCTTCACCAGCCAATATCTTGCTCCTATCTCTCCTGCTGCCGACCGTATCCTCGCTACAATTCGTTACCGACATTTGGCTTGTTCCTGGACTACGCTTCTGCTGAATCCCAACCTGCAACTATTTGTTACCGACTTTTGGCTTGTTTCTCAACTACGCTTCTGCTTGATCCCTACCTGCTATATCTGCTATCAGACCCCCGGCCTGCTCACCTCCTGGTGGGTCTATCCTGAGGACCGCGACCTGGCACTAACACGCAGCCAAGTCCATCTCCACCTTTGGGAGCTCTGGTGAATACCGGTTAGTGCTTAGACCCCGCACCTCAGGTGAACCCGTGTCATCAGCCAGGGTGACCTGTGTGAATATCTGCTCTGCTGCTATAGCTACTGGCCTCTGAGCCTGACTCCAGATTGTGACAGTGGTGATAAATGTAGAGTACTCGGAATGGTCAGGGGTGGGTAGTGGGGTTCTGTGCTGGGACCAATCCTATTTATTTTGTTCACAAATGACCTGGAGGATGGGGTAAACAGTTCGATCTCTGTATTTGCGGGCAATGCTAAGCTGAGCAGGGCAATAACTTCTCCGCAGGATGTGGAAACCTTGCAAAAAGATCTGAACAAATTAATGGGGTGGGCAACTACATGGCAAATGAGGTTCAATGTAGAAAAATTTTAAATAATGCATTTGGGTGGCAAAATATGAATGCAATCTATACACTGGGGGGAGAACCTCTGGGGAAATCTAAGCCCCTGTACACACGGTCGGACATTCTGCCAACCAAATCCGTCGCATTTTGTCCGTCGGATTTTGCCCGTCGGATCTTGTCCGAAACTGTTGCATACACACGGTCGGACTACGTTGTCGAAAAATCCGATCATTCAGAACGTGATGACGTAATTTCGTTACGATGGGACTAGTAGCCAATAGCTTTGATGTAGGAATTTGATCTGAGCATGCGTGGCACTTGGTCCGATCAAAATTCTCTACACATGATCGGAGTATATCCGATCAAACCAGTTGGTCGGAAAATATTTCCAACATGTTGGAAAATTGGGTCCGACGGAGATTCGGACCGAATCAGTCCGATGCATACCACACACAGTCGGATTATCAGACGACACGGTCCGATAAGACGCATTCCGACGGATTCTCCGACGGTGTGTACAAGGCTTAAGAGAGAAAAGGACCTGAGGGTCCTAGTAGATGATAGGCTCAGCAATGGCATGCAATGCCAAGCTGCTGCTAACAAAGCAAACAGAATATTGGCATGCATTAAAAAGGGGATCGACTCCAGAGATAAAACGATAATTCTCCTGCTGTACAAGACTCTGGTCCGGCCACGCCTAGAGAATGCTGTCCAGTTCTGGGCACCAGTCCTCAGGAAGGATGTACTGGAAATGGAGCGAGTACAAAGAAGGGCAATAAAGCTAATAAAGGGTCTGGAGGATATTAGTTATGAAGAAAGGTTGTGAGCACTGAACTTAATCTCTCTGGAGGAGAGACGCTTTAGAGGGGATATGGTTTCAATATACAAATACCATACTGGTGACCCCACAATAGCTAAAACTTTTTCGCAGAAGGGAGTTTAACAAGACTCGAAGCCATTCATTAAAATTAGAAGAAAAGAGGTTTAAGCTTAAACTACGTAGAGGGTTCTTTACTGTAAGAGTGGCAAGGATGGGGAATTCCCTTCCACAAGTGGTGGTCTCAGCACCTGAATGACCGCAACATACAGGGATATACAATGTAATACTGACATATAATCACACACATGGGTTGGACTTGATGGACTTGTGTCTTTTTTCATCCTCACCTACTATGTAGAACTATGTTCCCCCAGCCGGAGTGTATTGCCAAGTTGTCTCCAGTGGTAATGATGATGATGTTTGAACAGGGGTCATTTCATTTGTTTACTTGTTGGCATGTTTTGTTTTAGGCCGCGTACACACGCGCGGACTGTTTGCCCAACCTTGTTCGCCGCCTGGAATGGGCTTAAAGGGGAACCCCAACGCCGAAAAAAATCGGGGTGGGGGTTCCCCCAAAGTCCACACCAGACCCTTGTCCGAGCACGCTACCCGGCCGGCCAGGAAAGGGGGGCGAGCGAGCGCGCCCCCCCTCCTGAGCCGTACCAGGCCGCGTGCCCTCAACATGGGGGGGTGCCTTGGGGAAGGGGGGGCCGCGCGGCCCCCCCACCCCAAAGCACCTTGTCCCCATGTTGATGAGGACAAGGGCCTCTTCCCGACAACCCTGGCCGTTGGTTGTCGGGGTCTGCGGGCGGGGGGCTTATCGGAATCCGGGAGCCCCCTTTAAGAAGGGGGCCCCCGGATACCGGCCCCCCACCCTATGTGAATGAGTATGGGGTACAATGTACCCCTACCCATTCACCTGTGAAATAAAGTACAAAAAAAAACACAACACAGGGAAAAAATATTTTATTGCACAGCTCCGGGGGGGTCTTCCGTCTTCGGGGGTCTTCTCGCCGGACTCCTCCGCTATCTGTGTGTAGCTCTTTTACTAGCGGAGGAGTCCGGCTTTCTTCCTCCCCGCCGCCGGCCTCTTCTCCCGACTTCGGGGGTCTTGTCCCCCTCTTCGGTTCTTCTGCCGGGCCACCGCGCCTTCTTGTAGCTCTTTTACAGGCGGTGGCCCGGTCTTCTGTCGCCGCTGCCTTCCGTTCTTCTTTCGCCGCCTTCGGTTCTTCTGCCGGGCCACCGCGCCTTCTTGTAGCTCTTTTACAGGCGGTGGCCCGGTCTTCTGTCGCCGCTGTCGTCGCCGCCGCCGCCGCCGCCGCCTTCCGTTCTTGTTCTTCTTCTTGTTCTTCTTCTTCTTCTCCTGGAGATGTTGACTCGACGAGCTCTCCGGCCGGAATGCCAGGGCCGCGCTGTGCGGTCACTTATATAGTGACAATGGGGCGGTGTCACATGGTATATGTCACATGGGTTGGTCACATGGGTTGATGTCACATGGGGACTATGACATCGTAAGGGGGCGGGGTCACCATGTGACCAACCCATGTGACATATACCATGTGACACCGCCCCATTGTCACTATATAAGTGACCGCACAGCGCGGCCCTGGCATTCCGGCCGGAGAGCTCGTCGAGTCAACATCTCCAGGAGAAGAAGAAGAAGAACAAGAAGAAGAACAAGAACGGAAGGCGGCGGCGGCGGCGGCGGCGGCGGCGGCGACGACAGCGGCGACAGAAGACCGGGCCACCGCCTGTAAAAGAGCTACAAGAAGGCGCGGTGGCCCGGCAGAAGAACCGAAGGCGGCGACAGAAGAACGGAAGGCAGCGGCGACAGAAGACCGGGCCACCGCCTGTAAAAGAGCTACAAGAAGGCGCGGTGGCCCGGCAGAAGAACCGAAGAGGGGGACAAGACCCCCGAAGTCGGGAGAAGAGGCCGGCGGCGGGGAGGAAGAAAGCCGGACTCCTCCGCTAGTAAAAGAGCTACACACAGATAGCGGAGGAGTCCGGCGAGAAGACCCCCGAAGACGGAAGACACCCCGGAGCTGTGCAATAAAATATTTATTCCCTGTGTTGTGTTTTTTTTTTGTACTTTATTTCACAGGTGAATGGGTAGGGGTACATTGTACCCCATACTCATTCACATAGGGTGGGGGGCCGGTATCCGGGGGCCCCCTTCTTAAAGGGGGCTCCCGGATTCCGATAAGCCCCCCGCCCGCAGACCCCGACAACCAACGGCCAGGGTTGTCGGGAAGAGGCCCTTGTCCTCATCAACATGGGGACAAGGTGCTTTGGGGTGGGGGGGCCACGCGGCCCCCCCTTCCCCAAGGCACCCCCCCATGTTGAGGGCACGCGGCCTGGTACGGCTCAGGAGGGGGGGCGCGCTCGCTCGCCCCCCTTTCCTGGCCGGCCGGGTAGCGTGCTCGGACAAGGGTCTGGTGTGGACTTTGGGGGAACCCCCACGCCGATTTTTTTCGGCGTTGGGGTTCCCCTTTAAGCCCATTCCAGGCGGCGGAGCCCGCGACGTCTCCTTCGCGGGCCCCGCCTACCTGTACACGCGCTCGAAATGGGCGGACTTTCCGAGCGGGAACAGTCCGCTCATTTCGAAAGTACAGCGGACAGGCCCACACACGGGCGGACTGTTCGCTCAAACACAGTTTCAGCGGACAGTTTTTCGGAATTTCCGAAAGACTTTGTCCGTCCAACTGTCCGCTGAAACTGTCCGCTGGAAGCCCACACACGAGCGGACTGTCCGCCCAAACACTGTTCAGCGGACAAGGTTGGGCGAACAGTCCGCCCGTGTGTACGCGGCCTTATGATTGTGCCATTTTGTTTGATGTTTTGGTAGGGCAGTGCTGTGAAGGCTAGTAAAAATGAATAGTGTTGAGCTTTAGGCTGGGTTCACACTACTGCAGTGTACGAGATCGGATGTGATTCGCACCGCACTGCAGTGCAAATCACATGCGATCTCTGTGCGATGCGATTTCAGCCATACAGATAGTATGGCTGAATTCGCATCGCAGCCGGCCCAAACTCATACAGGACCCTTTTTTTGGTCCGCAGCAGAATCAGATCGCATGGGTGTTCACACCATGCGATCCGATTCCTGTCTGAGTTTGCAGATCGCACTGCGATATGCGAACTGATTTGGAGGTGTCATTACCTTTTCACTGACACTGCCAGCAGTTCGCATAGGGCACTGTGAACTGCCGTCGGGAGGCATGCGATGCGGGAACCCGCAGTAGATTCGCAGCGTTCCCACATCGCAGCAGTGTGAAACCAGCCTTAAAGAGACATCGCTCCCTCAAAAGGGAAAAGTGACAATGGGGGTTATTTACTAAAGGAAAATCCACTTTGCACTGCAAAGGGCACTTAGAAGTAAAGTCGCTGTAGATCCGAGGGGGACATGCAAGGAAGATAAAAAACAGCATTTTAGCTTTCACATGATTGCATGATAAAATCAGCAGAGCTTCCCCTCATTTCACATCTACCCCTTAGATTTAGAGCGATTGCACTTCCAAGTGCACTTTCAGTGCAAAGTGGATTTTCCTTTCGTAAATAACCCCCAGTGTTTCATTAACCACTTGAGACCCGCGCTATAGCCGAATGACGGCTACAGCGCGGATCTCCTTTTCCGGGACTACGTCTATTGACGTAGTCCCGTGCACGAGCGGCGCGCTCTGTGATCGGCGAGTCTATGAGACTCGCCTGATCACCGATCTGTGCAAGGGGTCGATCCCGACCCCTTATCACGTGATCAGCTGTCAGCCAATGACAGCTGATCATGTGATATAACGGAGCCGGTAATCGGCTATTATTCCTCCTCGCGCTGTCAGCGCGAGGAGAAAAAAAAAAAGCCGATCACCGGCGGCCATGATCGGGACATCAGTCCCGATCATGGCCAGCCCTGCTAGTGCCCACCTGCCCCCTGCCAGTGCCCACCTGCCCCCTGCCAGTGCCACATTAATAAAAAGTAAGTGCCCCCCGTCAGTGCCACCCAGCAGTGCCCACAGTGCCACCCAGCAGTGCGAACAGTGCCACCCAGCAGTGCCCACAATCTGCCTCAACAAAGGTGCCACCCAGCAGTGCCACATATCCGTGCCCAGCAGTGCCGCCCATCAGTGCCCAGCAGTGCCGCCCATCAGTGCCCAGCAGTGCCACCTATCAGAGCCACCTATCAGTGCCACCTATCAGTGCCCATCAGTCCCATCTATCAGTGGTACCTATCAGTGCCCATCCGTGCCACCCATCCGTGCCACCCATCTGTGCCCCCATCCGTGCCATCTTATCTGTGCCCATCTTTGCCCATCAGTGCCGCCTTATCTGTGCCCATCGGTGCTGCCTTATCTGTGCCTATTAGTGCCGCCTTAACTATGCCTATCAGTGCCCACCAGTGCAGCCCATCAGTGCCCATCAATGCAGCCCATCAGTGCCCACCAATGCAGCCCATCAGTGCCCACCAATGCAGCCCATCAGTGCCCACCAGTGCAGCCTATCAGTGCCGCCTCATCAGCGCTCTTCAATGAAGGAGAAAAATGACCCGTTTGCAAAATTTTATAACAAACTATTAAACATGATTTTTTTTTTTTTTGCATCTTTTTTTGTTTGTTTAGCAAAAAATAAAACTCCGAGCTGTAATTAAATACCACCAAAAGAAAGCTCTATTTGTGGGAAAAAAAATGATAAAAATTTCATTTGGGTACAGTGTTGTATGCCCGCGCAATTGTCATTCAAAGTGCATCAGCGCTGAAAGCTGAAAATTGGTCTGGGACTGAGGGGGGGTTTAAGTGCCCAGTAAGCAAGTGGTTAAAGAGAAGATAAATTCAAGTGATGCTTGAAAATAGAAGGATCACTTTTTACACTCACAATTTACAAGCAGCCTCAATTTACAGAGACTGCAGTTAGCATATTAGCATGGCCAAGATTTGGGTGTTTAAGTGGCGCTCAGAGCGATGCTAAGATACACAGCCGCCATCACGTGTGGGGGCCTACAGTGTGCTACCACTCAAAATGTTATCGGTTGATGTTAATGACAGGTTTATCTTTATTTATTCTGTGACTCACAATAAAATTACCCAACTGTCCTTGTTCAGTATATGGGTGTGGAATTCAAAAGAAAATTCATGTGGACTTGTGATCAGCATATAAAGAATCATCATTTCCCTCTTGTATAGACATACTTAGGTCTGTACTTAATATGGTGCAAAGAACAGTGGGGCAAAGTAACTGCTAACAAACCGAACTTTCATTTACTTTATCTAATGCTGAATACCATCGCTCTTTATTTCTTTAGTGTTCTTTCTGTTAGATAAAACTGTGGTGTGTGAAAGTAGAGAGTAGATTTTTTTCCTAGAAAGAGTGAACATCTGCTTTCCATATTTTGCTCCATCAGACAAAGAACAATGCTCCAAGTACTATGGCCTTTTTCCAATAGGAAAGAATAGTGCATGATGTATATACTGTATTTAAAAAATAAACTTTGGCCTGGGAAAAAACATCACAGTGGTGTCTTCTTATGCTTGACTAAAGAGTGCTGCAAGAGTAGTTGGGCACCGGGTATGTGAACAGATGCAAAAGAATGCAATATGATTGCTGCCCATGCTACTGCTGCAAGCTTACCATGTTGCCCTGTGGGTAGGGCAGGACTTAGCATGGTGGGGGACCCTGGGCTTGAGTCACTTTCGGGCCCTACCTTCTATACATTACTTTAAATAGAACAAAATTATACATAAACGTAAAGAAGATACCGTATTTTTCGCTCCATAAGACGCATCTGACCATAAGACGCACCTGGGTTTTTGAGGATGAAAACAAGAAAAAAAAGTATTCTGACCCATACAGAAGTCTGGCAAATAAAATGTACATTAGCCAGCGGACAGTACATTAGCCAGTGGTATATATTCCTATAATAAATAAAGATACACCAGTGTTTATGTGAGTATAATCTGATGAGCGAGTAATTGGATCTTTATAAGGCCATACAGTGTAGATCTCCCATGTGTCTCCCATGTTCCTATGGATATATAGCACAGTATGCACACACCATTGTCATAATACAAGCAAAGATATTTAACCAGTTCCCAACCGTCACACGCCGATGTACGTTGGCAGAATGGCACGGGCAAGCATATTGGCGTACAGGTACGCCCATTTCTATATGCCGTGCCGGTCGGGACCCCCATGAGTCCAGTCGCGGGTCCCGCGGACTCGATCGCCGTGGGGATGCCCGTGATCATCTCATGGGGAGGCTGAACAGGGAGATGCCGTTGTAAACAGCGTCTCCCTGTTCTGCCTAGCAACAAATGACACTGATCTCTGCTCCATGTGATTGGAGCAGAGATCAGTGTTCACTAACACAAAGCCCAGCCCCCCACAGTTAGTAACACGCCCCTAGGAACACTTAACCCCTATACTGCCACCCCCTGGTTAACCCCTTCACTGCTAGTGTCATTTACACAGGAATCAGTGCATTTGTATAGCAGTGATTGCTGTATAAATGACAATGGTCCCAAATATGTGTCAAAAATGTCCGATGTGTCTACCATAATATCGCAGTCACAATCAAAAATCGCTGATCGCCGCCATTACTAGTAAAACATTTTTTTTTATAAAAATGCCATAAAACTATCCCCTATTTTGTAAACGCTATAACTTTTGCGCAAACCAATCAATAATCGCTTATTGTGATTTTTTTTTACCAAAAATGTGTAGAAGAATATGTATCGGCCTAAACTGAGGGAAATTTTTTATATATATATATATATATATATATATATATATATATATATATTTGGGGGATATTTATTATAACAAAAATTTAAAAATAATGCGTTTTTTTCACAATTGTCGCTCTATTTTTGTTTATAGCGCAAAAAATAAAAACTGCAGGGGTGATCAAATACCACCAAAAGAAAGCTCTATTTGTGGGAAAAAAGGGACGTAAATTTTGTGTGGGAGCCATGTGGCACGACTGCGCAATTGGCAGTTAAAGCGACGCAGTGCCGAATCGCAAAAAGTGGTCTGATCTTAAGCCAGCAAAATGGTCCGGTCTGAAAGTGGTTAAATAGTAAGGAAAGAAGGTGAGAAGCAGTGTAGTTAGCCTGTCTCGTCCCATCTATCTAAGCATGATCTCCACATAAATACTCCCATAATATACATACCGTATATATCAGCATTATAAAAACACATGCATCTTCTCCTTCTCATGCCCATCCCACTCATTCTGGCAGTTGGCCCTGCCTCACTCTGCCTCCATTGGCTCAAAGCAGATCAGGAGGAAGGTGTCCCCAGAAACGTTATGGGGTGGATGGCCATGATTGGTAACACTAACAGCAGACTCTCGTGTCACACCGGCTAGCGGCGCCATGATTGGGAGCGACACGGCATTGCCTTGGCCGGCTTCTGGTTAGCTGGAGTGAGTGAGGGCAGACCAAGTAGGTGGTGTATCCTGTATGTGTGCACAGAGCGAGCGGCGGCGACTCCTGCTCAATATTTGCTGCATAAGACGCACAGGCACTTTCCCCCATTTTCGGGAGGAAAAAAGTGCGTCTTATGGAGCGAAAAACACGGTATTTAAAACGTAAATGGGTGGGGCCCATGGGCTTGAAACAAGTCTAAGCCCAATGGTAAGTTTGGCCCTGCCTGTGGGATACTGAGTTCCTAGGGTTCATGATGTTGTTAGTGTAGCCTGATGAGGAGGGCAAACAAGGTTTCTTTTGCAGATACCAAGCGCTTATCTTTTAAAAACACTTTTTAAAAATAGAAAATCTCTTTTAACCCATATTATCTACTCTCTCAACAACACTCTTGCCCTTTCCTTCTTGTGTTATGATCTGGGCATAGATCAGGGGCCACGTGTAGAATTTATAAACTGCCCCTATGAATGGGCAGAATAACCTTTCGCAATTTAACTAATAGCTATTTGTCACAGTAAAAAAGCAGGCTTTCTTAAAGCGGTGGATGGATGGAGACACCACCAGAGCCTAGAGCTCATGGGATGCACAGAAGGAATCTGGATCAAGCTGACTTGTGAATAGAAATAGTTCTGTAAATATCAGCTAATATGCCAAATCCAATGCACCAAATATTACATTTATTTTTAAATATAAAGCAAAACTATTTTGGCTTCCTGCTGCATATTTGGAAAAGATCCAATACCTTTCTACAGCCACTGCAAAACGTTTGAAGGCATTGTGAAATAGGTAAGCAGTAAGTTACTAACACTAGGGGAACCCTCAGGATTCCTGGGCCATGGTAGTTTTCCAGCTCACACCCTCCACTCTCCAAACACCAGGAAAAGATGCATGTACAAGTGGTGAGTCCAAATTTCGAATTGAACCCGCCTCTGGGCCCAGGTTTAGCATTTGTGGAACATATGATATAGCATCTTGTCATTCATCATATCCTGTTATTTAACTATAAACTATGGTCACCGAAACAAAAATAAACAGCAAAATAATAACTCGGCAGGGTTAGTCCTTTATCCAAATATAAAAAACTTGTTGGCTATACTTAAAATTTCAAGAAAACAAGCAGTTTGCAGCCATAATTTCTTCATATACAGTATGCTCCATAGTGATTTACATAGTAGAGTTGCACTGATACCACTTTTTTAAGACTGAGTACAAGTACTCGCTGATACCGATTACCGATACTTTTTTTAATGTCATGTGACAGTGACACTAAAATGCACCACTGATGACGTTTGGACTGTGTCAGTAGTTTTTTTTATTTTCTATTTACAATTTTAGTGTGTTCAGTGTGTTTTTTTATTTTATTTCTTATTATTTTTACAATTTAACCTTTTAAATATTTATCACAATTGTTTATTTTTTTTATCAGCCCTGTTGGGGGGGGGGGGGGGGCTTTGGTGAGATATCAGGGGTCTTTGCAGACCCCTGACATCTCCCTTTTAAGACACAGAAAGGGACTGAGAATAGAGATTCCCCATGTGTAGGATATAACAGTGGGCACTATGTACAGGAGAGGAGTGTGGAAGATATGACAGTGGGCACTATGTACAAGAGAGGAGTGTGGAGAGTATGATAAGGGCAGTATATACAGGAGAGGAGTGTGGAAGGTATTATGGGGGCAGTATGTACAGGAGAGGAGTGTGTAGAGAAAGACAGCTGACAGTATGTACAGGAGAGTATTGTGGAGGGTATGACAGTTGGAAGTATGTACAGGAGAGGAGTGTGGAGGGTATGATGGCAGCAATATGTACAGGAGCGGAGTGTGAAGGGTATGGCAGTGGGCGGTATGTACAGGAGAGGAGTGTGGATGGAATGATAGTAGGTAGTATGCACAGGAGAGGAGTGTGGAGGGTAAGACAGTGAGCAGTATGTACAGGAGACGAGTGTGGAGGGTAAAACAGTGGACAGTATGTACAGGAGAGGAATGTGGAGGGTATGACAGTAAGCAGTATGTACAGTAGAAGATTGTGGAGGGTATGACAGTGGGCATCATGTACAGGAGAGGAGTGTTGAGGGTATGACAATGGGCAGTATGTACAGGAGAGGAGTGTGGAGGGTATGATGGGAGCAGTATGTACAAGAGAGGAGTGTGGAGGGTAAGACAGTGAGCAGTATGTACAGGACACAAGTGTGGAGGGTAAAACAGTGGGCATTATGTACAGGGGAAGAGTGTGGAGGATATGACAGGGGTCATTATGTACAGGAGAAGAGTGTGGAGGGAATGGCAGTGGGCAGTATGTACAGGAGAGGAATGTGGAGGGTATGACACTGAGCAGTATGTACAGGAGAGGAATGTGGAGGGTATGACAGTAAGCAGTATGTACAGGAGAGGATTGTGGAGGGCATGACAGTGGACAGCATGTACAGGAGAGGAGTGTTAAGGGTATGACAATGGGCAGTATGTACAGGAGAGGAGTGTGGAGGGTATGACAGTGGGCAGTATGTACAGGAGAGGAATGTGGAGGGTATGACACTGAGCAGTATGTACAGGAGAGGAATGTGGAGGGTATGACAGTAAGCAGTATGTACAGGAGAGGATTGTGGAGGGTATGACAGTGGGCAGCATGTACAGGAGAGGAGTTTTGAGGGTGTGACAATGGGCAGTATGTACAGGAGAGGAGTGTGGAGGGTATGACAGTGGGCAGTATATACAGGAGAGGAATGCGGAGGGTATGACAGTGAGCAGTATGTATAGGAAAGGAATCTGGAGGGTATGACAGTGGGCACTATGTACAGGAGAGAGGTGTATGGCAGTGGGCAGTATATACAGGAGAGAAGTGTATGATATGGGGCAGTATATACAGGAGAGGATTGTGGGTGGTATGACAGCAGGCACTATGTACAGGAGAGAAGTGTATGACAGTGGGCAGTATGTACAGGAGAGGATTGTGGGGGGTATGACAGTGGGCACTATGTACAGGAGAGGAGTGTGGAGGGTATGATAGTGAGCAGTATGTACAGGAGAGGGGTGTGGAGGGTATGACAGTGGGTGGTATTTACAGGAAAGGAGTGTGGGGGGATATGACAGTGAGCACTATGTACAGGAGAGGAGTGTGGAGGGTATGACAGTGAGCAGAATGTACAGGAGGGGAGTGTAGAGTGTATGACAGTGGGCACTATGTACAGGTGAGGAGGATGAAGGAATCTGGAAAGGAAAAATATAAAGGTTTGTGGAAGGATGTTTAGAGTCTGCGTAGTGGTTAAGCGGTCCATACATGGATTGAAATTAAGCCAATTAAGCAGAGACCAGCCATAGTCAATCTATGTATGGGCTAACTGGTTGTACACAAGTCAATCTATTAATCGACTTGAGTACAACCATCCTGTCAGTTTTTTCCCAAAACAATTAGTGCTGCCAGCTATAGTTAGCAACACTGATGATTGTATTGTGTGGGTTGAGAAGACTCCTCACTGGCAGAACACAATAACACTGCGGGATTGATTCCCCCATCCACAGGTCAGCAGGTTCATTCATAGTATATTAAAAAACTTTAGGCCCCTTTCACACTACCGATCCATTCAGATCCGCCTGTCAGTTTTTCAGGCAGACCTGAACGGATGCTCCATAGAGCTCTATGGAGCGTTGGATGTCAGTGGTGACATGTCCGCTGACATCCGACCCGCTCCGATTTGAAAAAGTGTGACGGAGGAAAAACCTATTTTTCCATCCGTCATCGGATCGGATCGGATAACGACAGACACTGCGGTCCGTCGTCACCCGATCTCCCATAGGGGAGAGCGGCGCTGTGACAGTGTGCAGAGACGGACCTGTCCTCTGCCTGCTCAGCAGAGATCGTTCAGGCAATCCCCGCTGTGCAAGCAGATATCCACGGGGCGGATCAGCACTGATCTGCCCCGTGTGAAAGGACCCTTAGAGTTTTTTTTTTTTTCATGAAACACTTTCTTTCCAAAAAAAAACAAGTTTGAAAAATTGCTGCACAAATACAGTGCAACATAAAAAGTTGCAATGACCACCATTTTATTCTCTAGGGTGTATGCTAAAAAAAAAAAAAAAAAAAGGGGGGGGGGGGTTCTGAGTCATTTTCTAACAAAACAAAAAATTATGATTTTTACATGTAGGAAAAAAGTGTCTGAGTTGGCCTGCGTGGCAAAGGGCTAACCACCATAAGTAAGTAATATACAAATAATTATTATATATTATTTTTAAGGTAATTTACTATATTTTCAAAAACTATACTCAAGCAGGTTGCTTAGCGAACAAATTGCTGAAGTTTGAAGTTATACCTTCCAACCGGTAATTTCACAGTAAATAGATAAATAATAAATGATTATGTTATAACATATAGCATAATAATATATGATTTAGCTTGATTATAACAGTATCTTTTCGGCAGCAGAAGATTCTCATTCTCCCTCTTAACTGCATGAGAAAAACATGGGATTGTGGGTAAATCTTACTGTATACCCATAAACACATTTTTTCCTTCTAATTAAGAGTGCTGGGCTGGAAGGGAGCATTTGTATTTTAGACATGCCCCCTTCTATGACACAGCAGTGAGAGGACAGCCTCCACTGCAGCATTTTTATTAGACAGCTGGGGCCAATGGTACTTTGCCATTGGTCCAAAGCTCCAAGCTGTCCATTGAGCTCAGTGCCTCTGACAAGAAGTGAGGAGAGGCACTGTGAGCTCATCCTCTCAGTCTGCTGCAAACAGAGTGTGTCAGCTTGTATTTAAACTGGCCGCTCTGTATTTAGCTTCTGACAGGCTGCACAAGGAGCACCATATATCCGGAACCATAGATGATAGGACCCGCGTTTGGCAGGCATTGACGCTTTGCAAGTGCCTCCATTCACTGCTATTGAAACGCACCACAACCGCACCTTAAATGCACTGTAAATTTGCCTATGGTGTTCACAGCGCATTTATGGCATGGTTGAAAAGCATTTTAACTGATTATTTCCAATTTTAGCCTTGTAGAAAAAAACAACAACACACAGGGTGTTTGGGAAGTGTTGCCTGATGCAACTTGAACGCTTGTACAACACATCCTAAATGCTCATTAACGCTATAGTGAGTTAATGCGAATTTAGGCTCCTTTAAAATTTAATGCAAGTATGAAAGAGCCCTAAGATCCTCAAAGTTCTCAACAAAGCCTCTAAATTTGGTTTTAGTCAGTTTCTAACAGCTTAGAAATACCTGCTGTTTGCTTACATTAAAAGGCAGGCAGACTACCAGTATTCTGCTTCCATAGAAAGTAAAGGGGAATGGAGGACAGATTTGGATGTAGTGCATCTGAAAGGCATTATGCAGCAGTGGTGATAGGTATACGGCCGCACGTAACAGGCGTGTGTTCGGGGCCACGCTATTCCACCTGCATGTCTGTCAAATTAGTGAATGCGGCTGTGTAAACATTCATGCTGTATGGGTCTCAGTGCCTGTGTGAATGAAGCCTAATAAACTTTGAAGATTAATTTCTCTACAAGGTCTATAGCTGCGGAGATGTTTAAGGGCTTGTGTAACTCTTGGAACAACTAAAAAAACCAAGTTGATGTCCTTTCCTGTGAAAAAACGCTTAGAAAAACCACACTGCAAATGCATGTAAACACGTGTCACATATAAATGCTCATGTGGAAAAGTATGAAAAATGTACAGTTTCTGGTGTGAATGGGCCCTTAAAGTGGTTGGTAAGAATATAGAAATAGTTTGCTATGCATAGTCCGAGCCTCAGTTCACTTAAAGTGCTGACTTCAGCAGATTGCATTTTGGTTGGTTGCTATTGGTTACTGTACTTAAGAATTGGCATCTAATAAAAGGAAGATTTTATTGGTCAATAAACTCTCAGTATTGCACAAGTTCTTAAAGTTATGCCCGTTTTACATAGGCTTTGTCATGTGGCAAAACCAGGCAGTTGAGGTGCGTTTTTAAAAAGGAAGTAAACCCTGATGGGTTTACTTCCTCTTTGTTTCCCTGCAAAGGTAAAGCATAATGAGCTACTATGCATCGCATAGTAGCCCATTATGTGTCCCTTACCTGACACAGGAGCCAGCGATGTCACTGCTGTCCCCTCTTCCATGGAGCGTCCATCTTCTTTCCGGGTATCGTGGCTCCGGCGCTGTGATTGGCCGCAATGACGTCACTCCCGTGCAAGCGCACGGGAACCCCCACTAACGGCATATCGCTGTTAGCAGTGGCATGCTCAGTGCGGCTGCGCAGGTGGACAGCGGTGCCTGTCTTTTTGCATATATCTCCTAAACTGTGTAAGTTTAGGAGATATTTCTTGGACCTACAGGTAAGCCTTAATCTAGGCTTACCTGTAGGTCAAAGTGGTCTGTAAGGGTTTACAACCACTTTAATGCATCCTACCTATTAAAATTTAGAAATGGCTACTAGACAGCCCCATACATATTGTCACAGCTGCCAGGCTTCATGGCATGGCAAAAAGTAGGCCATCCCGTATTCAGCATGCCCTACTTTTTCCACGTCCCATTAAAGTCAGTAGAACCGAAA
Organism: Lithobates pipiens; assembly: GCF_037356315.1. Lineage (NCBI taxonomy): Eukaryota > Metazoa > Chordata > Amphibia > Anura > Ranidae > Lithobates > Lithobates pipiens. The sequence continues at coordinate 406,819,981 of NW_027507718.1, forward strand.
TGCTACCACGCTGCAACTGCATCTAATGGACATTGTTGCAGTATGATGACAAGGGAATACTGTGTAAAATCCTTCTGCATGAGATGCATGAGATGTAAGCATATAGTCTCATGATCTCTTACATGCCAGTCACTTCCGACAAAGTAATCCACTGCAGATCTTGAGTCCGCAGCATTGGCTGTAAATCTAGGGTGCTCTTGTTTCATAAACTGGAGCAACTATTTTAAACAGTTTTATGTTTTACTTACATGTAATAAAATTTGTATCATTTGCATTATTTGCATAAATAGATACAATTTTCATGATAGTTTGAACACTAGCAGCCTGTGTCCTGTACAACAAAATTGTTGAAGCTATGGTGATTTGTTTATTTTACTAAATTACAATATGCTGTAATACTTTGATGTACGTGACTGTTTATGTGCTATATAACATACTGTACTTGTTAGTGGAGTGAATGCATTTCCCTTTTTAAACAGACAAGCCTCACTCACTCAAATTTTGAGTGTTCTTCTTTTGTTGGCACACCCTATATTCCTTTTGTCTATTGACTTACAAAGTACAAACAGCACATGGTAAAACAATACTCATTTGTGCGGCCTAGTTATGGCAAGTATAAAACTGTGCCTTTGTATTATCATATTGCAGATTGCCAGCTTGGTCTTGTTTGCTGGCATACGTCTGTTTGCTTTAAGAGATCAGCACATGCACTATTATGCAAAGCAGTTCATTTTGGATCCAAATATGTAAAAACCATTTGTAATCATGTGATCTAACTAAAGTGTAGCCTATTACAAAGAACTGGAAAAGGGAACCACTAGAGAAATGTTATCCAGAATAATAATATTGAAAAGGGTTAATACTATTGTCAAAAGTAAAGCCAGCCAAACATGCATTGAAATTTACCAGGGACCAGCCAAATATCGATCCATGTATGGAAAGGCTGATTGTAGCCAAGTTGATCGATCGATCAACATGGGTACAACCAGCATGTTGGATTTTTCTACATGCGGTTACTGCCAGTGGCTATAGCCCCTAGCAGTAACCATTGTATTCTGTTGGCTGTGAATGCTCCCTGTGCCCCCCCCCCCTCCCCGGCAGAATGCAATAGCTCAGTGGGAGGCATTACTCCATCAACACAGTCGGTGTTGATGGAGGAATTGAGCAACTTTCTTTCCTTATCCCCATGGTGAAAGGAAAGAAAATCATCTATGGCCTAACCCAAAAACCTCAGAGGTTGGCAGGACTTGCATCATTAACTATGACTGGGAAACTTTAGATCTTAGAGTGGCACCCTAGAAGACTATAATGAGCACTGAAAGAGACATCCATCCATCTACTGACAGCCTACGTATATCAGTGTTCAAAGCTTGTGTGTCCATATTGAAACAAGCAACGTAACAAATGTGAACATTACATCATCCAAATAAGGGGCTGCACACCAATGACATTGAACTCCAGCCAAGGTTTATTGCAATGCTAGCAAACCACTCACTTCAAACCAAAGCCCACAGATTGACCATGATTAAGCCCTGTTGTGAGTGAAACATGTTGGGGGCTTGTTTGGCTTTGGGTGAGCATTGAGCAGTATGCTGTCATTGCAATAAGGCTTGGCTGGAGTTGAATGGATTCGGCCTGTTATCTGGATGGTGGATTGCAGTGGAGAAAGAGCAGAAACCAGGCCCTTGGCACCCTTGACATCCAGCTAATTCTAGGGAATTGAGAAGGATAGAGGCTGGCCTGTGAGTGGTGAAAAAATGAGTGCCTTTCATACTGTATGTATGAAACAAATATTTGGAAGGAATAACTAGACAGCAGCCATAAATTCAGTAAGGAGCAAGCCAGTGTGTTCTTCTGTTAGTAGACACAAATATTTCAACACTTCACCGAGTGTATGCTTTTCTATAGAAGAAACTCTTATACTGTACCTCCTCTTTAACCTCCTCGCGCCCGCCCTATAGCCGAATGACGGCCGTAGAGCAGGCGCGTTCGTCCGGGCGGTCGTCCCTGGACGGCCTGATGTTTACTTCCGCAATGCGCGCCGCCGCGGGCGCGCATCGCGGAAGTTCTGTGTTCGCCGTGTCCCCCGGGGACAGGCAAACACAGATCGCTGTAAACGGCCAATCACAGCGGCCGTTAACAGCGTGATCGGCGTGTCCAATGGGAGATGATCTCATATGTAAACATATGAGATCATCTCTCAGCGCCGCTCTCCTTCCTCGCACAGACAGTGCGAGAGGGGAGAGATGAACGGCTGCAGCGGCCATCCACCCCAGTGCTACCTGCCCCCAGTGCCATCCACCCCAGTGCCACCTGCCCCCAGTGCCACCTGCCCCCAGTGCCATCCACCCCAGTGCCACCTGCCCCCAGTGCCACGTGTCGTCAGTGCCACGTGTCGTCAGTGCCACATAGTGCCATCTGTCATCAGTGCCACGTGTCAGTGCCATTTGTCATCAGTGCCACCTGTCAGTGTCACGTGCCATCTGTTGTCAGTGTCGCGTGTCATCAATGCCACTTATCAGTGCCATCTGTCATCAGTGTCACGCGTCATCGGTGTCATGTATTAGTGCCATCTGTCATCGGTGGCACATATTAGTGCCACGTATTAGTGCCATCTGTCATCGGTGGCACATATTAGTGCCACGTGTCTTCAGTGCCACGTATTAGTGCCACGTGTCATCAGTGCCACGTATAAGTGCCACGCGTCATCAGTGCCACATATTAGTGCCATCTGTGATCAGTGCCACATATTAGTGCCATCTGTCATCAGTGCCACGTATAAGTGTCATCATTGCCACGTATCAGTGCCATCTGTCATCAGTGTCACGTGTCATTGTCCTGGTGCTTCAAAAGTGTAATAAATAGTCAACAAGTTAGATGTGTAATTTATGTTCCTAGAACACATGATGGCGCTACCTGCATGTTGGGCCTCTCTATGTGGCCAGGCTGTGAAAAAGTCACACACATGTGGTATTGTAATACTCAGGAGGAGTAGCAGAATTTTTTGGGGGGTGTCATTTGTGGTATACACATGCCACGTGAGAGAAATAACCTATTACAATGACAATTTTGTGGAGAAAAAAAAAAAATGAAAAATCTTAATTTTGCAAAGAATTGTGGGAAAAAAATGACAACATCAAAAAGCTCACTACGCCTCTTACTAAATACCTTGGAATGTCTACTTTCCAAAAAGGGGTAATTTGGGGGGTATTTGTACTTTCCTGACTTGTTCGGGTCACAAGAAGCGAGATAGGCCACCAGTACATCAGATGTGATCAATTTTGTGCGATTCGCACCACAGCTTGTAGACGCTCTAACTTTCACAAAGACCAAATAATATCCACTAATTTGGGTTATTTTTACCAAAGACATGTAGCAGTATAAATTGTGACCAAAATTTATGAAGAAAAATTAATAATTTGCATAATTCTGTCACAGAAACAAAGAAATATGCGTTTTTTTTCAAAATTTTCGGTCTTTTTTCATTTATAGCGCAAAAAATAAAAACCCCAGAGGTGATCAAATACCACCAAAAGAAAGCTCTATTTGTGGGAAAAAAAGGACAAAAAATTCATTTGGGTACAGTGTTGCATGACTGAGTAATTGTCATTCAAATTGTGAGAGCACCGAAAGCTGAAAATTGGTCTGGGCAGAATGGTGTTTAAGTGCCCAGTAAGCAAGTGGTTAATCATCTTAATATGAGAACTGATGGATGAATCTCCCCCTATCTAGTATTCTTGGTAAGCAAACTTTCATTTATGACCAACATACTGTATGTATTCTTTACACAAAAGGCACTGGAATACTATAATGTAAGAACGTCTAATCCTTATTATTATATTTAAAGTGGAAGTAAACTCCCTTATCGTTTTCAGCCAAGGAAGCTGCCATCTTTGCCTCTGTTTAATCTTCAACTGCCAAGGTGCTGCACATGTGATCCGTTATGACACCAGCCATTGGATGGTTTGACAGTTTGGTTGAGAGCACAGCCAATGTGCAGTTAGCATTCCCGGCATGCCGGAAATGTAACTGTTTTTTTAAACTGTTTAAATTGATGGGTTTACTTCCACTTTAAAAACAGGGGTCCATTAATAAAAAAATTGATAGCTGTTGCAACTAATCCCAATAATCTGTCTAATGTGCGAATTTCCCGTAATTGTCAGCTCCATCTATTGGCCATAATGCAGTATTTTTTTGAAATACCACAATAAGGAAAATTTCACATAATAGCGACAAGATAGAACTGAGAATAATATTAAATACATACTGTATATTCAAAACATTATGGGTATTACAAATAACAAGTATACCGCTCTGTAGCCCCCAAACTCACATACCCCTTGTGCATATAAATAATCAAAATGACCTAAAACATAAATAAATGCAGTAAAGTTAATGCTACTTTTAAGGGTGCAATGACTCCATAGTTCAGAGTACCATGTCAGTGCTGGCACAATGGTCAAATTGCTTAGTTAAAAAGCAAAGCCATATGATGTTTTTATTTTCAAATCAGATTTTGCCTAGGTTGTCTGCATAGAAAAATGTTAGGCTAATTTCAACATAATTTTGACAAAAGGCAAATTGGTAATTTTGTGTCAAAATCAATTACAACTGAATCGCCCCACTTATTATTAGTAAATAGAAACGGTGTCAGTGTAAATATATGGATTTTCAAATAAATTCTCAAAAGCCTGAAAACAATAGAACATGATGAATTTTTTGGTGTCTCATGTTATTTTCTCTCTATTATATGCTCTTGTGAACACTGATGCCATTCATATACAAGTCAACATGACAATAAAGCCATTAACACATTTCTGCATTAGCCAACACCACAGCTTCATATGCTTTTGCACTTTCTAATGCAGCACCAGTATGTACATTTGCACTCGCTGACACAGCACTGACATGCCCTTTTGGATTCACCAATATCATAATGGTGCACACTTTTGCGCTTGCCAGCATCACAATGGTGCATAACTTTGTCCTCGCCAATACCCCAATGATGTGCATATGTGCACTTGCCAACACTGCAATTAGGTGCACTATGGCACTCACTGACACCGCATTGACAAACACTTTTGCACTCTCTAACATGCACTTCCACATTCATCCCAATCGATGAATGGGCACACTTCTGCTAGTGTGTTTTTTGTAAAACAGGAGACTCCAAACTTTGTAAATAAAAAGCCAGTTTACTGTCCTTCAGACTTTAGAGAGGCAGGACTGTGGCCAGTGGGAGAAGAAAATGTCCCAGCATCAGTGGGAATAGACAATGTTTCAGGTTTGGTGGTCAGTGAGATTAAAAATCTAGGTGGAGGAATAGTGCCCTGTCACTGGTATTAGTGGGAGCAATAGGGCCCGGAGTTGGTGTCAGTGGGAAGAATTTTTCCCAATTGTTTATTTCTGTGGGAGGAATAGTGCCCTATTGTCAGTGTGGGTAGAAGGAATAGTGCTCGATTGTTGGTGTTAGTGGGAGGAATGGTTCCCCGTGGTTAGGGTCAGTGGCAGGAATGGTGCCTCATCAGTGGTGTCATTGGGAGATTGAGAGGACAAGTGTTCCATTAGTGGTGTCAGTGGGAGGAATTGTGCCCCGCTGTTGGTGTTGGTGTAAGGAATGGTGCCTTATCAATGGTTTCAGTGGTAGAAATAATGCCTCATATCAATGAGAACAACAGTGCTCCAAGGGCCGGATAAATGCAAGCAAAGGGTCACATTTGGCCTGCAGGACACAGTTTGGAAATCACTGATTAAGAATAAAGCTTTGAAATATTGGGGTTACTGCAGTTCGGTAAACTCTACTTTTAGAACCAAAATATAAGTGTAACGCCGGCTCCTGATGAGCACTGGCTATATGGTTTTTGAAAATTAATATTCCTAAAGCCACAGTTGGGTTTTAGAGCTAATTTTGCCAAATTATGGTTTCAGTACCAGTATACCTGGATTGCACTGGGTTCTCCTTGGCTGCAGGTGTCACTGTCACCGCCAGAAAGTGGTAGAACGCAGTCTAGTTGGGTGTATTGAGTACCATTCTTTTCTCGGGAACCAGCCCAGTGGGAGTGTTGTCCTGGTGTGCATTCTGGGAGGTGGTATTTAAGGTACTGCAATCACGTGCTTCTGGGTTCCGGTCCAGAAGATATTTTCCGTCTGTTCGGTCCTGGTCCTCCTGACCAGTCCCCATGGCCCTCCTGGCATGGGGTGCAGATCCATGCAATTCCGAGCCTCGGGGCTGGATAGCCCAAGGCGAAGCAACTGCAGGGACAGACCTGAATGGATATGAGGCTATAGTGATTCAAATGTGGTCTGGTGCCGTCTCATCTAGGGAGAGGCCCAGCTACTGGAGAGGCACCCAGGGGAGGTCTCTTCGGGAAAAGGCCATGCGTAAGGCTGGTTTCTCAGAAGGAGCCTGGAGGCTCAGTTGAAGGACACTTGGTGGATCTATATTCATACGGTATCGCCGGACCGAGAGATACTCGTACCGTATCATAGTTCTCTAAATTTATCTACATCCCTCAGTTACACCCAAGTCTGTGGCAGAGACTTTTATTTCTCAAGTGTTCTACATTCAAGTCTGTGGCAGAGACTTTGCTTTACTTAACACCCTGCCGACTTCTAGGCCTAGTGAGAGGAGGTCTATCCGGAGGTTGTGAGAATCCAGCTGTGAAACGTTTATTCTCTGGATTTTGCAGTTCCAAAAAAGTACCTGAACTTCCTTTCTGACTCTCTACCTTTTATTAAAGAAACTGTGTTATCTTCTAAAATAAATAACCCAAAAGAGGATTCAGTGTCAGTTTCTGCATTTCTTTGGGCCATCTACCACGGGAACCCTAGACGGAGGCGAGGTCAAGAAGGTAACGGTAAGCCCAACAAAACCAGCAGCTCCTTCAGGGGTCAGAGCTACATAAGCACTGATGTTTTGTTTTCAATATTCTGTTAACAGAACAATACAATGAAGTAATAATATGACACATAAAATCATATAATTTCTCGATCCAAATACATGGCAAATAGTTGTTGGCAAACAAAAGGATTTTACACGCAAAATTTAACAGTGTAGTTAAGGATCAAGAAAATAAAGCACTTTCATTAGGCAAGTTGCATATATTTATCTTGTCTAACTGCCTATTCCTTAAGTCAATAAGAGTGACTTTCCAAGTCCTCGCATACATTTACACATGCTAAACATGTACATTTGCAGGCTTGATTTGGTAATGCAAAACAAATAAATGAAACAATAGAAAAAATATAAATATATATATATATATATATATATATATATATATATATATATATATATATATATATATATATATATATATATATATATACATACTGTAAGGTATATATTACATGTTAAATTGTTTGAGAAAGGCAATGCAAGCCCAGTATGGCATATTTAGTAAGATAGGAGCCTGACAAGGTAGTTGTCATCTGGGGCTAGAGCAGATCCTAACACTTAAATTGATTGTAAAGCGTAATAAAAAAAATAAGAAAAACGGGTTTATACTTACCTGCTCTGTGCAATACTTTTGCACAGAGCAGCACCAATCCTCCTCCTCTTCAGGTGCTCCTCCACTTCTTGGTGTGCCACTATAGGAAGCCGCTTCTGATGACTCTCACTGCTATCAGTCTGCCCTGTGAGGAAAGGGTGCGTGGAAAGTGCCACTGTTCTTGGGCACAGCACTAGATCAAGATTAGGCTCAGGTAAGTATAAGGGGGCTGGTGAGGGGAGATACGTACATAGGCCTTTTTTTTTTTTTACTTTAATGCAGAGAATGCACTGAGTTAAATAATAAAATTATGCCTTTAGAACCACTTTAAGAGGTTTATAAAAAAAATAAAAAATAGCATAATCATTTGTCCAGCAAATCTGCATATAAATTCATTTTATGCAAAATGGGCAGTAATGAATGTTGCTTAGACTATTTTCTCTTCTAAATTAATATTAGTTTATTATGAACAATAGTAAAATACAACATTATGGTCACTAGATGGAGTTGAAAAGCATAGGAAATGCATACATCTTGCTGACAAGAGATACAGTGTAAAAACTATAGGGGGAATGCTAGAGAGAATTAGCACTACGAAACACCCACTTTCCCGCTTCTCCGTATAGTGGTGGGGGTAGGCATGTACTGGACATCGGGACTACCGAGAGTTTCCCAGTGGTCTGGTTTCAGTGACAGCCTGTCAAAGTAATGGCTGTGCGGCTCGAGCAGCCATTCAGTTGAGCACCGCCAAGGATAGGTAAGGTGTCCGTGCATGGATACTGGTGTCCGTGAGCGGTCCTTCCAGTGTCCGTGGCCAATCCAAGTGCAGACTGCAGAGTCCTCCCTGAGTCCCCTCCCTCCTCCGCCTCCTCTTGTGTATGACACAGACATGTCACGGAGCTTACGTTTGAATTCTTCGGCGGCGCTGTAACAGCATCCCTCCTCCTACACCAGCTCCTCCTGTGATAGACAGTTCCGTCTATGTAGGAGGTGGGATCCTATTGCAGCGCCGCTAAAGAATTCTGATGCAAACTCTTTGACACAGCGGGAGATACCTGCTATGTGAACCAGGCACTGGTGAGTCTGTATTGGGCACAGACTGAGGGGCTCAGAGTCAGCATTGATGGGCACAGACTGAGGGGCTCAAGATTGATGGGCACAGACTGAGGAGCTCAGAGTCAGCATTGATGGCAAAAACTGAGGGGTTCAGAGTCATCATTGATGGGCACAGACTGAGGGGCTCAGGATTGATGAGCACAGACTGAGGGGTTCAGAGTCAGCATTGATGGGTACAGACCGGGGGGCTCAGGATTGATGGGCACAGACTGAGGGGCTCAGATTCATCATTGATGGGCACAGACTGATGGGCTCAGGATTGATGGGCACAAACTGAGGGGCTGCATTGATGGGCACAGACTGAGGAGCTGCATTGATGGATACAAAGACTGAGAGACTCAGCATTGATGGGCACAGATTGAGGATGTAATTAATAGAGACCAGCAACTCACTATCATATAACCACTACACCAAACGGTTAATGTGCATACAGGTGCAGCGTCCTCAAAAAATTGAAGACTCACCAAATCTGGTGCGGTCTCCGGGACTTGAGATTCTAGCTAAATACAGTACTACCTAACCATGTTCTCTCTTCCCCCTGAACTTCAGTATTTAGCACAGACTGAGGAGCTGCATTGATGGGCACAGACTGAAGGGCTCAGCATTGATGGGCACAGAGACTGAGGGCCTCAGCATTGATGGGCACAGAGACTGAGGGGCTCAGCATTGAGGGGCCCAGACTGAGGGGCTGCATTGAAGGACACACTGAGCATCTGCATTTGATGGACACAGTGAGGCTGCATTGATGAGCACAGTGAAGTTGCAATTGATGGACACTAAAAAAAGTGAATTTGGTGGGCACTGATAAGGCTGCATTTGATGGGCACTGGTATGCTGCATTTGATGGGCACTGGTGAGGCTGCATTTGATGGGCACTGGTGAGGCTACTTTTGATGGGCATAGTGAGGCTGCATTTGATGGGCACAGTGAGGCTGCATTTGATGTGCACTGATTAGGCTGCATTTGATGGGCACTTATATATATATATATTATATATTTTATAATATACATATATAATATAAATGTTATTTTAAAATTATTTGTACTTGTAGAACTAGGCCAGAGAGTAGACAGAGTATTTTTTGATGGTTTTAAATGGAAATGTACCTTGGTGTCCTTCACTAAGGTGTGTACTTTGGAAACTGTCCACCACAGCATTGGTCCATACCTATCCCTGAGCACCGCTGTACTGCCTATAAGATAAATAAAGTAGAACGGCTAATGGCCAATGAAGGGGGGGGGGGGGACTTGGGTGACCATCAGGATTGGCTGGCCGGCCTGGGAGAGACCTGTCTTCTGCACTGCCCATCACCTCATTTCAACCCAGGTCAGCCTCAGCGCTGCTGCATTGCTGAAAGGCAGCCAATGGCTGTGCAGCAATAGCAGTTTATGAAATTCCCCTCAATGGGGCTGTAGCAATGTTCCTGCATGTTGTTAGCCCACCCACTTCATGCATTGATGTGAGAAGGAAGGAGGAGAAAAATACAGAGGAAAATAAAAGAATAAGTGACATAATAAAAGAGGTGAGTGAGGACGGAATTATTCTGCGTACACATGGTTGGAATTTCCGACAACAAATGTTCAATGCGAGTTTGTTGTCGGAAAATCTGACTGTGTGTATGCTCCATCGGACATTTGCTGTCAGAATTTCCAACAACAAATGTTTGAAAGCTGGTTCTCAAATTTTCCAACAACAAAACTTGTCAGAAATTCCGACGTACAAAATTCCACGCATGCTCAGAATCAAGCAGAAGAGCCGCACTGGCTATTGAACTTAATTTTTCTCGGCTCGTCGTATGTGTTGTACGTCACCGCGTTCTTAACGTTGGAAATATTTGTGTGACCGTGTGTATGCAAGACAAGTTTGAGCCAACATCTGTCGGGAAAAAATCCACGGTTTTGTTGTCGGTTTTGTTGTCGGAATGTCCGATCGTCTGTACGCGGCAAATTTTCACTAAATGCATTTTCATACAGAAAAATAAATGTTCTGTCCTATGCCAAATACCTTTTTTACAACTTACACATGTCATTCTAAAGGCGCCTGTAATGTTGGAATGTATCTTTTTCTCTAAATAAAGAGTTTTAAAAAAAAATCCGTGATGATCCGCCCTGTGAACATCTGCTTGCTCAGCGGGGATCACTCCATTTATCCCCGCTGAGCCGGGACCGCCCTGTCAGATCTCCGCTCTCCTCTATGGGGGATCGGATGAACACGGACCACCTGTCCGTGTTCATCCGATCTGCTCTGTAGACAGATAGAAAAATAGGATTTTCCTCCATCTGCAGAATTGGACCATATTGGAGATGGATGATATCGGGTGTTAGCGGATGTTCATCCGCTGACACCCGCTATCCCATAGGGTGCATGTATGTCCGTATTTCATCTGAAAATGGATGGATGAAATACGGACATATAGTCCGCACGTGTGAAAGGGGCCTTACAGTGGAATGTTTTTACTTATTTTTTTGCGCAATTGCATATAGTTTATATACTTTTTTTTGCGTGTTTGCTGGTCTGGATGAAGTCCAGGGCGATATCTTTGTCCCAGTCCAGCCCTGGGTGGAAGGGGGGGGGGGGGGAATTAAGTCTACAAAGAGAACTGTAAACAATACTTCTAAAGCTTTTGACTTTTTTTGACAACTTTCTCTTTCACATGTGCATCGGGGAACCCCTGAAACTGGTTTACTAGGGAGGACTCGGAGGTGAATACTTACTTACGTCGATAGGGCATAAACCCCTCATTGCCAGCACTCCATCTGAGTACTGGAGGTGCTTCAGGGCTCAGTATGCATCAGCATCGGGGCATCTGTGCTTAAGGTGGGGTAGCCCTGTTTACTGGGGAAGGGGAATCCCTCTTAAAGCGTGTCCCAATGCTGAAGATTATAAAGAGAAGAATAACAAAGCATCCTCCCTAAAACTGGACAGGGACAGACAACAAAAATGTTCTGTCTTGTACAGGATCTAATTAACAGCTGTATTAAACTCAAAACCAATAATGCAATGTACTGCAGCTTACCAATTATTAGATGTGGTGGCTGCATTCGTATTCTTTTTTAGGCTTTTTTCTCAGTTTTCACCTGGTGATCTGACCAGCAGTAACACACCTCTTGTATGAGAGTGCCCCCACTTTGTATGAAAGAGCACAGGGGAACCTTTGGACAGCTGCATTGTCAGTCTGTGAGGAGGGGGGTGTTAGATGAACTAGTAGAGAATACATTAACAAATTAAAGCAGAACTCCAGCTAACACTTTAAAAGCGGTTACAGCAAAAGTTTTTTTCCCCATTTGGGATAAATGTATTGCATTAAAAAAAAAAGAAGCTGAATGTTGTAAGCACGCTTATCAGTGATAAATGGTTTGTCTCAACCCTGTGCAAGAAAGCTTGTTCTATTGAAAAACAACAGACTAACTGGCAAAGTCACCATGTGAAAATAATGGAAAGAAAGTCTAAAAAATAAATCAAATGCAGCCATCACATCTAAGAATGCTTACTTTTGAGTTTAATACGGCTTTAATGTAACACTAATGTCCCGTACACACGATTGGAAATTCCGCCAGCAAAAGTTCCGATGAGAGCTTTTGGTCGGAAAATGCGAAGGCGTGTATGCTCCATCAGACTTTTGCTGGCCGAATTTCGGCCAGCAAAAGATTGAGAGCATGTTCTTAATTTTTCGGTTGTAAAAAGTTCCGATTGGAAATTCCGATCGTCTGTACAAATTCTGACGCGCAAAATTCCTACGCATGCTCGGAAACAATTCGGCGCATGCTCGGAAGCATTGAGCTTCCTTTTCTTGGCTCGTCGTAGTGTTGTACGTCACCACGTTCTTGATGGTCGAAAGTTCAGAGGACTTTTGTGTGGCCGTGTGTATGCAAGACAGCTGGAGCGGAATCCCATCGGAATTCCATCAGAAAAACCATCAGAGCTTTTTCCAACCAAAATTCCTTTCATGTGTACGTGGCATAAGAGAACTTTCGGGGTGGTAGCTACTGATGAACACTGCAAGCAGAGCTTTTCCTTTTCCATAACCCTACTGTGAATATTCTTTAAGGTCTGTGTTTACAGATCAGATTACTTTGCATGGTTTGAAGATTAATAGTAGCTTCTGGGGATTCATTTTAGCATGTTCACCATATGAAAGGTAGTATGAAATTTACCATGACCACAGGTCTTAAAAATTATAATACATCTCTGAAATGATTTGCAATAAATAAAAGGGAATTCATTTTTTTAGTGGTGTAAAACCGGTTTGGGCTGTGAAAGCATCCGCATTTCACTTATTCACAACTCAATCTCACGGTTTTATAATGGCAATGGGAAGACCTTACCAAACACTCTATAGATTTAAAGGGGTTGTAAAGGTAAAAATGTTTTCACCTTAATGCATTCTATGCATTAAGGTGAAAAAACAGCTGACAGTGCCGCCCCCCCCCAGCCCCCCCACTTTACTTACCTGACCCCTCGAAAGTCCCGCACTCGCCCCTGACATCCTCTTCGCCACTCAGCCTGGCCGTTGATTGGCTAGAGTGGATGGAGTGAAATCAACGCAGCCATTGGCTCGCGCTGCTGTCAATCACATCCAATGACGCAGCGAGCAGGGGCCAAGTGATACAGTGAGTGGCTATAGCCAGCGGCTGTATCACGGGAGTGTGACCGCAAGCACTTCTCACCATGCGATGGAGCTCACATGAAGCCGAGACAGCCGCCGAGGGACCCCAGAAGAGCAGGTTCGGGGCCACTCTGTGCAAAACGAGCTGCACCGTGGAGGTAAGTATAACATGTTTGTTATTTAAAAATAAAAAATAAATCCCTTTAAAATCCCTTTAACACTGTCATCTTGCTTGTAATTTATAGGACTGCAGATTTCCCTTATGGAAAATTGATTATAACAGCCATTGATAAATATTCACACCTCCTCCATTCAGGGAATTAGTACTTGGTACTGGTTAGGCTTCAGTGCTTTAATATCAGAACATTAAATGTAATTATAATTGATGAAATGCAGATTTAATTAAAAAAGTCAGTGCAAATTGCAAAAATAATTTAAAAAGTATAGAAAGTATAGAAAGCACAGAAAGCCATGGGAACCAAAGATTTCAGAGTACTGTTATCAGATTGCCAAAAGAAAGATCTGGTTCATTGTTATAAGTCACTGCACTTTGCTCTTTGCCATGATAAAAAACAAGGGTTTGCTAGTTGTATATAAATAATTCAAGTAAAGGATATAGGACAATGGGGGTTATTTACAAAAGGCAAATCCACTGCGCTTGGAAGTGCAGTCTCTCTAAATCTAAGGGGTAGATCTGAAATGAGTGGAAGCTCTGCTGATTTTATCATCCAATCATATGCTAACTAAAATGCTGTTTTTTATTTTCCTTGCATGCCCCCCTTGGATCTACAATGACTTTACTTGCAAGTGCACTTGCAGTGCAAAGTGGATTTTCCTTTAGTAAATAACCCCCAATGTGACACTTTCATGCACTGATTGTGACTGTGGCCCCCAGCACATATCTAACTCTCTCCACCCCCTGCTGGCACTAGCCTTCTCCAGAGGACATATCTGACGCCTGCATTTCGTGCAGAACATTCACAACTCAGCCACGTGCACTGTTTGCTGCGGTGAGCTATACGCCACATTACTACTTTCTTTCAGGCCACCAAAAGTGTACCGGTCTTTTACAATCTTATAGCGTATATCGCACCCCCTAAAAAAATTCTGCCACTAAAGTGTTCAGGTTTGCCTTGAAGAAAAGGTGGCAACCCTATTTGGAGATGTGGACGGACGATGGGGAGGAACTGGAAGCCTGTATACTGCAGTGCAGCATGCACAGTGCTCTCGATGGTGGTCTGAGTAGAGTAGGCCTGTAAAAATTGGCATACAGTGCTGGAGCCTGGATGGTAGTCTGAGGGATGGCCTATAATCCACAGTGTAAAGAGGCGTGGATGCCACTGCCTGTCAGAGGAGGCCTGCACAGTTGCACTTGCACTGTTGCACAGTGTGCTCTGGACGGACAGTGGTCATCTGAGGGGAGGGGAGGCCTCAGGCCTGCTGTACCACAATTATTGTACTACAAAGTACTGAACTAGTCTGCACTCACACGGTCTACTCTGCCTATGGGTGGTGGGCGCCTGGCGTGGCGTCAGGAGGACTCTGGACTCAGTAGGCTCCAGCCTGTAATGCACACAGTGCCGCTCGCCTCTCACTCACACTATCTGCCACTCTTGGGGTCGTCACGGTGGCACAGTGCTTACTGGGTGCGGATTGCAGAAGTAGGCAGAGCTCCGTAAAAAAAACGGAAGTTCGTAAATGTCCCTCCTTGCCATTTTCGTCTCGTTGTCATTTGATAACAAAGACGGATTGGATTTTCTTCATAATTTTCATCAGTTGACCAAAATGTGCTGTACTTTTCATTTTGTTTTTGTCACTGTAAAAATGCCGCTGACGAAATCGTTACTGAAAACTTTGCTTTGTTATCACTGCTCTGGCCTACTCCTGCCTGACATACTAAGCCCTAAGGTGGTAACTAACGCTGCCCCCTCGCCTCTCAGCCATTCAGCACTATACTGTAAACCACCCCCTTCACCAGCCGCGCCACATATGACTCAGAAGGCTGGATCAGAATGGGCGGGAGTCAGGACTGTGCATTGCTGAAAGGTACTATTGTGACTTTGAAATTTGACCTAATGTCCCTCTGTCTCCACCAGGTCATGCTAGCATTCCATAATGCCACCAACAAGAAGGTGGCTATCAAGATTGTGAAGAAGAGACCCATGCTCAAGACTAATCCCAGCAGTGTCCTGATGGAGCTTAAGGTGTGGAAACAAATTAGAGACAATCGTTTCATCACTCCTCTATATGGCAGCTTTCAGTTATCCTTTTCTCACCAAACACAGGGTATGTTATATGGGCCTGGTCCAAGATTGGCATCACTACTGACAAAGTATGAAGCCATGACTTTACTCCTATGATGCTTTAGTAGACTCATATACGTATTTTGTGTAGAATTCTCATGGCTTCTGTACATTAATATTTCCTGATCTGAAGGGCTCAGTTTTCAGATCGGACAGGTAACATGTAAGACACTGTTATTGTACTCAGTACATATATATGCAAACCCTAGAACAAAAATGTAATATATTGCAGCTCCCCAGCCCTTAGTACAAATACCTATTGACCTTCTCAGATAAAATTTAAAATACAAATCCCCCCCCCCCCAGGCACCCCAGGTAGTCTAGATGACAAGAGGAGGATGTAGTCTGACTTAGGGGAGTGGAGAAGAGGGGAGGTTTCTGTAGTCCTGTACTAGGGTGACAACACGTTTTCTCCCTAGTTACTTTACAGGGAGTAAATGTTTCACAGGACAGGACAGGAAAAAACTAAAACAAATGCAGCCACCACATCTAAGGAATGGTAAGCTAAAAAATAATTTAGTCAACAACCACAGTGCTAGTCAGCTAGTTAGTCAATAAATGTTGTTCTCAGGCTTGGATAAACTTTAAAACCCAAATGAACTTTCAGTTTAAATTTTATAAATACATTACAGGTGCATCAAAAATATGTCACCCTGAGTAAAAAACTGTCCCCAGCCAGCATGCTGCAGAGAAGTTTTTTGCGTGGAAACAGTGGTCTCTCTGCAGAGGTCTAACATGCCCCTGCTTGATCTGCCTAATCAGCAGACAACATGAGCTTTGCTGATTGGAAAACTCTAGCTGTGATTCAGCCGGGAGGTGTGTTGGATCTCTGCAAAGATCCATTTCCTCCAACTTTTCTGAGAAAACCGCACACTGCGCTGGTCTGTGTCTGTAAATTGCCCCACAAATCTTGAATGTTTCTGGTGTAACCGGTATCCCTTTTTCTTATTATCATACAGGAATATCTTCTATACGTCATGAAGTATCTCAGCGGAGGGAGCATCCACGATCTTATATTGGCTCAAGCCCCACTTTCTCCATTGTGATAAGGTAAGATCAATGATTGTTATGCTGAAGCTGCGCTTGGCTGTGCACTGAGGACTGTCAGTGACATGGCTAGGTCCATTCAGCTGAGCCCAACCCCCACATTTTACTATGTACTATATCTATAGGATGGTGTCACCTGATCATCTTTATAGCTTCATAGCTTTGATTGGGCGTGACAGCGGCGGAAGGGTGCCGCACGGCCAGTGCAGGGTGTGCGACACTGACGTGCAGTGATGGCACCCCCGCCCCCCCCCCACCTCAGCCAGAGGGCGAGTCACAGCTCCCGGGGTGGGAGAAACGATCATGCATGGCAGATCAGCTGGGCAGTGACAACATCACTGTATCAATTAAAAAATATAAAAAGTAAATTTATAAAAATAGAAATAAATGTACTTTTTCTTCCACTAATTTTTACTTTCACTTTTTTCTTCTTCTCCACATTTTACTCAATTTCTCACTGGTCACTTTGGTTGTCAGTCTCCTACTTACCTTCGCTCTCCCCTGCACAGTTTTCCCCTCTGTCCCTCACCGTCCTTTCTTGTTACTGGTCTATTCACTATTTCTATCCCAAACGTAGGAATGCCTTTGGTCTCGGGCCTGCCCTGTTGGTTGTCCGCGGGGCGTCTCCACCTGGTTGTCCACTGCGGCTCCCGACTGGGAGCACCTTCGGCTGGCATTTCACGATGGACACCATCTTCATATGAACTACAGTGAGTTAATTTGCATTGGTTGGGGGGATTGCACCCCTACCTCTGTTCATAATTGTTTTTCATTATTCTATCTAAGTACATATTTCTAATTATAGACCCATCATGTTGCATCTACATCTACCCCTACAATTGAATTTATTGTCAGTACTTACCTCAGGATCAATGAGGCCATAGGCTTTAGAAGTTTTATTAGCTATTATGATTCTTCATGTATTTATCTTTGGTGAACTACTTATTTTTTGTCTGCCATAATTTGTGATATCAAAGTATTATTTGTGTACTGTATTACCTTTTTATTAATTTATGTGTTTTTTATTTTATATTGCTATTTGTACTACATGGCATGCAATTAATTGAACCTGAAATTAAACCTTAACATGATATTGGGGAGAGAAACAGCACACAGAGGGGAATGAAAGCATTATGGGAAATGTTGGCAGGGATGGCCAGCACTTACATATGTGACAACCCAGGTCTTAGAGATAAACAGTGGGGGTTATTTATGAAAGGAAAATCCACTTTGCACTGAAAGTGCACTTGGAAGTAAAGTTGCTGTAGATCCGAAGGGGACATGCAAGGAAAATAAAAAACAGCATTTTAGCTTGCACATGATTGGATAAAAAAATCAGCAGAGCTTCCACTCATTTCAGATCTACCCCTTAGATTTTGAGCAACTGCACTTCCACTTTCAAGTGAACTTGCAGTGCAAAGTGTATTTGCCTTTCATAAATAACCCCCAGTGTGTGTGTGTGTGTGTGTGTGTGTGTATTAAGACAATCACATTTCTAGTAATTAGCATTTTTGCATAAAGGGGTGGTCTACAAAAGACTCTACGCCTGTTTTCTCAGTTGTACCGCAACTGTGAGCAACTTGGTGAAAGTAAGTTACCGGCATCAACAGGGAAGTTGAAAATATACAACTGCTAAAAGCGTGGGATTGTATTATCCAATCACTGACTGCGGTGCTCATGATTTATGTTTCTTTCTTCTCCATTTTTCAGAGGCGTTGACTGGAAGGACTAAGAATGTGGAGAGGCCAAACCACTACATTACACAAGACCAGTAAGTATATGAATACCATAGCTCTGGCACATTTAGGGTGGTAGAGAATTAAATTTTATAGTATTTACAATATCTGCATTCATTTTCATTAAAGTGTATGTAAACCCTTACAACAAACCCCTTTTATTTGTTCCTTTTTGGTCTGTTAAACATCCCATTGAAAGCAGTTTGTTACATATGTACAAAGTGCAAATAAATACCCATTAGTCCTGCTAGAAATCTGTAGCAGAGAGCATAGGAATCTATCAGTAAGCATTGTTCCCAGTTCTCATTCCCTATGTACTACAGAACCCCTCCCTGTTATATTATGAAGGTGAGGAGATGGGAAGACGTTCTGTAGTCCTAGCAAACTTCCAGTTCCAGGTGACAACACTGCTGCTCCATAGATACAGTAGAGTGAGTGAGCGTCGTCACCCTAAGACCAGAATTGTGCCACTTGCCTGAAGAAAATAAATGCAGCAATCGCTCAAGCTTGTAAGCTGGAAATATAATAGCATTTTGTTCTTGAGTTTATATACACTTTAATTATTGGGTATGTAGAATTCTCCAAGATGTGTGAACATTTTCTGTATTGATCGGTGAGTTTGATGTATGTCTTTTTCTCTTTACAGTGTCTGAAAACTCGAAATGATCATTTTTAAATGGAAGAAGTTTTGTCTTCTGAACCAAGTTCACCAATTCCCTCAGAGGAGCAGGAAATCTTTTCCAGACTTTCCTTTGAAAGCCAGAGACTAGTGATGGAAATGTCATCTTCAATATCCTCAAACCCAAGTTTTATCATGGAGAAAGAAACCTTGGCCTCTTCATTTTCACAAAGCCTGGATGAGTATCAGGGATCATCACCTAACAAACGTCTGGACTGTTTCACAGCCTGGAAAAACCAAGCTCCTCCTCCAGACTCCTCCTATTCATATATTGCACAAAGTGACACTTCATTCATGTCACCGCAAAGCAGTGCAGTGCATTACAATGCTGAACAGTAACATGTGTTGCCTTTCTGTGTGTTGCATTCTGCAGCATTTTTATGCACGTTTTGGGTCTTTTTTTTTGGTCTTTATTAATATTTATGCAGTATTTAATATTTACTTATTGTGTGTGTTTATGTGTGTATTTATTCCTTAATATTTATGTAGTATTTAATATTTACTTATTGTGTGTGTTTATGTGTGCATTTAATTAATTCATTGTAGTAGTAGTATTTATTTGTATTTAGGAATTGCATTTGAGCAGAAACATGATCAAAAATGTGCAAAAAATGCTCAAGAACAGATGTAACTGGCTGTTCATTTTTATCAGGGCTAGCACTTCAAAATCATAAATCCAGGGAGTATCCAATCGCCTGCGGGGGTCAGGAAGGAATTTTGTCCCTGTAGCTAAGGGTTTTTCGCCTTCCTCTGGTTCATGCTAGCCCTTATCAACGTTGATTAATTGTCAATTTCTTCTTACTTAAATAAAATATTCATCAAAAATAAATTACTGCTAATTCCGTCTTATTCTTTTTTTTACTACTTGTTAATTTGTGTTATTAAAAAAGTTGTGGGTTAAGTCCGTTCATTCGGAAGTTTGTCGTAACTCCGTTGAAAGTCCGTCGGGAAGACCGTCGGACCTTTTCTGCCGGAAAGTCCGGTCGTGTGTACGCAGCATTATTCATATTAAGGCCAATCTATGCCAATTTGAGGTTGGACTCTGTTTTAATCTATATAAGTTTTACTACTCCATCATTTTTTATGGTGCTAAATTCTTGAAAACTAGGCTTGCTGTGGGTAAAAAATATACATTGGTTATTGATTTTTAATGAAGTTATTATTTGAACTTAAACTATTTAAACTATTAAATGTAACTATTGTGTCCATGATGCTTTATTGAGGAGGAAGATTGTTGGTAGGTGCACAATCCCATGCTGAACACCTGCCAACATCTTCCTTTAGTGAGCACTTTGGTAAAAGCCAGGCAATGTACTATTCAAGGTACCATTGACATTCTTGGGATCCCTCAATACAGTAATCTGATTTAGCTACGTTTGAAAACTTTGGAAAGTGACCTGGCCATGATATATTTTTCTTCATGCTATAACCCTGAAAAGATTTCAGCATACCTTCTGTTCAGTGTCGAATATAGTGAACATGACCACTGTCAAAGATAATAGAAGTGAATTATACATGTGCTAAGGAATAATAAAGATTCAGCATCCAATATTGCTCTTCACTGGTCATAGAAAAAAGAAGATCACAGGATAGGTTATCCTAAATTAACATGACAAGGTAAAGTCAAAATGGAGCATAGGAACCTCACATTTGCAGGATTAATCAAAGATAAAAAAAATGGAAGACCTTTGTTGCTGTTGCTCTGTTGCCTACGAGCAATGATAATGATGATAACATATTTTATGTACTCTACTTTGATCTCTAAATACAGTACCATAGGTCACATATGTACTTGTTCTTCAAGTGCAATGAGGCTCTAGTTTTGAACTGTCAGCAGTTGATGCCAGCATCTAAACACACCCTGAGACCTATTATTCTGGTCCTTCAACGGCTTAATACATAGCTATGGTAGAGGTAGACCTACTCTTTGAAATGTACTGTAGATTTGTATACAGTAATCTTTATTTACTAAGGGATTACAAGGTGATATATTTTTGAGAAATAGATGGGACTAAGAAGCTTATTCCGTTTACAGGCTGATGCTTATGTAGTAAATACTTCCAAATTGAGCCATACAGTGAACTTATTTGAGGTCAAGTGTACGATAACATCAGCTATGGGTGCCACCTATGGACACTCTGCCTCCCCTACAACAAAAGCAGGCTTTCTTTATGAATACCATTGGGTGATTTAAGAATGTTGCAATACTGCATTGTATTGAGTATGTTGGTAGATCATTTTATTTTTTAACAAAGCTTCAGCATACAGTGACTTGACACTTGTGAATCATTGTGGTATTATCACATTAACTATGTAATTCATTATGCAGTAATCAGGTTTGCAGCAGTCACTCCAGGGGGGTCTGTGCTGGTTACTACAGCACATTGACCCCTTTACTGCCTACTTATACTAATACAGAGAAGTCCAGGAAAGTTATAACCTGGTGCACTTAAACTTCCCAGGGTGGTCCATTAAAAGGGTTGGATCCTTTGTAAGGTTTTAAAGATTTTTTTGGTCTCTGTGTCACCATTGAGAAGACTCTCATATGGCCAATTTATTTATTTATTTATTTATTTATTAAAATGCTTAACCTACGCAGTCTTACCCGAAGGCCTCGATGCACAAAAACAAAAGAACATTGACATTAAAAGACCTTAAAGCGGAGGTCCACCTTAAAGTGGACCTTCCGCTCATTGGAATCCTCCCCCCCTCTGGCGCCACAATTGGCACCTTTCAGGGGGGAGGGGGGTGCAGGTACCTGTACAGTACAGGTATCTGCACCCACTTCCGGGATAGCTCTCTGCGGAAAGGGGCGTAGATTACGCCCCTTTCCGAAAGTCCCCCGCTCCCTGCTGGGAAACACACAGATCCCAGAGGCAGCGGGTCCATCCTTATTGCGCAGCGCGACGCGCGCATGCGCAGTAGGGAACCGGGAAATGAAGCCGAAAGGCTCCACTTCCTGATTCCCATACCCAAGATGGCGGCGGCAGCACCCGAGAGACGATCGAGAGATCGGCTTCGGGTGCCGACATCGCGGGCGCGCTGGGCGGGTAAGTGTCCTTATTTTAAAAGTCAGCAGCTGCAGTATTTGTAGCTGCTGGCTTAAAAAAAAAAAAAAAACGGCGGACTCCCGCTTTAAGAAAATCAACAAACCAGCATAGAAAGATACAAAATAAAAGCCAGAGAGTCTGTCCATCACACCCCAATTAAAAATTAGATGACTCCAAAAGCTTGTACAAAAAGTATGGTTTTTAATTTCTTTCGAAACTTCAAAAAGTCATTCTCAAGTCTCAGTTTCAGAGGCAAGGAGTTCCAAAATACAGCTCCTTTTACTTCACTCGTTCTCCCTCCACATGTTTTCTTTCAAAATTTTGGAATCTTAAGTATGGCCAAGTTTGCCGATCTCAAGGATCGTGTAGGCACATACTTGACAAATTTTTCCTTCAGATACTCTGGGCCACCTCCATACAGTGCCTTATGGACAAGACATCCAGTTTTAAACAGAACCCGTTCTTTCACGGGCAGCCAATGCAGGGCTCTAAGGGGTGGAGTGATGTGGTCACGGCGACCAACACCTGTCAGTAACCTTGCTGCGGCATTCTGACTGTATTTCTACTATAGCAGCCTGTAGGCATACAAGCTTTAACAACCCAAATAACCCCCTTGTTCTAATACCATCCCTATAACACAGAACATTTTCCTGTTTTAGGAGTCCTAACCTGGCTTAAAATATTGTGACATTATATAAATAAAGTTTTGGTGGTTTGCTTGCCCCACTTGACAGAATTATTTTATTGAATTTAATTATTTTTCACGGTGAAAAAAAATTTGCTTTATTGAGAATTGACACACAAGTTACAAACCAGAAAATTGGTATAAAATCGTACAACAAGGAAAAAGAATACATTATACTGTACATCATGCAAAGAATTTGTACAATCTTCTCCGGTAATATCAAGTTAAGACCAGTGGAAATCCCAGTTCAATAAATCAGTCAATGTAGCAAGGTAACCACAGTACCCCCCCATCGGGCCCTCCCAGGGGGGAGAGGTCGGGGCAGGAAAAAGGGAGACGAAGGGGGGAGGGGAAGAGAGGGGGAACAGAACAAGGGAAAAAAAAGGGGGGAGGGGGGAAATAAAGTATGGGAGACCATCGCAGACGGACCCAGCAGTAGCACCTCTGGTTCCCTATGTATCCTCTCTATCTCCTCCCGTCCAGGGCAAAATTTCATTATTTTTAAGGTACATGTCTTAACATTTTTCATTGATCAGCAGCTGCAACTAAAGCAACTGATCAGTGTATTCTGACAGTGGTGGCATACAAGGCCCCAGCTTGGGGTATTCCTTGTGTGTTGATGGAGGAATTTGTTAGTTTTTATTTATTTTACTTTGTTTATTTAGTGGTATGCAAAATACACAATGAAATGGTAAATTCGCAGAACATATTATCAATACAGAATAGCATTTGGGTACATCCTGGCAGAAATAAGATCACTCCAGGCAGTAACCAGAGGTCGAAACCAGAAGTAGTCAGACAGCCAGGTACTAAGTGACCCTCTTGGGCAAGTTGTGTAGACACTTACCCTTCAGTGAGGAGGAGTCCCTTTGATCTCCTAGAGATGTCATTGCAATGTGGGGGAAATCTGATGCGAGGCGTCCCACTATGGTTGAGACATACCAGATTTTCCGTAAGTTAAAATGAGAGAAGGGAAGACATAAATAGTAAAAAAATTTAAGAAAAAAAAATCAGGGTGGGAGCTGGGGTGGTAAGGGGAAGAGAAGGAAAAAGGGGGATGTTATATGGGAGGAAAAGTTCCACCCAGGGAGTGAGGAACGTCGGTATACATCATACAATTTGAGCATCAGGCACAGAGCTGAAGCTTGTATATTGGAGGTATTTATCTGAGAAGCGGAAAAGGTCTCAATAAAACCACCTGGTCTTATGTTCCTCAGATGTATCCCAAATGGTATCAGTCAAGTCTTCTATCTGTTCAATATTATTAAACCTTGCGAACCACTGGGCCACCGTACGGGCAGACTGTTGTTTCTACTGGCTCAATATGCATACCAGAAGGTGTTTGAGAAGAGATTTGTAATAACGTTTCCTTGACAGGGTATTATGGTTAAGTGGGACTGCAGCTGGGTCGTTATATTGGGAAATGTCCTTAAATTTTTGAATGAGTCAAAGGACTGGTTGCCAAAAGGTTTGAAGCTTGGGGCATTCCCAAAAGATATGGAAAGATGGTGCCCTGGTGTTGCTCACACCGCCAGGAGCATTCAGACTGGTGGGAAAAACTTTAGCTAAAATTGATGGGAGGCAGTACCAATGAGTTTTTTTAGGTTGAATATATTTTTATTGTCAATTTGGCATTGAAAAATACAAGGTTGAAAAATACTTGTGGGTACATAATAAAACAAGGGAATGGACGTGAAGTGTAACCTTCATCAAAAACATAAAGAACATAAAGAATCAAAAAAATGGAGGCCTTAGGTCAGGGGGAAGAAGAATTGCATGGAATAATGGTAGACTTGGGTGACACAATACTAACCACAAACAAAAAGCAATAAGTTTCTTCTTCTGAATGGATGGAACCATGATGAATAAGAAGAGGCATAAGGTAAAAGAGGAGGGGAAGGTATTGTTGAAAAATCCAACAAGTTTTTTTTAAACTAACCTTGTATGGCTCTCTTTAGATGCCTGGTATTTTTTTTATGATTGAAAAAATATTTAGTTAATGACTATACAGAAAATTCAACTGCCTACTGTGTTTACTGTCATCAGTTAGGAGGTAATTAGATGTCAACTAAAAAAGGCTGCATGGTTCAGGCCTCCACCCATGTGCCAGCTATAGCTTTACCTCAAATCTTCTGCATTTTAAAATTGAAAGTAACACTTTGATCATTAGCTCATATTATAGTTACCAATAATAAAACATTTACTGTAATAACATCATTTTAGGAGAACACCCTAATAATAGCCAATTACTGCTATGTACAGTATTTTGTAAGTGGACAACCACACGTATGTTTCTTTTTTTAAAGTTTAAATATGCTTTAAATGCTGTTGTAACATTTTCCTGAATGCCCAATGCAGTTCTGTTTTCTCTCAGCATCCACCTGTATTTTAGAATAACTGACAGTGTAGGAACGAGTCTGCAGATGAGGGTTCTAGCTAATAATAATTTCATAAATAGAAGGGTAAACTATTTACATATATGAAAGTCTATTAACATTTAAGTCATTTTGTAGTTTTTTTTCCAACATATGAAAACAAATCTGAACTGCTGCTCGTTGCCAGTTATGGAGGTATTTTTATTATTATTATTATTATTATTTAACCACTTGCTTACTGGACACTTAAACCCCCCCTGCTGTCCAGACCAATTTTCAGCTTTCAGTGCTGTGCATTTTGAATGACAATTGCGTAGTCATACAACACTGTACCCAAATTAAATTTTTATAATTTTTCCCCCCACAAATAGAGCTTTCTTTTGGCGGTATTTAATCACCTCTGCTGTTTTTATTTTTTGTTAAAAAAATTTAAAATTACAGATTTTTAAAAAAATTTTTTTATATATTTTTATATTTTGTTATAAAATTTTGCGAACAGATAATTTTTCTTCTTCATTGATGTACGCTGATGAAGCTGCACTGATGAGCACCAATGGGCTTCACTGATGGGCACCAATGGGAAGCACTGATGGGCACCGATAGGGCAGCACTGGTGGGCACTGATAGGTGACACTGGTGGGCACTGATAGGTGACACTGATGGGTGGCACTGAAGGGCATTGATAGGTGGCATTGGTGGCACTGAGAAGTGGCACTAATAGGTGGCACTGATAGCTGGCAGTGATGGGCATTGATAGGTTAAACTGAAAGGCAGCACTGCTAGGTGGCACTGATGAGGCACTGATTGGCACCACTTGTGGGCATTGATAGGTGGCACTTGTGGGCATTGATAGGTGGCACTCATGGGCATTGATAAGTAGCAGTGGTGGGCACTGTGGGCCATGGCAGGTGGCACTTGCAGGCACAGAGGAGGAGGCAGATGTGCCTCCTTCCTCTTCGGGACCGATATCCCTTGAGCATAAGCTGGTGATCTGCTTTTTTTTCTCCTCACGCTATCAGTGATCACAGCGCGTGCTGTGCGCGCCCTGCAGGGGGCACGTGGGGAGTGCGCAAAGGAGAGGACGTCCTATGGCGGCCTCCCGGAAATTCAGGTCCACGCTGTGGCCGTCATTCGGCTATAGTGCAGACCTCAAGTGGTTAATATACAGGATTTATATAGCGCCAACAGTTTGTGCACCGCTTTACAAAATGAAGACAGGGCAGATACAATATGAATCAATACAAGGGAAATCAGAGGGCCCTGATTGTTAGAGCTTACAATCTGAAAGTATATATGGGAATTGTGGCAAACATTGCAGTGTACTTTGATCTAAAGAATCTGGGTAGTAATTTTTTAAATACTGAAATACGAAAGTGTTAAAATATGGACTTTTCTGCTGGTAGTCATAGTACTTTAAAAAACACTGGAAGTTTTATGGGCATTCAGGGCAATGTTACAACAGCATTTAAAGCATATTTAAACCTTAAAGCAGAAACATAACATACCGTATATACTCGAGTATAGGCCGACCCGAATATAAGCCGAGGCCCCCAATTTACCACAAAAAAACTGGGAAACTTATTGACTCGTGTATAAGCCGAGGGTGAGACATCCCTGTGTCCATCCCTGTGTCCCGTCCATCCCTGTGTCCATTCCTGTGTCCCGTCCGTCCCTGTGTCCATCCCTGTGTCCCGTCCGTCCCTGTGTCCCGTCCGTCCCTGTGTCCCGTCTGTCCCTGTGTCCCGTCCGTCCCTGTGTCCCGTCCGTCGCTGTGTCCCGTCCGTCGCTGTGTCCCGTCCATCCCTGCCTACCTGTGCCAATCTGCAGCCTCTGTGTGTCATGCTCTCCTC
The DNA here is from genome assembly GCF_037356315.1 of Lithobates pipiens. NCBI lineage: Eukaryota > Metazoa > Chordata > Amphibia > Anura > Ranidae > Lithobates > Lithobates pipiens. The sequence goes on from NW_027507718.1 coordinate 406,846,919, forward strand.
GTCTGACAGACGGCGGCCATTCCTCTGTTCAAAAGCCGCGCCTCCCTGTCTGTGATAGGCGGAACACTCAATTTCCCAGCAGTCAGTGTTCCGCCTATCACGGACATCCTCTCATCCTCGTCCGTAGTATGAGAATGAGCGGATGTCCGTGATAGGCGGAACACTGACTGCTGGGAAATTGAGTGTTCCGCCTATCACAGACAGGGAGGCGCGGCTTTTGAATAGTAGAATGGCCGCCGTCTGTCTGCTCGACACGCTGATCGGGCAGGCAGACGGCGATGACTCGAGTATAAGCCGAGGGGGGCACTTTCAGCCTCAAAAAAGAGGCTGAAAATCTCGGCTTATACTCGAGTATATACGGTACTGCAGTTTATTTCTTTAAATGTGGTGACTGCATTAGTTGTCTTTTTGTTGGCTTTTTCCCCTTTTTTCCACCTTGTGAATTTAAACACATTTGACATGGCTGCTGAGAAAAATAGTTTTTCCAAACCCGTTGCAGCACAGCTCATGCACACAGGTTCATTCTTTGGTACAGCGTAAACAAACGAGTGTAATTTGGTGCCTGAGAGCTCTTGGTGCTGTGTCACCCAGACATGAATGGTTGGAGATGTCTGTATGCAACTATGCGCCATTATAGTATCTCACAAAAGTGAGTACACCCCTCACATTTTTGTAAATATTTTATTACATCTTTTCATGTGACAACACTGAAGAAATTACACTTTGCTAGAATGTAAAGTAGTGAGTGTACAGCTTGTATAACAGTATACATTTGCTGTCCCCTCAAAATAGCTCAACACACAGCCATTAATGTATAAACTGCTGGAAACAAAAGTGAGTACATCTCTAAGTGAAAATGTCCAAATTGGGCCCAATTAGACATTTTCCCTCCCCGGTGTCATGTGACTTGTTAGTGTTACAAGGTCTCAGGTGTGAATGGGGAGCAGGTGTGTTACCTCATGGCAAAGAACTCTCTGAGGATCTGAAAAAAAGAATTGTTGCTTTACATAAAGATGGCCTAGGCTATAAGAAGATTACCAAGACCCTGAAACTGAGCTGCAGCACAGTGGGCAAGACCATATAGCGGTTTAACAGTACAGGTTCCACTCAGAACAGGCAACCAAAGAAGTTGACTGCACGTGCCCAGCATCATATCCAGAGGTTGTCTTTGGGAAATAGATGTACGAGGGCTGCCAGCATTGCTGCAAGAGGTTGAAGGGGTGGGGGGTCAGCCTGTCAGTGCTCGGACCTTACGCTGCATACTGCATTAATTTGGTCTGCATGGCTGTCGCTCCAGAAGGAAGCCTCTTCTAAAGATAATGCACAAGAAAGCCCGCAAACAGTTTGCTGAAGACAAGTAGACTAAGGACATGAATTACTAGACTGATGAGACCAAGATAAACTTATTTGGTTCAGATGGTGTCAAGCATGAGTGGCGGCAACCAGGTGAGGAGCACAAAGACAAATGTGTCTTTCCTACAGTAAAGCATGGTGGTGGGAGTGTCATGATCTGGGGCTGCATGTGTGCTGCCGGCACTGGGGAGATACAGCTCATTGAGGGAACCATGAATGCCAACATGTACTGTGACATACTGAAGCAGAGGATGATCACCTCCCTTTCGGAGACTGGGCCACAGGGCAGTATTCCAACATGATAACGACCCCAACACACCTTCAAGACGGTCACTGCCTTGCTAAAGAAGCTGAGGGTAAAGGTGATGGACTGGCCAAGCATGTCTCTGGACCTAAACCCTATTGAGCATCTGTGGGACATCCGCAAATAGAAGGTGGAGGAGCGCAAGGTCTCTAACATCCACCAGCTCTAAGATGTTGTAATGGAGGAGTGGAAGAGGATTCCAGTGGCAACCTGTGAAGCTCTGGTGAACTCCATGCCCAAGAGTAACCCTCCAGTGCTGGAAAATAATGGTGGCAACACAAAATATTGACACTTTGGGCCCAATTTGAACATTTTCACTTAGGGGGTGTTCTCACTTTTGTTGACAGCGGTTTAGACATTAATGGCTGTGTGTTGAGTTATTTTGAGGGGACAGCAAATTTACACTGTTATACAAGCTGTACACTAACTACTTTACATTGTAGCAAAATGTAATTTCTTCAGTGTTACAAAGTAAATATTTGCCAGCACACCATGAATCGAAGTAGCATCCAAATGAATTGTTTATTGCATGATCAGATCACAAGAACAGTGCAACATTTCGGAGTCACACAGGACCCCTTCGTCAAGCATGTGAAGGGGTCTCTGCTTGACTCCGAAATGTTGCACTGTTTTTGTGATGTGATCATGCAATAAACAATCCATTTGAATGCTACTTTGATACATGGTGTGCTGGCAAACATTTACTTTGTGACTTTCTGAACCAGTTTTCCAGTTGCCTGTTGCTGCAGCACCCAAACTTTTGAGGGCTCTAAATCACCACTTTAATAAACAACTTCTTGATAAAATAAGAGTAATTATACATAACCATTAAAAGGTTGTCATCATCATATGGATCTTTGGGAGTTGAAAACACGCTGCACCAGATGTGAGTAAAAACGGTCTTACAGAGTCTTAAGTGTAGCAGTTATCAGACCATATATTCAGAACATTTACATTACAAAGATTTATAAATATTCTAAATATTCTGCAGGAAAACACTCAAAAGCGATCTAAACGTGAAAGTGAAAATTGCTCAAAAAACACAATTATCAAAAACAAAAGAAAACTCAAATATAAGAATAAATAAATACAATGTGCACAAAACGTTAGTGTAGTCCCACAGTCCAGGCCAACCTGTCTCTCTCTGCAGAGATCATCAGTCAGAAGGTGATGGTTGAGCGTAATGACATCAGTGAAGCTTCCCCCCTTTGCGCGTTACGTCCACAAGGTCTTCCCACCTTCTCAGAAAGTTCTTGCAACGTAATGTAAAAAAGGGGCAGAGCTTCGCTGACATCATCGCGCTCAATCGGCACCTTCTGGCTGACGATCTCTGAAAAGAGAGACAGCTTGCTGTCCTTTACCAGCTGAATGAGGAGTTTAACCCCCCCCTTCTTTAACCACTTATGGACCGCCCGTCACAGTTTTATGTCGGCTGTTTGAAGGAGGATATCGTTGTTATGGCAGCAGCTAGCTGCCATAACCCCGGTATCCCCTTCTTCAGTAGGCGGTCTGCTAAAAGATGAAAGTGGTCTCTGCGGCGGATTCACTGTGAGATCACTTTTATCGGCGGCAGGAGAGGGCCCCCCCATCCCACTGTGCTCCGGTTCCCTCTGCCGCTTACCGGAGCTTTTGGGAGCGGCGGAGGCGATTGGGTCTAGTCACTAGCTGGGTATGGAGATGAGTGAGGGGAAGATTCCCCCCACTCCTCTCCATATCATTGCAGGGCAGAAGCAAAGTCAAAATGTCACTTCTGCCCACAGCTCTTAAAGGGACATTTAAAAAAAAAAAAATTTTAAATTACAATTTTTTTTTTCTTATTGCATTTTAGTGTAGATATGAGATCTGAGGTCTTTTTGACCCCAGATCTCATATTTAAGAGGTCCTGTCATGCTTATCATGTTTACATTCCTCGTTTACATTCCTTATCATGTTTACATTCCTTGTAATAGCAATAAAAGTGACAATTTTTTAATTTATTTTTTTAAACAGTGTAAAAAGAAAAAAGAAAATAAACAATAAAACTTTTTTTAAATGCGCCCCGTCCCAACAAGCTTGCGTGCAGAAGCAAACGTATACGTAAGTAGCGTGCGCATATGAAAATGGTGTTCAAACCACACATGTGAGGTATCGCAGCAATCGTTAGAGCGAGAGCAATAATTCTAGCCCTGGACCTCCTATGTAACTTAAAACATGCAACCTGTAGAATTTTTTAAACATCTATGGAGATTTTGTCACCATTCCACGAGCGGGCGCAATTTTGAAGCCTGACATGTTGAGTATCAATTTACTCGGCGTAACATTATCTTTCACAATATAAAAAAATTGGGCTAACTTTACTGTTGTGTTATTTTTTAATTAAAAAAGTGTATTTTTTTAAAAAAAAAAGTGTGCTTGTAACACCGCTGCGCAAATACGGTGTGACAGAAAGTATTGCAATGACTGCCATTTTATTCTCTAGGGTGTTAGAAAAAAAATTTATAATGTTTGGGGATTCTAAGAAATTTTCTAGCAAACAAAAAAAAATAATAGTTTTTAACTTGTAAACAACAAATCTCAGAAAGAGCCTCAGTCAGTTAACAGCAGTTAGACCTCCTGTAGTTAGAGGGGTGTTTGTCCAGGTGAGAATTTTGGCTTGTGCAGGTGCAATGCAGCCTCCCTGCATGTTAAAGCGGAGGTCCACCCTAAAGTGGACCTTCCGCTCATTGGAATCCCCCCCCCCTCCGGCACCACAATTGGCACCTTTCAGGGGGGAGGGGGTGCAGGTACCTGTAAAGTCCACTTCCGGGATAGCTCGCTGCGGAAAGGGGCGTAGATCTACGCCCCTTTCCGAAAGTCCCCCGCTACCTGCTGGAAAACACACAGATCCCAGAGGCAGCGGGTCCATCCTTATTGAGCAGCGCGACTCGCGCATGCGCAGTAGGGAACCGGGAAATGAAGCCGAAAGGCTCCACTTCCTGATTCCCATACCCAAGATGGCGGCGGCAGCACCCGAGAGACGATTGAGAGATCGGCTTCGGGTGCCGGCATCGCGGGCGCTGGGCTGGTAAGTGTCCTTATTTTAAAAGTCAGCAGCTGTTGTATTTGTAGCTGCTGGCTTTTAAAAAAAAAAAAAAAACGGCGGAACTCCCAGCGGACTCCCGCTTTAAGCAGGTGCAATGCAGCCTCCCTGCATGTTAAGCAGGTGCAATGCAGCCTCCCTGCATGGGTCGAGCTATCAGATGGCCACCATACAGAGAGGATGGAGGACGAGGGGGAACCAGGTCCCTCTGAGGCCTCCGTAGGTCTCTTCAGGGAACCAGCTGTCTGACTGGATGCTGCTGCCCTGGTTAAACTGGCAGCCATCTTTAACGTGGGCTATAAAAAGCATTGTTCCCTTTTGGTTGGTTGGCACACATTCAGTGCAGTGGGTAGGCTAGGAATAGTTCCTATACTGGCTAGGGACTGTCGGAGTAGTGTAGGGCCAGGATCCAGAAGAGGAGGGATGCAGCAGGGGCTGTCTCTGGGCACCTCAGTAGCCTTTCTCTGTTGTTCCTAGTTTTTGGTCTGCCTTTCAATGGACTCACCTACCAGATGCTGTCAGGTGTCTCCAGTGTGTAACATACTCCCTGTATCAGCAGAGTTCGCTGTTATATCTCCTTAGTACTACGTTAATATACCTTGCTGCATCAAACAGTCTCCCTACTAGTTCCTTCCCCTGCGGCAATGAGCCTGGGTCACACCTACACGCTGATGCCACTGAATACACGTTTTTTTTTGAAGATCACCAATAAGTGGCTTAATGCTGTGCTTATACATTGGATTGTGGGACTGCACTAACTTTTTTTGCACATCATATTAATTTATTCTGGTGTTTCAGGTTTCTTTCACGTTTATTGATTGTTGTGTTTTTTGAGCGAGTTTCACTTTCATGTTTACATCTTGCTGAATGTTTCCATATAGAATATTTAGGTTTATACAATTTTCTGGATTTTTTTATTACAGAGAGGGTAGATATTTTTGGGATAGCGCTGCACTTTTGGTAGTTATATAAATGTGTGGCAATCTCTTATTAAAAAGACGTGAAAATGTTTTTTTTTAATATACTACACTATCTTGCTCCAAGGAAATATGTAATTTTTATGTATTATACACATACTATATATATATGTTTGACAGCAAATAGAAAGCAGATCCGCACTTGTCCACACCGAAGACGGATATATAACATAAAACACAATGTAAACAATACTTTTCAAAGGTCATGGCCCTGGAACACACGGTTGAAGTACTGCCCACTGGTATTCCTTACACAGAAATCAATGGATTGATGACAGACTTGTGTTCAAAAGGGAACTGGGCAATACATCTGAAAAGCCCCCACTGATTATAATTGTTAGAACCAAGGTGTAAATCAGCTTGTAATTTGTTTCCCAGGTACTGCTTCATTAGCCAGAGGAAGATCCTAGCCAAACATGCCGCAGCCTGTGGGTTGGAATCCTTGCAGACTGGTAAGCAGAAGATAATTTGTGAGTGCACACAGCCATAAAAGACTGACAGCAAACAACAAATTACATCATTACAGGCCACACAAGTACAGTGTCCTTCAGTTCCAGGTTTAATAGCCCATCAAGTCAGAGACCAAATGTTAATACACCTTCAACATTGTGAATGTAATATTGTGCTCTAAATATAGGCTGATGTAAAACAACCCCATTTAACTCCAGTAACACTTACGATAAAATTCATAAGCAAGAAAAAGAGTGTTTGGGACTTTAAATGAGGTAGATCTAGCATGGCTAAAAGATCAGTCAATGTAACAAGACATGTTTTATTCATTAAAAAACATGACATGTCAATATGAGCACATACATAGTAAATAAGCATAACAATCACATATTGTTGACCAGATACAGCTGCAATAAAAAAGTATTTGAACCCTTTTGGAATGATATGGATTTCTGCACAAATTGGTCATAAAATGTGATCTGATCTTCATCTAAGTCACAACAATAGACAATCACAGTCTGCTTAAACTAATAACACACAAAGAATTAAATGTTACCATGTTTTTATTGAGCACATTATGTAAACATTCACAGTGCAGGTGGAAAAAGTATGTGAACCTCTATACTAATGAGATCTCCAAGAGCTAATTGGAGTGAGGTGTCAGCCAACTGGACTCCAATCAATGAGATGAGATTGGAGGTGTTGGTTACAGCTGCCCTGCCCTATAAAAAACACAAACCAGTTCTGGGTTTGCTTTTAACAAGAAGCATTGCCTGATGTGGATGATGCCTCGCACAAAAGAGCTCTCAGAACACCTATGATTAAGAATTGTTGACTTGCATAAAGCTGGAAAGGGTTATAAAAGTATTTCCAAAAGCCTTGCTGTTCATCAGTCCATGGTAAGACAAATTGTCTATAAATGGAGAAAGTTTAGCACTGCTGCTACTCTGCCTAGGAGTGGGCGTCCTGTAAAGATGAGTGCAAGAGCACAGCACAGACTGCTCAATGAGGTGAAGAAAAATCCTAGAGTGTCAGCTAAAGACTTACAAAAGTCTCTGGCATATGCTAACATCCCTGTTAGCGAATCTACAATACGTAAAACACTAAACAAGTATGGATTTCATGGGAGGATACCACAGAGGAAGCCACTGCTGTTCAAAAAAACATTGCTGCACGTTTACGCAAGAGCACCTGGATGTTCCACAGCACTACTGGCAAAATATTCTGTGGACAGATGAAACCAAAGTTGAATTGTTGAGAAGAAACACACAACACTATGTCTGGAGAAAAAGAAGCACAGCACACCAACATCAAAACCTCATCCCAACTGTGAAGTATGGTGGTGGGGGCATCATGGTTTGGGGCTGTTTTTCTGCATCAGGGTCGGAACGGATTGCTATCATCGAAGGATAAATGAATTCCCAAGTTTATCAAGACATTTTGCAGGAGAACTTAAGGCCATCTGTCCATCAGCTGAAGCTCAACAGAAGATGTGTGTTGCAATAGGACAACGACCCAAAGCATAGAAGTAAATCAACAACAGAATGGCTTAAACAGAAGAAAATACGCCTTCTGGAGTGGCCCAGTCAGAGTCCTGACCTCAACCCGATTGAGATGCTGTGGCATGACCTCAAGAAAGCAATTCACACCAGACATCCCAAGAATATTGCTGAACTGAAAAAGTTCTGTAAAGAGGAATGGTCAAGAATTACTCTGCACGTCTGTCAATCATGTGGGACAGCAACCAGATGAGCAGTACAAAGACGAGTGTGTCTTGCCTACAGTCAAGCATGGTGGTGGGATTGTCATGGTCTGGGGCTGCATGAGTGGTGTTGGCACTGGGGAGCTACAGTTAATTAAGGGAATCATGAATGCCAACATTTACTGTGACATACTGAAGCAGAGCATGATCCCCTCTCTTCAGAGACTGGGCCACAGGGCAGTATTCCAACTTGATAACGACCCCAAACACACCTCTAAGCTCTTGTACACACGGTCAGAGATTCCGACGGAATGTTTCCTATCGGACCATTTTGTCGGATATTCCGACTGTGTGTGGTCTGCATCGGACTGTTTCCATCGGAATATCCGACGGACCAAGTTTTCCAACTTGCCGGTAAAATTTTCCGACAAAATGATCCTATCGCACATACTCCGATTTTCCATCAACTTAGTCCGACTGTGTGTATGCAACATCACTTCCGGACCTCTTCCGGAATTAATCCGTCAGAATTACTCCAACGGATTTGGTTGTCGGAATCTCCGACCGTGTGTACAAGGGCTAACACGACCACTGCCTTGCTGAAGAAGCTGAGTGTAAAGGTGATGGACTGACCAAGCATTTTTCCAGACATAAACCCTATTGAGCATCTGTGGGGCATCTTCAAACGGAAGATGGAGGAGCACAAGGTCTCTAACATCCATCAGCTCTGTGATGTCATCATGGAGGAGTGGAAGAGGACTCCAGTGGCAATTTGTGAAGCTCTGGTGAACTCCAAGCCAAGGGGGTTAAGGCAGTGCTGGAAAATAATGGTGGCCACATAAAATATTGACACGTTGTGCCAAAATTGGACATTTTCACTTAGGGGTGTACTCATTTTTGCTGCCAGCGCTTTATACATTAATGGCTGTGTGTTGAGTTATTTTGAGGGGACAGCAAATTGCCACTGTTATACAAGCTGTACACTCCCTACTTTAGTTGACACATGAAAAGTTGTGACATGAAAAGATATGATAAAATATTTACAAAAATGTGAGGGGTGTACTCATTTGTGTGAGATACTGTATATGTAAAGGAGGGTAGAAATTAATTCATCCCACTAAGTACTTACATGTCAATTAAGTCTAGACCATGTGAACATAAAAACTGGTGTCTGCTAAGGATGAGCCGAACACCCCCCTATTCAATTCGCACCAGAACCTGTGAACAGACCTAAACTTCGTGTGAACTTTAGAACCCTATTAAAGTCTATGGGACTCAAACGTTTACAATCTAAAGTGCTAATTTTAACCACTTGCCTACTTAAAAAACCCTCCTGCCCAGACCAATTTTCAGCTTTCGGTGCTCTCACACTTTGAATGACAATTACTCATGCAACACTGTACCCAAATTAATTTTTTGTCCTTTTTTTCCCATAAATAGAGCTTTCTTTTGGTGGTGTTTGATCACCTCTGGGGTTTTTATTTTTTGCGCTATAAATGAAAAAACAACGAAAATGTTGAAAAAAAATGCATATTTCTTTGTTTCTGTGAGAAAATTATGCAAATTATGAATTTTTCCTCATGAATTTTGGCCACAATTTATACTGCTACATATCTTTGGTAAAAATAACCCAAATTAGTGGATATTATTTGGTCTTTGTGAAAGTTAGAGGGTCTACAAGCTGTGGTGCGAATCATACAAAATTGATCACATCTGATGTACTGGTGGCCTATCTCACTTCTTGCGACCCGAACAAGTCAGGAAAGTACAAATACCCCACAAATGACCCCTTTTTGGAAAGTAGACATTCCAAGGTATTTAGTAAGAGGCATGGTGAGCTTTTTGATGTTGTCATTTTTTCCCACAATTCTTTGCAAAATTAAGATTTTTTTTTTTCCACAAAATTTTCATTGTAATAGGTTATTTCTCTCACATGGCATGTGTATACCACAAATGACACCCCCCAAAAAATTCTGCTACTCCTCCTGAGTATTACAATACCACATGTGTGGGACTTTTTCACAGCCTGGCCACATAGAGAGGCCCAACATGCAGGGAGTGCCATCACGTGTTCTAGGAGCATAAATTACACATCTAACTTGTTGACTACCTATTACACTTTTGAAGGCCCTGGAGCACCAGGACAATGACACGTGACACTGATGACAGATGGCACTGATACATGGCACTGATGACACTTATACGTGGCACTGATGACACGTGGCATTGATGACAGATGGCACTAATATGTGGCACTGATGACAGATGGCACTTATACGTGGCACTGATGACATGTGGCACTAATACGTGGCACTGATGACAGATGGCACTAATACGTGGCACTAATACGTGGCACCGATGACAGATGGCACTAATACGTGGCACCGATGATGCATGACACTGATGACAGATGGCACTGATAAGTAGCATTGATGACACGTGACACTGACAACAGATGGCACGTGACACTGACAGGTGGCACTGATGACAAATGGCACTTATACGTGGCACTGATGACAGATGGCACTAATATGTGGCACTGATGACAGATGGCACTATGTGGCACTGATGACACGTGGCACTGATGACAGATGGCACTTATATGTGGCACTGATGACAGATGGCACTGGGGACAAATGGCACTGACAACAGGTGGCACTGGGGACAGATAGCACTAACAGGTGGCACTGGGGACAGATAGCACTAACAGGTGGCACTGGGGGCAGGTGGCACTGGGGAGGATGGCACTGGGGAGGATGGCACTTGGTGAGGATGGCACTGGGTGAGGATTGCACTGGGCGGATGGCACCTTTCTTTTTTTTTATTACGGCCGCTGCAGCCGTTCATCTCTCCCTTCTCACACGCTGTCTGTGTGAGGAGGGAGAGTGGCGCTGAAAGATGATCTCATATGTTTACATATGAGATCATCTCCCATTGGACATGCCGATCGCGCTGTAAACGGCCGCTGTGATTGGCCGTTTACAGCGATCTGTGACTGGCTGTGTCCGAGGGACACGGCCAGCACAGAACTTTCCCGATGCGCGCCCCAGGCGGCGCGCAGAGGGGAAGTAAACAAGAGGACGTCCAGGGACGGCCTCCTGGCAGTTAGCGTCCGCTCTGTAGCCGTCTTTCGACTATAGGGCGGGCGCGAAGCGGTTAAAGGCTAATATGCAAGTTACTGTCCTAAAAAGTGTTTGGGGACCTGGGTCCTGCCCCAGGGGACATGGATCAATGCAAAAAAAAACAATGTGAAATGTGAAACAATAAAAGTGTAATGTTTAAATTACAAAATTAAATTTTGTACCTGGGAGGTGTCTATAGTATGCCTGTGAAGGGGCGCATGTTTCCCGTGCTTAGAACTGTCCCCGCACAAAGTGTAATTTCTGCAGGAAAAAAAGTCTTTTAAAATCACTTGCGGCTATAATGAATTGTCGGCTCCTGTAATACAGAGAACACTCATTGGAAGTCATTGAAAAAAAAAAAAAAAGCGCGGGGTTCCCCCAAATTCAATTACCAGGCCCTTCAGGTCTGGTATGGATATTAAGGGGAACCCCGCGTAAAATTAAAGAAAAAAATTGACGTGGGGTTCCCCCTAAAAATCCATACCAGACCCTTTATCCGAGCACACAACCTGGCAGGCCGCAGGAAAAGAGGGGGGGATGAGAGAGCGGCCCCCCCTCCTGAACCATACCAGGCCACATGCCCTCAACATTGGGAGGATGCTTTTGGGGTCTGTGACCCCTCAAAGCACCATGTCCCCATATTGATGGGGACAAGCGCCTCATCCCCACAACCCTGGCCGGTGGTTGTGTGGGTCTGCAGGCAGGGGGCTTATCAGAATCTGGAAGCCCCCTTTAACAAGGGGACCCCCAGGACCCCGCCGGGATCCCCGCAGTGTCTCCTCAGTGGAGACAGAAGATGGATGCATGGATGGACTGCGCGGAACTGAAAATAACCCGTCGCTGGATCAGATCAGCCATCGCTGGACCCCAGAGAGATGATCAACCGTCGTTGGATAGCAAGAGTGGATTACCACCGCTGGAATCTTTTTTTAATTTTTTTAATTTTTAATAAAGGAATTTTTTGGGGGAACCCCACGTCAATTTTTTTGAAGGGCCTGGTAATTGAATTTGGGGGAACCTCACACTTTTTTTTTTTTTTTTATCAATGACTTTCAATGAGTGGTCTCTGTATTATGGGAGCCGACAATTCATTATAGCCGCAAGTGATTTTAAAAGACTATTTTTCCTGCAGAAATGACACTTCATTTGAACGTGGCTCCAGGTAGACGGAACTAGCGAAGGAAGTCAATGTTGCCGCCTCCATTGGCGAGATTGACACCTCGCAAGCCCCGTCACCTGGTATGGATTTAAAGGGGAACACCTATGCCGAACTGAACTGCGTGGGGGTCCCCCCAAAGTCCATAGCAGACCCTTATCTGAGCACGCAGCCCGGCCGGTCAGGAAAGGGGGTGAGGACGAGCGAGTGTTGTTTTTTGGCGTAGGGGTTAAAACATTAATTTATTGTAACAAAATTGGCTAAAAGTAAAATATTGGCCAGAAGTAATAACAACTTGTGTTGATTACCAAATAACATTAGAACATATAGAAGCGTCCGGACGCCATGTAACTACACAAAGGAGGGATGCCCGGTGTAATCACGCCGTATAATTAACGGTGTGGATTAAGTAAATCTCAATAAAAATTAGGTTTACACAAGGGTCTACAACTCCTTTAATATTCCACCAAGATACTTCTCCAGGTGATACTTTTGTTTTCATTTTTAAACTTTATCTGACTCCAGAATTAAACTTATATATTTTTATATACTATTAACATATAAATAACTGTCCAGGCAGATTCTATTAGGAAATAATTGCATAATTGAACAAGCTGAAATTAGACGCCGGTTGGCTACTATGCATAGTTGCACCAGATTCTGAGTGCTCCAGTTTTAGTAAATCTCCCCTGAGTACAGGCGGGGGTGTTACTACAAGAATATTATATATAGCAAAGGATACAGAAGTGTAAAATTGGTCAGCAGCAAGTTTTATTTGGGGAAAATAGGCCTCACTGAACTATGCCTAACATCTATCTACACGGGTTAGGAGAGTACATTAAATGTAATATAATGTTAGGTGGTTTTGGTACATACTGTTCTCATATTTATTTTTATCTTCCTTTCCATTGATGCCGTGGCATGCTGCCAACAAAAGGCAGCTCCAAGAACAGATGGTCAGGAACAAGTAAATGATTGAAAAGGAGTAGTTTAACCTGAAAAAAAGGTCCTATCAACATATATTAAAAAGCAATACATCCCCATTTCCCACATTTTCAAAAAAAATTAAGTTTGCTGTGTACAGGACAGGAGATAAAAGTGACCACTGACATTAAATCAACCACAAAATAAAATTAAAGACAAATAAGCCTGCAATTATGAGAACAAAAAAGGCAGCAAAAGGTGTTGATTGCATAAAAGGAATTGGGCCCAATCAGGTCTGAATCTGAGTCACAGTAGTGCAGAACTAAGTGCACTTCTGTGACCCACAGGAGAAGTATGGCCAAAAGAGCTTTGGCCATACTTCTCCTTTAATGTTTTTAAGATTTCCGGTAGCCTAATGTTGGCTCGCCAGGATCACAAAACTTGAACAAGATAAGTTCACCTCAAGTCATGGTAGACCTGACCTAAACCTCTTCCCTAGTGGTAATTCAAGTGGCTATTCCTGTATAAACAGAGTTGGATACCTTAACATTACTAGCAGTTCACCTATTTATCTAGTTGCCTTGAGATGCACTTTGGACCCTGAGCCTTTGGGATTCATGAGAGACTAACAGCTGTAAGGAATACAATTAAACCAGATTAGCTGCAATAGCTCACTCTATTGTATCCAACAGGTGTTGCCTGTAACTTTGAACTGGTGGTAGAGCAGAAATAAGAGATACACACCTGTTTTTTCTATATAGTTCTCTAATTCGCTGAGCAGATGTTATGGAATGACATCTCTTCCCCCTGGTAATTACAAATGCAAATAATAAACCTAGCAGGACGTGGAGAGCACATATATACACACAGATAGCCTCTGAGCAACAATGTGTAAAAATAATAATGGGTGTGTCTTGCATGCGTGTCCATACGTCTGTGCGCACGGCAAGCCTCAAATTTCATGTCATCGCTCTTCTAAAGAAATACTCATATACTGATACCTGTACTGCCTGCAGATAACAGCACGGACAGAAAATGTGAATGTATGGTGGGACAAACACTTAAACATTACACATTAAATAGAAGTACCGTTCAACTTCAGTTGAATGACCATCTTAGCTAACAGTATATCTGAAAGAAATGTAAATAGGACGGTTGCAGAATGCATGCTTTAATATATTACAAAAACAATTGGACAAGAAGGCGCACTTAGTGCATTACCGACAGCATTTTTTAAATAATGGAATAGCTTAAAATTAATACTCACAAAGCAGAAAATGATATAAGCCAATGAACCACAAGATGCGGTGCAGTGCGGATGCACGTACTTCATTTGCATTAAAGGGGTGTATAGCTGACTCATTTCGTGTGTGCACCCCTTTCCTCAGGGCTAGGTAGCCTAGCATAATGATGCAATTTGAGTACATGCATCCGCACTGCACGGAATCTTGTGGTATATTGGCATATATCAGTTGCTACTTTGTGAGTATTAATTTTTAGCTGTTCCATTATTTAATAAACGTTGTCGGTAATGCACTAGGTGCAACTTCTTGTGTGTTTGTTTTTGTAGTATTACTTTGGATTATCCTGTCTCAGGAGGACTGCATCCGCCTAGCATTTGGGATTGCTTTTGTTCATCTTAACACTGGAAGTGCTTGTTTTTGTGTATGCTTTAATATATATATCAAAAGTGATGTTTCAGTATATTTGTGTAATATTAATAATTACCTCTTTGCAGTTCCTTATGGTGTAGCTGCTATATATTGATTAATTCAGATATACTGTACTACTTACCGATTTACAAAAGGAGGAGATAATTCCTTTTTGGTAAAGTGAATAAGAAAAAAAAAAATTAACTTGATGTTTGCTTGTACGTGATTGGATGATTACAGTAAAAACAGCTTATTTATTTTATTCATATTTCAAATTGAACATTCACTACTCCTTTAGTAAAACTCTTTAACCCTTTAAGTCACGCACTGTCTTCCAAACTTATCTCAGATACTCCAGCGGTGAACTCCATGGAGTTGCCAGCTATGTTCAGCACCATAGCCTTTATACATACAAGATATAGAATCTCTCTTCCACCACTGTTGCATTTGTAAAATGAAAAAATAAAGAATCCATCAGACAGAGGGAGATTGTTTGATATAATGGTCTTGCCAGATGAATAGAGTTGGATCCTTATCCTTTATTAATTTAATGCAGTCAGGTGTGTTGGCAGGAGGCAGAGGTGGTCCTTCTCTGACTACAGCAAGTCTGTGGGCGGGGTCTACTCACCCTGTATGCATGGGTACCTTGCCCGGGACCAGATGGAGACTGCAGTCATGTAAAAAGTCAAACATTAAGGCAGTTCTGCGACTTAGAGATGAGCCTTCACTGTGTGCAGTGATAAAGTGCAGAGTTCCTCTGAAAGCCACTTGATCCATGTCACTACATACTGTAAGGGCTCTTTCACACGTGCAGACCGTTCAGATCCGTCTGTCAGTTTTTTCAGTGGATCCATACCTCTATGGATATGGATGTCAGCTGTGACATGTCCGCTGACATCCGATCTGCCCTGATCCATTCCCCTCCACAAAATCCAGACGAATGGAAACCGTATTTTCCATCCATTTGGCAGATCGGATGAAAATGGACAGGCGGTCTGTAATCATCTGATCCTACCATAGAGGAGAGCGGAGATCTGACAGGTTCGTCCCTGCACAGTGTGTAGAGACGGACTTGTCATCCGCCGGCTCAGCGGGGATCAAAGAAGCAATCCCTGCTGAGCAAGCGGATGGCTGAATACGGATCCGCACATGTGAAAGGGGCCTAATTTGTATGTGTTGCATTATGAGGGACATGCAGAGCCTGTGCCTACTCCAGCAGTCCAGCATGCCTCTGTTACCTCACTCCCAGTAACAGAATAGGGCCCCAGTGAACACCTAGCATGGACCTCATGTATGCTCTTGTTTTCAACTTTTCCACTTCACAAACCATGTGACCAGGCCATAGATCTCTGTAATGCATGTTCAGATCTGGTTGCCATTAGACCGTTAGGGAGGGAGTCAGAACATCGACCCCACACCCTACTAGAGGACCTGTCAGAAATGGCAGGTACCCCAACACTGGCTTTGGTGGGGGGGCTGACCATGGCTGAAGCCCCAAGTGGGTCCCCAAAAAGCCCAGGGTCTCGAGTGGGCAAGGTTCTATTAATAGCCCCAAGCGCCACCGAGTGGGGACCGATCTGATGCCGAGCACCGCCAAGTCACATTGCAGGTCTCTCCTTCAGGAGCCTGCACCGCCTATGATGGACGTCCCACTGGTCCTATGGTGGGACAGCGGGATGTGTGACATCCATCATAGGCGCTGCAGGCTCCAGAAGGCAGGAATTACAATGAGGCCGCCGCTCCACATCTGTGAGATTCTTGCTCGTTTTTCTTCTCAGTTCTATGAGTCCTCTCCCTGCCTGCTGTGATGATGAGTGCATACCGCACACCACGGCTGAGCTGCTGCAGGACACATGAAGTCTCCTGGTCAGGTAGGTCAGGGTGTGTCACTACCGTCAGTGTATGTATGTCAGGTAGGTCAGTGTAGATCAGGTAGGTCAGTGTATGTATGTCAGGTAGGTCAGTCAGTGTCAGGTAGGTCAGTGTATGTAGGCCAGTGCATGTCAAGTAGGTCAGTGTATGTAGGTCAGTGTGTGTCAGGTAGGTCAGTGTATGTAGGTCAGTGCGTGTCAGGTAGGTCAGTGTATGTAGGTCAGTGCGTGTCAGGTAGGTCAGTGTATGTAGGTCAGTGCGTGTCAGGTAGGTCAGTGTATGTAGGTCAGTGCGTACCAGGTAGGTCAGTGTATGTAGGTCAGTATGTGTCAGGTAGGTCAGTGTATGTAGGTTAGGTAGGTCAGTGTGTGTCAGGTAGGTAGGTCAGTGTGTCAGGCAGGTGAGTTTAGTGGTCAGCATTGATGGGCCCTGGTAAGCCAGGCAGCAACCAGCAAGTGAGCTTACCCCCACCACACAACCACACCGCCCAGCCAAAACAACCCGCGCCACTACCAACAGCCATTAATGTCTAAAGTGCTGGCAACAAAAGTGAGTCAACCCCTAAGTGAAAATGTCCAAATTGGGCCCAATTAGCCATTTTTCGTCCCCGGTGTCATGTGACTCATTAGTGTTACAAGGTCTCTGGTGTGAATGGGGAGCAGGTGTGTTAAATTTGCTATCATCGCTCTACTTTCTAATACTGGTCACTGGAAGTTCAAGATGGCACCTCATGGCACCCCATGGCAAAGAACTCTCTGAGGATCTGAAAAAAAGAATGGTCCTCTACATAAAGAAGGCCTAGGTTATAAGAAGATTGCCAAGACCCTAAAACTCAGCTGCAGGCTGGTGGCCAAGACCATACAGCGGTTTAACAGGAAAGGTTCCACTCAGAACAGGCAATGCCATGGTAGACCAAAGAGATAGAGTGCACATGCTCAACGTCATATCCAGAGGTTGTCTCTTGGAAATAGATGTATGAGTGCTGCCAGCATTGCTGCAGAGGTTGAAGGGGGGGGTGGAGGGGTGTCAGTCTGTCAGTGCTCAGACCATACGCCACACACTGCCTAAAATTGCAGAAAATTTCTTCTAAAGATGTTGCACAAGAAAGCCCACAAACAGTTTGTTGAAGCAAGCAGACTAAGGACATGGATTACTGGAACCAGGTCCTGTGGCCTATGAGATAAACGTATTTGGTTCAGATGGTGTCAAGCGTGTGTGGCAGCAATCAGGTGAGGAGTACAAAGACAAGTGTGTTTTGCCTACAGTCAAGCATGGTGGTGGGAGTGTCATGGTCTGGGGCTGCATTAGTGCTTCCAGCACTGGGGAGATACAGTTCATTTAGGCAGCCATGAATGCCAACATGTACTGTAACATACTGAAGCAGAGCATGATCCCCTCCCTTTTGGGAAACTGGGCCGCAGGGCAGTATTCCAACATGATAATGACCCCAAGCACACCTCCAAGACAACCACTGCCTTGCTGAAGAAGCTGAGGGCAGAGGTAATGGACTGGCCAAGCGTGTCTCCAGACCTAAACCCTATTGAGCATCTGTGGGGCATCCTCAAATGGAAAGGTGGAGGAGGGCAAGGTCTCTAACATCCACCAGCTCTGTGATGTCCTGATGGAGGAGTGGAAGAGGACTCCAGTGGAAACCTGTGAAGCTCTGGTGAACTCCATGCCCAAGAGGGTTAAGGCAATGCTGGAAAATAATGGTAGCCTCATAAAATATTGACACTTTGGGCCCAATTTGGGCATGTGGATCATCCACCACTACACATCTTTTCGCTCTGACGAAGAGGGTCCACTCTCAAAATGCATCAGGAATTTGAACACCTCCTGGTCATCTGGCAAGACCTATGGACATTACTGTATGTTCCTGCATAATGCAGGACATTTGCAATCAAATGATGCATTTATTTTTATCAATCACGTTTATGAGTATATATTGCTCTTTTTAACTTTTTAATAAATTGTATTGTGGTAATGCTGTATTGTGGTAATCACTAGATCGGTGACCCTTTCTCTTTTCGCTGATGACTGAGTAATTGCCATTCAGCAATTAATGTCTGTCGAAAATTGGCCTGGGCAAGAAGAGGGTGAAAGTGGCTGCTATTGAAGTGGTTAACTAATTAGGGACCGGGCCTATTTTTTTCTTGCTAGAAATTTACTTAGAACCCCCAGACATTATATATTTTTTCTAACACCCTAGAGAATAAAATCACGGTTGTTGCAATACTTTTTGTCACACCGTATTTGTGCAGCGGTCTTACAAGCGCATTTTTTTGGGGAAAAATACACTTTTTTAAATTAAAAAATAAGACAACAGTAAAGTTAGCCCAATTTTTTTTTTATATTGTGAAAGATGATGTCATGCCGAGTATATTGATACCCTGTTTGGTACCCAGCTGTTGAAGCTGTTACGCTTCAAAGTAGCCCCTGCTCATCGAATGGCGACAAACTTTTACCCTTAAAAATCTACATATGCTACGTTTAGAAAATTCTACAGGTTGTATATTTTGAGTTACAGAGGAGATCTAAAATGATTGCCCTCTCTCTAACGGTGATACCTCACATGTGTGGTTTGAACACCGTTTTCATATGTGGGCGCTGCTCAAATATGCGTTCACTTCTGCACGCGAGCTCGGCGGGACAGGGCACGTTTAAAATTTTGATTCTTTTTCTTATCTATTTAACCATTTTTTTTTTTACACTGTTCTTTAACCACTTGCTTACTGGGCACTTAAACCCCCCTCAGTCCCAGACCAATTTTCAGCTTTCAGCGCTGATGCATTTTGAATGAAAATTGCGCGGGCATACAACACTGTACCCAAATGAAATTTTTATCATTTTTTTCCCACAAATAGAGCTTTCTTTTGGTGGTATTTAGTTACAGCTCAGAGTTTTATTTTTTGCTAAACAAACAAAAAAAGATGCAAAAAAATAAAAAAAATAAATCATGTTTTAATAGTTTGTTCTAAAATTTTGCAAACGGGTCATTTTTCTCCTTCATTGAAGTGCGCTGATTAGGCGGCACTGATAGGCTGCATTGGTGGGCACTGATGGGCTGCATTGGTGGGCACTGATAGGCTGCATTGGTGGGCACTGATAGGCTGCACTGGTGGGCACTGATAGGCATAGTTAAGGCGGCACTAATAGGCACAGATAAGGCGGCACCGATGGGCACAGATAAGGCGGCACAGATAAGATGGGCACAGATAAGATGGCACGGATGGGTGGCACGGATGGGTGGCACGGATGGGTGGCACGGATGGGTACCACTGATAGATGGGACTGATTGGCACTGATAGGTGGCACTGATAGGTGGCACTGCTGGGCACTGATGGGCGGCACTGCTGGGCACTGATGGGCGGCACTGGGGTGCAGCACCTTTGAGGCAGATTGTGGGCACTGTGGGTGGCACTACTGGGTGGCACTGTGGGTGGCACTGCTGGGTGGCACTGTGGGCACTGCTGGGTGGCACTGTGGGCACTGCTGGGTGGCACTGACGGGGGGCACTAACTTTTATTAAATTGGCACTGCAGGGGGCAGGTGGGCACTGGCAGGGGGCAGGTGAGCGCTTACATTACTGGCCGTGATCGGGACTGATGTCCCGATCACGGCCGCCGGTGATCGGCTTTTTTTTTTTCTCCTCGCGCTGTCAGCGCGAGGAGGAATAATAGCCGATTACCGGCTCCGTTCTATCACATGATCAGCTGTCATTGGCTGACAGCTGATCACGTGATAAGGGGTCGGGATCGACCCCTTGCACGGATCGGTGATCAGGCGAGTCTCATGGACTCGCCGATCACAGAGCGCGCCGCGCGCGCCCCTCAGGGCGCGCGCAGGCCGCTCGTACACGGGACGACGTCAATAGACGTAGTCCCGGAAATGTAGGTCCGCGCTAATGCCGTCATTTGGCAATAGCGCGGTACCGAAGTGGTTTAAAAAAAAAAAAAAAGTGTCACTTTTATTCCTATTACAAGGAATGGAGACATCCCTTGTAATAGAAAAAAGAGCATGACAGGACCTCTTAAATCTGAGATCTGGGGCAAAAAAGATCTCAGATCTCATACTTACACAAAAATGCAATAATAAAAAAAATAAAAAAATATTGTTTAAAAAATTTTTTTTTGCTTTAAGAGCTATGGGCGGAAGTGGTGTTTTGACATCGCTTCCGCCCTGCAACGGTATGGAGACGGGTGGGGGCCATCTTCCCCTCACTCAGCTTCATACCTCAGAGGAGAGTGGACATGATCGCCTCCGCTGCTGCCAGCAGCTCCAGTAAGTGGCAGAGGACACTGGTATGCCCTCTCCCGCCACCGATAAAAGTGATCTTGCAGCGATTCGGCCGCAGAGACCACTTTTATCTGAATGCAGACTGCCCGCTGAAGAAGAGGATACCATGTTTAAGCTGCTTCCATAACAACGATACTCCTCTTCAAAGTACCGATGTATAACGACGGCAGGCGGTGCGTAAGTGGTTAAATAAGGCTGGTTTAGGGTCCTAATGTTTAAACCTAACTCCATGCATACTGTACCTTTAAAATGCTTGTAAACTCTTACATAAATCCAGTGAAGTGACTAGCCTCGGGGGTACAAAAAGATGGAACAAATCCTCCTACATAAGTTATACATGTTTATCTACATCCATCTTTCCCCTACGCTTCCATTCAAAGTGCAGAATTTACACAGAATCTCTCAGATCTGAAAAGAAGGGGTGGGGACCTGAGTTGCATCAGTGAGGAGCGCTCTGTGAGCTGATGGGAGGGAAGGAACACACCTCCTTCACACAGCACACAAGAACAGAAATAAGGTTGTCGATCATAGGCTGTGCCCTCCCCTGTCACCATTTTTCTCTTGGTGTCATAGGATGCATAGGATGCATTAAGGTAAAAAAAGACAAAGCTTTACAACCCCTTTAAAGTGGAGCTTTACTCTCTCAGTCAACATGAGCTATTTTTAATTCTCAGCATACTAAATAGATGGGAAAGTATATGGTATTTACTTGTTTTAAACTTTTTTTTTTACATTTCCTTAGTTACTTCCTGGTTTCCAGGCCTAGAAAAATGATGCCATACATCCCAGCAGTCTTCAGGAGGGGAGTAGGGGTTTTCCCAGCTAAGCATACCCTCCCGTCTGCATGCCTGAGCTAAGGGCAGATGGATTCCACTAAGAAAATGCTACATGAATCATTTGCTTTTACTCAAGATGACCAAAGCCAGAGATGTTAGGGACTTGTTTTTCAACGCAAATAAATCACGGAGCTATGGATGGATCGGGGAAATTGCTTTTCAAAAAAGATCTCAATAGCATTTTTTGGTTTGTGGTGCTCAGATGGAGTGTAGAGCACAGAAAAGGTGAGTATATGCTGCCGAGGTGGTGGATGTTAGTGAGAATCCCTTATGCCGTATACACACGACCGGACTTTTCCATGGACTAGGTCCGACGGACTTTCATCGGAGGTCGAACGAACGGACGAACGGACTTGGTTACACGCGAACGGAATAAGTCTGTTCGAAAGTCTGTTCATTTTGAATGTGATGATGTAAACGGGACTAAACAAGAAAGTTCAATAGCCAGTAGCCAATAGCTGCCCTTGCGTCGTATTTGGTCCGTCGGACCAGCACACAGACGAACGGTTTTCCCGATTTTTAGTCCATCGGATAGATTTGAAACATGTTCTATTTCTAGGTCCGTCTGATTTTTTTTTATAAAAAGCGGTCGGACTAGTCCACACACAATCGGATTGTCCGACAGACTGATCCTGTCGGACCTAATCTGCCGGAAAGTCCGGTCGTGTGTACGCGGCATTACATTGCCTTGCCTGGACAAAGCACAGAAATACATTAAAGCCAATTCCTAGGGATGCTTTCACTCTTGTTTTCCCAAATAAATAACCATGTTCAGTTCTGTGCTAACCCTACTGTCTGTATTACTGCAGTGGGGTTGGCATTTAAATGTATACAAAAGAAGAAATACAATTTTATTAATAGAACAAAAATTTCCTGGCCAATTTACTTATTTAAATGGTAGATATCAGCAGACCATAACTAAATATCAAAAGCTGCTGTGTCAATATTTGCAATAGGTCTTTGGCTTAACGGCTTACAAGTCACTCATTGTTTACATAGAGTAAAATACCTGCAGTTTCTTTTGTGTAGCATGTGCGTGTGTGTATGTGTACCTAAATGATTGTGATGGAATGGAGTTCATGGAACAGTGTTTATAAACAGAGAAGGCCGGATACATATAATGAAGGCAGGCAGTTTAGACATTGAGAAAATTATGTTTATATGATTTACCGCTTGATTTCAAGTAATGAAATGAACGCTTAATTATGCGTGATTAAAAAAAAAATATAAGGATATTTTTTTTTTTAGTACCCTCCGAAATCAACCTACCACAACTGTTTTGTTTACACTTCAGCTGTCAGCAATGGTACAAAGCATTAAAAAGTTATTTACAAATTAAATAAATTTTTTTTTTTTTTGTGCTTTTTTAATGTGAAACGTGTAACTATGTGTTAAAGGTGTAAAAATATTAACGAATAAAGCAAACAAAAAAAGTTTGAATTATTAATAGTTTATAAAATAGAAGTGAAAAAAAAAAAAAAGAAATCAGCAGGAAAATAATAATTAAAAAGAAAAGAAGAATAAGGAGTTAATAAGGCTAAATAGAGTAAATTAAGGGTTAATAGAGGAACAATTTTATAAAAAATCAAATAATATATATATATATTTTTTACTTGACAGGTTGCTTTACAGTGATACTAAAGTCTTGTTTTTTTCATTTAGAAATAACAAACTTGTTATACTTACCTGCTCTGTACAGTGGTTTTGCACAGAGCAGCCCCTATACTCCTCTTCTTGGGTCCCTCTTCTGCGCCTTCCCCCCCCCTGCCGAGTGCCCCCTACAGCAAGCAGCTTGCTATGGGGGCACCCAAGCTGAGCCGCTGCTCTCTGTGTCCATTAAGATTGCATAAATTACTTTGATTGACAGCAGCGGGAGCCAATGGAACTCCACTGCTGTCTCAGCCAATCGGGAGGGAGAGTCTCGACCAGCTGAGTCTCTCATGCAACATCGTTCGGATCAAGATGGGCGCAGGTAAGTAGTAGGGGGGCTGAGGAGGGCTGCTGCACACATAGAATGCATTAAGATAAAAAGTCTTCTGCTTTTGAGACCACTTTGAAGAGGAACTGCAGTCTGCTTACATAATTTGTAATAAAAACATCTTTGCCATTCTGAAGCTTCCCTCCAACCACTTTGCATATTATTTAATATATACTTTGATTCTGTACTTGCCAAATATGCTGCAGAAATCTCCCTCCACTAAGTCTGGCTGCAACCATTTTAACTGTGGGCAGCTGAAGCTGCTGCCTGTTCACTTCCTGGATTTACACAGACACACAGAGGCACACCTGCAGCTCTGCAGCTTTTATTGGCCCTATTATGACTCACCCCCCCTCCCTTCCTGGCAAAGAGAGAGAGAGCTTTGCATGATGTCATATGCTTAGGCTTTTTACCAGACAAGAAACAGGAAGTGGGCTGTATAAGGTATTTACTGGCAGAAAAAAATGTTTTATTATCCAAGGTTAAAATAAAAAAATGGAAAGTTGAAAAAATGACTGAAGGTCCTCTTTAAACTGACTTCATCTGCAGATGAAAGTTTATCCCTTTGATCTGTAGCTCAGTTTTTCTTTTTGTCTCTGTTTCATCTGCTTGTTGATAAACATTGCCCGGCAGCTTCTTTTTTTTTTTGACAGCTCCATTTGTCGGTGTTTCGTCACATGCGATGACCCATCACATTTGGCTATGGAAGTGACGTTCCGCTGAGAAATTTCACACTACGCATGCGTAACTTGCCCATATGATTCATCAGATTAAGTGACCTATCAGAATGTGTAATGGAAGTGATCTGTAGTCGCCGCCATCTTGCTACACCCCGCACTGCTCTACAGTAAGGATACACTGAGAAGGGGGAAAGCAGACATATTGTTACACCCACTGGAGTTTTCCATTTTACACGTATTTTTACCAGTAAAGTGAGTTTATATAGTGAAATACAATACCTAGAACTCCGTTTGACTGGTTAGATGTTGAATTTTAACAACATCTAACCAGTCAGGCAGAGTTCTAAGTACTGTATTTCACTATATAAACTCCCTTTACCTTTAAGAATAAGTATAAAAGGCACAACTCCAATGGGTGTAACAAGATGTCTGCTTTCCCCTTCTCAGTGAATGCTTACTGTAGAGAAGTGCAAGGTGTAGCAAGATGGTGGCGGCGACGGAACGTCAACTCCATTACACATTCTGATAGGTCGGAGAATCCGGCGTCGCACATACACACTCCAGCGGGTAGCCAAATGTAATGAGTCACCATATGTGATGAAACACCGGGACTTCATTTACACTTCAGCTGTCAACAGGGAAACCCAACTGAACTGACAGCTGATTGAGTCATCGGTTGTTAAGTATGCTCCCTGCTCCTTAAAAACCGATAATTGGCAGCTTTTTTTTTTAACATTTCAGCTGTCAGTGGGGGAATTCCGCTGACAGATGAAAGAACTGAGCCTGAAAGTATCGATTTCAGATATTAGACGTATTTGCATGAGTACTGATCAGCAATGATACCGGTATCAATGCAATCCTAATCCTAACTCTAACCTGTAAAAACATCAATGACCTCACATCAAAGATTGTGTTAAATGGCACCAAGTTTTCAATAAACCTTTTACAACAGCATTATGCATATATGCGACAGCATGGCAGATGGACCTTACTGCCCAACTGATGCATATATGCATCAGTATCTTGTTCTGGGGCACACTCCATTGGTGCTCCCAAAACTGACAGCTCCCGGCCGCAGCTCCCGATGACATCAGCACTGTGCAGCCAATCACAGTGTGGCAAGATCGAGAGCCTCACCTATCGGCTCCCCCCTCCTCACAGCACAAATACCTCCTCAATTCCCCTTCCTAGCACAAATCTTCTCTCTCATTTCCCCTCCCAACACAAATCATCTTAAATCACCAATCCTAGCACACACACCCAAATTTCCCCTCCTAGAACAATACTTACCCCCTTCTGCCCCCCGGAATTTTCCCTTCCAACAGAAACCCCCCCAATCTACCTGCGGCACCCTCCCAACCGCACATGATACCACAGTGCCCAGGGCAGCTGTCCCTTCTGCCCACCCCTTGTCCTGGCCCTGGGTGGGGTACTATGCTAGGAACCTGGAACAGGGTAACTCGCCTGCCACATGGGTTACCTTTCCTTGTTTTGAGCACCGGGTACACTTTAAAAATATGCTAGACTCCACTCCATGCACTTAGTTAACTCTTCCTCTTCTGTGCCTATGCACAGGCCCCTGTGGTGCAGTCTGCTCCCGTTGCTATAGGAGACAGATCATTGCAGAAGGACTGGCTACATCATCTCCCTCTCTGAAAGAGGCTGCCACATATATGACATGCTGCTTGCCAAACCTCCTTTACTCTTAAAACTTAACCACTGTACCTTCATAATGTATTGACTTTTTGTACTGATGTCTTTATACCCCAACTAAAGACTATAAGTGCCGGTTACTTTCATTTAGTAACTTCAGATCAGTCAAAGGCAAAGTTTCAAAAGCTTTACTGAAATAATGTGGCGCGGTGAGCATCACAATATAACACTTCAACATAGAGTGCAGTCTTTTCCTAACATCCATAATCCCTCAATACAGGCTTGTGGCTGCCCCAGCATACCTGCTTATGAAGTAGTCCATACTTTGCAGAGTCCATGGCTGGTATTTTCAGGGAGCACTTTAAGCCTCAGAAACCCCCCTACCTGTGGAATGCTCTAGGACACAGGTGTCTGGTATATAAGTATACCATATAGGTGTATGTAAAAAATATAAAATGTTCTTGTGTTTATGCATGTACTACCATATAACCAGAGTACAGGCGGGCACAGCCAGTCCTGTCAATGGGAGGCTGTACTCAGCACCTGGGCTTTCTGGGTGGGGATGAGAGGGAACACCACATTTACATTGAATGGGCTAAGTGACCGTGTACATATGTATGTGTTTTTTCCTTGTATGGAATTTTAAAGCACAATCGGAATTGGAGATGCAGAATATACACTCACAAGGCAATTTATTAGGAGCAATATACTCAGGGCCGCCATCAGGGGGTACAGCCCATACACATGTAAGGGGCCCCAGTGTCTGGATGGGCCCGGCCGACTGCCAGGGATATGAGAAGGCAGGGTCGGGTACAGAGGAGCTCCGTGGATGCTCCTGTATGTGTTTTAGAGTTGGAAGGCTGTTTCTCTGTCATGAGCTGACATTGGGCTCTTTGCTGCCACCACTGGCCATTTCCTGCATGTGCACCCCTCTGCATATGGAAACAAGAGTCGGGACTAGGGCCACCATACAAGTAAGGACGGCTGTGTGTGTGACTGTGTACATGCCCGTGTGTATACATGTCTCTGTGTGTGTGTACATGTCTGTGTGTGCGTGTACATGTCTTTCTGTGTGTGTACATGCCTGTGTGTACATGTATGTGTGTACATATCTCTGTGTGTGTGTACATGTTTGTGTGTGTGTACTAGGGATGAGCTTCGAGTTCGAGTCGAACTCATGTTCGACTCGAACATTGCCTGTTCGCCTGTTCAGCGAACAGTGAACAATTTGGGCTGTTCGCAGCAAATTCGAAAAGCCGGAACACCCTATACAAGTCTATGGGAGAAATCTAAAGTGCTAATTTTAAAGGGTAATATGCAAGTTACTGTCCTAAAAAGTGTTTGGGGACCCGGGTCCTGCCCCAGGGGACATGGATCAATGCAAAAAAAAGTTTTAAAAACGGCCGTTTTTTCAGGAGCAGTGATTTTAATAATGATTAAAGTGAAACAATAAAAGTGTAATATTCCTTTAAATGTGGTACCTGGGGGGTGTCTATAGTATGCCTGTGAAGGGGCGCATGTTTCCCGTGCTTAGAACTGTCCCTGCACAAAGTGTCATTTGTGCAGGAAAAAAAGTCTTTTAAAATCACTTGCGGCTATATTGTCGGCTCCCCGTAATACAGAGAACACTCAATGAGTGTTCTCTGTATTAGCCGTCAATTCATTCATTCATTGATAAAAAAAAAAAAGCGTGGGGGTTCCCCTAAATTCAATTACCAGGCCCTTCAGGTCTGATATGGATATTAAGGGGAGCCCCGTGTCAAATTTAAAAAAAATATTGACGTGGGGGTCCCCCTAAATATCCATACCAGACCCTTCAGGTCTGGTATGGATATCAAGGGGAACCCCGCATCAAATTTAAAAAAAAAGTTGACGTGGGGGTCCCCCTAAAAATCCATACCAGACCCTTTATCCGACCACGCAACCTGGCAGGCCGCAGGAAAAGAGGGGGGGACGAGAGAGCGGCCCCCCTCCCTCCTGAACCGTACCAGGCCACATACCCTCAACATTGGGAGGATGCTTTTTTTTTTTAATTTGATGCGGCGTTCCCCTTAATATCCATACCAGACCTGAAGGGCCTGGTAATTGAATTTAGGGGAACCCCACGCTTTTTTTTTTTTTTTAATCAATGAATGAATTGTCGGCTCTGTAATACAGAGAACACTCATTGAGTGTTCTCTGTATTACGGGAGTCGACAATTCAAAGTGAATTTAAAAGACTTTTTTTCCTTGCGAAATGACACTTTGTGCAGGGACAGTTCTAAGCACGGGAAACATGCGCCCCTTCACAGGCATACTACAGACACCCCCCAGGTACCAGATTTAAAGGAATATTACACTTTTATTGTTTCACTTTAATCATTATTAAAATCACTGCTCCTGAAAAAACTGCAGTTTTTAAAACTTTTTTTGCATTGATCCATGTCCCCTGGGGCAGGACCCAGGACCCCAAACACTTTTTAGGACAGTAACCTGCATATTACCCTTTAAAATGAGCCCTTTAGATTGTGAGCGTTCGAGTCCCATAGACTTTAATAGAGTTCTAAAGTTCACACGAAGATTAGGTCTGTTCGCAGGTTCTGGTGCGAACCGAACAGGGGGGTGTTCGGCTCATCCCTAGTGTGTACATGCCTGTGTGTGTACATGTCTCTGTGTGTGTACATGCCTGTGTGTATGTACGTGTTTGTCATATACACACATGTGAGTGGTGCTAGGAGCGTACAAGTGTGAGGGGGGCTTAGAGCGTACAGGTGTGAGGGGGGCTGAGAGCGTACAGGTGTGAGGGGGGCTGAGAGTGTACAGGTGTGAGGGGGGCTGAGAGCGTACAGGTGTGAGGGGGGCTGAGAGTGTACAGGTGTGAGGGGGGCTGAGAGCGTACAGGTGTGAGGGGGGGCTGAGAGCGTACAGGTGTGAGGGGGGCTGAGAGCATACAGCTGTGAGGGGGGCTGAGAGCATACAGGTGTGAGGGGGGCTGAGAGCGTACAGGTGTGGGTGGGGCTGAGAGCGTACAGGTGTGGGGGGGCTGAGAGAGTACAGGTGTGAGGGGGGGCTGAGAGCGTACAGGTGTGAGGGGGGGCTGAGAGCGTACAGCTGTGAGGGGGACTGAGAGCATACAGGTGTGGGTGGGGCTGAGAGCGTACAGCTGTGAGGGGGCTGAGAGAGTACAGGTGTGAGGGGGCTGAGAGCGTACAGGTGTGAGGGGAGGCTGAGAGCGTACAGCTGTGAGGGGGTCTGAAAGCATACAGGTGTGAGGGAGGCTGAGAGCGTACAGGTGTGGGTGGGGCTGAGAGTGTACAGGTGTGAGGGGGGCTGAGAGCGTACAGGTGTGGGTGGGGCTGAGAGAGTACAGGTGTGAGGGGGCTGAGAGCGTACAGGTGTGAGGGGAGGCTGAGAGCGTACAGCTGTGAGGGGGGCTGAAAGCATACAGGTGTGAGGGAGGCTGAGAGCGTACAGGTGTGGGTGGGGCTGAGAGTGTACAGGTGTGGGTGGGGCTGAGAGTGTACAGGTGTGAGGGGGGGCTGAGAGTGTACAGGTGTGAGGGGGGGCTGAGAGTGTACAGGTGTGAGGGGGGGCTGAGAGTGTACAGGTGTGAGGGGAGCAGAGAGCATATAGCTGTGAGGGGAGTTGAGAGTGTACAGGTATGAGGGGGCTGAGAGCGTACAGGTGTGAGGGGGCTGAGAGCATACAGGTGTGAGAGGAGCTGAGGCACTGAAGGACTTGGTGGGATGGCTAGTGGGCAGATTCGGTGGGACAGCCAGTGGGCGGAACCCTGGGGAATGTTGGTGGTCAGGCTTGGGGGGGCCCAGGCCTAAAGCTATGTAAGGGGCCCCACAATTTATGATGGCTGCCCTGAATATACTACTACCAGGAACCGCCATTGCACTCAAAACAGCCTCAATTCTTTGTGACATGGATTTCCATTTGCCACAAACATTCCATTTTGGTCCATGTTGAACTAATACTTTGTTGAAGCACTTTTTGATTTTATTACAGCACTCAGTCTTTTTGGGTATGAGTCTATCAGCATGGCATATCTTGACTTGGCAATATTTGCAGCTCTTCTTTGCAAAAACACTTTTAATTTGTCAGATTGCAAGGGCATCTCCTGTACACAGCCCTCTTCAGATTACCCCGCAGGTTTTCAATCAGATTCAGGTCTGGGTTCTGGCTGGGCCATTCCAAAACTTTAATCTTCTTCTGGTGAAGCCATTCCTTTGTTGATTTGGATGTATGCTTTGGTCATGATGAAAGATGAAGTTCCTCTTCATGTTCAGCTTTCTAGCAAAAGCCTGAAGGCTTTGTGCCAATATTGACTGGTATTTAGAACTGTTCATAATTCCCTCTACCTTGACTAAGGCCCCTGTTCCAGCTAAAGAAAAACAGCACCAAAGCATGATGCTGCCACCACCATGCTTCACTGTGGGTATGGTGTTCTTTTGGTGATGTGCAGTGTTGTTTTTGCACTAAACATATCTTTTGGAATTATTACCAAAAAGTTCAACCTTGGTTTCACATGCTTTGGGAGACTTCAGATGTATTCTTCTTTTAATGCAGCTCAAGCAGGAAAGCTGGGCTTGGATGTTTTTCTTGGTAATAAAAGGCTTCCGTCTTGTCACTCTGCCCCGTAGCCCAGACATATGAAGAATACAGGAGGTTGTTGTCACATGTACCACACAGCCAGTACTTGCCAGATATTCCTGCAGCTCCTTTAATGTGGCTGTAGGAGCTTTGGCAGCCTCCCTGACCAGTTTTCTTCTCGTCTTTTCCTCAATTTTGGAGGGATGTCCAGTTCTTGGTAATGTCACTGTTGTGCCATATTTTCTCCACTTGATTATGACTGCCTTTACTGTGTCCCATGGTATATCTAATGATTTAGAAATTCTTTTGTACCCTACTCCTGACTGATACCATTTAACAATCAGATCCCTCTGATGCTTTGGAAGCTCTCTGTGGACCATGGCTTTTGCTATAGGATACGACTAAGAAAATGTCAGGAAAGACCTACTAGAACAGCTGAACTTTATTTGGGGTTAATCAGAGGCACTTTAAATGATTGCGGGTGTGTACTGAATCCTATTTAACATGAGTTTGAATGTGTTTTCCTTATTCTGAACACAGCAGCATTCCCGGTTATAAGAGGGTGTGCGCACTTATGCAACCACATTTTTTTATTTTTTTATTTGTACTTCCCCCCCAAAAGATTTGTTTGTTTTTCAACCAGATTGTACAGTTTATAGGTCACATTAAAGGTGGGAAAAGTTCTGAAATTATTTATCTTCGTCAAATTTTTTTTACATCACAGAAACCTGACATGTTAACATGGGTGTATAGACTTTTTATATCCACTGTATGTAAAACATTAAAAATAAGTGCCTATACTGTTTAAAATCCAGTAAAACATTGTCTCATCCTGCTCTGCACCTGCTCAGTTTTTTAGGCATTTTTAGGCACTGCTGAGTTTGTAGAGGTTGATATGCTGACAGCCTTAAAGTGGCGCCATTGGCAGCCGAGTAAACCGTAAGTGACGTTGTGACATCGCTTCTGGGTTACTGCATCGGAGACCTGATCAAAGCCAATTCCAGCTTTATTCGGGACACCAGCCAGCTGGCAGATGTGCCAACTGGTCGAACGGCTTCTTAGCCAAATCGGTTATCATCAAAAAGCCAACCGCAAGCTCTAAAAAATGGTACTGGTGTGAAGCCTGTAGCTGCAGGTACTTCCTCAAAATGACCTACAGGTACATCGTTTTGTAGGAAGTGGTTAAAGTGCTTGTAAATGTAATATATATATATTTTTAATAACAAACTCGTCATACTTACTCAGAGCAGCTCAGATACTTCTCTTCTCGGGTCCCCTGCCAGTGCTGCAGGGTTGCTCTCAAACCGGTTCTGTGTGTCCATTGACACACAGAGCGTGGCTTGGCCCTGTCACCTCCTCCCTCCTCCCTCCTCACTGCCTGTGATTGACAGCAGCAGAAGCCAATGGCCCCCAATTCTGTCTCTGAGGCACTGAGGAGGGAGAGAACTGCTGCTCTCATGAACATCACTGGACTGAGATCAGGCTCAGATAAGTGTAGTTTTTTTTTTTTTTTACCTTAATGCAGAGATTTATTAAGGTAAAAAATCCTTTAGCCTTTACAACCACTATAACTACCAAAAATGTACCACATTTTTAACTAAAAATAAACTAAAACATTCACACTAACCTTTTTATTGTCACATAATTTTAAAAAGCCAGTATAAAGGAAACATATGGATAAAAAAAGTACTTTTGGGTTTAGCCAATCATTTTTTGCCTGTTAATTCTTCATGGGGAACATAACTTGGGGCTTGGAAGGGATTGTGTCCTTTGACTACACAATATGTATCAAAAGGTGTCCCTCTTTCCCATCTCAGAATGCTGGAGGGTAAGGGTTGTGTGAGTTACCGTAGCCTTTCAGCTCCAGCTAGTCTGGCCATTCTCATCTGACCCTCTCTGCAGAACTGCTGCTGTTTCTTTTGTTTTTCAGATAGAGCAAACTCTAGAGACTGTTGTATGAAAGTCTCAGGAGATTAGCAGTTACAGAAATACTTAAACTAGCCTGTCTGGCACCAACTATCATGACACGGTCAAAATCACATCTTTTCAAATCAAATCACAAGTTCACATCTTTTTCCCATTACATTGCATCACTGTCACACGATTGACTGATTAGATAATTATATCATGTACAGGTACCCAAAATACTTTTCTTAATAAGTATATATCATAGGTCTATTGAGACTATAAGCCCAGTATATTGTTTTTGATATAGAGAAGAGGTGTTCTTAAAGCAGAGTTCCACCCATTTAAAAGTCAGCAGCTACAAAAAGTGTAGCTGCTGACTTTTAATAATCAGACACTCCCCTGTCCCAGGGTCCAGCGATGTGGGTGCAGGAAGCGATGCGGGTGCAACCTTGGGCACCATGTGGGCCAGCCACTGGCATCCTAACAACCAATGATGTCATCGGTTGATATGGAGGATATCAGACGCTGACACAGCATTCTTGTTTGGCCCTCGCCTGTCCCTCTCTGTCAGGACTTAGGTCACGTTAGCTGAGTGAGGGAGAGTAACTGAGGGAGAAGAGAAACACTAGAATACTTGTTCTGCAAAAGAAGGGAAATTAATCACTTTAATTTTGGGTGACCCACGCAGTACTGGGACAGGGTTGTCCAGCACCCAGGGCAAAGATGCAGACCTACGCCTCCTTCCAAATGCATGCCATCGAATGGGTTACCACATTGTGCCCATTCTTTTCCCCCTTATCCATGGTTGGCATAGAGTGTGCACTGCTCCTGCATGACCAATCACATGCTATGGTGGCTAGAAGGTAGTTTTGCACATGTACAATGTTTTTGTGTCAGATGTGGGTGGATGGGGTGGGGAGCGGGTATGTTGGAGCATGGATTGACAGCTTTAGCTGTCAGAGGAGATGTGAAACTGCGGCCCCTGGTTGCTAGCCACTGTTTTGGAACTTTCGTGTAGCTGCCCCCCCTCCCCCCCACGTGCAGTTATGCCCTCAATCAGCGCCGATGCAAAGCACTGAGGGATTGCTCTCTTCCTGTACATCCTCCCCCATGCCCGGCCAATGCGATCGCTTCTCCTCTCGGTCAATTGCACTTCCTGATTGGCGGGGAGGAGAAGCAATTAAGCCAAAACTGAATATTAATTTGCCCTTGTCACACAACTGGGTGGGCCCGGGGAGAAGTGCTCTGCGCCCCGAGCCCACTCTTGTTTGAAGCTAATTAGAGCCTCAGGTTGTAATCATGTGCTTAAAAAAACAGAACATTGGAATCCATGCATCCAACGCCCTGCATAGATTATATGCCGAGCGCTTGGATTAGGGGGGCAGCGCCCCTGCGCCCCATATGGAGTGGCCGCCACTGGTGCCTTGACTGGAAAAATATTGAGAAACACTGCATTAAACATAGATTTCCTGCTTGAGCTGCATTTAAAGGTTCAGTCCATATTTTACAAAAAACAAACAAATAAATAAATAAATGGACAAACTGTATATTTGCAGCAAAAAAATTTATAAATGCATCAGCCTGCAAAGCAATGTACCTACAATTAATGGATCACTGGTGCTATGCCAGGCTTCTGTAGACTCTTCCTCCAGCTCTATGTCTGTACCGAGGTATGGACTTTCAGTTAGATTGCTGCAGGAAGTGGTAATGGACTATAATTGCAGTGACAACAGCACACATGTTGAATTGAGAACTACAATCACCTCTACCACGGTCACAGATGGGTCTTGTAGTTTGTATTCAAAAGTGACAGCTGCTGCGGAAGAGAATTTGGGGGCGGAGGGATCCCATTTGCACCATGTTTTTGTTACACCCTAACTACAGGTGACACATGTAACATACTGTAGTCCAATATGTGTTTGTTAGCCTTTAAGTCAATCCAGGAAAGGCAGGCAGGTGCTGGTATTTTGGTTCATGCCTTTCTTTTCAATATGAGGAAAAATGATCATCATGACAGAAGAAGCCATACGAAAATATTGGACTAAATTATCTATGTGCTTATAGTTGAAACTTTATAAAAATTATTAGCAAAACATAAAAAGACTATAATTATAGTTATAATTTAGTGTCTCTATTATATTTTAACTAGTAATGAATCCGCATAAAGAGTGTACTAAATTTCATATAATCTTTAAAAAAAATTCCTACGACCAGACATTCTCCCTTCATGACTTGTAACAGGACCTTCATAGACTCAGATATTCTACTAATATTACCAGTGTGCTTATAGGGTTCATTGATGTGTCGCTATGATTACAATCCTCTAAAGTGAAGCCTCTGTTATTTAATGGTCTGTGGTCCTGGTCCTATTTGCCTGTAGCTGTGAAACCAATGCCTGTATGTAATTGCACGTCACTATTTGGGTGAAGGGGTGACATTATGAGTTTGGTCCATTGATATTTTAGACCTTCAGATCTTTTTTCAAATTCAATGTTTAGGAATTGTAAAAATGGGCAGACGGTGTTAATTTAGAATAGGGAAACCTCAACTGAAACACCTGCCTAAATTCATCTGCAATGGTCGATATTTACAAGAGATTCAAGGAAGTCTTATTTCATTGGTGTACTAATTTGATTTGTAAGAAATATTTAGTATATTTCCAATGGGCATAATCTAAAAAAGAAACTGATGGTAATGATATTTGTTATCTAACTCTCTTTGATTACATTTGCTGAAATCTCGATTGGATGACAGGTTATATTTCATCAATATATTTGATTCTCTTGTCTACCCCCACAAAGAGCTGTAAAAACTTGTTAGCCCTGCATCCAGGATTATGATTTCAGATTCTGACTATAAGATATAGCTAGAAATATAGATATAGATGTCATAATATATAGCGCCCTCTCATATCACATCATTCATCCTGCAGGCCTCTCCTACTATTTCCATGGCTGCAGACAGAAAAGCGCAAAGTTCCACTTATAGAGGACCTGTCCAAAGAGAGAGATTTTGGACCAGAAACTATGGCTTTAACTTGATCACACATGTAGATCTTTCAAAGTCTCGCTTCAAAGCACTAACAAACTGTCTTATCCTTGACATACCAGGACATTCTCATTAACTGATTGTCATGGTTATGCAATAGAGTTGGTCTGCTTACCTGTTTCCATGTGTTCATCTCTAGAGACCAGCCGACCCTCACCTGACTGCTTTTGTAATCCATCCTCTGGCATGACTCCACCCTAGCTCCTATCAGAGAACTCTATATTAACCTGTGCACTGCAGGCCATCCCGGCTGATCAACCATTGTGTATTCCTTTGTGTGTTAGCTTCCTGTTACCTGCCGTGTGCTCTTCTGTTGTTTTCCGTTACCGACTTGTCCTTGACTATCCCTGTTTGCCTGTGATCCTGACCTTTTGGCGTGTCCCTGACTATTCCGGTCTGCTTGTGGCCCGACCTTGGCTTTGTCCCTCCCCATCCCTATCCTCCTGTTGCCTACTGTGGGTGTGAGCTGGGGGACCCTGGGGGTCGCGACCTGGAGCCAGTTGCAGCCAAGTCCATCCTCACCACTTGAGGCTCTGGTGAACACCTGCTGGCTCTTAGACTCCGCGCCCCAGGGAATCTTACGCTCTAACCCCGGTGGGACCTGTCTCCTGTCCGCAGCAGTCAGCTGTAGGGTCCACAACCTTGTGGTGCACTCCTGATCCCTACGGTGTGCATCTGTCACCTTGCCTCAAGGTGACCTGACAGTTTGATCAGCCATGGGCCTGGCTGACGTGCTGCTTCCTGCAGATGATCCATTGCAGAGCTTAGTTCGCAGACTTGAGACCCAAGAATCGCATCAGACCCAGGTGATGCGATTCCTTCAGGATTTGGCATCCCGTGTTGAACAGGTTCAGGCCTCATTAGGACCTCCGGTTCAAAAACCTCAACCGCTATCTGCCGATGCACCTATCGCATCAGTCGCAGCCACACATTCATTACAACTACCAGCTCCAGCCCGTTTCTCTGGGGACTGAAAGGCTTGCAGGGGGTTCCTTAGCCAGTGCACAATTCATTTTGAACTTCAGCCCCAAAACTTCCTGTCCGATCGGGCGAAAGTAGCATATATTATATCCCTCCTGTCCGGCAAGGCGCTAGCTTGGGCTGCCCCTCTGTGGGAACTGAATGATCCAGTGGTTTTTAGCCTGTCTGATTTCTTGAAACTTTTTCGGAATATCTTCTAGGAACCGGGTCGCGTCTCCTCAGCGGCTAGCGCTCTTTTACGTCTTCGTCAAGAGTCCGCTTCTGTGGGACAGTATGCTCTTCAGTTCCGTATCCTCACAGCTGAATTGAGCTGGAATAATGAGGCCCTAGTTGCAACCTTTTTACATGGCCTCTCTGATAGAGTGAAGGATGAATTAGCAGGAAGATCCCTTCCTGCTGATCTGGACAGTGTCATCACCTTGTGTAACCAGATCGATATTTGCTTTCAGGAGAGGGCCTTGGAAAAAAGATGGCAACAGTCTCCGTTCTTTGGGCAGACTGAGCTCCCAGTCCCTTCTCTTCGATCCGAGGAGCGCCCCCTGCCTGCTGAGGAGCCTGTGCAGTTGGGCCAGACAAGGTTGTCTCCCGAGGACCGCGCTAGGCGCATAGGGTCCACAACCTTGTGGTGCACTCCTGATCCCTACGGTGTGCATCTGTCACCTCACCTCAAGGTGACCTGACACTGATGCTGTGTATTTTTTAGTGGTGATAGCCTAGTTTTGGAAATCATTTTCTATTAATATTTGATAGAAATATGACAAAAATATTATGGATAACTATGATAACTATGAATAAAAACTGATCAGTCCTGCTTATTGATGAAAGGAGCCAGTTTTGTTAGATATAAAATCTCAGTGCCAACAGAAAACAATGAACTGTGGGTAAGCAGGTACAGGACCCCCCACCTTCTCTTTTTATTCTCCTTCCTTCAATTCTAAGCCCTTGTACAACGGAAAATGTCCGATCGGACCGTGTTGTCGGATAATCCGACCATGTGTGGGCTACATCGGACTGTTTCCATCGGAATATCCGACCGACAAAGTTTTAGAGCTGGGCTATAAAATTTTCCGACAACATGATCCGATCATTTGTAGAGAATTCCGATCGGACAAAGTGGCACGCATGCTCAGGTCAAATTCCTAGACCAAAGCTATTGGCTACTAGCCTGAACGTAGTCCCGTCGTAACAAAATAACGCCATCACGTTACGAACGATCGGATTTTCCGACAAACTTTGTCCGACCATGTGCATGCAACACCAGTTTCGGACAAAATCCGTCTGACAAAATCTGACAGATTTTCTTGTCAGAATGCCCGACTGTGTGTACAAGGGCTTAGACAATCCTCTTTTTAATCTTATTCCGCCTCTTTTCTTTGCACCACTCTTTCTAGAACTTTCTCTTTTAGATCTTGTTTCTTTTATCTACTTTTAGCACATTACTGGGCATGATACTGTTGTGTAAAGGATAACCCCTTTGTCAGATGGCGACTTAACAATACAATTATACAATTATTTTATTTCAAAGGAATCTTCACTCCCACTAGCGCCCGTTCATAGCAAGAGCTCAGACAGTAACCTTCTGAAGGGCCTTTGTACATATACT
Source organism: Lithobates pipiens (assembly GCF_037356315.1). NCBI lineage: Eukaryota > Metazoa > Chordata > Amphibia > Anura > Ranidae > Lithobates > Lithobates pipiens. The sequence goes on from NW_027507718.1 coordinate 406,885,050, forward strand.
TCATTAGTTATGCAATCCTTACTCTGATGTATGCAAACTGAGCATTGCTGTATGGCAACTGGAAGTAATTGCCCATTTATGTTACTTTTTTCTTTGATACAAATTATTGAAACAGAAAACCAATACTCCACTGTGTTTTCAAAAATATTTACAACTTGCTAAAACGCAAAATTTTCGAAATAATGTAACCACAGTGGAATGTAGAAGGCTGCGTGGTTGGACTTAAGTTTACACTCAGAGGAAAAGTTGTCACAGAAAGTTTAGATGACTGGTGTATCCATAATGTGTGCAGTGCACATAGACCCCAAGGGGGATAGGAATGGTGTGAGCTGAACTTATAGGACTTAAGGCAATTTTTCTTACCTGTGATCACAGAATAAAAATGAGGGCTTGGCTTTCTGCTCCCCACATTGCCCTAATTTTTAATCTGTGATCACAGTTTTATTCCCATTGTAGTATGCCGGTTTTTATAAATAAAAAAAAAACACTTTTTTTGACCTACACCATATGGAAGCATTTTTTTTTACATAACTATCCGAAAGAAATTTCTCTTGTGGTCCAGCTGGTTTTTCCATGCCTAAGGTCCAGCCCTGGTGTTCATTTCATCTGAGGTTCTGGTTGTCCATAACACCCCTGGAGTTGTGCTTGGAGGCCCTGGGTCCCTTGGAGTTTTGTTGATTCGCCGATTTTGGCATCCTTGCCTTGATAACTCATTGTCGCTGACAATCGAGTCCACCTGTTCTGGTAAGAGTAGATATACTTCACTTTTTTGCTTGAAGATGTACCACCCTTGATGCTTCTTATGCCAGACAGTGCTAGATTATTCAATCTCTGATTTATCATCATTTGGTATTTTACTCATATGGCCCTTCTCAGGACCTTCACATCCATTGGACTTTTTCACATTTCCATTTGTGTCATTTTTATATAATTGACTTTTGCATTATCGCACATATATATTGATATATGTGTTCACCTGTTAGCGTTACATTATTTATCATCCATTTTTCAAATATAGTGCCTGGGGGCCCCTTTAGTCTGCCTGTAAAGTGGCGCATCTGTACCATGTATAGAATCTGCTGCAGCAAAACTGACATTTATAATGAAAAAAAAAATACATTTAAATTTCCGTCAATACAATACCATTGCCAGAAATACAAAAATGTTGAAACAAATGGCATGGGGGTCCCAACCAATCCATATCAAGCCCTTTGGGTCTGGTATAGATTTTAAGGGAAACCCCATGCCCAAAATCCATTCCAGACCCTTACCCAAGCATGCAGCCTGGCAGATCAGGGAAGGGGGCACCCCCCTCCTGCATAATACCAGGCCACATGCCCTCAACATGGGGGGTACTTTAAGGGACCACCCCAAAGCATCTTGTACCCATGTTGAAGGGGACAAGGGCCCCTTCCCAACAACCCTGGACTGTGGTTGTGGGGGTCTTTAACAAGGGGGCCCCCAGATCCTATACATTGTAAAGAACATTGTACTTCTACTTAGTCACCAAAAAAGTGTCAAAAATAAATAGAGACAAGAGGCAGTTTTTGACAATTTCTTCATTAAAAAACCCCAAAAAACAAAAAACAATGCCCCCCGATGTAGATCAATCACAATGGCCGCCGAACTTCTGACCTGAAAAATAAATTGATCCGCCAGCGACTAAAGCTAACCTCTGAATGTGTGCTCCACCGTTTGACAAATCCTAAATGAATAAGTGGCGAAGCCACCTTGTGATGTCACCGACCGATGCCTGCTGGATTGGTAATGTCACAATGGGGGTGGTGCCACCAGGTGATGTCACCAGGTGGCTCCGTCCTTACCTATTTAACTGCATGCCGACCAGCCTCTGCAGTTGTACTGCGGCAACATGGCTCGGCTGCGTGAATCTCTGTCATGTTATGTTGGTAAAATAGACAGCCACTATGGGACGCGTGTATGCCAGTGGAGGAGGGTGCGCTCGCCCCCTTCTTGCCCACAGAGCCAATGCGCACACCCCGCGGTCGCAATCAGCGCCGGGCTCCCGCAAAACACACAGTTTCCGGTTCTCTGAGGGGAGAACAGACAGATCCTCTGTTCATACAGAGTATGAACAGAGGATCTGTCATCTCCCCTGCACAGTTACTTCCCCCTTCAGTTCGAACACATACTAGGACACACTTAACCCCTTCACTGCCCCCATAGTGGTTAACCTCTTCACTGTCAGTGACATTTTTATAGTAATCAATGCAATTTTATTGCATTGATCGCTGTAAAATTGGCAATGCTCACAAAAATTTGTCAAAATTGTCCGATGTGTCCACCATAATGTCGCAGTCCCAATAAAAATCACAGATCGCCATCATTACTAGTAAAAAAAAAAGTATAATAAAAAAGCCATAAAACAAACCCTTATTTTGTAGATGCTATAACTTTTGCGCAAACCAATCAATAAACACTTATTGCAATTTTTTTTTACCAAAAATATGTAGAAGAATATATATTGGCCTAAACTGAGGGAAAAAAATTTTTTTTATATATTTTTGGGGGATATTTATTATAAGAAAAAGTAAAAAATAGCGTAAAAAATAAAACCGCAGAGGAGATCAAATACCACCAAAAGAAAGTTCTATTTGTGGGAAAAAAAGAATGTCAATTTTGTTTTGGTGCAACGTCGCACGACCACGCAATTGTCAGTTAAAGCGATGCAGTGCCGAATCACAGAAAGTGCTATGGTCAGGAAGGGTGTAAAATTCTTCCGGGGCTGAAGTGATTAAGAACTGTCAAACAGAAGAGCAAGCATTCGACAGGTAGCCTTTGTTGCAGGCGGAGCTTTTTTTATTCCTTTTTTGGGGGTTCAGTGGTGTGGCGGGCATAATGATTGATGATGGAGCTACATTGATCGCAACTGTCACCGTGCAATTGTCAGTTAAAGTGACACAGTGCCGAATCGCAAAAAGTGCTCTGGTCAGGAAGGGTGTAAAATGCTTCCGGGACTGAAGTGGTTAAGAACTGTCAAACAAAAGAGCAAGCATTCCACAGGTAGCCTTTGTTGCAGGCGGAGATTTTTTTATTCTTTTATTACTCAGCGGTGCAGTGTGCAACATGATTGATAATGGATCTACATCGTTTTTGTTTTTTTCTTAATAAAGGAATTGTCCAAAACTGATTCTTGTCTTTATTTATTTTTGACACTTTTTTGGGGGAATGAGTAGAGGTATAATGTACCCCAGACTTGTTCACATGGAGGGGGGACCGGGATCTGGGATTCCAGATTCTGGTAGTCCCCCTGCCCACAGACCCCCACAACCACTGCCCGGGGTTGTCAGTAAGAGACCCTTGCCCCCCATTAACATGGGGACAAGGTGCTTTGGGTTGGGCAAGGTGCTTTGGGGTGCTTTGGCCCCCAGCCCCAAAGCACCCCCACATGTTGAGAGCATGTGGCCTTTCCTGTCCTGCCAGGCTGCATGCTCAGATAAGGGTCTGGTATGGATTTGGAAAGGGGCACGCCATTTTTTTTTACATTTACCTGTGGGGTTCCCTTTTAAAATCCATACCAGATCTGAAAGGCCTGCTATGGATTGGGTCAAGGTGTATCACCTTGGCTGATCAAATTGGGTTCTCACTTTTATTTTCACATGTGCTAATTAGGGGAGGGTCCCCAGCTGCTAAGATGTCAGTGACCTATATATATCAGTATATTAATTAATAGGTAATTTTTACACTTCCTTATAAGGAATGGTGGTGTTGCAGAGGTGTTCCTCAAGGGCTGTAAGGGAGTGCGGGTTTACTGTTTGAGGGGTTGCTTGGCTCACCATGCAAACAAAATAGTGAACTAAAAATTGTTCCTACCAACCACTTTTTACCAGTTTATTATTATACTAGCCTCCTAATTTCTCATTGATAGAGTGGGGAAAATGAAGATCCTCTTTTAGGATTTCTTTATTATCTATGTGCCTGTTGGAAAGTTTTCTTCTCACTTCCCACTTCTTTATTACTGTGACAAGAACTAAGATAAAATATTTCAAACAGAGGCACAGACATCAATAAAACACATTTGTTTGTAGAATGGGGCGGTAATAGAGAATATTTGTCCTGTTTTTATTGCTGTCTGTGTCTCTGTTTGTGTGATTTCTCCTTATTTTCTGTCCCCCTATCTTTGGGACATGAAGTAAGAGGAACCGTCCCCAACAAGCACACAAAAAGAAAAATGAATCTAAAACTATCTTAAGTTGGGGTTTAGATGCAAAATACATAGGCAAATGTGTTGCTTTAGTTGTGTTGGTTGCTGCTTTGTCCCAGCTCATTGGAATTTGACTTGGTAAGAACAATCTTACAAAGCTGTCTCAAAACAAATGCACAAAATGTTTGCCTATTTTTTTTTTTTCTATATTGTAAAACAGAAGTAATTCAGTACATGGCATAAATGTGGACTATAGTTTGTCTTTTGTTTAATACTTTTTCTCACCACTATCCTAAAACTACTACTTTCTGGATCATATGATGATGTGAGGTTACCAGGTCATGTCATCACCTTTGATTGGATTTCCTTGGTGCTCTAGGACATATATCAGTGAATATGAGTGAATATGACCATTCCCATAATCCTCTGAATTGGTATGGAAGATTTGAAACCGAAACAGGTGTATAATTTAACTAAAGCCACAGGGAAAATGCTTTTTCATCTGACCCAGAAGTACTTCAGGTCACCACCTTTTGGGCATCCTTCTTCACTCATTGAAAAACACAAAAAGTTCTGTAATTGTTGCAGTTAGGTTACAACTCTGGAGTTTACTGGTGCCTTACAAATTGTGTATAAGTAAGCTTATTTGCACTTTTTAAAAAAAAATATTTGACCATAATGAAAAGTTACCTGGGAAATATAAATTTGATACCAATTGTAAGAAACATAACCATTCCTTGTTATACCAAGTATCTTCACGTTTTCCTCCAAATTGGGTTTTAAACTCTTTAAGATCAGACTGTTTTACCCCTCTTGCAGTCCAGCCCATGTTTTAATCTTTTTGTCAAACTTTGAATTAATCAGCCATGCAACACGTACCCAAGTTACTTTGGTATCATTTATTGGGACAGATAGAGCTTTCTTTCGGTGGTCTTTTTGTTATATAAAGGAAAAAAATGAACATTTTGACCAAAAAAAATTTTGTTTTTAGTTTCTGTTATAAAATTTTGGAAATAAATAAATAATATTTCTTCATAAACTTTATTCTGCTATATTTCATTGGTGAAAAAAAATATTTAGCCTGTGTGAAAGTTAGAGTGTGCAAACCATGGTATATACAGTATCATTGAAGAAATGACTCTTTGTTACAATGTAAAGTAGTGAGTGTACAGCTTGTATAACAGTGTAAATTTGCTGTCCCTTCAAAATAACTCAACACACAGCCATTAATGTCTAAACCGCTGGTAACAAAAGTGAGTACACCTCTAAGTGAAAATGTCCAAATTGGGCCCAAAGTGTCAATATTTTTGTGTGGCCACCATTATTTTCCAGCACTGCCTTAACCCTCATGGGCATGGAGTTCACCAGAGCATCACAGGTTGCCACTGGAGTCCTCCTCCAGTCCTCCATGACTACATCACAAAGCTGGGGGATTTTAGAGACATTGCGCTCCTCTACCTTCCATTTGAGGATGCCCCACAGATGCTCAATATGGTTTAGGCCTGGAGACATGCTTGGCCAGTCCGTCATATTTACCCTCAGCTTCTTTAGCAAGGCAGTGGTCGTCTTGGAGGTGTGTTTGGGGTCGTTATCATGTTGGAATACTGCCCTGTGGCTCAGTCTATGAAGGGAGGGGATCATGCTCTGCTTCAGCATGTCACAGTACATTTTGGCATTCATGGTTCCCTCAATGAATTGTAGCTCCCCAGTGCCGGCAGCACTCATGCAGCCCCAGATCATGACAACTCCCACCACCATGCTTGACTGTAGGCAAGACATACTTTTCTTTGTACTCCTCACCTGGTTGCTGCCACACATGCTTGACACTATCTGAACCAAATAAGTTCTCATCAGACCACAGGGAATGATTCCAGTCATCCATATCCTTAGTCTGCTTGTCTTCAGCAAACTGCAGGCTTTCTTGTGGATCATCTTTAGAAGAGGCTTCCTTCTGGGACGACAGCCATGCAGACCAATTTGATGCAGCGTACGGCGTATGGTCTGAACACTGACAGGCTGCCCCCCCCCCCCCCCACCACTGCTTCAACCTCTGCAGCAATGCTGGCAGCACTCATACATTTATTTCCCAAAGACGACCTCTGGATATGACGCTGAGCACGTGCACTCAACTTCCTGGGTCGACCATGGCGAGGTCTGTTCTGAGTGGAACCTGTCCTGTTAAACTGCTGTATGGTCCTGGCCATCGTGCTGCAGCTCAGTTTCAGGATTTTGACAATCTTTTTATAGCCTAAGCCATATTTATGTAGAGCAACAATTCTTTTTTCAGGATCCTCAGAGAGTTCGTTGCCATGAGGTACCATGTTGAACTTCCAGTGACCAGTATGAGAGGGTGAGAGCGATAACACCAAATTTAAAGCGGTTGTATAGTCAAAATTTTAACTTTTACCTACAGGTTAGCCTATAATAGGGCTGACCTGTAGGTAAAAAAAAAATCTTCCCCCTGCAATGAGCCGCTGACTGCAGCGGCGCATGCACATAGGGCTATCTCGGCTGAAAGCCTGGCGGACGAAGGACTTTGCCGGAAAGAAGTCTCCCGCGCACATGCTCCAGCCACTCATACCGCTGGAGCCGCGATACCCGAAAGACACGCCAAGGCAACATGTCAGCTACCTCGGCATAGACCAGGTCAGATGCAGATGCCTTTTGCCTTACAGGTGTAGGGAAAAAAAACCGTGTCAGCGGGTTTACTACTGCTTTAACACATCTGCTCCCCATTCACACTTGAGATCTTGTAACACTAACGAGTCACATGACACCTGGGAGGGAAAATAACTAATTGGGCCCAATTTGGAAATTTCCACTTAGGGGTGTACTCACTTTTATTGCCAGCGGTTTAGACATTAATGGCTGTGTGTTGAGTTATTTTGAGGGGACAGCAAATTTACACTGTTATACAAGCTGTACACTCACTACTTTACATTGTAGCAAAGTGTCATTTCTTCAGTGTTGTCACATGAAAAGATATAATAAAGTATTTACAAAAATGTGAGGGGTGTATTCCGCTTTTATGAGATACTGTTTGTTTGAAAAATTGATCAATCTAGATCTTCTGATTGCCGATCTAATTTCTTGAGGCCCTAAAATGTAAGGTCAGTACAAATACCCCCCAAAATGACTCTGTTTTGGAAAGTAGACAGTCCAAGGTATGTAGTATAAGTGGCATGGTGATTTTTTGAAGTTGATATTTTTGCTAAAATTCTTTGGAAAATTATGAAAGTAAATAAATGTGTGTTGTTTTTTTTGTGTTTTTTTTTTACAAAGTTGTCATTTAACAAGTTAATTCTCACATACAGCATAGCCATACATACAATTACACCCCTAAACACATTCTTCTACTTCTCCCAAGTATAGTGATATCACATATGTGAGATTTTTTCACAGTCTAGCCACATAAAGAAGTCCAAAATCCAAAGAGCACATTAAGGCTGTCTGTCTTGTGTTTTTTGCTGATTCTCCTATCTCATTATTAAGAAAACAGGATCAGCAAAACATAACCAGGAAGCAGGGTTTATGTATGTAGTGAGCAAACATGGCCACCATCATAATGATAAATAGGGATGAGCTTTCTGTTCGGGTCGAACATGAGTTTGACTCGAACATTGCCTGTTTGCCACAGTCAGTCTTGTGTATATATATATATCCAATGTGTCCAGTTTAACTATATCTCACTGCAGTCCGTTCCTGGTGTACTCTAATATACTTCAGGCAGGCAGATGATTCAGTGAGCTGCAGTGCATAAAATATATATATGTATATATATATATATATATATATATATATATATATACACAGTCTCCTACATATATATCCACTGCATTCTAGTCTAGCCAAGCCTATATCTGACTTCAGCCCATTGCTGGTGTACGTTTTCAAATATACTTTCAGGCAGGCAGCTGATTCAGTGATCTGCACGGCATAAAATATATATACAGTCTCCTACATATATATCCACTGCATTCTAGTCTAGCCAAGCCTATATTTGACTGCAGGCCATTCCTGGTGTTTGTTTTCAAATACACTTTCAGGCAGGCAGGTGATTCCATGATCTGCAGTGCGTAAAAGATATATACTGTCTCCTACATATATCCACTGAATTCTAGTCTAGCCAAGCTATATCTGACTGCAGGCCATTCAGAGATCAGTGACACTGTCACTAGGCAGAATGGGAAAATGCTTGTTTACATTAGCATCTCTTCGTTCTTCCTCTCCGTGACGCGATTGCAGGTATCCCCACATCTATTGAGTCCGCGGGACCTGCAACTCAGCTCACTGAGCTTGCCGCGGGTTGCACGCACATGCTGGCAGCGGCTCATGCGCACCTGCTGGCCGCCTCTTAAAGGGCAACGTACAGGTACGTGATTCTGCCTGTACGAGCCCTTCTGCTGATGTTTATCAGTGTGAGGTGGTCGGCAAACGGTTGACAGAGGCATGTAATTACAATTCTTGATATAATAGTTCACAGCAGGGCCCATTCCTGCGCCCACCAAGAGTAACTGTGAGGGCTTACAGTGTTGTTTCATCACCACCCCCACCGAAGGTACAATTTTTCTGCCCCTGTCTGTTCATAAAGAGTATAAACAGCGATCTGTCATCTCCCCTACACAGTCCCCTCCCCCTTCAGTTAGAACACATGCTAGGGAACACAATTAACCCATTGGTTCCAAAAATGTGTCAAAATTGTCCGATGTGTCCACCATAATGCCGCAGTCCCGATAAAAATCGCAGATTACCACCATTACTAGTAAAAAAAATAATAATAATAAAAATGCCATAAAACTATTCCCTATTTTGTAGACGCTATAACTTTTGCACAAGCCAATCAATATACCCTTATTGCGATTTTGTTACCAAAAGTATGTAGAAGAATACATATCGACCTAAACTGAGGAAAAATATTTTTTTTATATGTTTTTGAGGGATATTTATTATATAAAAAAAGTAACAAATATACAAATACAAATATTGTTTTTATAAATAAAAACCGCAGAGGTGATCAAATACCACCAAAAGAAAGCTCAATTTGTGGGGAAAAAAGACATCAATTTTGTTTGGGTGCAACGTCGCACGACCACACAATTGTCAGTTAAAGCGGCGCCGTGCCGAATCGCAAAAAGTGCTCTGGTCAGGAAGGGGGTAAAATCTTCCGGGGCTGAAGCGGTTAAGGAGGAACTTCAGTTTGCTCACATATTTGTAATAAAAACATCCTTATCATTCTGAAGCTTCCCTCCAACCACTTTGCATATTATTTTATATAACTTGTGATTCTGTACTTGCCAAATATGCTGCAGAAATCTCCCTCCACTAAGTCTTGCTACAGTCATTTTAACAATGGGCAGCTGAAGCTGCTGCCTGTTCACTTCCTGGATTTACACAGACACACAGAGGTACACCTCCAGCTCTGCCGCTTTCATTGGCCCTCTTATGGCTCATCCCCTCTCCCTTCCTGGCAAATTCACACGAGAGTGAGAGTAAGAGAGCTGTGTATGATGTCATAAGCCTAGGCTAATGACCAGACAAGAAACAGGAAGTGGGCTGTAGAAGGTATTTACTGGCAAAAAATAAAATGTTTTTCTATCCAAAGGGCAGAAGATTTAATAGATGGAAAGTTGAAAAAAATGACTGAAGGTCTGCTTTAAGGAGGAGTGCCTATTTACATTTAGTATTTTCCAGGCTGTAGTCAGTCTGAGCTGGATCAATAGTTTACTTTCTTGGGTTTCTCCTGTGCTCTGGTTATTGTTTCCTTCTTGGGAGTGCCCTTGGCAATAGTGTGGGAGGCTTCAATAAATCAGTCAGTAATATTTATATCTCCCTGGCCAACCACTAGGAGCTTTATTGCCAGTGGTGCAAGTTGGGAGGGACAATAAATAATTCAGGAGAGACATTGGAAAGTCAGTCTTCCACCAAGACTCCTGCCTGAGGGAAGGATGTAGGTGGCTCTTGGATCCACTTAGGCCTGCTGGCTGAGTAATGTGACCATATGTCTAGATCAGGCATGTCCAAAGTCCAGCGGTTTTGAACGGCCCCCCTGGTTATCAAAACATATATATCTTTTGTGGCCCCCGACGATCTCCCAGCGCTGGGGCCACAAAAGATATATAGTCTGGCTGCCTTCGAGGGAGGAGGCGGGATGAGCACCATGCACTCAGGAGGAGTATCTCCTGTTTACACAGCAGCCTCTGTAAGAGGAAGTCCAATCTCTGGCGCTGCCATTGGACAACTGTTCTGTCTATCAAAGGAGGCAGACTTTCACTTAAAAAAGGCCGCTGTGTAAACAAGAGATTCTCCTGTAGGATATCTTTGGCGCTCATGCTGCCCACCCCATATCCCCTCCAAGGCTACACTGATGGCAAATGGTGAGTACATTCCTGGCAATGGTGGGGCTGAATTTCTTGCAATGGTGAGTACATTCCTGGCAATGGTGGGGCTGAATTTCTTGCAATGGTGAGTACATTCCTGGCAATGATGGGGCTGAATTTCTTGCAATGGTGAGTACATTCCTGGCTAATGGTGGGGTTGCATTTTTTTTGCCATGGTGGGGCTGCATTTCTTTCAAAGATGGGGCTGCTTTTCTTGCAATGGTGAGTGCATTCCTGGCTAATGGTGGGGCTGCATTTCTTGCAATGGTGAGTGCATTCCTGGCTAATGGTGGGGCTGCATTTCTTGCAATGGTGAGTGCATTCCTGGCTAATGGTGGGGCTGCATTTCTTGAAATGGTGGGGCTGCATTTCTTTCAAAGATGGGGCTGCATTTCTTGCAATGATGAGTGCATTCCTGGCTAATAGTGGGGCTGCATTTCTTGCAATGGTGAGTGCATTCCTGGTTAATAGTGGTGCTGCATTTCTTGCAATGGTGAGTGCATTCCTGGCAATGGTCGGTACTGCATTCCTGACAATGGTGATTGCATTTCTGGCAATGGTGGGGCTGCATTCCTAGCAATGATGGGTGCTACATTCCTGGCAATGGTGGGTTCTGCATTCCTGGCAATGGTGGGTTCTGCATTCCTGGCAATGGTGGGTTCTGCATTCCTGGTGATTGGTGGTGCTGCATTCATGGCAATTGGGGGTCTGCAGATGGGCACTGACCCTTATTTTGCTTCACAGTTCTTTTTTTTTTTTTTAAACATGAGTTCTTTTTATGGAAAAAATAAACAAGGTATGGTACATACAAAAAATAAGGACCAATACGGTCTCCATCAAATCACATGATATTCACAGATGCAATCGTCACATACAATGAATGTACACGTTTCACATAGGTCTACAAGTCAGTACATGGTATAAAATGGTTACCGGATTCAGATCATCTCCCCAAGAAATCCACCCACCCCTCCCCTTCCCGTCCCCATTCGCCCATACCCAGCTCACCTACTAAATCCTATCTGCAGTAGCTAACAGTGCTCCGCAGGGGGCAGATTAAGTTATACATGTAGCAGGGTTTTTAAACCACCTGTCCCAGATCTTCTCATATTTGAAAGGGCATCCCCTGTGCAGGTATATAAGCTTCTTAAAAGGCAAGACACCGTTGATGTCACCAAGCCATTGGGAAATCGTTGGAGGGTCAGGTCTCATCCAGACTCTAGCAATCATTTTTCGAGCAGAAAATAGGGTTTCATGTAAAAATATTTTAGTGTATTTGTTCAAAGCCGTGTCCGGGAAAATACCCAACAGGCACAGCTTTGGCTGAAGTACGGCTGGGGAACCCATCGTATCATGTAGAAACCTCACCACCTGGGACCAGTACGCCTGAATCTTAGGACACTCCCAGAGAAGATGAAAAAAGGTACCAGACGCACGTGCACACATAGGGCAGGTGCCAGGGCATTCGCGCCTGTACCTGGAGACCGTGAGCGGCGTGAGATACGCTTTGTGCGTAATAAAAATTTGAGTTAACCGGTCAGAGAGTCTGGGCGATGCTAATTTACAGGTATCCAGCGCATCACTCCATTCATCATCAGTAATAGGCCCCAGTTCCCCCACCCACCTATTTTTAAGAGAGAAGGCAGCTACAGTCATGGAAGGGAGTGATAACATAGCATAAAACTGTGAAATTAATTTTTTGGGATCTGGGTTTTTAACTGCCGCCATCAGTGGATTGGGGGGTACAGATGGGTCACCTGTAGGGAATTGGGCACGGTAGGCGTGCTGAATCTGCAGATATCTATAATAAAAGTGGTTCGGGAGCCCATATTCCGCCTGTAAAGCGGAGAAGGATTTCAGCTTGCCATTAGTAAGTATATGAGACATGTAAAATATGCCCTTCCCGCACCATGATCCGCTATCCACAATCCGTCTGAATTCTGGGAGGCACCCATTATACCAAATGGGGGTGTACTCATGCAGGGGTAGGAGGCTCAGCTTAAGAGAGGCAATGCGCCACACCCTCCTGTAATGGTAAAGAAGAGATGTGGCAGACTCCCTCCCTCCTCCCCTCTCCGGCCCCCCAACTATCGCCACCATCGGGTCTAAGGTAGGCCCGATCCAGGACGGGCACAAAAAGCGCAAAAACCTGTCTTTATCCGTTTTATCAACATGGAACATTTGCGACAACTGAGAAGCTATATAATAGACATTAAAGTCCGGCATTGCCAATCCTGCTAGGTCAGTGGGTAGATATAATTTTTGCCATGCTAGTTTGTGTCTACTGTTACCCCACACAAAGGGTTTTAAGAGGGCCTCTATCACCTTAAAATGTTTAAGAACCAGGTAGACGGGGGAGTGCCAAAGCACATATAAAATTTTAGGAAGGAGAATCATCTTGATCAGATTTGTACGCCCCATAACCCCCAGGGGAAGGCGCGCCCAAAGCTGCGTTTTTTGTTTAATCAGGTCAATCAAAGGAGTTATATTAAGTTTAATGTAGTCAGACGGGGATCTGGAAGTCAGGACGCCAAGATATTTAACCGTGTCTACCCTCTGCAAAGGGAGCAGAGCACTGTCCCTAGGGGGCGGGAAACTGTCCAGGGGCAAAATCTGTGACTTGTCCCAGTTAATTTTAAGACCGGAAAACTTACCGAAGTCTTCTATCAGTGTCAAAGCAAGGGGGAGTGATTGAGTCGAATCATTCAGGTACAATAGGGTATCATCAGCATAAGTGCTAATCTTCTCCACTATTCCACCCCTACCCAAACCCACAATGCCTACGTGTTCACGAATTGCGATAGCGAGTGGCTCCGCCGCCAAAGCATACAGCAAGGGCGACAGAGGACACCCCTGCCTAGTCCCTCTAGACAGAGAAAACCGCTCCGAGGGCCAGCCATTCGCCAAAACCTTGGCCACCGGGTTTTGATAAAGTAGTTGGATCCACCTAATAAACTTAGGCCCTATACCAAACCGAGCCAGGCAATTCCATAGGTATCTCCACTCAACAGAATCAAAAGCCTTGGCGGTGTCTATTATCCTGGAACCAGGGTCATCATGGGGAGTCTGGAGATTAATAAACAATCTACGGAGGTTAAACGACGTGTTTCTACCGGGCATGAATCCCGCTTGATCCATATGGATCAGCGAGAGGATTACGTTATTGAGCCGGATGGCAAGAATCTTAGCGAGTATCTTAACATCAACCTGCAAGAGGGAGATAGGGCGATAAGATTCCGGGAGGTGCGGGTCCTTTCCAGGTTTAGGGATTAACACAATAGTCGCTTCTGTCATGGATGGTGGGAGTTCGGCGTTCTGAAATATGGACTCGTAAATTGCTAGAAGCCTAGGGGCCAGTAAGTCTATGAAAGTAGAGTAAAATTCTATCGGCAAGCCATCTGAGCCCGGGGCCTTGGATGGTGGGAATGTAGCAATTGCTGAGACTATTTCATCCCGAGTCAGGGGTGCCTCCAGCTCAGAGACCTGCGCCTCGGTCAATTGGGGAAACTGCAATCCATTTAGAAAAGATTCCATCAGAGAGGGGTCAGCCGAGGCAGTAGAGGCGTACAGAGAGGTGAAGAAGTCACGAAACATCTGCGTGACCCGTATTGGATTCGTTTCAAGTACACCCTGCGGCGAGCGGAGGGAGATCACCACAGGAGGTCTCTCTTCACCATGAACTAGATAAGCCAATAGTTTCCCCGCTCGCTCACCATGCTCAAACGACCTCTGTCTGAGAAAGAACAATTTCTGTTTGGACTTTTCATAAAGCAATAGGTCAAGTGTTCTGGAACAAAGTCTAATACTATCTGCCTTTTCTGCCGAGGGGTCGCGTACAAAATCCTGTTCCAGCGTCTGTAGAGTATGTGTCGCCTCAGCTACCTTAGCAGCAGAAGCTCGCTTTACCCGGTTAATTTGGGTCTGTAAGGTCATTCTAGCATGAAGTTTAAAAGCTTCCCAAACTACATACGGTCTGGCCGAACCCTCGTTAGTCTCAAAAAAAGCCCGCCACCCCGATTCAAGGTCCCCATCGTCAGGGAGGAGAGTTAACCAAAAAGGATTAAGGCGCCAAGACGTTAGGGGATGAGTGTGCCGTAGGGAGAGCGTCATCCAGTAGGGACAGTGGTCAGAGAGCGATCTGGGGTATAGGCCCACGTCATCAAGTCTAGGGAGGAGAGAAGCGGAGAAGAGTATGAGGTCTATACGGGACATAGAGTGATGAGTAGCAGAGAAACATGTGAAAACGCGTTGAGTTGGATGCCTAGTGCGCCATGAGTCCATCAAGTGGAAATTGGGGAGAAGTCTGGCAAACCTGGTCAGGGAGGGGCCCGGGGTAGCCCGAGTGGGGCACGCCATCCTATCTAGGGACCTGTCTAACACATTATTAAAGTCCCCCAGCCACACCACGGAGGCAGCGGGATGAAGGGCCATATAGTTAAATCCCTCAGACAGCACTCCAAACTGGAATGGTGGGGGCACATAAAAAGCCATTATAAGAAACATATCACCATGCAGTTTGGCCTTAAGAAATACAAATCTACCCAAGGGGTCGATGACCGAATCCTGGAGTTCAAAATGTGTGTGTTTAGCTATCAGGAGGGAGACACCCCTGGAATGGGTAGTATGAACTGAGTGATACCCCCAGCCTATCCAAGGACGCCGAAGCGCCCTGAGCATAGGACCCTCAACATGTGTTTCAACTAAGGCCACCACGTCTGCCTTCATTTTTTTAAGCTGCCCAAAAACTGCTGACCGCTTAATAGGGTCCCCCAATCCCCTCACGTTCCAGGTAAGGAATTTCAGTGTGGCCATGGGTGTTTATCAATCAATGGTGAGACTCCAGGAGACAGATCAACCCACAAAAACAGAGCAGCCACTGCCTGCCCACCCCGAATAAAGGGAGGCCCCACCCCTCCAACCAGACATACATTGTACCATAGAAAACAGTAATAAGAAAACTCAAGAAGAAAAACAACAAAAACCTGTGTACCCCAGAAAAACCATACACCCCCCCTCCCCGCCCTGCACTGACCCCAATTAGTGCGGGCATTGACCCCAAACCGCCAACAGGGCATAAACAATGTCCAACTCGGACAGGAACAACCCCGCGACTGGGAATCACCCATATAGACAGGAGAAGAAAAAAGCAACATGTTATGCCGGTTGTTCCAATCCGAGAGGCACACAGTGAAACTTCGGGCGAAACTTCGCTGTATTATGTGACACTATAGGACTGCGCTCACAGAGCAGAGTGAGCTTGTTGGTTATTTGGTCCCCTCCGCCGGCCAGGAGGACACACAAAAAAAAAGGGAAAAAAAGAAAAAGAGAAAGAAAAAAAAAGGGGGAAAAAAAAAGGGGGCATACATTTACATAATAAGTAGTCAAACAACCAAAGGTAAAGTTTCAACATAGGCACCGGTGAGGGTAGCTGTAGCGCACAGTGAGATAACACTTGGCCAATGCCTGTTTGCAGAAGACACCAGGCCAGAGTAAGGAGTTCCAGCACAGACGGGGTAGGGGAACCTGTCCACAGTCTCTCAGGTAGGAGTGTGATCCGGTGCAAAGTGGGTCCAGGCGGACAGGTGTCCCGTCACAACAGGCCCGCTCCAGCCATATGTGTATTCCAATGAGAATGTTAAGTCACATGAAGCAAAACGGAGACAGTCAACAGCACAACAGTTTAGATCTGAAAGTAGTGTGCCTAGTAGGAAGAACTGACAGGCCGTGGCATGGTCAGTGAAAAGGTGTATAAACACGGCTCCAATCCAGGGAAACTGGTACAGTAGGAAGTGTGTAAGTGGAAAAAAAAAGGGGCATTGTCATCTTTGCACATATACTCATCTGTTCGCATCCCGACGCTCAAGCCACGACAGCACTGTTTCAGGATCCTCAAAGAAGTGGGCCCGGTCCGTGCCTTCCACACGCAGACGAGCAGGAAATAACATGGCATACTTTATATTCTTGATGCGCAGGCGTCTCTTCACTTCCATAAAACTTTTGCGTTTTTTCTGAACTTCAGAGGAGAAATCAGGGAAAACTGCCACGGTTTTGTTTTCAAAAGGAATATTCCCCTTTTCCCTGCTAAGCCGTAGAAGGGTGTCTCTGTCCCTAAAATTCAGGAATTTGGCAATAAAAGTACGGGGGGGCGCCCCCGGGGGGGGGAGGCTCGCCTGACAACCTATGTGCGCGTTCCACTGCAAACATGGGGGAGAATGAGTCCCTGCCATAGGTGTCCACAAGTAACTTTTCCAAATAAGTTGGGGGGTCTCTGCCCTCAACCCCCTCTGGCAGGCCTATGAAACGCAGGTTAGGTCTGCGAATTCTGTTCTCAATGTCATCCTGCTTCTGAAGGATTTGATGTACTTGGTGCTGCATGGCCTCTGAGGAGATCTGAAGGGGGGGGAGGGAGTCCTCTACATTACTCAGGCGGGTTTCAGCTTCAGTGACCCTCTCCCTAAGCTTCTGAAAGTCTTGCCGAACCAGCGATATATCTACCTTTACCTCCTCAATCCTGGCTGTGAGGTTAGTCTGGCAGTTCGTTACCGCTTCCTGGCAGGCCGTAATGGCATTGAGGAGCCTGTTCGTGTCTGCGCTCCGCGCGTCCTCCTCCCCCTGCATGGTGGCGCCATCTTGGTCTGCGGGGCCTGGTCCTTCATGCCGGTATTGTGACAGTTTGGCGGCCGCTGCACTGTTCCGCTTCGGCGGCGACATGTGCCCCACGGTTGTCCGGTCAGCGGAGTGGTTAAAACGGAGGAAAAAAAGGTGATCTGTGTCTCAGGATAGGTATTCAGGATGTACGGCCGGCGGAGCTCAGCTCACATGCGTCCTATCTCATGCCGCTCCAGGCCACGCCCCCGCTTCACAGTTCTTTATTTAAAATTTTACGTTTTTTTTTTCCTGAAACTTCCCTTTTAAGGTGAAGGTTATACATCAATAAATACGGTATATCCAAATAATACACCCAAACTCATGTCTTTACTCACACACAGCCACAAAGGTAAGAAAATTCTTGTTGGGCAGTGTATTAGTGCTTGAACAAACACACTTGGACCGAATTTTAATGGTTCAAAGAATGTCAGGCAAAATGGTCAGCCCACACACCTGTTCACTTCATCAAATCTGGCCCTCTTTGAAAAAAGTTTGGATATCCCTGGTCTAGATAGAGACCTAAGTTTGAAGCTTAGTATACTGAACCTGGGGATTGAAGTACCATGGAGAAACTTCAGCCTGATTGAGGAACCTAAGAAGCTGAGTTAAACTTTGTCCTTAACGGAATTGCGGTTGCCTCTCCCCAAGAAGTCGGTAGCTGAACCAATTAGTGATTTGCAGTCAGGATCTAATTTCACAGAATCCTGGGTTGGCTTGAAGATCATTTTATCTGTAAAGACCAGGCCTGCTGATAAGGCAGTACAGCTGGCCCTCCTGTCCAAAAGGGGGCCCAGACACCTGCAGTAGAGGAGAGCCAGCTGTTCTGCCTTGTGACTCCTGTGGAACCCCCTGCCGTGCTAGAGTTTTCTCCCTCTGGCTGCTCAGCAGGTAGATCAATTAAACATACATGCCTACAGTTCCAGCATTTAGCAAGATGTCCCATGCTGGCTTTGTTCTAGGGCTGCATCCCAATTTTGGAGCACTGGGGACAGCTGTAAAGTATCTCTCTGCCTTTGCCTTGAAATCTTTACACTGTTGGGGTCCTGAAACTCCCCCCCCCCCGCGTGATCGGCAGTGTTATCTCTTGCAAGGAATAAAGATCGAGGTGGAAAGACGTTCTCTGCCTGCTCCGCCTGTTCCCTGAATCCTAACCTCTGCTCTGCTGACCTCCACACCATGCTCTGTGTTCACTGTAACCTGCAGTGCTGGCTGCAGGGCTTAAATGTTGTAGTGCTTCTGCTGAAAGGGGGTGAGTGGGGGAGGGGGTGGCTGAAGCTGCAGAAAGTTCAGGAGGGGGATGTGCCAGGAACCAGCCTAGAACTGCAGGTAGACACTGGATACCACTGCAGTACTGGAGCTAGAGGCCAGTGAATACACCTCTCACTCCAGCTGACAGACATCTCTGCACCTGCCAATTCTATATGCCATCCCTGAGGCCCCATTCACACTGAGCATAGAGGGAATACATGTTAATGCTCACATTTTTTTTTTAGCTTGTTTTTGAGAAATAGGGAAGCCCATTCACTTGAATGGGCTGTCCTATGTGTGACAAACGCACCATAAAAGCTCTAGAACATTTTCAGGCCTGCAGTTCTGCAAGTTTACCACATGACAAAATGCAAGTCTGATAAAGAAAAGAGGTTTTGGACTTTGTGTGAAGCCCAGACATAGAGCATCCATCCCAGTTTGCTAATAGCATGGGGAGAAAGTTTTGGACTTTACATGAAGTGGACGACCAAATTGGCAACATGAACATGGAGTGGCTGGTGGGTATGAAGTAAAGAATATCCTAATAACATTGTGTCATATCATATATACAATGGTATAACATAAACACATATCGTAAAAATATAATTCAATTTATTAAATATAAATCACATAATAACATGATAGCATTGACACAAAAATAGTAATAAAACCACCAGACTCAAGAATTCATGCACACATAATAGTAGCAAAACCACGCCCCCGTGGCTACTTGGCGATCATTTGAGTGAGGCATAGGTCGCTATACACGATACGTGATACACTATACCAAATGGTTCACAACAGGGAGGAGAGGAGTGGTGAGATAGTACTATACACACTCACACACCTTGGGTCCGCCCTGACCATCTCATACCCAGTTACAGATGCATGGAGTGTTGTGGTTTTTATACCTTGTGGCATGCTCTTTTACATATGAGTGTAATGCAGTGAGATTTGTGATTAAAAGTTTGTTACTTTATTACACTATCGGAAGCATTTTCTTTCATTTGCATATGGAGCTCATTACAAGGATGACCAAAGAGATATGCATGGGCGTCCGCAGAACTTTTTCCAAGGGGGGGCATAATTTTAATGCCACTCATGCTCCGCCCCTTTTCGACCATCTCATGAAAATCTTTCCACTGGTAATACATATGTGTTATATAACAGATAATTCATCTTCAGTATTGTATTGAAAGTTACTCAGGCGGCTGTGTTCCATGCTCATATAGCCTAGAGAATGTACATCTTTTTACATTGCAATACATCTGTTGTGGCCATATTTTGATCTCATACTGTCACTGTATAGGCTGTTTTCATCAAGATAAAAATATGGCAAAAACAGATGTATTGCAATGTAAAAAGATGTACATTCTCTAGACTATATGGGCATGGTACGCAGCCACCTGGGTAACCTTGCGGACGCCCATGCTTTCTCAAATCAGCCCTGGAAAAAATGTCATACCAGCCTCACAGCATTATTATACCAGCCCAACAGCATAACGTCATTATTTTCTTGTTCATGAAAGGGAAAACCATACATTTTACCAGTTAATAGTGGTAAGTGATCAATCATCAAGGGGGACCCCAGGAACTCAGAACGTGGGGGGGGGGGAACCACCTTCTGCAGAAAGAATACTCAAAGGTAAGGGGGGTGGGTTACTAATATAAGGAGGAAACCCTTTATATCAGTGCCCCTTACATTATCGTATTCACTCCCCCCTTACATCAGTGACCCCCCCCCCCCCCGACTGGCCTGGCGGTGCTTTCACTGACCTCCTCTCAGGTGCACTGTGCAGGGCTCAGTCAGTCAGCTCCAGCTTGGTGGGTCTGGTTTTATCCTATAGTCTACTGTCCACAGTCCACACAAGTCTGACTTTTCCCATGACCCCCATCCCGGCAGTGCTCCCACTCTTGACTCCTCTCCAGACTCCCTCAGAGACTGCAGACATGCTACAGGAGATGGACAGAGACTGTAGACTTGAGGCAAGAGCTCAATGCAGCCTCACCAGTGCCCATCAAATGCAGCCTCACTGTGCCCACCAAATGCAGCCTCACTGTGCCCACCAAATGCAGCCTCACTGTGCCCACCAAATGCAGCTTTACTGTGCCCCTCCTGTGCCCCATGTCCCAGTCTGCAGTCCCTGTCTGTGGGAAGGTGTGTTGTTGATGCTTGGTACAGTACCTTGCATGCCAGCAGGATATCCATGATGGGCAGCAGCAGGCAGGGTCTGTTCTCGTTTTGGATGGGGACGGTGCTCCTTCCAGAGGATCTGTCTGCTGTGAGATGGAGTGGTCCCTGGCCACCTGCACCTTCAGCCATCCTCATTTTCCGGCCCCAGTCAGCCTGTCCTCTGGTCCTGGGGAAGTGGAGAGCACTGGGTGGGAGTTGGAGAGAAGGGGGAGCGTACTAGAGAGTAGAGAGTACTGGCGGGGTTGGAGAACACATGGGTGGGGGCAAAGAGCGAGGGGGAGTGGAGATCACAGGGGTGGGGAGCAGAGAGCGCTGGGGGGGCCAATAAGAACAGGGGTAGAGAGCACGGTAGGCTGAGAGCACTGG
Source organism: Lithobates pipiens (assembly GCF_037356315.1). Taxonomy (NCBI): domain Eukaryota; kingdom Metazoa; phylum Chordata; class Amphibia; order Anura; family Ranidae; genus Lithobates; species Lithobates pipiens. The sequence continues at coordinate 406,906,045 of NW_027507718.1, forward strand.
GGGGGCTAAGAGTGTGGGGTGGTGAAGAGCATTGGGGGGGCATAAAAACAGGGGAGGAGAGCAGGGGGGCTGGAGAGTACTGGGGGGGTACAAAGAGCAGGGGGGAGTGGAGAGCACCAGTGGGGGCCAGAAAGAACAGGGGTGGAAAGCACTGGGGACTGGAGAGCACTATGGGGGGGTGGAGAGCACTGGTAGGGTTGGAGAGCACATGGGTGGGGGCAAAATGCAGGGGTGGAGAGCACGAGGGTAGAGAGCACTGGGGGGGCTGGAGAGCACCAGAGGGGCAGAAAAGAACAGGGGTGGGGAGAATGGGGGGCTGAAGAGCACTGGGGTGGGGCTGGAGAGTGATGGGGAGAGCTGAAGAGCACTGGGGGGAGAGCACAGGGGGGGGAGAGCACTGGGGGGGAGAGCACTGGGGGGCAGAGAACTGGAGGGAGAACTGGGGGGAGAGCACTGGGGAGGAGAACGGTGGGAGAGCACAGATGGGAGAGAACTGGGGGAGGTGGAGAGCACTGTGGGGGGAGAGCACTGTGGGGAGTGGAGAGCACTGGGGGAGAGTACTGGGATGGTGGCTAGAGAAGGATGGGGAGAGCTGGAAAGCAGTGGGGGCATGAGAGTGTGGTGATGGAGGAGAGCACGTGGGGGGGGGAGGAGAGTGTGGTGCGGTGAAGAGCACTGAGGGAGCAGAAAAACAGGGGTGGAGAGCACGGGGACTGGAGAGTACTGGGGGGTACAAAGAGCGGGGGGAGTGGAGAGCACCAGTGGGGGAAAGAAAGAAGAGGGGTGGAAAGCACTGGGGACTGGAGAGCAATGGTAGGGTTGGAGAGCACATGGGTGGGGGCAGAATGCAGGGGGAGTGGAGAGTACAGGGGTGGGGAGTGGAGAGTCCTGGGGGGAGCCAAAAATAACAGGGGTGGAGAGCACGGGGCGGGGGGCTGGAGAGCACCAGGGGGGGCAGAAAGAACAGGGGTTGGGAGAATGGGGGGCTGGAGAGCGCTGGGGTGGGGGCTGGAGAGTGACGGGGAGAGCTGAAGAGCACTGGGGGGGGGGGGAAGCACTGGGGGGAGTGGAAAGAAGAGGGGGGAGAAAGAACAGGGGGGAGAGCACTGACGGGAGTGGAGAGCACTGGGGGGAAAGAACAGGGGGAAGAGCACGGGGGGGGGACAGGGGGGAGAGGACTGGGGGGAGCGGAGAGTGCTGTGGGGGGAGCACTGGGGGGAGTGGAGAGCACTGGGATGGTGGCTAGAGAAGGATGGGGAGAGCTGGAGAGTTGGGGGGGGCAGCAAGAACAGGGGAGGAGAAAACTGTGAGGGGGGCAGGAGAGTGTGGTAAAGGAGATGGGGGGGAGGCGGGAGAGTGTGGTGGTGGAGGAGAGCACTGGGGGGGGGGGGCAGGAGAGTGTGGTGGTGGAGGAGAGCACTGGGGGGGGCAGGAGAGTGTGGTGGTGGAGGAGAGCACTGGGGGGGGCAGGAGAGTGTGGTGGTGGAGGAGAGCACTGGGGGGGCAGGAGAGTGTGGTGGTGGAGGAGAGCACTGGGGGGGGCAGGAGAGTGTGGTGGTGGAGGAGAGCACTGGGGGGGCAGGAGAGTGTGGTGGTGGAGGAGAGCACTGGGGGGGCAGGAGAGTGTGGTGGTGGAGGAGAGCACTGGGGGGGCAGGAGAGTGTGGTGGTGGAGGAGAGCACGGGGGGGGGGGCAGGAGAGTGTGGTGGTGGAGGAGAGCACGGGGGGGCAGGAGAGTGTGGTGGTGGAGGAGAGCACTGGGGGGGGCAGGAGAGTGTGGTGGTGGAGGAGAGCACTGGGGGGGGCAGGAGAGTGTGGTGGTGGAGGAGAGCACTGGGGGGGGGCAGGAGAGTGTGATCGTGGAGGAGAGCACTGGGGGGGGGGGCAGGAGAGTGTGGTGGAGGAGAGCACTGGGGGGAGGCAGGGAGCATAAGGTGAACTGGGGACAGTAAAATAAGTTGGATACCCCCCCCCGATCCTCCTATCCAGGCACTGTGGCACATAAGGCGGGCTGTACCTGCAGCATCTCCTTCTCTTGATCATAGTGCTGGATGGCTCTGTGTACTGTGGCCGCTCTGTAACATGGCCCCGCCCCCCCCCCCAGACCGGCTCATGTGATAGGCGGAACGTTGATTCTCTTTACTATCACACGAGGCGGTCTGAGGGGGCGGGGCCATGTTACAGAGCGGCCGCAGTAAACAGAGCCATCCAGCGCTCTGATCCATAGGAGTCGGAGAGGGCGGCCAGCGGACAATTTTTTTTTTTTAAAAGTGAAAAAAATGCAGCATGGCTACGACAGACACCTTGGGGATTCCAGGGGGGGGGGGGCACTTGTCCCCCCTTGCCCCCTGCTGCGGACGCCCATGGAGATATGCACCTGTTTATAACTGGAAGTTTGAGATCCCTATTTTAACCCCCCAGGAAAAGAGGGTCTAAGCGTGTTTAGACAAACACGAAAGTGTAGGGCATATGCAGCTGGTGAGTGCGAGAGCATAAGGGGTGTGGAGTCACAAATACTGTGGTGGAAGGTTTTTTTGGAAGAACTATATTATTATCATTTGACATTCACTGGCCATCATCCATTTCATTTGATTGTTCACGGATATGAACTATTTTCATGTATTAAGAGACTGACACATTGTCACTTAATTTATTGGATATATTTGATTCACTTATATGAGTTATTGACACTTTGTCACTTGATTCACTGGTTCTTTATATATATATATATATATATATATATATATATATATATATATATATATATATATATATATATATTTATTTATTCACACTTTTTTATATATTATATATTTTGCACTGTGTAGTTAGCGGTGTACACATCCAAGGATTTGTTTAGCGCCACTTTTTCCATTTTATTTGTAAGAAATATTGATTGCACATTTTGTTTATTTATAGTGGCAGCTGTTGATACTTAATCACTTAGTGTCTTTATTTTAAGCGCAGTGGTGATACACAGGTGTGAGGGCAACTGTTTGTGTATCAATAGAACTAGTTCCCCCACAAACGGGGTTTTTAGGCAGCAAGAGACAGTAATAGAAGCCAATAGAAGTAGTATAAAAGGTATTTTAATATTAATTGGTAAAAACAAACATGAGCTTCACCTGAACACTTGAATAACAGACAAAATCATGTATATAAAGTACATATAATGTCACATGGAAGTAAAAATAACAGACACAGCTATGTTACACTGTATGGGTAGATAACAGTGAGAGCATAAAACTAACGCGTTTCAACCCCAAAGGGGGTCTTCTTCAGAGATGGTGGTCTGTTAAAAGAAAAACAAGATTACACTGAATAAATGAATCTGGTGTTATACATGTTAGGGATACCTAATATTAATTTAAAATGGTTTACCCAATAATGTACTTCCAGGTAGGTAAGGTGGATTATAGTGCTTCGGATAAGATACTGTTTGTGTATCATTGTTTTATAATTTCTGCTATGACTGCAAAACAGCATTGCGACCTTGGCATTTAGAAAAAATGTAATTTGATATTTTCGTGGGGAGCTGTCCAGTAGGCTGTACGCAGCCCCGTGATTTGCTGACAGCAGCCCTGGTGAAGACTGGAAGTAATTTTGTCCCTTATCTGGAGTTGGCCAAGTCCATGGTTGTCTTGGAGCCTAACTAACTTTCCCAGGAGTGTCGAGTGAGAGTCAATAAACTCAATTTCTTGCATCAAAAAAAGCCTGTGAGATGCACAACATACTTTGGGGTTTAGGAGGATATTTCATACCATATAGAACAGCCATTCTCAACCAAGATTCTGTGGAACCCTAGGGTTCCTCCAGAGGTGGCTAGGGGTTCCTTGAGCTGTGGCTGATTTACCTCCTGTCTGATGGTGCCTACATACTTCTGAGCCAATGCCGCTTGGCTGAGCCAGTGGTATGACACCATTGATCTTTATAGCTCTCTGTAAGAGGGCCATTCTTACCACCACTGTAAAAAAGTTTCCCACTGACCCTCAATGAATGGCTTTTATCAGGGGTTCACCGAGACCTGAAATTATTGTAAGGGTGTCCCTGGGTTAAAAAGGTTGACAAAGGCTGATATAGAGTCTAAACTGGCTACACGCAATCCAAAACGATATATAAAAAAAGTTTTAGCTGGAGGTCTGTTTAAAAATACTGGTATAAAGAGTTCTCATGTGATATCATCTTCCTTGGCTGATGGTCTGACTGTTTTAAAGCAATTTTCTGGTTCTGGATGTGACAACTTGTGTGACAAGACTGTGGAGTTCACAGCTAGATACATACACAACACTTCTCACGAGAGATGATGCATATCATTTTTTTGACTGCTCTTTTCCAGCATATTCATCTGACAACATGGTTGCATATTACGGGTTTGGAAAACATTTGTTAAAATTAAAAGCTGCTTTTCTAATTAAAGCAGAATTTTTCAGAAAGATTCTATCATCATCATCATTTATGCTGCTTTAAAATTCATGAGCCAGTTAACCTTTTGTTTGCCTAACTGGCAACACACTTAACTCGTTGTTGTAAATTAGATTTATGCCAATTAATGGTAAAATCACCCAGTAGTATGCACTTAATTCACCTATCTATTTTTGCTTTAAACAGTAAATGCACCATATACTGCCAGTGAAGAGGTATAATTGCATCAAAGAGTAGTCATTGCTCCCAACTAGACATGCGTGGTTCGTTTCACTCCAAATTAAAATTCGGCCAAATTTTCGTTACATCCGAATTCCCGAATTAGAACAGTACCAAATTTAAATGAATGCGAAATAACAAAATTCTAATTCGGACGAAATTCGAATTTGAATCATTTTCAAATAGTGTTCGAATACTTTTCAAATTCGAATAGTTTTCAAATTTGAAAACTTTTTGAATTCGAATAGTTTTCAAATTCCAAAACTTTCCAAATTCAAAACGTTTTACAATTTTCAAAGAGAATAAAATAGCATAGAAAATAAAGGAATAGAATAGAAAAAAATATATTTTTTTTTCTAGTCTATTCTTTTATTTTATATTCTATTTTATACTTTTTGGAAATTGGAAAATTTGAAAGCTATTGGAAATTGATTTGAAAACTTTTTGAATTTGAAAAGTAGACAAAATTGAGTCGAAAACTTTTCGAATCGATTTGAAAACAAATAAACAAAACGAATCCTGGAAAAGAATTAAATGAATGAAACAAATTTAACTAAACTAATTTATGTAAATAACGAAACAAAACAAAATACATTTTTTACTCCCAACTGTCTCTGATTTCGAGGGACTGTCCCTGATTTGGAACCAAGTCCCTCTGTCCCTCTTTCCTCCTCATTTGTCCCTCATTTTGGTCTGATCTATATAAGTCTATATAAAATGCACTATTTATCTTTCAAAAGGTGTTTCCCAGTGCTAAACCTTTCATCCAATCTCTAAATTGCTGCATTTATAAATTTTAAAGCCAGAATAAAGGAATAGTAGTGATAACAAAAAGCACTTGTGGGTTTAACCACTTCAGCCCCAAAAGGATTTACCCCCTTAATAAAGAGGCCTTTTTTCTGCAATATGGCACTGCGTTGCTTTAACTGTGCATCGTGCAATGCTGTACCCAAACAAAATTGATGTAATTTTTTCCCACAAATAGAGCTTTCTTTTGGTGGTATTTGATCGCCTCTGCGTTTTGTATTTCTTGCGCTATAAACAAAAAAAAAGACAGCCAATTTAGAAAACAAAACAAAACAATATTTCTTATTTTCTGCTATAATAAATATCCAAAAATATATATATAAAAAACAAATTTATTCATCAGTTTAGGCCAATATGCATTCTGCTACATATTTTTGGTAAAAAAAAAATCACAATAAGCATATGTTGATTGGTTTGTGCAAAAGTTATAGCGTCTACAAAATAGGGCAAAGATTTATGGATGTTTTTTTATTTTTATTGTTTTTACTAGTAATGGCGATGATCTGTGATTTTTAGCGTGACTGCGACAATGTGGTGGACAAATCTGACCCTAAGTGAAACTTTTTGGTGACCAGTGACACCAATACAGTGATCAGTGCTATAAAAATGCGCTGATCACGGTATAAATGGCACTGGCAGGGAAGGGGTTAACACTAGCGGTGATGAAGGGGTTAAGTGTTCCCTGGGAGGTGTTTCTAACTGTCAGGGGAATGGACTGACTGGGAGAAGAGAGAACAGCTGATCTCTCTCCCCTCCCCTGTCAAAACGGGGATCTGCCTTGTTTACATAGGCAGGTCCCTGTTCTGCCTCTCTTCATCACAATCGCGAGTGGCTGGCAGACATTGAGTCCGTTCAATCCGCGGCTGAGCTCCCACAGCGTGCGGCAGGCATGCGCCCGCAAAAGCTAGTGCACAAACCGACATACCAGTAAGGCGATTCATGCAGTATAACTGTGGAGGCTGGTCGGGAACTGGTTACCTAATCATTTTTTTTGTATAATGCTCCTTAACCAGTTGCCGACCGCCGCACGCCGATGTACGTCGGTACAATGGCACGGGCAGGCATAAGGACATACATGTACGTCCCTTGCCTCCCGCGGGTCGGGGGCCCGATCGGGCCCCCGCCCGGTGCCTGCGGCGGTCGGTATTCGTACGGGAGCGATCCCGGACGAGGGGACGGCCATTCATTCATGGCCACCCCCTCGCGATCGCTCCCGACGAATAGAAATCCCCGGTGACATCACTTCCTCTCCTGTAATGTAAACACAGGAGAGGAAGTGATGTATTCTCTCCTCCGTGTCGGTATTTTTCGTTCTGACACGGAGGAGAGCGGATCAGTAAGTTGCACCAACACTCACACACACAGTAGAACATGCCAGGCACACTCACACCCCCCCTTTACCCCCCGATCACCCCCCCAATTACCCCTGCCCCCCAGTCACAGTGACACCAATGTCATTTTTTTTTTATTTTTTTTTTTTTTTGCATTGGTGTCATTTGTGACTGTAATAACTGTTAGGGCAGTTAGAGTTAGCCCCCTTTAGTTCTAATGTACCCCCCTAACCCCCCCAATAAAGGTTTAACCCCGTGATCACCCCCCGTCGCCAGTGTCACTAAGGCTGGGTTCACATTGCAGCGGTTTATGAGAACGAATGTGATTCGCACCGCACTGCAGTGCAAATCACATCCGATCTCTGTGCGATTCGAGTTCAGCCATTCGCCGCACCCGCCGCACCCGCCACACCCGCCGCACCCGCCGCAAATTCGCACGGGACCCTTTTTTTGGCCCGCAGCAGAATCGGATCGCATGGGTGTTCACACCATGCGATCCGAGTTTGCAGATCGCACTGCGATATGCGAACTGATCTGGGGGTGTCAGTAACATTTCACTGACACTCCCAGCAGTTCGCATAGGGCAGTGTGAACTGCCGCCGGGAGGCATGCGATGCGGGAACCCGCCGCGGATTCGCGGCGTTTCCGCATCGCTCCAGTGTGAACCCAGCCTAATAAGCGATCATTTTTCTGATCGCCGTATTAGTGTCACAGGTGACGCTAGTTAGGCAGGTAGGTATTTAGGTTCGCCGCAGCTTTTTATAGCGCCAGGGACCCCCATATACTACCGCATAAAGCCCCCTGATTGCCCCCTAGTTAACCCTTTCACCAGTGATCACCATATAACTGTTACAGGTGACGCTGGTTGGTTAGTTATTTTTTTATAGTTTCAGGGCACCCGCCATTTATTACCTAATAAAGGTTTAACCCCCTGATCACCCGGCGGGTGTCATTTGTGACTAATAACTGTTAGGGCAGTTAGGGTTAGCCCCCTTTAGTTCTAAGGTACCCCCCTAACCCCCCCAATAAAGGTTTAACCCCGTGATCACCCCCCGTCGCCAGTGTCACTAAGGCTGGGTTCACATTGCAGCGGTTTATGAGAACGGATGTGATTCGCACCGCACTGCAGTGCAAATCACATCCGATCTCTGTGCGATTCGAGTTCAGCCATTCGCCGCACCCGCCGCACCCGCCGCAAATTCGCACGGGACCCTTTTTTTGGCCCGCAGCAGAATCGGATCGCATGGGTGTTCACACCATGCGATCCGAGTTTGCAGATCGCACTGCGATATGCGAACTGATCTGGGGGTGTCAGTAACATTTCACTGACACTCCCAGCAGTTCGCATAGGGCAGTGTGAACTGCCGCCGGGAGGCATGCGATGCGGGAACCCGCCGCGCATTCGTGGCGTTCCCGCATCGCTCCAGTGTGAACCCAGCCTAATAAGCGATCGTTTTTCTGATCGCTGTATTAGTGTCACAGGTGACGCTAGTTAGGCAGGTAGGTATTTAGGTTCGCTGCAGCTTTTTATAGCGCCAGGGACCCCCATATACTACCGCATAAAGCCCCCTAATTGCCCCCTAGTTAACCCTTTCACCAGTGATCACCATATAACTGTTACAGGTGACGCTGGTTGGTTAGTTATTTTTTTATAGTTTCAGGGCACCCGCCATTTATTACCTAGTCTCACTAGTGTACCCCTAAATTTAGGGGTGTCTACTTTCCAAAATGGGGTCATTTGGGGGGGGTTTGTGCCATCTTGGCATTTTATGGCCTTCAAAACTGTAACGCCCTTAGAAAGCCTGAAGGCGGTGCTTGGTTTTCGGGGCCCCGTACGCGGCTAGGCTCCCAAAAAGTCCCACATATGTGGTATCCCCATACTCAGGAGAAGCAGCAGAATTTATTTTGGGGTGTCATTTCACATATGCCCATGGCATGCGTGAGCAATATATCATTTAGTGACAACTTTGTGAAAAAAAAAAAAAAAAAAAAAAAAGTTTGTAATTTTCCCGCAACTTGTGGCAAAATATAAAATATTCCATGGACTCAACATGCCTCTCAGCAAATAGCTTGGGGTGTCTACTTTCTAAAATGGGGTCATTTGTGGGGGTTTTGTGCCATCTTGGCATTTTATGGCCTTCAAAACTGTAATAGGTAGTGAGGAGTGAAATCAAAAAATTACGCCCTTAGAAAGCCTGAAGGCGGTGCTTGGTTTTCGGGGCCCCGTACGCGGCTAGGCTCCCAAAAAGTCCCACATATGTGGTATCCCCGTACTCAGGAGAAGCAGCAGAATTTATTTTGGGGTGTCATTTCACATATGCCCATGGCATGCATGAGCAATATATCATTTAGTGACAACTTTGTTAAAAAAAAAAAAAAAAAGTTTGTAATTTTCCCGCAACTTGTGGCAAAATATAAAATATTCCATGAACTCAACATGCCTCTCAGCAAATAGCTTGGGGTGTCTACTTTCTAAAATGGGGTCATTTGTGGGGGTTTTGTGCCATCTTGGCATTTTATGGCCTTCAAAACTGTAATAGGTAGTGAGAAGTGAACTCAAAAATTTACGCCCTTAGAAAGCCTGAAGGCGGTGCTTGGTTTTCGGGGCCCCGTACGCGGCTAGGCTCCCAAAAAGTCCCACATATGTGGTATCCCCATACTCAGGAGAAGCAGCAGAATTTATTTTGGGGTGTCATTTCACATACGCCCATAGCATGTGTGAGCAATATATCATTTAGTGACAACTTTGTGTAAAAAAAAAAAAAAATTTTTTTTTTTGTCATTATTCAATCGCTTGAGGCAAAAAAATAAAATATTCAATGGGCTCAACATGCCTCTTATCAATTTCCTTAGGGGGTCTACTTTCCAAAATGGGGTCATTTGGGGGGGTTTTGTACTGCCCTGCCATTTTAGCACCTCAAGAAATGAGATAGGCAGTCGTAAACTAAAAGCTGCGTAAATTCCAGAAAACGTACCTTAGTTTGTAGATGTGACAACTTTTGCGCAAACCAATAAATATACAATTATTGACTTTTTTTTTACCAAAGACATGTGGCTGAATACATTTTGGCCTAAATGTATGACTAAAATTGAGTTTATTGGATTTTTCTAATAACAAAAAGTAGAAAATATCATTTTTTTTCAAAATTTGCGGTCTTTTTACGTTTATATCGCAAAAAATAAAAATCGCAGAGGCAATCAAATACCATCAAAAGAAAGCTCTATTTGTGGGAAGAAAAGGACGCAAATTTTGTTTGGGTACAACATTGCATGACCGCGCAATTACCAGTTAAAGCAGCGCAGTGCCAAAGTGTAAAAAGACCTCTGGTCATTTACCAGCAAAATGGTCCGGTCTGAAAGTGGTTAAAGGGGCGTGGCAGGGTGTGTGTCCTATGCCTACATACCTTTGCTAATAGGTGTCCCTGGTTCCCATTTCAGAAAGTTGGGAGGTATGGTAGTCATACAGAGACAAATGCCCTCCTCAGTTGCATAACCAAAGGAAAAGAGTTGATGGCAGTTGCATCCATTAAGGGGCAGCCTCTATCAAACCACAGTAATACCCTGTACACACGGTCAGGCTTTCCAACGGAAAATGTGCGATCAGATCTTGTTGTCGGAAAATCCGATGATGTGTGGGCTCCATCTGACTTTTTCCATTGGAATTTCTGACACAGTCTGAGAGCAGGATCTAAAATGTTCCGACAACAAAATCAGATCGTTTAAATTCCCATCGTGTGTAGACAATTACATAGTTACATAGTTACATAGTTAGTAAGGTTGAATAAAGCCACCAGCCCATCCAGTTCAGTGAGTGTCTACAATTGTCCCTATCACTGTACATTGCACACTCACTTTGGTCCCTACCCTCAAGGAGCTCACAATTCCGAAGGACAAAGTGCCACACATGCTCAGAATAAATTACGAGACGAAAGTTATTGGCTACTGCCCTCTTTATAGTCCTGTCGTACGTGTTGTATATCACCGCGTTATGAACAATTGAACTTTGTGCGACTTTGGGCCAAAATCCGTTTGAAAAAATCTGACTGATTTTGTCGCCGCAATGTCTGACCGTGTGTACAGGGCATAATACTTTTTTTTTTAGAATCAAATAATATAATAGCCTTTCCCAGAGAGCCCTTTCACACTGATTTGTTTTTCGGTTAACAAAAGCAGAAGAAAAATGCTTGAAAAATGCATCCCTTAATTCTATGGATCTCTACAGCAGTCAGTTGCGTTTTTAAAAGTCCTGCCTGCTGTATTTTTGTTGCATGTTAAAAAAATGCACCGAAAATACACCTCCTCATTGAAATTAATGAAAATGCGTTAAAAAACGCATCAAAAATGCATCCGTGGTTGTGTTTTTAGTACTTTTTTCAAGTCATGTGTCCAAGTTTCACAGGTGCCTGCTGGGTAATAGGCACCCATAAAATTCACCGAAAATACATCAAAACCATGTTAAAAACGCAAATACGTTTTTACCACATTTTTGGAGCAGTGTGGAAGCAGCCTAAGTTTAGGTCACTGTCCCTGACAAGTGGGATTTCTCTCCCTACTCTAGCCACTGTGTTCCAAATCCAGCAGTGCACTGATGTTTATTAACATTGTCCATACTAAAGAGGGTCACTAAAGTCACTTAGTAGTGCAGTGTCCAATTGAACCTATGAAGTCTGCAAGGAATAATGTTCCATCCAGCCTCTACTCCATCTGCACAGCAAGCTCAGCACACAGAGACACCTACAGAATGGAGGATAAACTACACCTGCCTACAAGCACTTTCCTGAGACAAGCGACAGCAAGCAGAATACAGAGAGGGGGATTTGTTAGCCTTTGAATTTCTCTTGCCGCTGCTTGCAACATGTACTTTGTCCTATAGGGGGCAGAATTGGGGAGGGGTGGGGATACCAATGACAGAGGCGGAAAGAGAGGATGCCCAATAAGAGAGTGGATGGGTCCAACAATTAGATATCAGTAGGTAACAGGATCACTGGCCCGATGTGTTAACTTTGTTATTAAAGGAACAATCTTATTATCAATCTTCTACAAATTTTCCAAAAAGTAGGGGAATCTCTGAGCAGTAATGATTTCTGCAGATGATCACATAGTCCTTCTACCACACTCCTACATGACACAGTTTTACTGAGCAATGTTTGAAACAGTTGCATTAATTACTTTTATTGGGCCATGTCAGAACTCTCTTCTGCAGCAGTCTCTGAAAAGCGATCTGTGGTGAATAACTTTTTAGAGGGTGTCTAGGAAGTGTTTTCCAGGTGTTCTGGAGATGATTTTGTCCCCTCCTGAATGGCTGGTTATTACTTTTTTTTTGCCATTTCTTATAACCAAACAGTGATTTTAAATGGAACTAATAATAGCCCTCAAACATTTGGCTTGCAGTTGTGGCACAGCTCTATTGGCTTAAATGGGCAAGTTTGACAGGCGGTGCCACCTGTTGAGTTGAGAAACAATGGTAAATTTGCCAGAGGTGCGATGCAAAGCACATGAGCATGTAGCCCCTCTGCCTGTATGTTAGTTTTAGTGCCACATCCAAAACCTAATAAGACTAATTGTATGTTCACTGGCCCGCTGCCAGCCGTCAGTGTGAGGTCTGGTAGGGGGTGGTGCCATCCAGTGTGCTGCAGTGTGGTGCCATCCAATGTGTTGCAGTGTGGTGTCATCCAGTGTGTCGCAGTGTTGTGCCATGCAGTGTGGTACCAGCCAGTGTGGTGCAATCCAGTGTGTTGAAGTGTGGTGTCATCCAGCATGCTGCAGTGTGGTGCCATCCAGTGTGATGCCATCCAGGGTGTTGAAGTGTGGTGCCATCCAGCCTGCTGCAGTGTGGTGGCATTCAGTGTGCTGCAGTGTAGTGCCATCCAGTGTGTTGCAGTGTGGTGCCAGCCAGTGTGCTGCAGTGTGGTGCCATCCAGTGTGCTGCAGTGTGGTGCCATCCAGTGTGCTGCAGTGTGGTGCCATCCAGTGTGGTGCCATTCATTGTGTTGCAGTGTGGTGCCATCCAGTGTGTTGCAGTGTGGTGTCATCCAGTGTGCTGCAGTGTGGTGCCATTCAGTTTACTGCAGTGTGGTGCCATCCAGTGTGCTGCAGTGTAGTTTCATTCATTGTGTTGCAGTGTGGTGCCATCCAGTGTGTTGCAGTGTGGTGCCATCCAGTGTGCTGCAGTGTAGTGCCATGCAGTGTGTTGCAGTGTGGTGCCATCTAGTGTGCTGCAGTGTAGTGCCATCCAGTGTGCTGCAGTGTGGTGCCACCCAGTGTGCTGCAGTGTGGTGCCATTCAATGTGTTGCAGTGTGGTGTCATCCAGTGTGCTGCGGTGTGGTGCCATCCAGTGTGCTGCAGTGTGGTGTGTGGTCCCATAGAAAACAATTGTTTCCTATGTGTCCTTGTAGTGACCTGCAGTCATCCAGTGTAGAAAAATCCAGTCCCAGAGAGCGCATTCCCTGCACTGTATAAAATAGATTTGCTCATTTACAGTAAATAAGAGGGTGGATACAAGAACCTTTGAAAAAGGAATTGATTTGGAAATCAACAAATGCCATTTTTAGTCCCCCAAATGTATGCAGATTTGTCCTTTCTGCGGATAATTATACAATTCATGAATCCCGCTTGTTTCCTAAATGAAGAGATTCTATGCTGACCTGACTCGTGCTTCAATTATCACTAAACAGTAATTCCACTCCTGTACAAACAGGGACATGCATACAACACACACTGCCCTTATCTGACACAGTGGGCTGTAAAATGATGTCTTGCTTCCCATCTGCTGTGTTCCGAGAAGTGTGTGTTATGGGTGGATCCCTGGAAAAGAATGGGTGACTCCTGCAGAGTCTGTGTGTGTCACGGTACACTGCTATTCTCTGTGCCTTGTGCCAAGCTGAATTATTTTTGTATACCTACTTTTGTCTCTTATATGATTGCCAAACAGATATCTGGAACATTTTTAACAACACATACAGTGTATCATTCCAAATTATATTTGAATAGTCGCATTGTACTTAAAGTGATATATGATGAGTATATACACACAATAGGCGTGAGCAAATGCTGTCAATTAGGAATGCTTAGTATTAAGGCCCCTTTCACACTAACGTCCCGTTCAGGCCCGCCTGTCAGTTTTTCAGGCGGACCTGAACGGGTGCTCCATAGAGCTCTATGGAGCGTCGGATGTCAGCGGTGACATGTCCGCTGACATCCGACCCGCTCCGATCCGAAAAAGTGTGACGGAGGAAAAAGCTATTTTTCCATCCGTCTGCGGATCGGATCGGGTGACGACGGGCACTGCGGTCCGTCGTCATCCGATCTCCCATAGGGGAGAGCGGCGCTGTGACAGGTCCGTCCCTGCACAGTGTGCGGAGACAGACCTGTCATCTCCCTGCTCAGCGGGGATCGGCGGAGTGATCCCCGCTGAGCAAACGGACATCCACGGGGCGGATCAGAACTGATCCGCCCCGTGTGAAAGGACCCTAATAGTTTATTTTTTTTACTCAGTTAACAAAATGGAAGGTAAATGAACAGAAGAGAAATCCAATATTTGGTGTGGTCATTATTTGCCTTCAAAACAGCATCAATTCTTCTAGGTACACTTGCACACCGTTTTTGAAGGAACCTCAGCAGGTAGGTTGTACCATACATCTTGGAGAACTAAACACAGATCTTCTGTGGATGTAGGCTCCCTTAAATCCTTCTGTCTCTTCATGAAATCCCAGACAGACTCCATGATGTTGAGATCAGAGCTCTGTGGGGGCTAAACCATCACTTCCAGGACTCCTTGTTCTTCTTTACTGAAGATCTTAATGACATTGTCTGCTTGTTTGGGGTTGTTGTATTGCTGCAGAATATAAATATATATAAGCTCTGATGGTATGGCATTTATTTTTCTGCCTGGTGCTAGATTAGGCACATGTAGTTTTAAGGGCAACTATCACAAGAAAAATGTTAACACTTTATTGAATTCTCCTGACAGTCTGAAGGTTCAGCACTTAAGCTGGCCATAGACGGATTGCAATTTGTCTGGTGCAGCTCCAGAGAAGCCCATTTAATAATCAGCTTCTCTTGAACGGGATTGTTTCTGCTGTCAGAATACAATAGCGCATTGGAGAGTATTCCTCCATCCACCTGGATTGTGTGGATGGGGGAATCCATTTTTTTGTTTTTTTAGTTGGCTGGCTTTAGAGTAAAGTATAGTTCAACAGTAGACCGTACCCCCTCCTCCCTTCGCAGAAGCAACATTTTGTATTAGTTCCCATTCTGTAGTCCAGGAATGTGTTT
This sequence comes from Lithobates pipiens, assembly GCF_037356315.1. NCBI lineage: Eukaryota > Metazoa > Chordata > Amphibia > Anura > Ranidae > Lithobates > Lithobates pipiens. Next base: position 406,921,099 of record NW_027507718.1, read on the forward strand.
GTGTGTGCTAGGACACACATTGGGGTTGAATTACAAAAACTAGTAAGTGCAAAATCTGGTTCAGCTGTGTTAGCAACAATACCCAGGTAGGCCATGGCATTTAAACAATGCTCAATTGGTACTAAGGGGCTCAAAGTGTGCCAACCGTTGATGCAACGCGGGCTGGATCCCTATTATCCAATTTTGGTGAGATGGTATTCTGCATACCTTGGTTATTTGAGTTACTGTTGCCTTTCTATCATGTCAAATTAAAGCTTGGGTGCAGGAGGAATCCTCTAAAAACACAAGGAGGAATCCTGTCCAGTGGCACAGGAGCATTTGTGAGGACAGCAGGAGCCAGTAAGCACATCTCCAAGGAGATCTCCAAGGAGAAGACAGCCAGTTGGGACTGGTGAGTGTTGCATTCGGAGAGGACTGAGAGACAATCCTGAGAGGACTGGGTGAGAGCAGTCTGAGATAGATGCAGAGTCAGTCTGGGAGGATTGTGGAAGCTTAGCCGAGAGTGCTAGAGAAAGGGGCAGCTGCAGCCAGGTGGGCTGGCTGGCAGTGCTGGGATTAGTAGACACAGGAGGATAGCTGGGCACTAGGACTTTTCTACACTACCAAAGGGGTATGCGGTCCCTGCCTGTAAAGGGGATCAAACAGTGTGCCAGCTTATCCTAGGAGTTTTAGACCCCTTTCACACCACACCGACCATTGCGTCGACAGTAAAATGCCGCTATTTTTAGCGGCGTTTTACCGCTGGATTTGCGGCGCATTTCGGGCCCTAGCGGGGTGCTTTTACCCCCGCTAGCGGCCGCGAAAGGGTTAAAATCGACGGCAATACGCTGCAATAGCGGCGTTTTGCCGGCGGTATTACAGCGCTGCCCCATTGATTTCAATGGGGAGCAGCGGTGGAGGAGCGGTAAACACACCGCTCCTTCACCTCTCCAAAGAAGCTGCTGGCAGGACTTTTTTCTGACGTCCTGCCAGCGCACCGCTGTAGTGTGAAAGCCCTCGGTGCTTTCACACTACATACAATGGTGCAGCTTCTTTAGGGCGGATTGCAGACGCTATTTCTAACGCTATAGCGCCTGCAAAACGCCCTGGTGTGAAAGGGGTGTTAGTGTTTCAAGCAAGTGTTGTGATGGAGGAGCTGAGTAGTGTGTAAATAGTCTGTACAGAAGAAGTTGTCCCCGGAAAGTTCTGCTAAAGTCAAGTGGGCATCCCATAATATCCCTATCCCCATGCAGGTGCAATACCCCTAATAAAGACACAAAAACAAAGCTGCAAAGACTGTTTGTCTGACTCAAGAGTGCTGTGGAAAATTCTGTGTGCCTGGCTGTGCAGGGTGGTAGATCACTTATTCACCAGCTGCTCCTGCGGGGGTAGCGCCACACCTAATTGCATTGAGCTGCTGCCATGTGATCGGCTGATTAGCAATTTGTGTTACCAAGCAATTGAACACCTAATAAAGTGATTGCTGAGTGTATATTCAGGCTGGTTGTTTTGAATCTTCCACCCTAAGCTCTGGAAACTTCATTCAGAGGCAGGGGGAAGCAATCAAACTCCCAGCCTGTGAAACCCTGATCAGGCCAGAACAAACAACCACTCCCTTGATTACAGAAAGGGCCAAGAACTGGGGGGGGGGGGGGGGGCTACTGGTTACTGCTCACTTTGAAGACAGTCATTCTTCTTTGTGATGGTTTATTAAAGATAATCTATTACCAAAACTTTTTCATTTTGGATAGTACAGGGAAGCTTTAACATCCCTGAAATGTTATTTATTTATTGTTTTATTTATGGGTTCTTTTGATGCTATGTTCCTATGTGGAAATTAACCTTTGCTTCCTGTCCCATCGATGCTACAAAAAGTTAGAGAAAATCTCCCAAAATGTAGGAATTCCCTCAGTTGTCCTCAGAACAGGACCTAACCCTTTCCAACTCTATCCAAAACGGGGAAAAAAAATTCCCTAGAGATACACTGTAACCAAATGCCGACCGGCTCCTGTGTTTATATGTCGGCAGAGTGGCAAGGCTGGGCAAAGTAACGTACCCGTATGTTACTTTGAATTTCCCACCGCAAACACGCGCGCACCTGCCGCAAGCTCTGTGACTGTACTCGCGATCGTGTCATGAAACTGAAGCTGCCTAGTGACAGGACACTGATCGTCTGCTCCCTGTCATCGGGAGCAGTGATCAGTGTCGTGTCACTGCTATCTCATCCCCCAGACAGTTACAAACACGCCCCAGGACACACTTAACCCCTCCCCGCCCCCTAGTTCTTAAACCCTTCACTGCCAGTGCCATTTTTACAGCAATCAATGCAATTTTATAGCAATTTTATAGCACTGATCGCTGTATTAATGTCAATGGTCCCAAAAATATGTCAAAATTATCCAATGTGTCCACCATAATATTGCAGTCATGATAAAAATCGCTGATTGCCGCTATTACTAGTAAAAAAAAAAATGATTTACAAAAATGCCATAAATCTATCCCCTATTTTGTAGACGCTATACGTTTTGCGCAACCCAATCAATAAATGCTTATTGTGATTTTTTTTTATACGTATCAGCCTAAACTGAGGAAAAAAAAAATTGTTTTTATATATTATTTGGGAATATTTATTATAACAAAAAGTAAAAAATAATGTGTTTTTTTCAAAATTGTCGCTCTTTTTTTGTTTATAGCGCAAAAAATAAAAACCGCAGAGGTGATCAAATACCACCAAAAGAAAGCTCCATTTGTGGGAAAAAAGGACGTCAATTTTGTTTGGGTACAACATCGCACGACCGCACAATTGTCAGTTGAAGCGACGCAGTGCCCAATCGCAAAAAGTGCTCTGGTCAGGAAGGGGGTAAATCTTTCCGGGGCTGAAGTGGTTAAGGGTGTGTCATAACTGTATATAGCAATAGGGTATAGGAGCTTCAGGACAGTGACTGGCTTTGTCCATATACATTGTAGATACAATTACTGTAGAATATTGTAAGAGGTCAGTCAGATGCCTTCTATGAAAGTTGAGGGTCAGAGGAATTGTTATCTGCTGGAGTGAAAATTAAATGAAAAACTCCTCTCCCCCAGTCTGACAAGGCTGCTGTCCAAGTGTATCCCATGTAGTCCTTCATCCAGAGTGGGGGCACTCAACTACAGGAGGTGTGTTACTGGTCAGATCGCCAGATAAAAACAAAGGGGGGGAAAAAAAAGAAAAAAAGAAAACGTATGCATTCCTCGATCATCTGATCAAGGGTGAATACTGATGTGCAAAATGTAAGCACATTGTTTCCCTAGAAGCCCAGGTTCTGAAACTAGGAAAGCAACTGTCAGCACTGAGAAGACCCTCCATACTAAAGGAGCACCAGGAACGTACACGGCAGGTGTCGGTAGAGGCCAGCACAGAGACGGGTGGAGGCACAGAGGCTAGAAACGAGTAGATGGGAGACAGTCAGGAAGGATAGAGGGGGAAGTGCCAGGGAGGCTGATCCTGAGCTGGAGCATCCCATTAAATACGCTCCATTGAGTGACATTGGTGAAACCGATCAGGGACCAGCACTGATCGGGACTGGAGCTGAGGGACTCTCCTAGCTGCCATGGGCAGTGAGAGTGGGGGGAGCGAAGGGGAAGGATAGACAGATTCTGGCGGGAGGGGACTCAATTCTTAGAAGGACAGAGAGGGCAATCTGTCACAAAGACCTAAAGCGTCGAACTGTATGTTGTCTACCAGGCTCTCAGGTTGGGCGCATCACGGATCTGTTGGACAGATTACTGGGAGGGGCTGGGGAAGATCCGGCTGTCATGGTGCACATTGGGACCAATGACAAAGTCACTGGCAGCTGGGGTGTCCTAAAGAAAGATTTTAGGGACTTAAGAGCTAAATTGAGGAAAAGGACCTCCAAGGTAGTATTCTCAGGAATACTACCGGTACATCAAGCCACACCAGAAAAGCAGAGGGAGATTAGGGAAGTAAACAAGTGGCTGAGGAGCTGGAATAGTAAGGCCTCATGCACACTGACATTGACATTTTTACATCAGCTTTTGTTGGCTGTAGACATTTTTCCTACAGTCATTAAACTCTCCATCATGTTATCCTATGTGTCCAGGCTGTTATCAGTAGTTTTGGGCAGTGGTGTTTTTGAGCAGTAAAAAAACCCCAAAAGCAGTGGGTTCTGAGAGACATTTTTCAGCTGTAAACACTAATGCTGATAAACACTGATAAACGATGATAAACTTAAATAAACGCTCAAAAACTTCACTCACCAGCGTTTTTAGCGTTTTTGATCCAATGAAAAAAATAAATAGATTTTTCTTAAAAAAAACACTAAAACGCTAACGCTAAAAAACTCTAATAGATGCTAAAAACGCTATTGCAAAAACTTTTTTATAATGTTATTATAACATCCAGTGTGCATGAGGCCTAAGGAGGGGTTTGGACAGACTGCACCTAAATGAGGAGGGTGCAGATATGCTGGGAGTGAAGATGGCCAAAAAGTTAGAGGTTTTTTTTAAATTAGGCAAGGGGGGGGGGGGGGGCTCAGAGGTAGAGATAGTCAGCAATGAAAATATTCCAGAGGGTAGTATTGGGGGCATTAGTGGTAAGTTGACTAAAGCACATAAACCTGAGGTAAGTCTAGTAACAAGTCCTATTTGCAATATCGGAACACCCAATAAAAGGACAATATGCGACTGGTCTAAACTATGTGGCATGTTCACCAATGCCAGGAGCCTGGCGGACAAGATGGGTGAACTAGAGATACTGTTGAAGGAGGTGGATTTCGATTTTGTGGGAATTTCAGAGACCTGGTTCAACAGCTCTCATGATTGTTTGGCAACCATTCAAGAGTATTTCCTTTATCACAAGGATAGAGAGGGTAAAAAAGGGGAGGGGTATGCCTAAATATCAAGAATAATGTACAAGTGAACGTGAGACATGACATCAATAAGGGAGCTAGAGAGGAGGTGGAATCCTTATGGGTAGAGCTCCAAAGGGATGAAGCTAGGGGGAAAATAATACTGGGAGTATGTTATATGCCCCCTAACCTGTGGGAGGAGGGGGAGACAGACCTCCTATCACAATTTGGATTAGCAGCAAGGATGGGAAGTGTTATCATAATGGGGGATTTTAATTATCCAGACTAGGTCTGACGGTCTTCCTGATGGACTTTCGGCGGAGTTCAGACGGATTTTCCGAATGAACGGATTTGGCCACACATGAATGGACTAAGTCCTTTCGAAAGTGTGTTCATTTTGAACGTGATGACGTAAAACGGGACTAAAAAAGGAAGTTCAATAGCCAGTAGCCAATAGCTTCCCTTGCGTCGTATTTGGTCCATTGTACTGGCATACAGACAAACGGTTTCCCGATAGGAATTGAGTCCCTCAGACAGATTTGAAACATGTTCTATTTCTAGAACAATGAAAAACATTCGGATTAGCCCACACACGATCGGATTGTCTGACGGATTGATTCCGTCGGACCTAATCTGCCAGAAAGTCCGGTTGTGTGTACACGGCATAAAGCTCTCCAGTTCCTAAATGTCTTGCAGAACAATTTCATGGCTCAGATGGTAGATACACCAACTAGAAACAAGGCATTACTGGATCTACTGATTACCAACAATACAGACCTGATCATGAATGTGGAAATAAGGGGCAATTTAGGAAACAGCGATCACAGGTCAATTGGCTTCAGTATAAATCACACAAATAGGAAACACAAGGGGAACACAAAGACACTGAACTAAACTAAACTAAACAGTTTGATACAATTCCCCATAAACGTTTACTGTAGAAAGTAAGGTCCGTTGGCGTGGACCATAGGGTGAGTACATGGGTTGAAAATTGGGTACAAGGGTGAGTTCAGGGGGTGATGATGAATGGGGAATACTCTGAAAGGTCAGGGGTGGGAAGTGGGGTCCCCCCAAGGTTCTGGGCTGGGACCAATCCTGTTCAATTTGTTCATAAACGACCTGGATGATGGGGTAAACAGCTCAATCTCAGTATTTGTGGATAACACTAAGGCCGCGTACACACGGGCGGATTGTCTGCCCAACTAAGTTCATCAGACAATCCGACAGACAGTCCGTCCAACTTTTAAATGAACGGACTTGACCACACACGACGAACAGACAGTCCGCTGAAAGCTTGCGCGATGACGTGTACAGCACGTACGACGGGACTAGAAATACGACGTCCAATACACTGCAATGCAACCTTTCACCGTGTAAATCCTTTCTGAGCATGCGCCATACTTAGTCCGTCCAACTTGCCTACTCACGAGCGGACTGTCCGCTGAAACCAAGTTTGGACGGACAAAATTACGGAAATTCCGAAAGACTTAGTCCGCCAGACTGTCCGCTGAAAAAGTCCGCTGAAGCCCACACACGAGCGGATTGTCGGCTGAAACACGTTTCAGCGGACTAAGTTGGGCAGACAATCCGCCTGTGTGTACGGGGCCTTAGCTAAGCTGGGCAATAACTTCTCCACAGGATGTGGAAACCTTGCAAGAAGATCTGAACAAATTAATGGGGTGGGCAACTACATGACAAATGAGGTTTAATGTTGAAAAATGTAAAATAATGCATTTGGGTGGCAAAAACACGAATGCAATCTACTCACTGGAGGGAGAACCTCTGGGGGAATCTAGGATGGACCTGGGGGTCCTAGGAGATGATAGGCTGAGCAATGGCATGCAATGCTAAGCTATTGCTAACAAAGCAAACAGAATATTGGCATGCATTAAAAAGCAGATTAACTCTTGTGATAAAGTGATAATTCTCCTGCTCTACAAGACTCTGGTCCAGCCCCACCTGGCGTATGCTGTCCAGTTCTGGGCACCAGTCCTCAGGAAGAATGTACTGGAAATAGAGAGAGTACAAAGAAGGGCAACAAAGCTAATAAAGAGTCTGGAGGATATTAGTTATGAGGAAAGGTTCCGAGCACTGAACTTATTCTCTCTGGAGAAGAGACGCTTGAGAGGGGATATGATTTATATTTACAAATAACTTACTGGTTACCCCACAATAGGGATAAAACTTTTTTGTGGAAGAGAGTTTATTAAGACACGTAGTCACTTTTAACTAAAATTAGAAGAAAAGAGGTTTAACCTTAAACTGCATAGAGGGTGCTTCACTGTAAGAACAGCAAGGATGTGTAATTCTCTTCCACAGGCGGTGGTCTCAGCTGGGGGCATCGATAGATTCAAACGAAAAATTAGATAAGCACTTGAACAACCGCAACATACAGGGATATACAATGTAATACTGACTTATACTCACACACATAGGTTGGACTTGATGGACTTGTGCCTTTTTTCAACCTCACCTACTTTGTAACTATGTAAGCTGCAGTATATTACAGTTTGGGTTTTGGGTTTAATGCTGCTTTAAAGGGGTTCTAAAGTCAAAAGTTTTTTTTATCTTAATGCATTCTATGCATTAAGATAGAAAACCTTCTGTGTGTAGCAGCCCCCTTAGCACCCCCTAATACTTACCTGAACCCCATCCCTCTCCAGTGATGTACACGAGTTCCTTGGCCATCTGGGACTCTCCTCCCGATTGGCTACGACACAGTAGCAGCGCTATTGGCTCCTGCTGCTGTCAATCAAAGCCAGTTAGCCAATCAAGGGGGGGGGGGGCGAATCGGGGCTCTGCATCTGCATGCTGTTGGGGCACTGGACAGGAGGGAGGGGCCAGGAGAGCAGAAGAGGGACCCAAGAAGAAGAGGACCAGGGCAGCTGTGTGCAAAACCAACTGCACAGAGCAGGTAAGTATAACATGTTTGTTATTTTTATATATATACAAAAAAAAACAAGACTTTAATATCACTTTAACGCAGAGAATGCATTAAGGTAAACAAACATTTAGACTTTAGAATTACATTAAGAGGAATTCCGACAACTTCAAGGCTCTGTGTTTTATGATGTTATGCTTCTTAACTATTTGTGACTGTAGACTTTTGAAACCTAGATATACAGGCCAGGTTTAGCATTGTCAGTGTGACAATATCTCTTTGACTAATTTGCCTACCTATATCAATTTTACAGTTAAAGATATGCAAGACTTTTTGCGCTGCTTTAATAAATTACTCCCTATGTTTTTCTACTGAAAAAAGGAAACAAAAAGCCAATTTTCAACACCCAGCATGTCAGTGGTGACCCCTACTGCTATTCAATAAAAAAGAAAGGATTCTGCAGCCTGGAGCGTGGCGATTCATTTCCTTTTCTGACTGATTTGCCAGAGTGCAATGAGCCAGCTCAGCACCTGGGGGTTGTGCAGTGGAACCCTTGATGACCTATCATGTGTTGAATTTTTTAAAGGCTGACAAATGGACAAAATGTAAAAATATTAAATATAAATGGTGTTATATGACTTTTTTATGTTATGTTTTTATTTTGTCCAAAATCAAGTTTCTTTGTAAACTCCTGTGCACACAACTGAAATATTGTTAGCAGCTTTCCCAGCTATCTTCTGTGAGCTACTAAACAACGATTTTGACAACTTGCAATAGTTAGTCCTAGGATTTGTTGCCAATGTAGAACTATATTTAAACTGCTGCTGGCCCATCTCATCCACTTGACTTGCTGGACATAAGAAATGCATTCTTTTGTCATTTGCAGAAATAATCCATTACTTGTGTGTGGAATCCATCCACGATAACTCAGTGTGGTCCAAATAGTGTCCTGAATTTCAGAAACAATATGGCCTCTGAAGTGACAAAATATAAACATGTGAAAAGAAAATATGTTAATGTTTTACTTCCACTCACATGACTGCTGATGAATATTTTGGTTATATATCAGAGAATGGACCCCTTCTGTAAATTATTTGGATATTAAGATTCATTGAGGGGTCATGTGACCTACAGTAAATGGAAATTACAAATTTAGTACTATACCAAATAATCAATATTATATGTATTAAATGGATGCATGTAAAATTTAATGTAAAGACTAAAAATATCAAGATGGTTGTGATTTCCTGAAAGTCTCATTGGAGACTTAGCGTCTGTCTTGGGGGAAGAACCTGGGCAGATGTGCAGAGCAAGAAAACAAAGAGACCTGAAGAGTGGAGGGACCACCTATTAGGGATGAGCTTTCTGTTCAGGTCGAACATGAGTTTGACTCAAACATTAGCTGTTCGCCCGTTCGTCGAAAACCGAACATTATGGGCCGTTCGTGCCAAATTCGAGTGGCACGTAACGGCCCATATTGCCCTGCGGGTGCACACTGCATTGCTGTATGATGATTGGCCAAAGCATGCACCATGACCTGCATACTTTGGCCAATCCCAGCGCCCTCAGCTAAGAGAGCCATAATTGGCGAAAGTCAGAGTGCCTTTTGCCAATCATGGCAAAGATAGGGAGACTAAGTCCACACCCCACACTATATAAGGCTGCCCCGTGTACTGTGTTGTTGGCGTGGACGGAGAGAGAATGTCAGATTGAGCAGGCAGGCAGGTTTTTCAGTTAGCTGGAGTGAATTTAACATATATATACAGACAGTCTTGTATTTATATATATATATATATATATATATATATATATATATATATATATATATACACTGCATACAGTTTAGCTATGTCTGACTGCAGGTTGCTCCTGGTGTACTTTTTCTAATATTCTTCAGGCAGGCAAATTATTCAGTTAGCTGCAGTGTATTTAATATATATATATATATATATATATATATATATATATATATATATATATACAGACAGTCTCCTATATATATATCCACTGTATCCAGTTTAGCTATATCTGACTGCAGGAAATTCCTGGTGTACTTTTTCTAATATACTTCAGGCGGTGTACACAGTACACAGTACCATGCACCCATAGTGCAGTTGCTACTACTTTTCTGGTGGAGAACACAATACAGTACACCCATAGTTGTTATTACACTTCTGTAGGTGTACACAGTACTGTACGCCCCTAGTACAGTTGCTAGTACTTTTCTGATGGTGTACACAATATAGTACACCCATAGTTGTTATTACACTTCTGTTGGTGCACGGTAAACAGTACTGTGCACCCCTAGTGCAGTTGCTACTACTTTTATGGTGGTGTACACAGTACACAATACATACAGTGCACCCATAGTTGTATAGACTTTTGGTGGTGTACACAATACCGTTCACCCCTAGTGCAGTTGCTACTACTTTTCTGGTGGTGTGCACAATACAGTACACCCATAGTTGTTATTACACTTCTGTTAGTGTACACTGTACCTTGCACCCATAGTGCAGTTGCTACTACTTTTCTGGTGGTGTACATAATACAGTACACCCATAGTTGTTATTACACTTCTGTTGGTGTACACAGTACCGTGCACCCATAGTGCAGTTGCTACTACTTTTCTGGTGGTGTGCACAATACAGTACACCCATAGTTGTTATTAGACTTCTGTTAGTGTACACTGTACTGTGCACCCCTAGTGCAGTTGCTACTACTTTTCTGGTGGTGTACACAATACAGTATACCCATAGTTGTCATTACACTTCTGTTGGTAGTTGCTACTACTTTTCTGATGGTGTACACAGTACACAATACATACAGTACACCCATAGTTGTTAGTACACTTCTGCTAGTGTACACAGTACCGTGCACCAATAGTGCAGTTGCTAGTGCTACTACTTTTCTGGTGGTGTACACAGTATACAATACATACAGTACACCCATAGTTGTTGGTGTACACGGTACCGTACTCCCCTAGTGTAGTTGCTACTACTTTTCTGGTGGTGTACACAATACATACAGTGCACTCATAGTTGTTAAACTTCTATTGGTGTACACAATACCATGCACTCCTATTGCAGTTTCTACTACTTTTCTGGTGGTGTACACAGTACACAATACATACAGTACACCCATACGCCCTATCTTGTTTGTAACCTGGGGACTGCCTGTATACTGCTGCTGTTCAGAGTATATAGGACCTGGGGGCCCCATGCCTTTTTTTAAAAGATTTGGGTGCGGGGTTCCCCTTAATATTCATACCAGACCCAAAGGGCCAGCAATGATATTTAAAGGAATATTTCACTATTATTGTTTCACTTTAAGCATTATTAAAATCACTGCTCCCGAAAAAACTGCAATTTTAAAAACTTTTTTTTTCATTGATACATGTCCCCCGGGGCAGGACCCGGGTCCCCAAACACTTTTTATGACAATAACTTGCATATAAGCCTTTAAAATTAGCACTTTAGATTTTTCACGTTCAAGTCCAATAGACTTTAATGGTGTTTGCGCGTTCGCACACATTTTTTGCCTGTTCGCATGTTCTGCCGTGAACCGAACTGGGGGGGGGGGGGGGGTGTTCGGCTCATCCCTACCACCTTTGTATGGAGAATAGGTATGTTGTATCTTTCTTTACTTTACAAATATGGTTTGAGGCAATACACTGGGCAAAAAATAAAAACAAATTTTTGTCATCGCTATGTACCATTTATAGCCAAATCTGTAAATATAACTAAATATTTTACTATATAATTGTAGTATATTTTGGATGTCTTGTGTATAATTATAATACTTAAAATACAAGTGTCAAACATATTACTTTTGTATCTTTTAGCTCAAGTTTATATATTTTTCTACTACTTTAAAAACTCATATATACATGTTACACAACGTTGATCTTAAATCAGAAAGTAGGTAAAATAATATTTATCGTACAAGTTAAAATTTTAAAAAGAAAAAGAAAAAAATATGTATTACTAAGGTGACTAGTAATAACTTTTCTGATGTAAATTTTAGGTGTGCATTGGGTTTACTGTCATATTCCTTATATGTCACTTTTATAGGGCCTATATTTTCTCTGTGTTTTATAAAAAACGTTTAGCCATTCATATTAGTGCATACCACAGGCAAACATCAATCACATCACTTACTACTAAAGTCAAACAAACAGTCAATCAATAAATAAATCTGAAGACATAATTACGAAACGCGTCAGAGCGTGATCACGCGAGCAGTGAGGGTGAACAGGAGCCGACAAGGACCCGGGTCTCTACACGGAGGCTGTGACGAATGAGAGCTGCAGCCTGTCGGTGAGGCGCTTGTATGGCATAACTGACACCCTGGTTCTATATATGTTTTTACCAGTTGTTTTAATGTAAGCGCATTATGTAAAAAGGGGGGCAGGGTATCACAATTAATAAAAGATACTACGCTTTATTAGACCCATTTCTTACATGTCCGCATCCAATGAGTGGGATCCAAACGGAACATACAGGATTACACAGCAGGATCCTTCACAGCAGAGATAGGCTTAAAAGATACTATTGTCTGGTAAGTGGCCATCTGAGTGAATATTCACAGAGGTGAAAAATTAGGTGAAGGTGTAGGACTCCACCCACGGATATCCACACATATGGGAAGATAGATCGCATGATACATACCTCAATGATGTTAAAAAGAGTGTGAAGGACTCTATCATTATAGGATGTTGATGCTGGACTAATTAACACGGGACAGTGTTTTTCCTTTATATATAATTTTTTCTATGTTTATGGTTACAAGCTCTTTTAATGATTATTAATATATTAATAATGCATTTGATCTAAATGAACTGCACGGTGTAAACAGGCGATTGATGGTTTCGTTAGTATGCAGTACAAGCGCTGTTAGTGGTTGTTTTTGGTTTCCCAGGTCGATCACATTGATTTATATAATAAATAAATCAAATGCATAAAATATATGTGCTGGAACTGGAAAGAGTCCATAGAAGGGCAACAAAACTAATAAGGGGGCTGGAGGACCTCAGTTATGAGGAACATCTACAAACATTAAACTTATTCCCCCTGGAAAAGAGATGCTTGTGAGGAGAAATTATAGTGATGTACAAATACCTCAATGGTGATTTTAGCATAGGGAAGAAACTATTCCATTTCAAGGAGCTTACGAAGACATATGTCCACTCAATGAAATTGGAGGAGAAGCAGTTCAACCCCAAACTGTGTAGGGGGTTCTTTACTGTTAAAGCAGTAAGGATGTGGAACTGTTTTCCACAATCAGTGGTATCAGTGGGAAGTATCGATAATTAAAAAAAAACCTCTTAGATGGTCTTCTTAGCGGACACAATATACAGGGATATGGGATTTTGTATTGACATAAACACACATACCTACACAGGTTAAACTAGATGGACTGGTGTCTTTATTTAACGTTACCAACTATGAAACTCTGAATCAATCGATCAGTCAATCATATCTTTATCTACTACAGTCAAACAACAATCACATCACTCACTGCTATGGTCAAACATCAATCATATTACTCCCTACTACAGTAAAACATCAGTCAGATCACTGCCTACCACAGTCACATATCAATAAATGTTATATCTACCACAGTCAAAAATCGATCACATTACTCCCTACTACACACAAATATTAATCACATCACTCCCTACTACAGTCAAGCACTAGCCACACTTCTCCATACTACAGTCAAACATGATTCCCATTACTCCTTACTACAATCACAGCACTCCCTACTACATTCCAGCATATCGAGTCGATATGATTACCATATATAAATACATAAGCGGTCCATATAGTGAACACATATGCAAAAGTATAAGGGGCACTCTTTATGTTTGCAGGAAAAGAGGTTTAAGTTGGTGTTTGAATTATTAATATTATTTTTTGAGCATGAATACATATTGCAATCACTATCCTGTTCGATAATATTAAAAAGCACTGGTCATAATAAACTTAAATTAACTCCACTGTAGCCCTTAGAAATCAAATTCAGACTCTTTTCCGATGCCAGTTTCTCAGATGCTATTTCCTCCTGGCACATGTGAGATTATGAATTATGAGATAGTAATGGAGTCATGGTTTTTGCTGCTCTGGGGCAAGATCAACATTCTTTTGTTGTTTAATGTTTTTATTTAAATTTGGCCCTAGGTAGGAAGGATAAGCTACATGTGTCCTCCAGATTTTGATATATCTGTATCTGATTTGTAACGCGCAGCTTCTTATAGTTTACCAATAACTAAATTTAATAAAATAAAATTAATAATAAAAAAAAAATCAGTGTATGCAGTGTATTTCATTTTTTTGTGTTGTTTGTGTTTTAACACTAACCCATTTACAGTATTTACAATCACACACAGAACTTGGTTATCAGAGTGGAATCAACTGCAGAATTAATGTACAAGACTGACTGTAAATGACCTTGATGCTTCATTCTGGATGCACCTGAGCGTTTCAAAGTCACACATTTTTACTGCAATTTTACTTTGATTTTGTTGCGATTTTGTTCAGGTCACCAATGTAAAAAGTAGAGAAAACGCCTGTAATCTGCCCCAAAGAAGCTCATGTTAGTTTTTGAGCTTAGAACGATTTTCAGGCATCTTTCTTCAGGTGACAAAACGCTCAGATGTGAACAGGTGCCATTGAAATGTGACCGAAACCATGAATCAGACTGAGACAGAAGTACAGTTAAATCACACTTGTTTAAGAATAAACGTAAATAGAACAAACATAGTCAAAACATAGCCAAAGTTCAGTAACCAAAACGGATAGTCAGACAAGCCAGAAAGTCCGAAAGCCTGGAATCAGCATAGTGGAACAGCAAGCAGGATCTGGAGCCAGAAGGAATGTCAGCCGAGCAAGTCTTTAACAGGAGCGCAGGCGAAAGTCTCTGTGATGTTGAGCAAGGCGAAGGCAGACATCATCTGGGCTGGATGGCTTAAGTAAGCAGGACTGACGAGCAGGATATCATCGACAGGTGAGTCACTGTGGAGAGATAGGAGCTGGCAATTAGCCGACAGCTGAGTGGCCAGCTCAGAGAAGGAAGGGCTGACCCCAGCCCTGACAGAAATGAATGGGATTTTGCTTGTTGTTTGTTTTTCAGGCTTTTTTTGGGCGTTTTATGAGCATTTTATAAGCTGAAAACACTCAGGTGTGAATGCAGCCTCAAAGTGGAACTAAACTCTCCTAATCAACATTAACTATTTTAATCCTTAAGCTGCTAGCTTTGGTATATTACTGTAGACAGACCAGTATATTATATGTACTTGTTTTAAACCTATTTTTTCCATTTCTTCAGCTACTTTCTGATTTCAGGCCTAGGCCAAAATGAGGTCTTACATCCCATAATTCTTCATGGGCATTTTTTTATTTCTTTCATCTGTAGGATAAGCTTTCTCAGCTAAGCATACCCTCTTGCCTATGTGGTGGAGCTAAGGGAAGATGGGTTACAGAAAGTAAATGCTACATGAATAATCTGCCTTTACTCAATATGGCCACTGCTAGAAATGCTAGGGAGGTGTTTTTCAAAGCAACACAATGAAGCAAGGAGACATGGATGTGCTTTTCTTTAAATATTGATAATAAATTAAATAGTGTTTTCATTTTGGGGTGCTTAGATGCAGTTTTTTGTTCTGCTTTAATCATCATATGAATGAGCTAATAATTAATGTGTCTGATTCCTAGGAAGTGTGTAGTTCTGTTTAACAACCTGTATTATCTTTACTACAATAGTTGAAGACAATGGGCTTTCTAAATATGTGGTATTAAAGTTGGCCATAGACGGATTGAAATTCATGACATTCAGTAGGGACCGGCCACATCTTGATCCATCTATGGCTGTTCCTGCTCAACAGAAGTCAACCTATAGATCGTCTTCTGTCAAATGGTACCGTTGAAAGTTTTCACGCAGTGCTGATCAGTGTGTGGGCAGGTCGATCCAGTAGTTAGCTGCTGTCCTGACCAAGTGGGGTTTAATTCTTCTTCAGGGTGCCTTTGGCCAATCATGGCTCAGGGGGACCCACACTATATAAGGCTGCTTACACGGTGGCCGTGTGTAGTGTTGTTAGTGTGGACAGAGAGATAGCTTGATTTAGATTAAGCAGGCAGGTTATTCAGTTAGTGGTAGTGTATTTGATATATACCGTATATACAGTCAGTCTAGTATATATACATATACTCCGCATTTGATGTTTTCCAGGTTGAGGAAGGGCGTAACGTGAGCCTAGAGAGAGGGGGTTCCCAAGAAGGACAAGAAACTGGCAGTCATGTTCCCCCAGCTGCAGCATACTGCCAAGTTTTCTCCAGTGACGAGGAGGGAGGGGATGATGAGGCACAACTCCAATGAGGCAGGATGTCCTCTAGGGGGCAGCTTAAGGGCAGTCACCCTATTGCATCACACCACAGAGCTCAGCAGGTGCAGGGTGCTGCTGACTCCCCGCTGACTTTTAAAAGCTCCTTGGTGAGGTCCTTTTCCGACACATGTGCAGCAGATCGCACCGTTGCTGTTTGAAACCTATGTTTGAAGCGGCTCAAGCGTGGCCAGAACAGCAGCCGCTTGGGCACCACATGCTTGACCAGACATATGACGACCAGCCATGCAGTCCATTGGCAACAGCACTTGAAAGACCCACATCAAAGAAAAAGGGGGACTTCTACTTGCATCTCATCTGGGATCTCCAACCCTACTATACCTCCAGTCCTCTCAAAAACCTGCACTTAGAGGAATGAAGGTATAGCATTGGGTGTCCCAAGTACTTGCAGCCAAACTGCTAGCAGTACACTACCATCTGATTTTAACAGGCAAATTTCCCTACCCCAGTTGCTGAATTGTAAAAAGAAATTCGGTCCCAGCCATCCACATGCTCAATGTCGAAATGCTAGCTTGGCCAAATTGCTAGCACTGCAACTGAAGCCTTTTCAGCTGGTAGACTCTGCCCCCATTTAATTAATTTGTGGATTGTGCTGTACCTCAGTGGCAGGTTCCAAAACACCATTTCTTTTCACGGAAGACTATTCTATGCTCTCTACCGGCATGTGGAAGGCAAGGTTTTAGCCTCATTGGACAGGGTGGTCAGCAGTAAAGTTCATATTACTGCTGACTCATGGTCCAGCAGGCATGGGCAGGGATATTACCTTTCTTCATGGTGCATTAGGTAACTGTCATGGTTATGCAGTGATCTTCCTGTGTTTGCTTACCTCCCCTCATGTGTGCAGACTAAGAGGCCAGCCACTTCCACCTGGTGGTTTTTATAACCTCTCCTCTAAGCATGGCTCCACCCCAGGCCCTATCAGGGAGCCCTATATTAACCTGTGCACTGCAGGCCTTCAGGGCTGATCAACCATTGTGTATTTCTTTGTGTGTTTGGCTTCCTGTTACCTGCCGTGTGCGCTTCTGTTGTTCCGTTACCGACTTTGGCGTGTCTTTGACTATCCCTGTTTGCCTGTGATCCTGACCTTTTGGCGTGTCCCTGACTATTTCTGTCTGCTTGTAGCCCCGACCTTGGCTTTGTCCCTCACCATCCCTATCCTCCCGTTGCCTACTGTGGGTGTGAGCTGGGGGACCCTGGGGGTCGCGACCTGGAGCCAGTTGCAGCCAAGTCCATCCTCACCACTCGAGGCTCTGGTGAACACCTGCTGGCTCTTAGACTCTGCGCCCCAGGGAATCTTACGCTCTAACCCCGGTGGATCCTGTCTCCCGTCCGCAGCAGTCAGCCGTAGGGTCCACAACCTTCCGGTGCACTCCTAATCCCTACGGTGTGCATCTGTCACCTTGCCTCAAGGTGACCTGACAGTTTGATCAGCCATGGACCCGGCTGACATGCCACTTCCTGCAGATGATCCCTTGCAGAGCTTAGTTCGCAGACTTGAGACCCAAGAATCGCATCAGACCCAGGTGATGCGATTCCTTCAGGATTTGGCATCGCGTGTTGAACAGGTTAAGGCCTCATTAGGACCCCCGGTTCAACAACCTCAATCGCTATCTGCCCCTGCACCTATCGCATCAGTCGTAGCCACACATTCATTACAACTACCAGCTCCGGCCCGTTTCTCTGAGGACTCCAAGGCTTGCAGGGGGTTCCTTAGCCAGTGCACAATTCATTTTGAACTTCAGCCCCAAAACTTCCTGTCCGATCGGGCAAAAGTCGCATATATCATAGCCCTCCTGTCAGGCGAGGCGTTAGCTTGGGCCGCCCCTCTGTGGGAACTGAATGATCCAGTGGTTTCTAGCCTGTCTGATTTCTTGAAACTTTTTCGGAATATCTTCGAGGAACCGGGTCGTGTCTCCTCAGCGGCTAGCGCTCTTTTACGTCTCCGTCAAGAGTCTGCGTCTGTGGGACAGTATGCTCTTCAGTTCCGTATCCTCACAGCTGAATTGAGCTGGAATAATGAGGCCCTAGTTGCAACCTTTTTACATGGCCTCTCTGATAGAGTGAAGGATGAATTAGCAGGAAGATCCCTTCCTGCTGATCTGGACAGTGTCATCACCTTGTGTAACCAGATCGATATTCGCTTTCAGGAGAGGGCCCTGGAAAAAAGACGCCAGCACTCCCCGTTCTTTAGGCAGCCTGAGCCCCCAGTCCCTTCTCTTCGATCCGAGGAACACGCCCTGCCTACCAAGGAACCTATGCAGTTGGGCTGGACTAAATTATCTCCCGAAGAACGTGCTAGGCGCAGAACACTGGGCCTATGCCTCTATTGTGGGGCCAAAGGTAATTTACTTGACACTTGTTCTCTTCGTCCGGAAAAATGCTCAGGGCTAATACATTTGGAAGGTGGAGGATTAGACCCTGAAATATCACCTTCCCCTTCTCGTCTTCTCCTTTCTGTGTTGCTTCATGTCGGTGCTTCCTCTCGTTCGGTCTCAGCACATCTGGATTCCGGAGCCGCTGCCAATTTCATGGATTGGGAAACTGCATCCTCCATGAGACTTACCCTTTTGCCCCTTACAATGCCATTGGTGGTCTTGGCGATTGATGGCACGGTTCTCCCAGGGGGCCCTATCTGCTTTCAGACTCTTCCTGTTAAGATGTCAGTAAGGAAACTCCACCAGGAGTGGATATCCTTCCTTGTCTTACCTAAGGCTTCATCTCCTATCATATTAGGTCTTCCTTGGTTACGGCTCCATTCTCCACACGTTGACTGGTCTGCTGGACAGATCCTGGCTTGGGTTCCTCCTGTTCCTCTTCCTGCCTACTCAAGGGTACCCCAAAGGAGAAACTTCCTGTTACCACCATCCCAGTATCTTCTGCTCTTCCCGCTGTATATAGCGATCTCTGGGATGCGTCCTGCAATAGTCGGACTGATGCACTCTCTAGGTCATGTGGTACTCTGGATGAGGGGCCCACCTATGAACCTGAGTCGATCATTCACTCCAGTTCGCATAACCATTTACCTTTGTCTGTCCCTAATCTCCCTTGGACGCACAGCCAGGCTAACTTGTCTGCAAGTTCCACAGTTGCTATGCCCTGTGATGCAATTGAGATGGTCACTTCACCTGACAATACTATTCTGTCGATCTCTGCACCAGTTATGCCAGTCCAGCCCATGCCCAATGAGCTTCCTGCTTCTTGTTCAGCACCTTTGGTGAGCTGGCCTCACCCTACTGCTACTATGTCTGTTCAAACCTGTTTAAGAGGCTCAATCCATCCTTTGGATAGAATACCTCATTCGGCCAGGAGGGGTTTTCAACCTTTTTCTCAGGGTTCTCTGCATTCTGTTTGTGTTGCAGCTATCCAGCTTGACTCGTGTGACATGTCACTTTCTAACCAACCTGACCTCAGGGATCCACTGACCTCTGCCCAGTCTGGTGGTCCTGTTATGGATGCCCAGCTCATTTTAAGGGTGTGGGGGACCCTGCTCAGACTCCTGATCTTCTCATGCCCTTACCCATTCCTAAAAAGCCTTTAGTCCTCAAGTCCTCTCGTCCTCTCCCTACCTCTGTTTCAGTCTCTGAGGATAATCTAAAATACGAGGTTAGTCAAGTTTTGGATTCCCGGCTCCGTAAAGGCATTCTTCAGTACCTCGTACTTTGGAAAGGGTTGGGTCCTGAGGAGAGGTCTTGGATCACTGCATCTGAGGTCTTTGCTCCCTGTCTGTTAAGTAGGTTCCATCTGGAGTTTCCCTTTAAGCCTGGACCCAGGCGGGGGAGGGGGAGGCCTCGTAAGAGGGAGGGTACTGTCATGGTTATGCAGTGATCTTCCTGTGTTTGCTTACCTCCCCTCATGTGTGCAGACTAAGAGGCCAGCCACTTCCACCTGGTGGTTTTTATAACCTCTCCTCTAAGCATGGCTCCACCCCAGGCCCTATCAGGGAGCCCTATATTAACCTGTGCACTGCAGGCCTTCAGGGCTGATCAACCATTGTGTATTCCTTTGTGTGTTTGGCTTCCTGTTATCTGCCGTGTGCGCTTCTGTTGTTCCGTTACTGACTTTGGCGTGTCTTTGACTATCCCTGTTTGCCTGTGATCCTGACCTTTTGGCATGTCCCTGACTATTTCTGTCTGCTTGTGGCCCCGACCTTGGCTTTGTCCCTCACCATCCCTATCCTCCTGTTGCCTACTGTGGGTCTTAGACTCCGCGCCCCAGGGAATCTTACGCTCTAACCCCGGTGGGTCCTGTCTCCCGTCCGCAGCAGTCAGCCGTAGGGTCCACAACCTTGCGGTGCACTCCTGATCCCTACGGTGTGCATCTGTCACCTTGCCTCAAGGTGACCTGACAGTAACTCTGCTGGGAGCTGGGAAGGATGCAGGACAGGGTTCGATGTTGTTGGAGCTTGTTCCTCCATCACTCCTCCAAAATGCAAGTGGTGATTCTGCCACAGCTCTCTCCTCCCCCCTCCTTATTCTTCCTCTATGGCCTCTTCTGCAAATTTGTCCTTTGAACCAGTGGTGCTCTGTAAGGGTTCAAGGGGCTACGCAAGCAGTCAAGATGCCATGCAGTGCTTGAGTTGGTCTGCCTAGGGGACAGGAGCCTCACTGGGGCAGAGATTCTGTCAGCTCTGCAGGGGCAGGCTCAGAGGTGGTTGACACAACACTAGCTTCAGCCAGGAATGGTTGCATGCGACAATAGCACCATGTGGGGTGGCACAACTGAAATCTGGGGGGGGGCACAGCCCTCCCCCCTAGATCAGGCCACGCTTCCATGTGACCCAACAAGTTAATGGGAAAACATGGAGGACATAACAAACAACCACAACCACTAATCAAAAAAAAAAAAAGATCCATCTATGGACAGTCTTAGAAAATACAGAGAGAGAGAGGTGAAAGGAAAAAGAGGTTTATTATCCACCAGACACTGTTAACTATCTTAATGTCTGTTTTACTAAAATAGCTTACAGCAGATTTAATGTGATTGTAAACCCTTTACAACCACTTTTTGCTACAGGTAATCCTATAATTAGGCTTACCTGTAGCTACACTGGATATCTCCTAAACCTGCACGGTTTAGGAAATATCCCCTGTATTTGCATGGCCGAAGACACCGAAGCAATGTCACGTATGTGCCGTTGCTTCAGTTAGACTGTGCCATTACCAGCGGGTCCCACGCCCATGCGTGGGAGTGGCGTCATCACGGCTCTGCCCAATCACATCGACAATACCTGGAAGTAACTCCGGGAGCGATGTCGGCCGCCGGAGCTGGGTATGAGGTGGACTACAGGGGCTTCGATCTCAGGTAAGTATTTCATAATACTTACCTTTACTTGCCTTTGCAGGTTTTTTTGTTTGTTTTCTTTTATTTCTAGAGTTTACAACCACTTTATCACTAGGCGTCCACGCTATAGCCAAAAGACGGCTGCAGCACGGACGCCAATTGCCGGGAGGCCGTCCCTGGACGTCCTCCTGTTTATTTCCGCAATGCGCGATCCCACAAGGGCGCATCGGGGAAGTTCTGTGCTGGCCGTGTCTCTTGGACACAGCCAGTCACAGATTGCTGTAAATGGCCAATCACAGCTGCCGTTTACAGTGCGATCGGCGTGTCCAATGAGAGATGATCTCATATGTAAACATATGAGATCATCTCTCATTGCCGGCTCTCCCTCCTCACACAGAGACAGCGTGTGAGGAGGGAGAGATGAACGGCTGCAGTCGTGAGTAGAAAAAAAAACAAACACGGAAAATAAAGTGCCCACAATGTCACTGCCATCTGTCCCCACTGCCATCTGTCCCCACTGTCACCTGTCCCCACTGCCAC
Source organism: Lithobates pipiens (assembly GCF_037356315.1). Lineage (NCBI taxonomy): Eukaryota > Metazoa > Chordata > Amphibia > Anura > Ranidae > Lithobates > Lithobates pipiens. The sequence goes on from NW_027507718.1 coordinate 406,943,024, forward strand.
CTTTCAGTGCCATCTGTCCCCAGTGCCACCTGTTGTCAGTGCCATCTGTCCCCAGTGCCACCTGTCAGTGCCATCTGTCCCCAGTGCCACCTGTCAGTGCCATTTGTCCCCAGTGCCACGTATAAGTGCAATCTGTCATCAGTGCCATGTATAAGTGCCATCTGTCATCAGTGCCACATAATGCCATCTGTCATCAGTGCCATATCAGTGTCACGTGTCATCAGTGCCACATATTAGTGCCATCTGTCATCAGTGCCACCTGTCAGTGTCACGTGCCATCTGTTATCAGTGTCATGTGTCATCAATGCCATGTATCAGTGCCATCTGTCATCAGTGTCACGTGTCATCAGTGCCACGTATTAGTGCCATCTGTCATCATTGCCATGTATTAGTGCCACATGTCATCAGTGCCACATATTAGTGGCATCTGTCATCAGTGTCATGTGTCATCAATGCCACGTATTAGTGGCATCTGTCATCAGTGCCACATCAGTGTCACGTGTCATCAGTGCCACGTATCAGTGCCATCTGTAATCAGTGCCACACCAGTGTCACGTGTCATTGTCCTGGTGCTCCAGGGCCTTCAAAAGTGTAATAGATAGTCAACAAGTTAGATGTGTAATTTATGCTCCTAGAACACATGATGACGCTCACTGTATGTTGGGCCTCTCTGAGTGGCTAGGCTATGGAAAAGTCCCACACATGTGTTATCATAATACTCACGAGGAATAGCAGAATTTATTTTGGGGTGTCATTTGTGGTATACACATGCCATGTGAGAGAAATAACCTATTACAATAACAATTTTGTGAAAAAAAAATCTTCATTTTGCAAAAAATTGTGGGAAAAAATGACAACATAAAAAAGCTCTCCATGCCTCTTACTAAATACTTTGGAATGTCTACTTTCAAAAAATGGGTCATTTGGGGGGTATTTTTACTTTCCTGACTTGTTCGGGTCACAAGAAATTAGCTAGGCCACCAGTACATCAGATGTGATCAATTTTGTATGATTTACACCACAGCTTGTGGACTCTCTAACTTTCACAAAGACAAAATAATATCCACTAATTTGGGTTATTTTTACCAAAGATATGTAGCAGTATAAATTGTGGCCAAAATTTATGAAGAAAAATTAATAATTTGCAAAATGTTATCACAGAAACAAAGAAAAATGTGTTTATTTTCCAAATTTTCGGTCTTTTTTCATTTATAGCGCAAAAAATTAAAAAACCCAGAGGTGATCAAATACCACCAAAAGAAAGCTCTATTTGTGGGAAAAAATGACAAAAAATTAATTTGGGTACAGTGTCACATGACTGAGTAATTGTCATTCAAAATGTGAGAGCACTGAAAGCTGAAAATTGGTCTGGTCACGAGGGGGGTTTAAGTGCCCAGTTGTCAAGTGGTTAAACTCTGCTATTTTTCTAACATAAGAGACCAATAGGGTATTTTCTGTAATAAAAACCCTACCTTTCAGTATTTAATTGAGGGGGGGTTAATTCTTGATGATCAATGTGTGACCATCCCCGTCTACTGCCTTTGCAGCTAAGGCCCAACCCCATCCACAAGTGTAAACAAGCTGATTGTGTTTAAGGTTAAAATGAGAGACAATTAGCAGACAACATTTTTGACCTGTTTTGAATTTCGGTTATGTTCTTTTAAATTTAAATTCTAGTCCCGGTCACAAACCAGTACTGGTAATCACTATAATGAAGAAAAATATCTTTACTTCATCCTCCAAATCTTAATTTATTCATATAAGATTAAAACTTTTCCAATTTTGTCTAGACTGAATGTCTAAGAAAATTATCTGTCCAGTACAAATGAATTCATTAATATTTATAATGTTATCAGCCTAATCCTTGGCAAAAATTGCATGTGTAATAATCAGTATTATTTCTTTAGAAGCTTTTTCTTTAGAAGCTACAGTAATTGTCTATAGAAAAAGTTTGCATATACAATATTTATTTATGTGCCATGTAGCTTTAATTGATGTTATTTATTTATTTTTCATTCCCAAAGAAGGATGCAAAAATCTGGTGGGCCTTTATTATAAAGGGGCTTTTAGATTCCTAAAATTCACCCTCACGAATCCTCGCATATTTTTGGGGAAACCAAATGTGATTAAGGAGTCCTCGTCCCTCAACATTAGGACAAGGTTGCCTTTCAATGGGGGGAAGGCTTTGCCATCACCCTCACAAGTTACTCCCAATGTTGAAAGGCATATGGTCTGGTAGGTCATAGGAAGGGTGGGGGGTCAGGGTTAAACGACCCCATTATCCTAGGCACCCAGGCTGCATGTCAAGATAAGGGTTTGTTTGGACTTTTAAGGGCAATCCCGTGATATAAGGAAATAGTAGATGGTAGCATCTGCCATGTCATGAGCAACCACTTATGTTACCCAGCCCCATTCATTTGCTGACCAGGAATCCCCAACCATGTAAACAAAGAGGCATAGATAGTGCTGACCATGTATGGTCAATGACATCACAGAGTATACTCCACTACCTTTATTTACAATTAGACGTGGGGAGTAGACCTGCCATTTGTGTAGCATTGGGATCAGATGTGTCTGTCAGTCAGCAGGTTTTTTTCTTTCTGTGAGTGTTTCATATGTGATCATTAGGGCTGCAATATATTGATATGTGACTGTGCACCGTGAACGGTGTGGTTAATAATAACTGCCTTATATAACTATTATGCCTTATATAACTGTTAAATTCCAATAACCCTTAAAGGATGTTTTATATATATATATATATATATATATATATATATATATATATATATATATATATACTATGCTGCCCTCTCGGTGTAGGGATACACATGTTATTGCCTTAGAACAGGTCAGGAGCTACAGTAGAATGTCATCCCATTCATGAATGTAGCTAAGCTCCATCTCATGTGACCCCAGCCAGCCAGTTGTGGGAAGTAGTATTTAGGCATATTAGTTGTGCATTCCTTGAAACAAGGGTGTAACTAGAATTCACATGACCCTTTAACAAAGTTTTGATCATCAATTTGAGGTGTCCTATTATGCTCTTCATTTCATACTCCCAAGCTCAGAGGTGTCCAACCCCCAATTTATGGCCACTTAGCACTGCTGGTTAGAGGTGGGTCCCATACAAAACACCCCTATAAAGATCCTCTTAGTCACTGGAATTGAACACCTATTGAAAAGAAGTGCTCCTTGGTTTTCCCAAAATCCTATTTAGAGCCCCTTTTAGAATTATACTTTTCTGGAGGATTATAATTGGGAATAGTATATCTGTGCTCATTCAACTTAGCAATAGAGCTTTGTAAACTGTTAGTCATTGTGCTGAGTATATTAAATGTTGAATATATTGAACTGAATATGTTCTCTTGTTTTGGTCTGAAAACTAAGTGTTCTGATCAAAAATTTTCACTCAAAATATATATTCACATAGGAAAGTAAAAATGATATTGATATTGCTAACGTCTGTCCTATATTGTATTTGTCAGAAAATGTCTTCACTGTAGCAACTTGTATTAATACAGTGGTTATTCCTATATTCTTTGCCTGAACTAACAGCCCAAGAGGCATCTGATGGCCACATCTGATGGCTAAAGCTAAATATGTCCTAATATTTGACTGTCAATGTTGGGTTTATATATACCCCAAGTGCCACGCAAGTAGGTAACAGGCTGATATGAACATATATGACTATTTTAAAATGAGCCTGTGAAAAAAGGGTAATTAAAACTAGCATTGTTAACAGGCATCTGACAGCATAAGCTGCCAGACAGTAATTTCTGCTTTATGCATCCATCCTATCCCACTTAGACCTTTGCATATATGTTTTCCCTTCCTTATTGTGGAGACTAGGAAGGTCCATCCTCAAATCTAGCGCAATATCTGGGTCTGAGCCAACCTTTGGATGCACTGAGCATTAACACTGTTAATGGTAACCGGGGGGGGGGGGGGTCAGGGGTGTTCAACCCCCCCGAGCATCCTAGTAAAATGCCCAGACAGTGTCCCTGCTGTTTAGCCTCAGCATCAGCACAGTAGAAATCAGAGTTTCAGAGTGCAGTAGCCAGCCCCCCTTTTATTGTGCCCCACCCCCTCAGTTTAATAAGGGGTCCCCCTGAAAAGCATGAAATTACTGCGAGGTCTCAGATGCCGGCAATTGACAGTGCATGGTTGAGGGAGCTCCTACACTCCTCCTCGAGGTATCATATGCTTATCTCAGGTCCTGATTAACACATAAGGGACAGAGGTCTAAAATTCAGGACTTACAATATATATTTCAAAAGTTGGCTTTACCTGCTTCCCTGTCATAGAAAGTGATACTAAACACACACCAGTTAATTTACATTGCCCCTTCTATTTTTGTATATGGATGATGACACTGTAATTATTTTAATTCTAAAAAAAAACAAAAAACATCTAAATACCATTCTTCTAATCGAAAAACAGCTGTCACATGACCCAGATCTTTCCCAGCCTGTCTACAGGGACGCATAAGCAGGAGGAGCCTCTAGTCCTCTGCTGCTGGTCACATGTTCAAAATAAAAAATCAGCCTTTGAAATACAGATTAAAAATAAATAAATAGAAGAAACGGTGGCCCAGGCCAACGAATCTGTGGAAAAATGTCATACTACGTGGTCTCCATGGATAGCGTTCCGGTACTCCCAAAAATATGCTGACATTCAGAGAGACATATGCAACATTATTCTGCCTAGTCAGAGGACCTAATTCTACCTAACACCTGTTACTTAGGTTCTTTTTGTCTCTTTTACTCCTGTTTTACAATCCTTTTTCTGTTTATTTTCAAATTCCAATTGAGAATAATACTGTCATATCAGCTCGGTATATATGGGTGATGACCACCTTTAGCTTTTCTTACCATCGAATTAGAGCCTTATAACTAGATGAATGCATACCAGATAGTGATTCTGGTTTGAAGAGGGTTTACCAACATCTCTTTAGCAAAGTTGAGGGGTTTTATATGGCCTTGCGTAGGCACACCTGATGATGACACCTTCCCAAATACTCCAAACCATATTGAGCTTAAATACCCTATATGATATATAATGCTCTATATTGTCATATGAATATACAGCAGTGATGTGGTATAATGTTTGTATAATTATAGATACTTTTTTGCAATGTCAGATCTCAGCTGAGCTGAAGTACAACATGTTTATGTTTTCTTTTCAATAAACGCTTTTGATGTAAAAAAATAAATAAATAATATCAATAAACCGTTTTAAATTGACATACAAATATATATGTGAAATCAAATTTTTATTATTTTGTGAAAAATTCTACCAGTCACAGGCTGTGTAAGCCCCTGTACACACGGTCGGAGATTCTGCCAACCAAATCCGTTGGATTCTGTCCGTCAGATTTAGTCTGATGGATTGTGTCCGAAACTGTTGCATACACACGGTCGGACTAAGTTGTCGAAAAATCCAATCTTTCAGAACGTGATGATGTAATTTCGTTACGATGGGACTACATTCAGGCTAGTAACCAATAGCTTTGATGTAGGAATTTGATCTGAGCATGCGTGGCACTCGGTCCGATCAAAATTCGCTACACATTATCGGAGTATGTCCGATCGAACCAGTTGGTCGGGAAATATTTCCAACATGTTGGAAAATTGGGTCCGACGGATATTTGGATGGAATCAGTCCGATGCATATCACACACAGTCGGATTATCCGACGACACGGTCCGATAGGACACATTCCGACGGATTCTCCGACCGTGTGTACAAGGCTTCACACCCCTTCTGCCTGTGTCTTAGCCCTTGTACACACGGTCTGACATTCCGACAACAAAATCCGTCAGATTTTTTCCAACTGATTTTGTCTGAAACTGGTGTTGCATACACACGGTCGAACAAAGTTGTCTGAAAATCCGATCGTTCAGAACGTGGTGACTTACGTTCGTTACGACGGGACTACGTTTAGGCTAGTAACCAATAGCTTTGGTCTCGTAATGTGATCTGAGCATGCGTGGAACTTTGTCTGATCTGAATTCTCTACAAACGATCGGACAAAGTCCGATCGGATCATGTTGTCAGAACATTTTATATTTTATATCCAGCTCTCAAACTTTGTTGGTCAGACATTCTGACGGAAAAAGTCAGATGGAGTCCACACACGGTTGGATTATCCGACAACACGGTCCGATCAGACATTTTCCGTCGGAATTTCCAACCGTGTGTACAAGGGCTAAGAAAAAGAAGGAGGTGATGCCACTATTAATCTACATACATAATACATAATATCGAACCCCCCCCCCCCCCCCCCCCATTGTATCTAGTCTAGCTGGTTAGTGGGTATGGAGGAGGAGGGAGGGAGTTGGCTGTCATTTACCACTGTGTATACGCTCACATGTGATTCTATAGTAACATAGGCTGTTCAGATGTGATAGGATGGTAATTCTCAGCTTAGAAACTCACTGAAAACTGAGCATGTGCAGAGTTGTCACCGCAGCTGTAAAATCCCTAGCTGAATTGGGGACATGAACAGAAGGTAGAGACAGTGAGCAGCAGGATCAACCAGGTTTTTGTGCAGAATACAAAAATCTAATCTCATAGTGACTGAGTATGAACAGCATGTAATGCAGCATTTATTGATAGCTTTTTTTTAGATGTGCATTTAGTGACACTTTAAGCACATTTTTTTGTTTTATTATGTGAATGATTTGCCAATCCTAAATGTTTCCATTTTATAATAGTATATACTTTGCATACAATTCTAAATGCAATAAATTAAAATCAAGTGCATACTCCTATTGCTTTTGGATGTAATTACTAACTTGGAATCAATGAACTGCTGATATAAAATATTTTACATGCGGATGTGCTTGGTAATCAAATCATTAAATGTATTCCCAGCAGAAAATGTAGTCATGAATGTACAGGCCTCTGAGGGAATGGCGTGTAATTATTTCTTCAGAGGGTTTAAGAGCAATAATGCATATGAGTAAACATTTAACTCTCTCAAATGATTGAGACAAAATGTCTTGTCTACTTTGTGGCCTGTTCACACCACAGCTTGGCAGTCACACGACAAGTTGTACTTTTTTGCAGCACATCTCCATGTGAAGCAATCCACTGCCTCACAGCACATGGTTGGAAGCCCTCAGAGATTTGTTAGAGAACCTTAGTGAACAAACAGCATCATGAAGGCATCATGAGACCAAGGAACACACCAGACAGGTCAGGGATAAATTTGTGGAGAAGTTAGGTTATAAAAAAATATCCCAAGTTTTCCAAGTAAACTGACAGGTCGGGCAAGGAAAGAAGCAGCCAAGAGACCCAACACTGCTGCAGGGATCCACAACTCAGGTGGGAGAATCTGTCCACAGGACAACTATTAGTCGTGCACTCCACAAATCTGGCCTTTGTGGAAGAGTGGCAAGAAGAAAGCCATTGTTGAAAGAAAGCCATAAGAAGTCCCATTAGCAGTTTGTGAGAAGCCATGTGGGGGACACAGCTAACATGTGGAAGAAGGTGCTCTGGTCATATGAGACTAAAATTGAACTTTTTGGCCTAAAAGCAAAACGCTATGTGTGGCGGAAAACTATCACTGCCCATCACCCTGAACACACCATCCCCACCATGAAACATGGTGGTGGCAGCATCATGTTGTGGGGATGCTTTTCTTCAGCAGGGACAGAGAAGCTGGCCAAAGTTGATGATAAGATGGATGGAGCCAAATACAGGCCAATTTAAGAAGAAAACCTGTTAGAGTCTGCAAAAGACTTGAGACTGGGGCGGAGGTTCACCTTCCAGCAGGACAACGACCCTAAACATACAGCCAGAGCTACAATGGTTTAAATCAAAGCATATTCGTGTTAGAATGGCCCAGTCAAAGTCCAGACCTAAATCCAATTGCGAATCTGTGACAAGACTTGAAAATTGCTTTTCACAGACACTGTCCATTCAATCTGACAGAGATGGAGCTATTTGGCAAAAGAAGAATGGGCATTTATTTTTAAAATGTTTTGAAAACCATTTATTATTTTCCTTCTACTTCACAATTATGGGCCACTTTGTGTTGGTCTATCCATAAAACCCCAATAAAATACATTCACGTTTTGGTTGTAACATGACAAAATTTGGAAAATTTCAAGGGGTATGAATATTTTTTCAAGGCACTGTAATTGCCATTAATAAACGCATGCCCATTGGAAGCAGAATCATTCAGCAGTTGGCTTTCCTAAAAGATTCAAACAGGTCTACTGCTAATTCTGGGACAATATTAAACTTGTAAAGCATTTTCTACAAATTGTTCCCCCATCTGAGTTTCACAGAATGCATACTGAATTTAATGAATACTAAGTGACAGATTTCACTGATGTTGCTCAAACTCACACATATGATTGGTATTGTCACATGGTAGGACAAAGCGGTATTCTTCAGGGCAATCTAAAAGTACCTAAATTCCTACATCTGGGTAAATGTACAAAAACTATGCTTTCCTTTCCCCATGTGACAGCTGAGGTAAAATGTGTGTTTTCTTCTGTGAAGTTAAAGCATAGTTCCACCAACATATAAAAAAAAAAAAATTCTAAAGGCATCTCTTAAGATGATCTTAATGCTGCAATCACTATTCTTACTAAAAGGGCCGCTATATTAGTTATTATTATTTTTTTTAACTAAACTTATATTTCCCTGTCTTGCATGGTTCCATGTTGCTTATGGGCATACGAAGCCCACAAGCATAAACTTCTAGGTTTCGGTGCTGCTGAATTACCAGGATGCACCGCCCGTTCTCGTGCATACGCAGGAAACTTAGCAGCGCAGGAAACTTCTCAGGTTGCCATCACAACAGGTGGTGGCGGCAGAAGTCCCCGCCATGCTGTGATGGCAACCATGATGAGCCTATCAAATACCGGGATTGTAGCCCTTGGCACTGCCCAGCAAATCCTGGGAAATGATGACACACATCTCCCATGAGCACTAGTGAACACAGGCGCCGAGGGAAGGGACGTGAGGCGCTGTGGAGAGGAAGGGGGCAGATTACAAGAGACCCCGTAGCAACAGCCCTGAACAAATATGTAAAAAAAGAAAAAAAATTGAATGTTTTTTCTGATGTTTTTTCCAGTTAATTAATGTAAAGTGTGGGTGGAACTCGGCTTTAATGAATACTGGTCTTAGGTACAAACTTTCCAATCCAATGTTGGAAGGATTGCTGAGTGATCCAAGAAGAATTACACAGGAAATGCTTGAACATGTTGATTCCATAATGTATGATCACAAGTTAGAAAATACATCCAAGCCTAAATGAGGCATTTTTTCTGCTGCTGCTGGTAACATGTCTAAGGACAATGATGATGTGGCGGTGGTGTAGTGACAGTGATAAGTTGACAACATGAGGTTCTTCATATGATTTTTACAACAGAAATTATATGTTTGCACTGTAATAGCATTAGAAATACTTGTACACACATAACATTACCAAAAAGACTAAGATCCCTTTCACACTGAGGTGCGTTACAGGCGCCACATCGCTAAAAATAGCGCCTGCATAGCACCTGTAAAGAGCCTCTCCTGTCTCTCCCGAGGGCTTTCACACTGGAGTGGTGCGCTTGCAGGACGCATCTTTGCAGCGCTGTAAGAGTGGTGAATACACTGCTTCTACAGTGCCCCTGCCCATTGAAAACAATAGGGCTGCGCCTGCAAACCGCTGGCAAACCGCCCCTGCAGTGGTGCTTGCAGGCGGTTTTAACCCTTTTTCAGCCGAATAGCTCCACTAAAACGACACCCGCCTGCCCCAGTGTGAAAGTAGCCTTACAGTTGTAATTTCAGCAAAAGGGTGGTTCTACAAAGTATTAATTTAGGGGGGCTGAATACAAATGCATGCCACACTTTTCACATATTTATTTGTAAATCATTTTGAAAACCATTTATCATTTTCCTTCCTCTTCACAATTATGTGCTACTTTGTGTTGGTCTATCACATAAAATCCCAATAAAATACATTTGCGTTTTTGGTTGTAGCATGACAAAATGTGAATAATTTCAAGGGGTATAAATACATTTTCAAGGCACTGTAGTTGGAAGTCTTGTGCCAAATTCATGAAAACCCAGCATCATTTTCATTATTAGCAAAGACACATGCAACAAAGTCATATGTTTCTTATTTGCTCTTTTGTTGCGACAAATTCATAAAGAAATACCACAATATGAGTAATAAGGAAAGTAGAGATAAATAAGATCTCTTCCATGTTGGAGTAAATTGTTGATTGTCACACGTGTAAGTATTTTTTATACTTCTGTCCTCTGCACTCCATGCATCATATTTTTGCTCAGAGCATCCAGCACCACATCTTATTTCTGCTCAGAGCACCCATGGGATTTTAAGCATGATTTTGTGACACAAATAATTGTTTGTCTTTTGTGGGTGTTGTCAGTAGTGTGTCCCTGGATTTAATTTTGAAAGTCTGCACAGTCAATAAAAATCTGGGTTTCTTGTTCCTGACCGTGATATTAAAGTGTTTATAACCCTAAAGAAAAACAAAGTTCCTGAAATGTGATTTATCATGTCATTATAAAATGTCTCTCTGCCGATGTTCCATTTTACCTGGTTGATTCTGCCTGTGCCCTGCCTCCTCAGAGTAAACTGACCATGTTAGCATGCTAGCGTGGTCAGTTTAAGTCTTGTGTCATCACACTAAAGATACAGGCAGGCTGTACAGCTGCCTGTATCTTCTGTAATCAGTCACAGCCCCCTGCCACTGCACTCATCTGGGGAAAGGAGGAAATGACATGTGCCGATGGGCCTGAAGGCATTCCATTGCTATGGGAACCCAGAAGCTGGGCGGCAACATCAACGTCACCTCCTGTCATGACGTGTATGCCCTGAAATTGGGCATGCTCGCCGACAGTTCCATGCATCATTGTTGGATGCTGCATCGATCAAGTGACCTGCAATACTGAAGCTGGAGATAGCTGCACAGGATGTTTTTTTATTTAAAGTGATACTAAAGACTCGTTTTTTTTCTTTAAAAATAACAAACATGTTATAATTACCTTCTCTGTGCAGTGGTTTTACACAGAGCAGCCCCCGATGCTCCTCTTTTGGCTCCCTCGCTGGCTCTCTTGACCCCTTCCTCCTGTTGAATGCCCCCACAGCAAACAGCTTGCTATGGGGGCACCACAGCCGAGCTTCATCTCTGTGTGTCCATTCAGACACAGAGGTGTGGTTTGGCTCCAGCCTCTCTCTCCTGGTTGGCTATCTGATTTTAATTGACAGCAGCGGGAGCCAATGTTGCTGCTGCTGTGTCTCAGCCAATCAGTAGGGAGAGTCCCGGAAGGCAAAGAATTTACCCCCTTCCTGACCAGAGCACTTTTTGCGATTCGGCACTGTGTCGCTTTAACTGATAATTGCGTGGTCGTGCGACATGGCACCCAAACTAAATTGATGTCCTTTTTTTTCCACAAATAGAGCTTTCTTATTGTGGTATTTCATCACCTCTGCGGTTTTTATTTTTTGCGCTATAAACAAAAAAAAAGCATCAATTTTGAAAAAAACGCAATATATATTCAACTTTTTTTTTTTTTAAATATCCCCCAACAATATATATATAAAAAAATAATTTTCCCTCAGTTTAGGCAGATATGTATTCTTCTACATATTTTTGGTAAAAAAAATCGCAATAAGCGTACATTGATTGGCTTGTGCAAACGTTTTAGCATCTCCAAAATAGGGGATAGTTTTATGGCATTTTTATTATTAATTTTTTTTTTTTATTTATGGCAGCGATCTGCAATTTTTATCATGACTGTGACATTATGGCCGACACATCGGACACTTTTGACACTATTTTGGGACCATTGTCATTTATACAGCGATCAGTGCTATAAAAATGCACTGATTACTGTGTAAATGACACTGGCAGGGAAGGGGTTAAACACTAGGGAGTGATCAAGGGGTTAAGTGTGTCCTAGGGAGTGATTCTAGCTGTGGTGGGGATGGGCTTCAACTCCCATGACAGCAATCACTGCTCCCTTTGTCATGTCACAAGGCAAAACAGGGAAATGCCTTTTTTACATAGGCACTTTCCCATTCGGCAGCTCCGTGACACGATCGTCAGGAGACGGGCATGGTAATGCTGTACATGGCGGGCGCCTGCTAGCCCCGCCATATAAAGGTGAGGTACAGGTACGCCCATTAGTCCACCAATGCCATTGTGCCGACGTATATTGGCATGCAGTGGTCAACAAGTGGTTAAAAACAATCACACAATTCATACAGGCATCCATTTTTGTGTATAAAAATGATTTTTCATGAGTTACAGTTACAACCACTTTAAGAGAGGGAAACCTGAAAAGAATGAAACATAGAGACTATCGATGCCTACATACCCTTCCACAAATACTAGTCTCCTGGCAGCCTTATTGAAGTTTTTGTTTAAAGCTTTGAGTCACTGACCTAGAACAAGTATGTTGATTACAGCTTCTACTTTTCTATAACTTTCTCAATCAGTAAGCTTGTACCAAGCAATTGATTCAGAGAGTATTGGAGCCAGTGGATCAGCATAACAACAAGTCAATAAGTATTTTCAGAAGTATGCCAGCAATGGAAGCTTTTGCATTTCTTTCATGACAGCTTTACTTTCAATTAGAACTGTAGTGCTGAGTGTGGTGGAAGAATTTGCAATAATGTGCACAATCCACAATACACAACCTTACCTCTGAAAATATACATTTTCTCATGCCCTATAGCCATCTATGAGATCCTCATTGAAGCTTCCACCGGTGTGGACTTTTTCTTTTGAACATATTCCATGGAAACTTGATGAAGTTTCACTATCTTGACACTAAGCTCTAAGCCCTTGTACACACGGTCGGACATTCCGACAAAAAAAATCAGTTGGATTTTTTACGACGGATTTTGTCCGAAACTGGTGTTGCATACACATGGTCGGACCCAGTTGTCGGAAAATCCAGAACGTGATGACGTTCGCTCGTTACGCCGGCACTACGTTCAGGCTAGTAGCCAATAGCTTTGGTCTCGTAAATTTGATCTGAGCATGCGTGGCACTTTGTCCGATTGGAATTCTCTAAAATCCGATCGGATCATGTTGTCGGAAAATTTTATGTCCAGCTCTCAAACTTTGTTGGTCGGACATTCCGACGGAAAAAGTCAGATGGAGCCCACACACGGTCAGATTATCCAACAACACGGTCCGATCGGACATTTTCCGTCTGAATTTCCGACCGTGAGCACAAGGGCTAACAGATCCCGGAGGTGAACAAACTATACTGAGTATGATGTTGTTAAAAATATTAAAAAAATCTCTCAAAATGGTCAAGATGTTTTTTTGGTAAATAAAAAATGTGCAGGCTAGTATTTTTTAGGGTACAGTATTGCTTTGATTTGATTGAGTTTATATAGGTTTAGGGTAATAATATCAGAATACTTTGGGCACATATTTTGTTTTTGGCCAAAGCTTCTTTCCAGTCACAGCAAGAACTCTGATCATAAATTATCTTTGGCTCTGGGTACGATCCAGAAATATCTAATAAAATGCATTAAATACAAAATAACACCCAACAGGCACTCTATAATGGATAAATGCAATGGAACAAAGCTGTGTTCTGACCATTAAATAATAGGTCCTATCAGTAACTGTGTCTGATTGCCCATTTTCCTCTCTAATCCTTTTCTTTTTAATCTTTTTTTGATTCCTTGCCACGGTTGGGATAACCGTCATGGAATGAATGAGACTTGTGAATTGGTCTGTTTTAGACTTCATGTGATCCTTTTAGTGACGTATTAAAAAGATGACACGATGAAAGGCTTCGTTATGGGACCTGACTGCCTGTGGCTTCTAGAATGGATGGTTCAGCTCACATCCTGGAGAAAGACATGTCAATCACATTATTAACTAATGGCAATGTGCATGCTGCTCCAAACTGGTAAAAGAGTACAAAGGCTACAGCGAAGCTGCTAAACTGTATAATGCAAAGTTATGTTCTCTACGTAAATCAGGAGCCATATGAATCGAGTTCATTGGGTTCCTCAGGATAGTATTATCCTTAGGTTTAAAATATGGGCGTAAGTTCATATTCTGAATAATAGAAACAAAACTCAATTTATTTACAATTTGGACATATGATTTGGATATATAAATGGATGTTTCAGAATTTCTTTACTAAATGGCCAAAGTGGGGCTCACATGCGAATAGTTGTAGTGTACAATTAACTTGAAACAGATGTATATAAGGTTAAGATCCCTTTCACACACAGATGTATATAAGGTTAAGATCCCTTTCACACTTGGTGAGCTTTAAGGGCGGCAAAAAAGCCCTGCAAGCAGCATCTTTGGGACAGTGTGGAAGCAGTGTATACACCACTCCCACACCACCCCTGCCCATTGGATTGAATGGGTACCATTTCCAAAGCACCTGAAAAGCGCTTCAGACGCGCTGCATCACGGGCATTTTTAACCCCTTCTTGGGGGTTAAAACGCCCGAAATGCACTGCCATAACAGTGGTAAAGCACTGCTAAAATGAGGGGTCGCTTTACCGCTAAAGCTGGCATCGCCCAGTGTCAAAGTATCCTAAAGAGGAGCTTTAACCTGACTCAAATAAAAAAAATTAAAGGCGCCATTTTTAATGTTTTTAAATGTCAAAAAATAATTATTTACTAATACTTGTTGTCTTTTGTTGTCTTTATTACCTTATCTTTTTTTTAAATCTCTGTGCCATTATTGTGGTAGCCATTTTACTAAAGGACAGGTGAACCTCTTTCTACCCTTACTTCCCGGAATTGTTTTTTTGCACCACCACCCTGACGACGAGGAAATCCATCACCTGTACACTCAGTGCTCTTCCAGAAATCCTTTTCCTTTACATGTTGCCATATTAACAACAAACCCACACTTTCCTCAAGATTATATGAAAACCTTGTCTGATTAAGCCTTAAGTCTTCAACAAAATCTCCCTGGAAGGCACTGGTGATTTAACCTTTCCAATGGGGCATTTGTGAGGCCAGAGCTACATTACCAGTGCCTCAATGAACCCAAAATATAATCTAAGTAAGGGTGAGTAAAAAACTATATAAAGTATTTTCAAAATGACATGCTTATGTTTGGGGGGGACATGCAGAGGTACACACTTCATGCATGTTTTGCGTAAAGATGGCCATGCACCTATCAAAATTTCAGTCAGTGTGTGTCAGTCCTTGCTCGACAGAAGTCGACCATTTAATCGATTTCTGTTGAAGGGAGATGCTGGAAATTTGTGCCGATCAGCAGCTGCAGCAAAAAGACTGCAGCTGCTGATCATTGTATATTGACAGTGATGGGTGCTCCTTTCAGGATACAATGTCCTCTATCTATCGTGGATGGAGGATTTTTTTTTCTCTTAGCCTTCTAGCTGAACAAAACAAAAATTCAACAATATAAATGTCTATAGGCAGCTTAAAGAGGAAGTAAACCCTGATGAGTTTACTTCCTCTTTCATTCCCTGCAAAGGCAAAGCATAATGGACTACTATGCATCGCATAGTAGTCCATTATGTGTCACTTACCTGACACAGGAGCCAGCGAAGTCACCGCTGTCCCCTGTAGTCCGGCGCATCCATGTTGTCGGTGGGGTCTCGCAGCTCCGCCACTGTCATGCGGCGAAGCCGCGATGACGTCACTCCCGCGCATGCGCACGGGAGCCGACACGCGCGGCAGCTCCGTTCTTGGAAATGCCGCGCTCAGTGCGCCTGCGCGCCTGTCTTCGGGCAAATATCTCCTAAACCGTATAGGTTTAGGAGATATTTCTTGGACCTACAGGTAAGCCTTAATCTAGGCTTACCTGTAGGTCAAAGTGTGTTGTAAGGGTTTACAACCACTTTAACAGGGAAAAGGTTGTGAAGGCATAAATAATAGCCACACTAAATAGTCTGTTATTTAATGGTAATAAAATAACCTTTCTATTTACTTTCTGTCACAGTCTGATTTTCTAAAGAGAGAAGTCTAAGAAGTAAAATATTTCTTCTTTGTTACCACAGAAACACCCAGGGCGCTTTCTACACTGTTTATCCCAGTAATAGCTCCAAAAATGTAATTCTTGATTATGTGATTGGTTAACCGCTTTCTTCAGATGTTTTTATCTTTTGACAACACTGAAGCTGATCGTGTGATTGCACTAAGCGGATCCTCCCTGCAAACACTCAGGAAATAGGAAGTTGTGTTAGGCTGGGTCCGGCTTTGCAGTCTGGAGTCTGGTGAGTTTCTGTTCACCGGTTCAGGTGCGATTCAGGTGAGAATTTTTACCTGTGTTTGCACCTGAACCGGACCCAAAAACACAGGACCCTTTTTCAGACCGCACTGCAGCTGCCCCGGACATGCGTGAACTGGTTCCATTGAAAGCCATTCACATTTACATGTTATGGGAATTGGATGCAATTAAAAACGCACATAAAAGCTTCTGCTCTGCTAGTTACTTTCAATTTAAAAAGAACCACATCTCCCATGGTACCTCACTGCTTGCTGTGATTCCTGTTCTGACCCCACCTCCTGAAATTCCTCCTCTCAGCACCTCAGTAGTTCAGTAGGTGGGTTCTGTAAATTCTGAGACACAGCAGTGCCTACTCACAAGGCAATAATCTTTTTATATGGACTATAACCTGAAGGCCTTATGAATTCAATGGTTGTGGTACAAATTATCTGAGTTTCCATTATTTCTTATGGAGAAATTTGCTTTGATATATGAGTGCTTTGGATTATAAGCATGTTTCTGGAACGAATTATGCTGGCATTTTAAGGTTTTACTGTATTAAAGCGGGAGTCCACCGGGAGTCCGTCGTTTTTTTTTTTTAAAGCCAACAGCTACAAATACTGCAGCTGCTGACTTTTAAAATAGTGACACTTACCCGCCCAGCGCGCCCGCGATATCGGCACCCAAAGCCGATCTCTCGATCGTCTCTCGGGTGCTGCCACCGCCATCTTGGGTATGGGAATCAGGAAGTGGAGCCTTTCGACTTCATTTTCCGATTCCCTACTGCGCATGCGCGAGTCGCGCTGCGCAATAAGGATGGTCCCCGCTGTCTCTGGGATCCGTGTGTTTCCCAGCAGGCAGCGGGGGACTTTCGGAAAGGGGCATAGATTCTGCAGAAAGGGGCGTACCTTCTGCAGAATCTACACCGGAAGTGGGTGCAGATACCTGTACTGTACAGGTACCTGCACCCCCCTCCCCCCTGAAAGGTGCCAATTGTGGCGCCGGAGGGGGGGGGATTCCAATGAGCGGAAGGTCCACTTTAGGGTGGACCTCCGCTTTAATATGAATGTAGAAATGCTGCAGTCCACAATATTGAACCTGATGAGCAGAAATCCACTGTATCCAAGGACTTACAGCTCTGTTGTTCAGTTATAGGGGCTTATATGGCTTATTTTATTCATCTACATAGTATAAACAAGTCGTGATTCGACACTTTAGACATTTATCTTGTAATGGAACATCCAGTTGAATATTTATCATTCTTTGTAGAACTGTTGACCTGATGTAAGCTAATTAAGAAATGAATTTTATATCAGAGCCTCAGTGCTACATCCAGAAAATTAAATTGTCTGTCTGTTGTCAGAGCAGAAACAGGTCTCAGTCACGCAAGAAGTGTAGCACAAGTTTCCAGGGCAGTCTAAAATTTGGATTTTTACAAGAAACAGAGTTGTAGGTATAGGTATGGCAGAGGTGACAAACCTAAGCAGGCCCTGTGACTAATGTTAGTGACAAAGGACCTTTGGCAAGGACATTACACTTATCATTGAGGAACAAATATCATTGAGGAACAAATATACAGATTTAGCTGCAATACAAAGGGTATGTCTCTGTAGATGGAAGGATAAAGAGAGCTTTCTAAAAATCTTGCAAACTAATTCCAAATATACTGGCCTCTCCTCCGGACCCCATTGCACATAGAGGCCGTAATGTCCCATGCCGCTGTTGTAGCGGCCTGTACATGGTACACTGCAATGTACAAACCCAGAGTGAGTATCCATCATAATGCCCACAGTGGCAAGTGCTTATTGGTAAGCATGACCTTGTGCATGACTGCACTGACCAATGACAAGGTCTTCTTTCTTCTAGGACTCCTTACCAGAAGAAGCCACTTCTCATTGATCAGCATGGTCACATTGCTGCACTTGCCATTGTGAGCCTTTGTGAGCACTATGATGGATACTCACTCCAGGCCTGTGTATTGCAATGTCTGGTGGCAGCATTGGTCATCACAGCAGGGTCCAGATGTGTTAACTGGGATTTTTGGAGTCACCTTTTTTCTTTTTCGTGAAAATGTTAAGTTACTCTTTAAATGACCAGTTAAATGTTAGCAGTGCCTGTGTGCCTCAGATTACTTGACTATAGCTCTATGACTTATTTTTTGGTTTGACAGTGGGGTCTGACAACTAACAACAAGCCCATGTGCACATTCCTAGTTCTCTTCTGGGACTCTACACGCTGGTTTACATTTGTGTTGAAGCATGATCCGAGTTCGGATTGCTATTCCGACAGCAATAGACAGGCAGAGAGGAGGTATTGTATCGCCTCCTCACCTTCTATTTTAACCCTCCACATACCACACACCCTTCCCACAACTGTGGCAAACACTTCAGTGGGTGGCGTTTGACAGGTGGTACTGCCTGCTGAGCACAACAGGTGGGTATAATTTCTGCTGCAAAAGCAAAGTATAGCAGGCACAGCATGTGTACACCTCTGCAGCAAAGGGGGAAGCGGTTGAAGGACGATAAAACTGCAGGGTTTTACCATCCCTCAATTGAAAGTGTAAACTCAGGTCTAACATTCTTATGGCACTGGGCATTTTGCTTGAAGATTTGAGAGAACACATTATGGTCACAAAATGGATAAAGTATGCCTAAGTGCAAAACTTTGTTTTGGGTTTTTGGAAGAGCTGGGAAGTGTTAAAACCTCTTCATTGCTGTTTGATTCCATATAGGCGATATTCTCCCCCTTTATTTGTTCTGTGTTCATTGTCACCTGAGAAGAAGGTGTACTACAAATGCAAGTAAAGAAAATCAATTTAAATAAATGAAAAACATTTTTCTGAAAAATGCACAGCATACACACTGCTAGCACATGTAAATATGCTGCAAATTCACTGAAAATTTGCACAAAAGAGCATGCAGAAACACACAGTGAATGCAGAGATTGTGGTGTAAATGAGCCCTTCAAAGGGGATTTCCCCTCACTTTGGAAGGAATTTCTCTCCTGTTGTGTTTCTGGAACAGGAAATGAAGGGACCTCTCTTCAACTGGGCAAAGAAAAACTCACTGGAGATCTAATTATTCCCTATTCTATCCAAAATTACACAGAAAGATACATTTTGTCTTTAAAGTGATTGTAAAGTTTAAAAATAAGATAATAAACATGTTATACTTACTTGCTCTGTGCAAAGGTATTGAACAGAGCGGCTCCGAACCTTCTCTGGTGCTCTGGGCTCCTTTTTTTCTGTGTCTGTCACCATAGCAAGCCTTGCTATGTGGAAAAAACATGCAGGATCGCTCCTAAGCCCTGGCTTTGTGCAGCCATAAACACACACACACCGCCCCCTGCTCCCTCCTCACAGGATTTGATTGACAGCAGCAGGAGCCAATGGCTTCTGTTGCTGTCACTGCAGCCTGTGAGAAGAGGAAAAGAGACCAGCACTGCTGCAGATGGACACAGCGCTGGATCAAGATAGGACTCCAGTAAGTATTTAGGGAGGTGAGGGTGGAGGGATGGGGATCGATACAACTACTGGAACATTTTTTACCTTAATTCAGGAAATTGATTACCTAAAAAAGTCTTGCTTTAAAACCACTTTAAATATACTTTAATAGGCTTGAACTATGCTCTTTTAAAGTGGTTCTAAAGGCTGAAGTTTTTTTTTACCTTCATGCATTCTATGTATGAAGGTAGAAAAAACGTCCTCTGTGCAGCAGCCCCTTTAGCCTCCCCAATACTTAACTGAGCCCCATCTTGATCCAGCACATGTGCATGAGAGCTTCAGCTCTCTGGGGACTCTCCCTCCTCATTGGCAATCACAGCCAGTGAGCCAATAAGGAGAGAGAGGGGGCAGGCCTTAGGCTCTGTGTGTGAATGGACATGCATAGCTGCGGCTTGGGAACGAGCCTACTTGGATGCCCACATTGCAAGCTACTTGCTCTTTGAGAACTCGGCAGGAGGGAGAGGGCCAAGAGCGCTGGCGTGAGACCCAAGAAGTGGAGGATCGGGGCTGCTCTGTGCAAGACCTCAGCACAGAGCAGGTGAGTATAACATGTTTGTTATTTAATAAAAAAAAGTAAGCCTTTAATATCACTTGTTTCCCAACCTTCTAGCAGTGGTTAAAATATAATTCAGTCTCCAATGCTTTTTTTTGTTTCACACACCTTTTTAAATGGGAATTTATTATAACAGCAACACTTTTTTTTATCAGCTTGACATCTTGATTATTTCTGCTGCCTCATTTTATCAAAGAAGTTTCTGCTGAAAGTCTCCATTGTTTGACTGCTGCATTTGTCAGTCAGCGGAGGTGATATACCACAAGAGAAAAGAATGTTTGCTTATCATAATGTAAAAAGGAAACTATGCTTACTTCAGTTATCCAACCATGTCGTGTTTTGATTCAATTTTATGTGTAGCATTAAAGTGTATCTAAAACCAAAACTTTTTTCCAGTTATGAATGGGGTGGTGAGGGGTGAGGACCTCAGAGTTTTTGTTCTGTCTGTTCCCCCACCAGGGAGATCCATCCTGGGTATTTGTCCTGATGACCATGGTCACTAGGACAGTTGGACTCAAAGTATGTAAAAGTCCAAAATCTTGAGATATTACCAGAACAAGAATAAAAGGTAAATCTTTCAATGGAGATACTCATTGCAGTGACAACTGAGTGGATTTCGCTCACATTGGAGAGTTTTCCTTTCACTTCTTGTTGTGTCTTTAGGATGTTAAAATGGTGTTGCCACCAAAAAAAAAAAATAGCTTACAATTCATAAAAAAAAAAAAAAAAAAATTGGATTTTTTTTTTTATTCACCTCTAAATACCTGTTGCTAGGGGGTCCCTCGTAGTCTGCCTCCTTCAGTGCCTGGGCTGGTGACATCACTTCCCCTCAACGCCGTACAGTCATCTGGGACCTGTCACATGTCCCAGATGACTGTGCTGCATATCACGGTGCGCAGCGCCGCTCGCGCATGCGCAGTGGGTGCCCGGCTGTTGAGCCGCAGCCGGGTGCCCACAGTAAGAATGCCGGTGCCGCGAGTGGAGCGGGGAACAAGGGGGGGGGGCTTCATTCCCCCGCATCGCTGGACCCTGGGACAAGTAAGTGTCCGATTATTAAAAGTCAGCAACTGCAGTATTTGTAGCTGCTGACTTTTAATTATTTTTTTTTAGGGGGCACTCCACTTTAAGGAAAATATCCTCGATAGGACACAAATGAGGAAAAAAAAGTGACTGGGATCATAACATTTTTCTATTTTATCTAAAATGAAACAAAGTTTTGGCTTTAGATGCAGCATTAGCTTGAAAATAACAGTAAAATCTGAAGGGGTCAACCTGAATAATTTCTTAATCTAACTAAAGAAATGCAAGCTTCTGGTGGCCATGTGTAATTTTATCTTTGTTTTTACCCTTCTTTAGTAAATAGCCAAGTTGCTAGTCCTAGTTTAATTACTTCAGGTCTGCCCTATTGCAGTTTTACTGCTACAGGGCGACACCTGTGCGTCTGATCACACACATATATATATATATATATATATATATATATATATATATATATATATATATATATATATATATATATGTAATTTGGCTCTTCCGGGTAGGGGGCGCTCATGTGTGCTGCCCTACAGAACTTTGCTGTGCTCTACAGCTCACCACCTGGACCCGCAGGACATCCAGGCCTCTGGCACTATTAAGTGAATTACAAACACTGACCACAAATTCAATTTAGGCTTAAGTTTGACCAGCAATGTAGTGAGGACTCAGCTCTTGTTGTACACCAAAGTCAAAGGAGTTTATTAGAGATCACCAGAAAACATAAAAGATGTATTGTGCAATTGACTACCAATGCAATGGGAGGTTTGTCACATGCCACTACTGTAATGGGGATTTTTCTATTGGCCTGCAATGCATGGTAAAATTTACCATTGACTATCAAAATAATGAGGACTTTTCCACTGACTACCAATGTAATAGGGCCCTTTACAATGACCACCAATGCTATGGAGGTCTTTTCGTTGACCACCATTGTAAATGTAGTGGGGTCTCTTTAAGAACTATAAAACTACTGTTCCCAGAACCCCGCTGGTTCCCAGGATGTTTTGAGTTATGTCTCAAAGACTCATGGGGGAGGATATATAAGGAGGGGGAGAGGCCTAGTTCTTCCTCTTTGGACACCCCCCTCTCTTCAAGCAAGAGGAGATCTGTGCTGAACTGCTGAGGCACAAGGCCTGAAGCCTGGGCCTTGTGCTCTTTTCCAAAGAGCTCTCTGCCAGCCTAGTTGCACCTGAGAGACATTTTCTCATTCCTTGCTGCAGTACACCAGAAGGATTGAAGACTCGGAGGTCAGTGGATTCCTGTTCCTAGACGAAAAGGCAGAGAAACCGGATTTGGACTTGTCCGGGTGGTGAGAGCTGTTTAAAGACAGATGCTTTATCTTTATTATTATTCGTTTGGATTACAAAGTTGTTCTTCAAGTGCACCACCGAAAGATTGCTAGCGAATATTGTTTTACTGGACTTCCATCTAGATCAGTCAGGCCTGACTGCATAGGTAGAGAGTGCTGGGTGTTAGTTTACCCATGCGGGGAAGTAGCTGAAAAAGGGCAGCACTAGAGTTGCATAGAAATACTTTATTATGCTGACTACTCTGTTTATCTTTATCACTGGTTACTGCAGGGACCTGTTTATGTGTTGCAATCCAAATGTTTGATTCATGTAATTCCTTTTATAAAAACAATAAGTAAAGTCAGTTATATACTTTCAAGGATTGTCTATGAGCTTGAGTTATCCACCCACGCACACACACATATTTAGAGTATAAGTGATTTAATGTGTATTGCTAGATACTAACTGTGCCAAAGTGGGTAGTGCAGATTGCCGGGGGGTTGGCGGAGCTGTGCTCAGGACCCAAACCAAACTTGCGGCCCTCTTAAGTGAGGGTATCGCTATACGTGGGGGCTCGTAAATCCGGGATTTCTGAGACAGCGGTAAACACTCCAGAGGTACCGGCATGGACCCACAGGGAGTCAGAGCGTGGTGTGAAGCGGCTAAGGCCGACCCAAGTCAGTCAGTGGTCATTAGCCTCCCAGGGGAGGAGCCATCGCCAACGGGATCACCGCAGGCTGGGGCCCGTACCTCACCCGAGAGTCTCAGATCAGCACCGGCCACCCTTAGCGCAGAACTGTGTGCTGTCCTGGGGGAGATTGTGGCCCAGTGCAAGAAGGATCCCACAGATTACCCGATGTCGGGGTACAGAAAACTCCGGATGTTTTCAGGGAGGAAACCTGTACCTTCGGATGAAGAGGGATTTGAAGAGTGGTTAGATAGCGCAACTCAGGCACTAGAGGAATGGGAAGTTCCAGAGCGCAGAAAGAAGCAGAGGATTGTGGAAAGTCTAAAGGGGCCTGCTCTAGAGGCCGTACGCAACCTGAAGATGAGCAGGACAGACTGTAATGCGCAGGAGTACCTAAATGTACTACAGACTGTGTTTGGTGGGACAGAGAAAATCTCTGAGCTTGCTTATCAGTTAGAGCATTGCTACCAGAAGAAAGGTGAAAAACTATCAGACTACATGGGACGTTTAGATAAAATCCTGCATAGGATGATCCTAAAGAAGGGGATCAGCCCAGGGGAAGTAGATGAAGCCCGTGCCCAACAGGTACTGAGGGGAGCTCAACCCATGGATCCTATTGCATGGACACTACGTGCCCGACAGGATGGGAAGAGTCTGGAGTACACTGACCTCATCCGAATGATCAGAGAGGAAGAGGCCCTACTGAAAGAGAAAAGGGAAGAAGATCTCACCGAGCCCGTCAACCAACCGGTAGCAATAGTTACACCGGCCATGACTCCCGCTAGAGATAAGGAGCTGGACACTTTGAAGTTACAGATGTCCCAGGTGATGGAGATGTTGACTGCTATGATGGCGAAAGGTCAAGGGGGAGCCGAGAAACCAAGTCCTAGGAGGGAGTTGTTTCCAGATACACCAACACCAAGCCCCACTCGAGACCGAGAAGAGATGCTATGCTACAACTGCGGGGGCAGTGGCCAATTCGCCAGTAGATGTTCCAGTCCCAAGAAGAAGAAGAAGATAGATAACCGCCAGCCGGCGGGAAACTTCAGAGGGCCCCGGTGAGGGAGTCAACCGGGTGCCCATGCCTTTCAGTGAACTCCAAACTGAATAGAAGGAAGAGAGAGAGAGGAAACCAGACCCCTCAGAAGGAATGTCTACAAATAAGAGACAATAACATCCCTCAGCGGGTTCGTAATCCCATTACTGTGGGGAGGGTCAATGCATACCAGGCTCGAAAAAGAGTAAAGTCAAAAACCAACTGGATGAAGACGGGTCCCCAGAAGAGGGTGGCCTCAACCCGGCCCTTCCCAGAAGAATTGGTCGGCCCGTCCCCCGCTGTCTCCATCCAGGTGGAAGGAGTCTACACGAAGGCCCTCCTGGACACTGGAGCTCAAGTGACTTTGTTGTACAGAGACTTCTATGATAGGCACTTGAGCCATTTGCCTATACAGAAGATAGAAGAGCTGGAGATATGGGGCCTGGGAACTCAGAGTTTCCCCTACGATGGTTACCTGCCCATAAAGCTGACCTTCGATCCATCTGTGGCGGGGAAAACAGAGGTGTTTGACACCCTGGCAGTTGTGTGTCCTAGACCGCCCGGGGCCAGCAAGATGTCCCTCATCATAGGGACCAATACGGATCTGGTGCGAAGACTTCTGACCCCTCTAGTGGAGGCGAGTAACCATCAAGATCCCAATATCCATCCCATGCTGAAGACAGCCTACCAATGGTTGGTCCTAGAGCAGAAGACCCCAGGAGAGGGGATAGGGAAGGTGTGGAGACTTGGGAGAGAGGGAGTGGTGCTGCAGCCCGGAGAGGTAGCATGCCTCAGGGCCACGGTGAAGCTTACCTGGGAGCAGCCTGGCCCCTTTGTCATGCTGGAATCCGATCCAAGGTAGGATCACTCAGGCCTGGATGTGATACCGGAAGTGATTTCAATCAAGGCCCTGAAGAAGGCTCGAGGAAGAGTCCCAGTGAGTGTGAGAAACCCTACGGAGAGACCCATAGAGATCCCTGCCAGAATGCTGTTAGGGCAGGTGAGTCCTGCGGCCCCAGTCAGCTGGTCTGAAGTAAAAGGAAAGGGGGAAGGAGGAGATGTTTGGGAAAAACTTTCCATGGAGAACCCGGACCTACCTGGAGCCTGGAAGGAGAGAGCCAAGGCCCAGCTGACTAGATGGGAGAGGATTTTCTCAAAGGATGAGTTTGATGTGGGATGTGCCAGGAGTGCCACCCACCGAATCCGCCTCCAAGAAGACAAACCCTTCAGGGAAAGGGTTAGGCGGGTCCCTCTAGCTGATCTGGAGGATCTGAGGGAGCAGCTTGCGGAGTTGAAGAAGACTGGTGTGATTCGGGAGTCTAGAAGTCCCTACGCCTCCCCCATAGTGGTGGTCAGGAAAAAGAATGGGTCGTTGAGGCTTTGTATTGACTACAGGACTCTCAACAGGAGGACCATCCCTGACCAGTATACCACACCGAGAATAGAGGATGCCCTACAGAGTTTGGCTGGTGCCAAGTGGTTCAGTGTAATGGACCTCAAGAGTGGGTACTACCAAATCCCCATGCACCAGGAAGACCGAGAGAAGACAGCCTTCATAACCCCAGTGGGATTCTTCGAATTCAACAGAATGCCTCAGGGCCTGTCTGGAGCCCCTGCTACCTTTCAACGCCTCATGGAGAAGACCGTTGGAGACATGAACCTCATAGAAGTCCTTGTGTACTTGGACGATGTCATTGTCTTCGGGAAAACTTTGGAAGAACATGAGGCCAGGTTGGAGAAGGTGTTGAGAAGACTCAGCGAAGAGGGACTCAAGCTTTCTCCCGAGAAGTGCCGGTTTTACCAATCCTCTGTGAACTTTATGGGACACATAGTGTCTGAAAAGGGAGTGGCTACAGACCCTGAGAAGTTGGAGGCAGTTACCTCTTGGCCAAGACCTACAACAGTCACAGAGCTCAGATCTTTCTTGGGGTTCTGCTCCTATTATAGAAGATTTGTGGATGGGTTTGCCCGGATTGCCAAGCCACTAAACGAATTGCTCAAGACTGAAGGAGAAGAGGATGGCTTGGGACCTAGGAGGGCCGGTGAGTCGGTTCAAGATCAGTGGAACCCAAGGTGTGAAGAGGCTTTCCGAACCTTGAAGAGGAGCCTTACCACGTCCCCAGTCCTGGCCTATGCCGACCCCACCAGACCATATGAGCTACATGTCGATGCCAGTCATGAGGGCCTAGGCGGAGTGCTCTATCAAGAGTATGAAGGGCAGCTGCGACCAGTGGCCTATGTGAGCCAGGGCCATACTCCCTCGGAGAAGAACTACCCCACTCATAAATTGGAGTTCTTGGCCCTCAAATGGGCAGTAGTAGACAAACTGAAGGACATCTCTATGGGGCGGAGTTTACCGTAAAGACAGATAACAATCCTCTGACCTACCTCTTCACTACTGCAAAGTTAGATGCAACCGGACACAGATGGTTGGCTGCATTATCCGGATTCAACTTCAGTCTAAAGTACAGACCAGGGGCTGGAAATAGGGATGCAGATGCCCTGTCCCGAAGATCTCATGTCATGGTCAATGACTGGGAAGACTGGACCCAGGTAGCACCGGAAGGAGTGCGAGCACTCTGTCAGGGTGCTGAGTTTCAAGCAAGAGGGGGCCCCAGAGCAGAGGAGATAGGAGTCACCGCAGTGGGAGTCCCTTAACCCTACTGTGGGGTAATTCAACTAGCAGAGGAACTCCTGCCAAAGCTGTCCAGAAAGGAGCTGAGCTATGACCAATTGGAAGACCCCATGGGGAGATTGGTCCTTGAAGCTTTGGAAAACGAGAATCCAGAGGGACTTCGACATCACCCTTCCAAGGAGGCTCGCCTGCTGAGGAAAGAGTTGGATAAGCTACAAGTAAATCAGGGAGTGGTCTACCGAAGGGGCCCCTCTGATAACTCAGAAGATAAGTGGCAGTTGTTTCTCCCAGAGAAGCACCGAGAGATGGTACTAATTGCCTTACATGACCAGCATGGCCATCTAGGGGCGGAGAGAACTTTCCAGCTTGTCAGAAGCCGGTTCTATTGGCCCTGTATGAGGGCAGAAGTGGAGGAATATTGCCGTTCTTGTGCACGATGCATCCAGAGGAAGACTCTACCCCATCAAGCTGCCCCAATGGGCCACCTACAGAGTCAGGGTCCAATGGATCTGGTGTGCATTGACTTTCTCTGCCTCGAACCCGATTTGAGTGGATTGGGAAATGTTCTGGTGGTAACCGATCATTTCACCCGTTATGCCCAGGCTTTCCCCACCAAAGACCAAAAGGCCTCCACTGTGGCCAAGGTGCTCATGGAAAAATACTTTGTCCACTATGGATTACCACAGAGAATCCACTCAGACCAAGGAAGGGACTTTGAGAGTCGTCTGATCCGGAACCTACTGGACTCATTGGGAGTAGAGAAGACCAGGACTACACCTTATCATCCACAAGGAGATGCCCAACCTGAGAGGTTTAATCGGACCTTACTAAACATGCTTGGATTTCTAGAGACAGAGAAGAAGCAACACTGGAGCCAACACATATCAGCTCTGGTGCACGCTTACAACTGCACCACAAGTGATGTGACGGGTTACTCCCCCTACCGGCTCATGTTTGGGAGAGAAGCAAGATTGTCGGTGGATCTGGCCTTTGGCATTTCCCTAGACCATGCCTCTGCTACCTCCCACAAGGGATATGTGGACCGACTTAGACACAATTTGAAAGTGGCCCATGAACGAGCTCAGGCGGCCTCGGACCAAAGGGGAGCCCGCAACAAGAGGAACTTCGATCTGAAGGTTCGAGTGCAAGACCTGCAGCCTGGGGACCGTGTACTGCTACGCAATCTGGGGATCCCTGGGAAGCACAAGCTTGCTGATAGATGGAGATCGGAGCCCTATGTCATTTGCAGAAAGCTACCTGGATTGCCTGTGTATAAGCTAAAACCAGAGGGGAAAGTGGGGCCCTTGAAGACTTGGCACAGGAATCATTTGCTCCCGCTTACTGAAGCAGTCAGAATACCTCCAGTGAGAAGTCCACCTGAATCTGTTTCCATTCTGGATACCCCGGGACCTAGCACTCGGTCTCAGACCTCCCGGGTTAGAGATGGACAAGATACCCAACGAGGTGAAGGTGGAAGAGGAGAGCTTGAGTGGCTGTGGCCTTCATCAACTCCAGGAAATTCTGCCATAGATCTCCCACCTACTGAGGATACACAGGATGGGACACTGAACCCAGAAGCTACAGAGTTCATTCCATCTAGTGGTGTGCCTGAAGGCTGGGAAGATATCCCTAGCATTTACTCAGAAGAGGAAGGAACTGATGTTCCAGAACCAGTGATGCTGTTAGAATGTGTTCCTGAAGTAGAGCCTGTGGCACTAGAGCCTGAAGTCCCGAGAGAACAGAGAGCTCGCTGAGTTGTGAGACCCCCCAAGAAGCTAACCTACTCTCAAATGGGGGAGAGCTCTGAGGACTCTGTTGTGACTGCTAGAAGAAGTGCTGAACGCTCTAATCCTTCCACTGACCATTTGGTGGAGGGCAACCCCAGCTCACTCTCTGGCACAGTTAGGCAGGCCACTCATGTCAGTGTGACCTGTGGGACAGGGAATCCCACCTCTGAGTTCTGGTGGAAATTCCCTGTACCAACATCATACTCAGCACTTTCAAAATTGGTACAGGATATGTGTTAAAAGTTTATCTTTGGGGACCAAAGAGTTTAAGTGGGGGGAGTGTGTAGCGGGGTCTCTTTAAGAACTATAAAACTACTGTTCCCAGAACCCCGCTGGTTCCCAGGATGTTTTGAGTTATGTCTCAAAGACTCATGGGGGAGGATATATAAGGAGGGGGAGAGGCCAAGTTCTTCCTCTTTGGACACCCCCCTCTCTTCAAGCAAGAGGAGATCTGTGCTGAACTGCTGAGGCACACGGCCTGAAGCCTGGGCCTTGTGCTCTTTTCCAAAGAGCTCTCTGCCAGCCTAGTTGCACCTGAGAGACATTTTCTCATTCCTTGCTGCAGTACACCAGAAGGATTGAAGACTCGGAGGTCGGTGGATTCCTGTTCCTAGACGAAAAGGCAGAGAAACCGGATTTGGACTTGTCCGGGTGGTGAGAGCTGTTTAAAGACAGATGCTTTATCTTTATTATTATTCGTTTGGATTACAAAGTTGTTCTTCAAGTGCACCACCGAAAGATTGCTAGCGAATATTGTTTTACTGGACTTCCATCTAGATCAGTCAGGCCTGACTGCATAGGTAGAGAGTGCTGGGTGTTAGTTTACCCATGCGGGGAAGTAGCTGAAAAAGGGCAGCACTAGAGTTGCATAGAAATACTTTATTATGCTGACTACTCTGTTTATCTTTATCACTGGTTACTGCAGGGACCTGTTTATGTGTTGCAATCCAAATGTTTGATTCATGTTATTCCTTTTATAAAATCAAAAAGTAAAGTCAGTTATATACTTTCAAGGATTGTCTATGAGCTTGAGTTATCCACCCACGCACACACACATATTTAGAGTATAAGTGATTTCATGTGTATTGCTAGATACTAACTGTGCCAAAGTGGGTAGTGCAGATTGCCGGGGGGTTGGCGGAGCTGTGCTCAGGACCCAAACCAAACTTGCGGCCCTCTTAAGTGAGGGTATCGCTATATAAAGAAGTTTAATTATAGTACATAATTATAGCACATAAAAGGCCACTGGTCACTAATATTAAGGGGAGTTTACATTTTACTGACACCACTGTAATGAGCAATGTCCCATGTGGGGGATATCATAAACATTTTGCTATGGGGCCTGATTTGTAGTTATACTATACTGCTTTTTCTTCCCTTGCAATCCTCTATGTACACCCTCAATATCATTTTATATCTAATAAATATCCCTTACAATGCTATATTATTTTGATGCAGCTATCAAAACTAGTGATGTCTGCCATCTGCCAGCTTGGTGTCAAGCGACTACAATATATTATAAACTATTTATAAAAGGGAGAAAAGTGATTTGTTGCAGATGTAGTTCAATTAGCAGCAATTAGAAGCCTAGTTGTTAAAACTGGCTGGCATGAATAGTAGAATAGGCGTAGGGACTTTATCGTGTTCCATGTTCGAATGTCAGTTATGCCTCAGAGCAGTATGCTGAAGCCAACAATAACTGTTGATGCATAGATTATATTTTTATCTCTCTTTCTAATTCTGCAAGTAAACAGAAGAGGAACACAAGTGGCAAAATCATATTTTTTTTCAAAGTCATCATGATACATTTTTAAGGGATATAACATTTAGTTGTTCCTTTACATTTTATAAAAGCACTGTTGAGTCAGTATAAAGAAATGCTATTCTACAAATGCCATAAATGTCCTGTGTAAACAGGAACTACGTCTGTATGAAACTACAGATCAGTCTATTGTAACATAAATGTCACAGTACAGTACTATA
Organism: Lithobates pipiens; assembly: GCF_037356315.1. Taxonomy (NCBI): domain Eukaryota; kingdom Metazoa; phylum Chordata; class Amphibia; order Anura; family Ranidae; genus Lithobates; species Lithobates pipiens. Next base: position 406,973,740 of record NW_027507718.1, read on the forward strand.
TTTCCATGCATATCCTATATACATCCTATGTTTTCATAACAAAAATCTTCTGGATTTTTGGAAACGGTAATGTAATATTAAAAATAGATTAGCTAGTTATTCATCTCTTTGTCACCCCTTATGGAGGAGGGTCTTCGCTATATAAAATGAATAATTAATGTTAATACAAAACAACTACAGTGGAACTTTTGGATTACGAGCATAATCCATTCCAGGAGAACGCTTGTAATCCAAAGCACTCGCATATCAAAGCGAGTTTCCCCATAGAAGTCACTGGAAACAAAGATCATTTGTTCCGCATTGATTTCTATTACATGCAATACCGCATGTGGCCAGGTGTGGGGGGGGGCACCAGGTAGCCTCGGAAATATTCTGGGAGAGCTTGGCTGAACACGGAAAGTATTTTTGAGTCATTCCAAGTATTTCCGAACGGCTCCAAACCGTTGTGAGTGTTCCAGCCGCCCTCTGGCCAAATGCGGTACTGTAGCTTGAATTCTGCTCGTTTTCTCGAGACAACACTTGCAAACCGAATCAGTGCTCTTCTTTTAAAATGCTCGTTAACCACGTTACACGTAAACCAAGGTTCCACTGTACTTGCTTCTAATGTAGCCATGAAAAAATATTCATACTCATTCAATGATCCATTCTTTTTTTCTAAAAGCAAAATCTTACACCACCTCTATCATCAACAACCTCTCTCAAAAAGACTGGGAAAATCCACTGAACACACTTTTGAGTTAACTCATTCCAGACATAAAGTGGTTTCACATTTATACAAATTTTTCCAACAACCGAGTCGGGATTAAAATTTCCCAATTTCAAGTGGATGCACTCTTAAAAGCTTTACATTCATTTTAGGGAATAATCAAAGTCACAATGTACAGAGAAATGATACACCGGTTTTGCCATCACTCCTACATATCCCGACACAACCATAATTTATAGGCCTAAGGTTTGATTCCTGCTCCCTAAATGTGGATACCTAGTTGCAGATTTGTTTTATACCTTCTGGATGGGCCTAAAAATCAGACGATTTAATTTAAGAAGTAATACTTTTTGCAACCATACATCAATTAATTATTTCCCCTAACCCCAGAATGGGCATTTTTTGGCTTCATAGACAGGAGTAAAAATTTCCAAAGGTTGGAAACAACTGTTAACTAGTGATGGACGAACGTTTCGCCCGGCGGTCGTTTCGCGGCGAATTTCCGACTTTCGCCGTCCGCGGGTTCGAACGCCTTTTTCCGTCGTTCGCCCCGGCGGACTTACGTGTTTAATGTATACAAGAACTTTAACCTTTCGTGACACGTTTATCATGTGTTACAGGACAACCAATTGAGACATGACAGCTCATGGACACTTGGACATTCCCCCTAACCTATAAATACACCCGATCCGGTGGCCATTTTACATTCTTTCTTCTGTCACTGTAGGGAAAGGATCCTGTGTGGAGTAGGGACAGAGAAAACGCTAGCTATTTGGTACACAAAAGTTCTTTTCAGGACTGGTATAGGTGTTAGGTCAGCAGCCTGAGTTTCTTTTGTCAGTTTAGATAAAGGGACAGAGCGCTGTATGCTGCTATTTTAGGGACAGCTCAGCCAGATTAGTCTTTCTTCATCATCATCATCATCATCATCATTAGCTGTTACTATCAGGTCCACAAAAGAGCTATTCCAGCTAATCGTTCCAGCCTACTCTTTTTTGCCAATTTGTATAGGGACAGGCAGGAAGCAGTGTGTCAGGCAGTGAGGATAATTTTAAAGACTTGCTGTTACTATTAGTTCCACAAAGGTTCTTTTCAGGACTGGTATCAGTGGTACGGTAATAGGCTTGTACACGTATAATATTCTTTCTTCCAAATATAGAAAGAATATTATACTTGACTGCTGCCCTTCTGCTGCAGTCTGCTAATCATTCACAACTCACTTGTTCCACAAAGCTCTTTATCAGGACTGGTAACTTGGTCTGTCTAGGGTGCTACGGTACATAGGCTTGGGTGCGGTACAGTCTGCTGTTCTGTAAGGACCGCTATCGGTCCACAATACATAGGGTTGCCGTGCACTACTGCTGACCGCTGCCCTATACTGCAGCAGTCCTTCAGCGGTATAGGGACTGACGCACAGTCTGCTAAACACTAATACACAACCTGCTTGGTCCACAAAAGTTCTTATAAGGACTGGTAACTTGGTATAGGGTGCTACGGTACATAGGCCTGAGTGCGTTACAGTCTGCTGTTCTGTAAGGACCGCTATCGGTCCACAATACATAGGGTTGACGTGCACTACTGCTGACCGCTGCCCTATACTGCAGCAGTCCTTCAGCGGTATAGGGACTGACGCACAGTCTGCTAAACACTAACACACAACCTGCTTGGTCCACAAAAGTTTTTATAAGGACTGGTAACTTGGTATAGGGTGCTACGGTACATAGGCCTGAGTGCAGTACAGTCTGCTGTTCTGTAAGGACTGCTATCGGTCCACAATACATAGGGTTGCCGTGCACTACTGCTGACCGCTGCCCTATACTGCAGCAGTCCTTCAGCGGTATAGGGACTGACGCACAGTCTGCTAAACACTAATACACAACCTGCTTGGTCCACAAAAGTTCTTATAAGGACTGGTAACTTGGTATAGGGTGCTACGGTACATAGGCCTGAGTGCAGTACAGTCTGCTGTTCTGTAAGGACCGCTATCGGTCCACAATACATAGGGTTGCCGTGCACTACTGCTGACCGCTGCCCTATACTGCAGCAGTCCTTCATTGGTATAGGGACTGACGTACAGTCTGCTAATCACTAACACACAACCTGCTTGGTCCACAAAAGTTCTTATAAGGACTGGTAACTTGGTATAGGGTGCTACGGTACATAGGCCTGAGTGCGTTACAGTCTGCTGTTCTGTAAGGACCGCTATCGGTCCACAATACATAGGGTTGCCGTGCACTACTGCTGACCGCTGCCCTATACTGCAGCAGTCCTTCAGCGGTATAGGGACTGACGCACAGTCTGCTAAACACTAACACACAACCTGCTTGGTCCACAAAAGTTTTTATAAGGACTGGTAACTTGGTATAGGGTGCTACGGTACATAGGCCTGAGTGCAGTACAGTCTGCTGTTCTGTAAGGACCGCTATCGGTCCACAATACATAGGGTTGCCGTGCACTACTGCTGACCGCTGCCCTATACTGCAGCAGTCCTTCATTGGTATAGGGACTGACGTACAGTCTGCTAATCACTAACACACAACCTGCTTGGTCCACAAAAGTTCTTATAAGGACTGGTAACTTGGTATAGGGTGCTACGGTACATAGGCCTGAGTGCGTTACAGTCTGCTGTTCTGTAAGGACCGCTATCGGTCCACAATACATAGGGTTGCCGTGCACTACTGCTGACCGCTGCCCTATACTGCAGCAGTCCTTCAGCGGTATAGGGACTGACGCACAGTCTGCTAAACACTAACACACAACCTGCTTGGTCCACAAAAGTTTTTATAAGGACTGGTAACTTGGTATAGGGTGCTACGGTACATAGGCCTGAGTGCAGTACAGTCTGCTGTTCTGTAAGGACCGCTATCGGTCCACAATACATAGGGTTGCCGTGCACTACTGCTGACCGCTGCCCTATACTGCAGCAGTCCTTCATTGGTATAGGGACTGACGTACAGTCTGCTAATCACTAACACACAACCTGCTTGGTCCACAAAAGTTCTTATAAGGACTGGTAACTTGGTATAGGGTGCTACGGTACATAGGCCTGAGTGCAGTACAGTCTGCTGTTCTGTAAGGACCGCTATCGGTCCACAATACATAGGGTTGCCGTGCACTACTGCTGACCGCTGCCCTATACTGCAGCAGTCCTTCAGCGGTATAGGGACTAAGAGTTTTGTCACAGGGTGATTTAAAAAATGACAGGCAGAGGAAGAGGCAGGCCCTTCCGCAGGGGTGGTAGGGGTAGGGCAGGAGCAACAGCCTTGAGCCAAAGTGGGAAGTTGCAGAAGGTGCGTTCAATTACTTTAAAGGACGCACCAGACTTGGTTGAGTGGCTCACTCAGCCTTATTCTTCTGCACCCTCCTCATCCTCTCGATCTGCACCCTCTTCTTCACTCTCTGCTATGTGCACCCCCAAAGACACTACCACCAACAACACCACCACCACCACATACCTTCCGCTTGAGTGCAAATGGGGGCCTTCATGCTCCAGTGTTTTAATAGGGACCCCCGTATAAAAAGCATGAGGGTCAAGGACCAGTACTGGGTGGCAACGTACTTAGATCCCCGGTACAAACACAAAATGGCGGAAATGTTACCGCCGTCGCAGAGGGCTGTCAGAATGCAGCACTTCCAGGCCTTGCTTCGAGAAATGCTGCATTCTGCTTTTGCGTGCGCTGGCAGAGGAGCAATTCCCACTCCCAGAGAAGGATTTGCGGGTACCAATCCAACAGCGCCTGCAAGAAGAGGCCGGTTTGAAGATGTGTTGGTGACTTCGGATATGAGGTCATTCTTTCAGCCGACCCATCGACAGGTGTCATCCGGATCCAGCATCAGGGAACGCCTAGACCGTCAGGTGTCCGACTACATTGGGTTAACGGCCGATGTGGACGCTCTGAGGAGTGATGAACCCCTAGACTACTGGGTGGGCAGGCTTGACCTCTGGCCAGAGCTTGCCCAATTTGCAATCGAACTGTTGGCTTGCCCCTCATCCAGTGTCCTGTCCGAAAGGACGTTCAGCGCAGCAGGGGGGATTGTGACCGATAAGCGTACTCGCCTAGCTCACGACAGTGTTAACTACCTCACATTTCTAAAAATGAATGAGGCATGGATCTCGGAGGAATTCAACACATGTGATCAGTAGACCATGTATATGTCTATAAACAATTTTTGGAATCAAGCACACAGACCTTCTTAATTCATTTGGCTCACTTCCCTGACCCAAAAAAGCACACCGTACTATATGCCCCTACCCTCCTCTTTGAAGAGGTTGAGCGGTGTCATATTTCTACTGGGGCTGCTTATTATGAGGGGTTCCCACCATCCCTGTGCTGTGCTGACTTCCTCCTGGGTGTTCTTATTATGAGGGGCTCCCACCATCCCTGTGCTGTGCTGACTTCCTCCTGGGGGTTCTTATTATGAGGGGATCACACCATCCCTGTGCTGTGCTGACTTCCTCCTGGGGCTGCTTACGGTGCTGCTGTCAGCGCTGTATGTCACGGAGCTGCTGTCAGCGCTGTATGTCACGGAGCTGCTGTCAGCGCTGTATGTCACGGAGCTGCTGTCAGCGCTGTATGTCACGGAGCTGCTGTCAGCGCTGTATGTCACGGAGCTGCTGTCAGCGCTGTATGTCACGGAGCTGCTGTCAGCGCTGTATGTCACGGAGCTGCTGTCAGCGCTGTATGTCACGGAGCTGCTGTCAGCGCTGTATGTCACGGTGCTGCTGTCAGCGCTGTATGTCACGGAGCTGCTGTCAGCGCTGTATGTCACGGAGCTGCTGTCAGTGCTGTATGTCACGGAGCTGCTGTCAGCGCTGTATGTCACGGAGCTGCTGTCAGCGCTGTATGTCACGGAGCTGCTGTCAGCGCTGTATGTCACGGTGCTGCTGTCAGCGCTGTATGTCACGGAGCTGCTGTCAGCGCTGTATGTCACGGAGCTGCTGTCAGCGCTGTATGTCACGGAGCTGCTGTCAGCGCTGTATGTCACGGAGCTGCTGTCAGCGCTGTATGTCACGGAGCTGCTGTCAGCGCTGTATGTCACGGTGCTGATGTCAGTGCTCTGTATTACGGTGCTGCTGTCAGTGCTCTGTATCTCCTGCACCCTCTTGTTTGCCTACCCTGGTCCCTGACCTTCCCTCTCCTCCATTGCCTTCATTAGCTCCATAGTCCTGAATTGTCAGAACAATTTCCCAAATAAAAAAAAAATGCTTGTAGTTATCGATCCCAAATTCACCTCATACATGTATTATGCTATTGTCCAGGTGGTGGGACTACGTGCTACCCCCTAATAATTACCCCGTGGCCGCAAATTCGACCTAAAGGTTTGCGAAATTCGCCTCCCATTGAAGTCAATGGAGCCCGCGGCGAACGGTCGTTTTCGCGAACGTTTGTGTCCGTTCGCGTTTCGCGTTCGCGAAACGTCCCGTCGGAAGTTCGTCCATCACTACTGTTAACTATTATTATCTCTCATGGCAAGGAATGCCATTTTTACATTAATGGATTTATCCCAAACCCTACCTCTATTTCCTTTATGTTTGTAGATATCTTCTGTCATATGTTTTTTGCATGGAATGGGTGGAGGCCTCCTCACATGCGGATTCAGGTCCCAAAATTCTTTGACGTTTGGGAGTTTTTTAAATCCAAACCCTTCCTACTGATCCTCAACAATCCATAGTACAATGTTTCCAAAAAAAAAAAATGGTATCAGACCAGATTGCTCACTAATGATCCCTTTATTGATGTTTTACCTCCACCAAAATGAAATATTGTGTTCTAACAGTCAGGGCCTTCCCCTCTTTCTGAAGTTGTGAGCTTTAAGACTGACCACCATTCACTTAAAGCACATTTTTTTTTGGGTACCACAAGACTCTGTATCATTGACCTCCATATGTCTTAATGACATCAACATTGCCGTTCATCAAAATGAGCTGCTGCTGTACAGGGAGCAATAGCCAGAAGGTAATGCAGGCTGTAATCTTGCCTACCTCTGGCCACTTTTGTGGTCAGAAGGAGAAGAAAACTATAGACTGTCATTGGATCAGAAGTCTGATGTAAAAAAGCCAAACTGGCCTCTAAATAATGTAAATGGTGTTGATATTGCCCACAATCTCTCGTTTGTTGCATTTTGTAACAATTGCTTGTTTGTTGCCTGTGCATTATAACAGTTGCTTATTTATTTCTCAGGTATTGTAATAACAATAACAGTTGCCAGTTTGTTTTACATATATTGCCATGACTAAATGGAAGTTGCCCAGATATTGGCATGGATGTCTATTTGAAGCCCATGTATTATTAAGATCGACATTTATTTTTGGCATAATGTTCCCAAGTCAGCACTGTTTATTTAACCACCTCAATACTGGACACTTTCACCCCATCCTGCCCAGGCCAACTTTCAACTTTCAGTGCTGTTGCACTTTGAGTGGCAATTGCGCAGGCATGCAACGCTGTACCCAGATGCTTTTTTTATAATTTTCTTCCCACAAATAGAGCTTTCTTTAGGTGATATTTAATCACCCCTGGGTTTTTTATTTTTTACTAAAAAACAAAATGTCAGAAAATTCCGAAAAAAATAGTTTTTCTTAGTTTCTGTCAGAAAATATGGTAACTAAGTATTGATAAGCGCTGATGAGGCTGCACTGAAGCGCACCGATAGATTGCACTGATGGGCACTGATGAAGTGGAAATGATGGGCACTGATGAGACACCACTGATATGCAGCACTGTGAGAAGCACTGATAGGTGGCACTGATAGATGGCATTGATGGGCAATGGTAGGTGGCACAGATAGGCGGCACTGATGGGTACTGACGGGCACTGATGGGTGGCACTGATAGGCACTGAAAGACAACACCAATTGGCAGCACTGATGGACACAAATTGGCCTCACTGATGGGCACAAATTGGCATCACTGATGGGCACAGACTGGTGTCACTGATGGGTAAAGGTTGGAATCACAGATGGGAAAAGAATGGCATCACTGATGGGCAAAGTTGGGGCTGCACTGTAATCAGGGCACTGATTACAGCAGAGTTCTACCCACATTAAAGCGGAGTTCCACCCACATTTTTCACTCCTTACCATGCAGGACTAATGTGCATTCTTAAAATTCATTGGCAATTTATTTTTATTTTTCCTGTTCACTTACCAGATTTATGCCTATTTCTAATTTCACTTCCTCCTCATTTCTGGTTTTGCATTAGCTCCTGGGAGATCTAGGTCAGCTTGGCATGGCGTCTATGGAATTTCTTGGCCTGCTTGGCATCGCACTGCTCCAGTAACATTTAACATTGGCATCTATGGAAATTCTTGGCCAGCTTGGCATTGTACGGCTCCAGTAACAAAATTGCACTGCACTGCACATACGCGAGATCGGCAGGTGCATGCTGCATAGCCAGCATGCACTGAATCCAGGAAGAAGGACACTGTGGCTTCAGATGTCCACACTGGAGATGGCCACGCTGTGCAGAAACTTCACAAAGTAAGAAAACAATGCTGCACAGATAGAAAACTGGGCATAGTTTACAGCATACTTTTGTTACATTGCACGAGGCATGGGTATTCTAGGGGTATTTCGGCTGGAACTCCACTGTAAGCAGTTCCATTTTTGAGCACACAAAAGAAAATCTAAAACCACTTAACACAGCGTTTCCTATTCGTGGGAAAAAAAATGTGGATTTGAAAATAAAAAAGGAATCTTAAAAGATAATGACAAAACACCAATTTTGCAAATTGCACAGATTTTTCTGGCCAGAATCTTGACATTTTGCTTACCTTTTAAACATCGGTCTTAAAAAAGAATGTACACTATAGGGATTGAGTTACTAAGGGCAAAAAGACTGTTCACTTTGCTAGGGGAGTTGCATTTTGCAAGGGAATTAATCCCAAAGCTTAATGGATTTGTTGAAATGTACCTTTAAAAAGAACGTCCAGTCACATTCAAGGGAAAAAAAAATAGCATTTCTGCTTACATATGATTGGATGATGGAAGTCAGCAGAAAATTCCCTTGCAAAGTCTATTTGCCTTTAAGTTTTATTGCAGTGTATATATTTTGATGTGTCTTTCTCATATTTGCTTGTGTTATTTGTGTTATTGTACTAAGTTATGTAGGGTGATTTGTGAATTAACCACAACATGGAACAACATAATGGGGGTTATTTTTTGAAAGGCAAATCCACTTTGCACTGAAAGTGCACTTGAAAGGGCAGTCGCTCTAAATCTAAGGGGTAGATCTGAAATGAGGGGAAGCTCTGCTGATTTTATCATCCAATCATGTGCAAGTTAAAATGCTGTTTTTTATTTTCCTTGCATGCCCCCCTCGGATCTACAGCGACTGCACTTTCAAGTGCACTTGCAGTGGAAAGTAGATTTGCCTTTCGTAAATAACCCCTTATGAGTGCTTATGCATGGCATAGATCAGATGATCCAAAACATCATGTTTTACTGATTACATTGTACAATAACCACATTGTATAGGGTGGTGGAAGATGTTAGCACTGTATAAATTATTAATGGCAGTTTTTGAAGAATATCTCTTTAAGTTCCAAATGTTCATATGGAATGTGATATTATAGGCTATATTACTAAAAGCTACATTAGCCTTGCATTCATTAGGACACAACCTGTCCCTTTTGGCTGAGATACAATGTTCTGATGGGGCAGGCGTATGTTTTACGTTTAAGCATGTTTCTAAATATCATAAGACATGCATGAAGTTTTAAAAGGAATTGTTCTTAAACTTGATAACGTCTTCTAGCTGTTTGATTGTTCAAAGTGATTAAAATGATTGGATTGAATTGAATAAGAATAATAAACCACAAACCCTCCAATCAATCGATTTAATGAGCTCTTAACTGATTTCAGTTCTGTCAAATCTTTTTGCTGTGGCAGAATTTTGTTAATTTCTTCTGATCAAACAAATGTTGTTTACAATTTTGATGTGATTTTACTCTTATGCATTTCGATGTGATTTTATGCCTTGGATGCTGCCGCATACAACTACATTTGCTACTAATACCACTCTTTTGAAGGCCCAAGGATTTACCTGGAAGGCAAGTTCAGGGTTAAAAAAATGAAATTTCAAAATTGCATCAAAATCACATGTACATGTAGTTTTTGTGTGTTTCTATTGAAGTCTATGGGGCCAATATAAAAGTGGCATTACACTGATGTGACCGGGCAGCATTGAAAACAATGTGATTTCCATTCCCATGCGATTCTGTGAGACTCAAGTCACATTAGAGATCACATTAGTGTGCACAAGGCCTAAATGATTGTTTTTAATACATTATTTTTGATAGATTGCAGGCTGCTGGGAAAATTTAGTTATGGTTTCATTCTAGTTAATGGAGCAGTGATTAATTATTTTTGTCTGCTCTGGGTTTCTGAAGCTGGGTGTTTTCTCCACCTGCTACTGGAAGAAGGGCCAGAACCTAGGGAAAAAAGAATCAGATTCCTGGTATGAATGTTTATCATGCTCCAGCCAATCTCTGGAAGGAGGCGCCCAGAAGGTGGCTGGGGAAGTGATAAATATTCTGGAAAGAAAAATATTTTTTTCAACTTGTAAATAAATCTTATGAGCCTCTTGCTTGCTTCTGTCAAGATGGTCTTTGGAAATATGTACACTTTATCCTTGACCTGATTGTCTATGAGGTGCAGTGATCAAAAAATCTTACTGCTATAAAGTACAGAATGTTGAAGCAGTCTATAACTAGGGAAGGAGAGTCAGAGAGTCTATATTAAATGTGTATTTGCAGATCTGATCTGTGAATGAACCGTACTCTAATCTATTGTGTAAAGAAGTGATGGTTCCAATGGTCAGGAATCTTATAAATTCTACATTCTACATGGTTTCTTGGCTTTTACTGGAACTTTGCATTGTGTATTTTTTGTCCACTGATATAATTGAGAACAAAAGGATTAAATCCTGTTGACATCACTGATAACTATTGCCATCTATATGACATATTTACTATATGGTTTTTTTACGGCTATTCAACATTTAATAATAGTTTTCATCTACAGAAAAGTTAATTTTGTCCTACATTTTATTTGTTCTGTTGGCACTACAATTATTCAAAGGACACTATACAGTGAAATTAGGTTATGTGTGACTTCTGTTCCCCCTTAAGGTTGTCTTACAATTCTCTAGTCATGAGGCAGATATGCAATTTTTTCTGTGAAGTGGTATATTATCATTTTAATTCTGACATTCCACCATACTTCCTCTCTGCGTCCATTTTCTATGTCCTTTACTGTGCTGGTAAAATTCCAACACTATTTTTCCCCAGGCTGTCTATTACAAATAATATGCTCAAACATAAAAATACAAATAGGCTAATGATGTGAAAATGGTGTGTGCGTATATCAGAGTGGATTCTGAAGAGGGGTAAACCTTGTTTGTAAAAACTGTTTTGGATATGCCTGTTTATGTTCTAAGAAAATAAAGTAAATCATTCAATGATTAAGAAAAGATAATTGACCAAATGTTAATTAACTGATAACTAATAAAAGTGTTTCATCAAGAGGAATCAATCAAATTTATAAAACTATCAATATTCACTAAAAAGCAACATAATTCCAAATAATGGTGCACAGTAGAGCATGATATGGGAAAATCAGACATAAAGATACATCTGAACCACGAATGTTGGACTGTAGGTTTTGCAGATGCTGGTTTAATCGGTGGTAAGGAAATTCATGCTGAAATTTCAGAACAAGTTACATCCTAATGTTTAATTATGGTTCTGAGATATAAAAAAAAGCCTGCCATATTTCTAAATGAATATATACTTTACTTAACCACTTAAGCCCTGGACCAATTTGCAGCCAAAGGACCAGGCCCCTTTTTGCGATTCGGCACTGCGTCGCTTTAAGTGACAATTGCACGGTCGTGCGACATGGCTCCCAAACAAAATTGGCATCCTTTTTTTCCCATAAATAGAGCTTTCTTTTGGTGGTATTTGATCGCCTCTGCGGTTTTTATTTTTTTGCGCTATAAACAAAAATAGAGCGACAATTTTGAAAAAAAAGCATTATCTTTTACTTTTTGCTATAATAAATATCCCCAAAAAATATATAAAAAACATTTTTTTTCTCAGTTTAGGCCAATACGTATTCTTCTACATATTTTTGGTAAAAAAAAAACGAAATTAGCGATTATTGATTGGTTGCGCAAAAGTTATAGTGTTTACAAAATAGGGGATAGTTTTATAGCATTTTTATTAATATTTTTTTTTTTACTAGTAATGGTGGCGATCAGCGATTTTTATTGTGACTGCTACATTATGGCGGACACATCGGACATTTTTGGCACATTTTTAGCTTTGCATTGAGTGGAGCGAGATTAGCACATCTGTCATGTTTGATTGCTGTCTGTGCCCCTGTTAGAAAGATTCAACCTCTCTGTATGTCATTTTTATGTCATGGTTACCCAAATTTTTGGGGATCTCCAGAACAGTAATAGAAGTGAAACTAGTTCTGGCGATCTTGGTGACAACCAGGGATTCCCTTACTTTGTTTTTTATTGCCGCCTGTGTTCTTGTTAGTGAGATTCACCCTCTCTATTTATCCTGTTTACCATTATCGTTGCAAGTGAAAGTAAAAGAAAATCCCAAATTTTGGGTTGTCCCCAGAAAAGTAATAAGGGTAAATCTTCCAATGAGGACACTAATTCTGGTGACCTGAGGGGCCCCAGGGGATCCCCTTCATTTGCAGGGATTCTCTGTCCCCTCTCCCCTCTCCCCTCCGGTATTTGCTAAGGGACAGGAAGTGAAGGGAAATGTCAATGGGACATAGATTGAAAAAAAATTTTTTTTGAAAGAAAATCCGACAGGGGTTACAACCCCCTTGCTCTTTCTAAAATGAAAATAAAGTTTTGCCTGCAGTTCTATATTAAAATTATCCTAAGTTTTGCAGTTCTAATTTTATATTTGGTGCTATTTATCCAATTTTCTCCAAATTAAATGTTGCCTTCCCTATCTCCATATACTCATTTTCCTTTGCTCTCAGCTGCTCCATTCAGCACTGAGTGTGAGAAAAGGAAGCCTTCTGTAAGCCTTGTATTAGTCCTATTTTAAAAAATGTTTCCAGTCCTAATGTCCCTTTTCCCAGCTGAACAAACTCATCTTTCCTTTGCTCTTAACTGCTCCACTTAGCACTGGGAGTGAGGAAAGAAAGTACAGAGGCATACATACTTTCATCCCAAATACTTACAAAGACGTGAAAAAACAAACAATTAACATTTTTGGAGGTCATGCAACAGGGGAAATGCGTCAGTCCAGTTTTTTTTATATTTTTTATTTTTTTAAATATTTTTTTTTACAATTCTTTATAGTCTGTCTTATGTCTTATTTATTTATGATATGTACAATAATCTACATTTATTCAAATTCAGTCATATCATTATGACGATCTTAAAGTGGCTGTAACCCTAAAGCATGGTAGAGAGCACAGTGCTTTTGCTGTGTCATTTATCCCTCTCTATGGTCTAAAAAACCTGGAATAGAACAATAAAATGTTGTGTCCCCTGTCTTCTCTCACCCTGTTAGCTCAGGAGTCAGCATTATGACATTATGAAATCCCAAAAATAAACCTTGGTTTAAGGCATTGTATAATTACGTCATTAGTTTTGTAAAAAGTTTATATAATGTGCAGTGTGTCTCCTTTTTACAAAACAGATTACATGTTTTTACAATGACTTTAACTAGGGCTTATTTTTGGGGTAGGGCTTATATTGCAGCCATCCCTGAAAATAACACTAGGTCTTTTTTTCAGGTTAGGGCTTATTTTCGGGGAAACATGGTAGTTGAAAAGCTTCCTTATAAGGAGAGTTATCAATAATTGTACTAATCAGGAAGAAAAGATGGAATACATCATAAATCTAAATGTGTTTTATGAAACATGGTTCACTTCATCAGGAGTTTGATGTTTCTGACAGGACGTCTGTGAATTAAATATCAAAATGAAAATTAAAATTACAAATACTTATATTAAGTCATCCAAAAAAACAGGGAGCAAAGGGGATAACATAAACACTTACAAATCAATATGGTAGCCAAGGTTCACTACATACATTACATACTTTAACACATGTTATTTTACATCTTGGGTCTCATTTTTTCTTCAGTTTACCTATGTTTTGCCTATTTTAGGCTTGAAATTAATATTTCTGAGGCTTATACAATAATTTGTTTATAGGAAGTCCACTTTCTGTGTGTCAAGCCATACTTGTCTTTTTGCCTTTGCCTTCTGGGGTGCCACTGGGCCTTCTCCCCCTTATATTCACAACCCTCGGGACAGACTTCCCAATTGTTGTTATCGTCTGATTTTGAGAATATGGTCTTTAATGAACCTTGGCTACCATATTGAGTGTTTATGTTATGCCACTGTTTCCCTGTTTTTTGGGGTGACTTAATATAGATTATAAATGATATATTAATAAAGTATTTGTTATTTAGATTTTCATTTTGATAGTAAATTAACTGACACCTTGTCAGTAACATTTAACTCCTGATGAAGTGAACCATGTTTCATGAAACATATTGGGATTTATAATGTAATCCATCTTTTCTTCCTGATTGGTACAATTCTTAATGAATCTTTTTATAAAGATTTTTTTCAACTACGTATTACAGCAGGGGTGCCCAACCAGTGGCCCGCGGATCCTTCTGATGTGGCCCGCAGTCTCCTGCTCTGGGATGGCTGGTTGGCAAGCCCGGATCACGGTCAAGCTGGCGGTAGAGAAAGCAGGCAGCTGCGGAGCAGAGCCACATTCCTGTATAGTGCTGGGTCCTGCAGAGTGATACCAAATATGGGCATATCTGTTCTGCAGTGGTTACTGGGCTGCTTTCAAACTGATCCGCAGGTGCACCGCCTACCTGGAAGGGAATCCACCCCCTTCCGCCTGGGCCTATAGGATTGAGGGGCCCATAGAGTAGAGTGGGGTGAGTCCGTGTCTGCTCTCCATATGCAGAGTGGACATGGGCCTGTCATCTGCCCGCCCCACTCATTTGTGGCCCATGACCAGTTACCAAGTCACTTAAGTGGCCCTCGCTCTTCAAAAGGTTGGGCATCCCTGTATTAGTGTATGTAAAGTTGTAAAAAAAGTGTTCTAAAAAATTCATGCCTTTTATATATTATATATTTTGTGTGCTGCATGGCCTTCAAAAATGTTCCATGAGTAGTTTTTCTTTGACTATACTATATAAGTTCTGAGTTGCTCTATTCAAAGCTTTCATAGGGTTAACATCAAATGATAAAGTTAGCAGTGTTTTATTACTGAAAATAGAGTCCCCAGCCCTCATTGTCACATTGGGGACTTTACTGTTTTTTCTTGTCTCCATTTTGGTCAGGAAGAACACTCTTTTCATGCTACAGCTGATATGAAGAAGAACAGAAAGGACAGACTACAGTGTGGAAATTAGAACTGTGCTATCTATTACTTCTAATATTGCTTCAGTAAGATACCAGGTAATATTTCACTTAAGAAAACTTAGTCCTATCCCCATGTGACAGTGCTCTGGCCTGGCTATTGTCCAATCGGGCCTTGACCTCTGCGTTGAGGGAGGCAAGGGAAAGCCATGTGCTACCCTATAGCCGTACATACCGTTTATTTCTCAGAATGTTGTAAGGAATAGGGGCAACACCTATAATTAAGGAAGTATGGGCTGCTTACTATGCGTGCGATCCAATTTTTTATTTTTTTTTATCAAAACGGTCTCACACAAAATCTAATTATTACACATTCCTTCATGCACTGTTTTTCTGTTCTGAGTAGCACTCTGACCTACAAATTTGTATACTTGCACTACACAGACGTGATCCACTGTGTGCAGAAATCACCCAAGAGGAGAACAGTACAGAAAAGGATGAAGCATGAAATATGCAAAAAAAAAGTAAAAAAAAAAAAAAGCATTGTAAACAGGTCTGCATGTTCTAAACTTGATTCACTGAGGTCTGAAACTTACAGGCAAGGAAAGTATTTGGATGCATCCATGGAGTGAATTCTGTGAACCTTTTATGTTTTATAAGTACATATGTTTTTAATGCTAAGTACCAGGGGTAATTTTTTGTGTTTCACACTAAATGTGCAGCGGTACTTGAAACTGAAATTACAGTTCCGATCGGGCACTGATATTACATTTGAAGATGCTAATAGTGAATTACACCAGGGTTGACCAAGTGTTATAGTATTAATGTATGCAGTTCTTTGAACCGATGTATAGTCTACAGTTCTTTTTTATTTAGAGTCATGTTTCCTTGTTCTTCATCTAATGGCTGCCTCCACCTTCTTATTCCCATCAGCCCACAAACTTCCCACATCTCTGCCCCAATTTTTATTAGTGGAAAATCATAGGTATTCCTTCCAAAAATTCTAATAATTGTAACAATAGAGAGGGTAGTATGGGGGGGGGGCAATAGAGGTGTGGGTATCAAGGTGTTCTTTCTCTTGCTGACTCACCAAGCAAGGCATTAAAGTGAACCAGCACCCAGGATATGCTTTACATGATTCGGTGGTAAAAAAGTATGTAAAAACTCATAGCAAATAAATCTTACAAGAGCTCCGAGCAGAAAATGGCCAGGAGGAAAGTTTCATACCACTGTCATCACTCTAAAAGGAAATGAGTGGTGAGAACTTTTTGGCTGCTTTTCTCAGTTTACAGAAGTACACTGAAATGAATACATGGCTGTCTGATGTACTATTGCTTTAATTACACTAAAGCTTTAATTTCAGTACTCAAGTTTGAGCAGGAGCATACATATAATTGTTTTCCTCCATGTTAGTAGTGCAATTTAATCATTTCTGCAGGCTCATCAGTACAACTCTATAAAACATTTGTTAAAACAATATGGCTCAATAGGCAGCTGCAAAATACTTTGAACTTAGTTTAGCCTAAAGAACAAGGATTTGGTATCACACACGTTGACAATGGATATACATGATTTATAGAGGCAATAAAGAAATGATCACAGATTAGAGATTTAAACCTCCATTTTCACAACATTTTCGAGGTTAAATCTTTCCCCTGGTTACAGTTAATGTGATGCATGCAGTTTATAACGCTGATTCACAAGAGGAATCATTTACAAAACACAATGGGGCAGATGATTAAACCATTGTTCCTGCCAGCAGGATGTAAAAACAACATGATGACCCTATATGAACGAAGTGCGCTTGCAATCATCGTTGATATTTGAGACACATCATCGATACAGCTGAATAACACTCCAACCAAGCAATAATCTGAAACAGATTTTAAATGATTTAAGTCAATTAAAAAATGAATAATTAATTAACAATTGTCTGGACACAAAGAAGAGTATCTAAGGTTGTAACAGTGGAGCACTGTGCCAATAATGATATTTTATAAATGTGTTCTAGATCCTTCAAAATGCTTTACAAATGCATGCAGCACCAAAACACAAATATCTGTGTAAACAGTCTCTGCCTCTGATTTATGTATGTATGAATTACTATTGTCCCCATAGTTGCTTTTTCTCATAACATTGCAGAAATGACGAGCAAAAACTTTAGAATAAAATCGATTTATTTTTATACAGTTTAAAAGCATGTTAGACAAATGATTGTAATGCTTTTAATGAATACAGACCCTTATTATCTCCATACCTCTTTCACCAGACTGTCAACATCAACCAATCCTAAGTACCAATTTGACTTCATAAACATATACATATCTAGGTATGATCATGATTTATCTATGCATGTATTCTTGGTTCATCCATTAGCTGCACCCTTACCATATTTTCACTTAAGTTTTTATTGTAAAAAAAATCTTATTAGAACTTTTTTTTATTAGAATGAAACACTTTTCTTGTTTAATATTTTTCTTGAGGTTTTCAGAAAGAACAGAAAAAAAGAGGGTGGGGGGGTGGGTGAACAATGTCAACGTACAGTAAGACCAAGGAAGTAGAGTCGTATGTATGGGTACAAATGGAAAAACAATAATAATAAACATGTGTAGACATTGCAATCCATTTCAATGGTTGCACTTCAAGGTTAGGAGGATCATCTGATGCCCTAGGACACCCCATCTGGGAACAAGCTGTGTCGCGAGAGGGAGATAATTCAGCCAACCTTTGGTCTATTGTTTTAAGTATTTTGTAGCTCAGTAAGAAACAAAAGTGTTGCAGTCAAACAGTGGTCCTTAATGAATTAAACATTTTATAAGAATTCTTTTTATTTGAATTCATTTTCTAGTGTGTATTACAGTTCATTTTGATCCTGCATAAATGCATACGCCTTTGTTATTCTAGTGGGATATGTATATTATAAACACTGATTGTACATTTTTTTATGTTTTTTTTTATACTTACAGTGCTGTGAAAATGTATTTGCCTCCTTCCTGATTTTTTATTTTTTTGCATTTTTCTCACACTTAAATGATTCAGATCATCAAACAAATGTTAATATTACACAAAGTTAACCTGAGAAAATCCAAGAGGCAGTTTTTAAATTATTATTTAATTTATTATGGGAAAAAAGCTGTTTAAATCTGTCTGACCCTATGTGAAAAAAAGTAATTGCCCTCTTTTATGCTGAATCATGAATGAACTATGATTAACCACAACTTTTTCTAAAGCTGACTTAAATTTCACTTGCCACACAATTACTGCCCGACCTGTTGATTAAAGAAATCACATAAATAGAAGCTGTCTGACAAAGTGAAGCATGCTAACAGATCACAAATAGCCACACATCATGCCACAATCTAAAAAAATTCAATAACAGATTAGAAACAAAACAAACATGCATTTGTCTAGGGAGGGTTTCAAAGCCATTTCTAAGGCTTTGGAACTCCAGTGAACCAAGGGGAGAGCCATTAGCCACAAATGGAGATAACGTGGAACAGTTGCGAACCTTCCCAGGAGTGGCCTACTAAAATTACTCCAAGAGCATGGCAACGATTCATTCAGGAGGTCATAAAAGAACCTAGAACAACATCTAAAGAACTGCAGGCCTCACTTGCCTCGGGTAAGATCAGTGTTCATGATTCAACAATAAGAAAGAGGCTGGGAAAAAATGACATCCATGGAAGACGAAAGCCACTGCTGAGCAAAAATAACACAAAGACTCATCTCACATTTACCAAAAAACAACTTGATTATCCCCAAGACTTTTAGGCAAATATTTTGTGAACTGATGAGACAAAAATTTTACTTTTTGGAAGGTGTGCATCCCATTACATCTGGCATAAAACAAATACAGCATTTCATAACAAGAACATCATACCAACAGTAGGACATGGTGGTGGTAGCGTGATGGTCTGGGGCTGCTTTGCACAACTTACCATAATTGATGGAACCATGAATTCTGAGATGCTTTATCATGACCTTACACAGACCATTCATGACAGAAAACTCTCCATTGTGGCTGAATTAAAACAATTCTGAAAAGAAGAGTGGGCCAAATTTTCTCCACAGCAATGTGAAAGACTCATTGCCAGTTATCACAAATGCTTGATTGCAGTTATTAGGTTTAGGGGGCAATTACTTTTTCACATAAAGCCCAGCAGGGTTGGACAGCTTTTTTGTCTTAATAAATGAAACCATCATTTAAAAACTGCATTTTGTATTTACCCGGGTTATCTGTGTCATTTAAGTGTGACAAATATGCAAAAAAATAAAAAATCTGAAAGGGGGCAAATACTTTTTCACAGCATTGTATATGTTAGCCCAGAAGAAGGGGGAGGCAGTTCTCCCAAAACTTGTTGGTTCAATGTACTCCCTCTCTATTCTCAATATCATTAATATCATCTTTTCATCAAGTATGGCATCACATTGGACATTGGGCGCTCATTTTTTCTTGTATAATATAAATAGCTTGAAATAGGAAAGCTGAAAATATCATATGATTGTTATAGCATTTATTTATATGAACTGCAAATCATAAATACAAATGCTAGCAAATGCTATTGAGATTTTTTACACATGTTTGTGTGCAATCAAAACATGTAATAAGTGGTTTGGTTACTGACAATGTTATTTACATGTACAGTAATCTGTCATATTAAGTCATTTTTTCACTTAGATTTCAATAATGCAGAGCATCTTGCTTTACAGAGATAAAGGAGATGTGACAGTTAGCAAACTGTAAACATATTCATCCTAGCCTTTTGAAATCACCTTTTTTTCTTGTGTTTTGTTTAAGATCAGTGATTAGATAACTCATTTATTAACTGCCTTCAACAGCATAAAAAGTCAGAAATTCAGTCTCTTATCCCACCATTTGGTTCCATCTCCTCGAATGTATAGATCAGTGATGGCAAACCTTGGCACCCCAGATGTTTTGGAACTACATTTCCCATGATGCTCAACTACACTGCAGAGTGCATGAGCATCATGGGAAATGTAGTTTCAAAACATCTGGAGTGCCAAGGTTTGCCATCACTGGTATAGATACACGTCATATATACACTGGTTATTACGTCACTTTCCTAAATATAGAATGCATTAAGGTAAAAAACCTATCTGTATAACTGCTTTAAGAGAGCTTATAATCTAAACACTAAACATCTAAACCCTTTAAAATTCATAAATCATTATAAGTATATATGTATAATTATTTGAAATTGCATTCCACTATGATACTATATAAAATCTTCCTTAAAGTGGTTGTAATGTAATGGTTGTATCTTGATACTGATAGCATGTGTTATACTAAATGTATAGCTTTTGTGAATATAATTAAACATTTTTTTTGTTTTTTACAATGTAATTACATTTAATTTTTCAGAATTAAATTAGTATCAATAATACCACTACTACTAATAACAATACTACTACTAGTAATAATAACAATACAAAATGTCCCCTTATAGTGGACCTAAGCTTTTGAGGATGGGGATGAGCAAGTTTGGACTCACATCCAGATCCTAATTCTTCTTTCTTCTGCACTGCAGCCTTGCAGGGTCAGTCTTCAAGTGCCTACAGCAATCCTTGGTGACATAGATGCTTCCCATTGGCTTAAAGAAGGGTCGGTCTAATTCTAGCTAATGCTTGCTGAATATAAATAGATACCAGCCGGTTCACACTGCGGGCGATGCGAGGCGACACGACTCGCCTCGCCGCGCTCTGGCAAGTCGCCCCCGTTCTGTACAATGGAACCGTTCTGAGAGGAGCGACTCGAGTCGCTCCGACTCAGAAAAAAGGTTCCTGTACTACTTCTGGGCGACCTCGGGGCGACTTGCATTGACTTCTATACAGAAGTCATCTGCAAGTTGCCGCTGAGGTCGCGGCAGGTCGCGGCGAGGCAAGTCGGTGTCGCCTCGCATCGCCTGCAGTGTGAACCGGCCCTAAATCAGAAGATACCATTCTTTGCACTGGGTGGCCTGTATGTGGCTTAGGTTGCATTTACGTATATGGTGAAGCTTTCATATTTATGTAAGCAAAGTTATTAGCCACAAACCTAGTACTCCATATTAATATATAGGGGTGGTCCTTATGAAAACATTATTTCATGCGATATAGCCTGGTTCTATACACAATGACAAAGGATATCAATGCTCTGTCAGCTCTGTACCAGCAAGGCAAATTAAGAAATTAAAACTTTTGTTCAGAAGAAACTATTTATATTTTTACATTTTGTATATCTGCAGCAGAGTTTCTGTAAAGGAACGCAAAAGAAAAAAGAAAATTAAATGAGATATTTTGTTTTGGAGTGAGAATCCTGTGTACTGAATGGAAAGTAATATATACAGGATATAAGGAACAGAAACACAGTGTCATTGTAGTCCCTATCTTTTGTCTCAATTTGTGTCCTCATATGACATAACAGGGAAAGTAAATCTTTCTTTAAAGCAATTAGACATGTTAAGCAGAAGCTGCTAAAACTGTTACCATCTCAAAGTAGTTTAATTTACTGTTCTGGGAACTTGAGAAAGAATTTACATGTATTTTCCCAGCACAAAGTATTTGCCCTTTAAGTGTGGGTTATAGAGAGAAGCTTGTAACCACAAGCTAAGAAAGTACCCTCTAGTGACCAAACTAGAGGATGTAATATCATCTCATACTCCTCCAGGCGTTTTTCTTTTTCAAGATTCCAATCTTTACTCTCCTAGATAATCATATTAGTTAAAAAATAAAACATATTTTAACATCTTAAACTTTGACTAGGAGAAGGGTTTACCACCTGCTTTAATTTTGGATTGACATGAATTGAAACCTTACATTCTTTCACACAGTTACCTTTCAAAATTACTCAAAGATAAACTTCCATCAAAATCTCCAGGTTTTAAAGTTGAATTATTTTGTATAATATTTTCATATACGTATATGGTAGCTGCCATTTTGAAAAATTCTAAGAAGCGTCCCTGTCTCATGACAATTCCCTTGAAGCTATTCCGTTTCAAGCTCAGAATTACCACACATCCTCAGCATTAATACAAGCTTGCTACGGTTCAGTATCATGGACAACACACACCTATATTATCTCAGAAGTTCGCTTCTCTCAAATTTGGTTTTCGGTAGGTGCTGAAGGATAAAACATAAGGACTCATGCACAATGGTTCCTTGTAAATCCTGTTTGTCCTGAAAGGAAAAAATCAGCAATATAAACTCACCTAAACTGCATTTTTGTCAAACCAGTTTGGGCGAGTTTAGCATTGTTTAGAGTTTGGGCATTTATTTATTCTATTGACAAGAATTTTAGTTTATTCCGGCCACTAAAATGAATAAATGCTTGAAAGTGCTAAATGTGCCTGGTGTTTAGGTGCGTTCAACAGCATTTTAATTAGCATTTTTTAGAATCCATACCAGACCTAAGTTTTTTTTCTCAGGTTTTATTGCTGCCGATTCTTCTGTTTACATTCAGCTATCAGCAGGCAACTGATGAGTCATCGGTTGTTAGGTACATGGTGGCCGACTTGCCAGCCTGCTCCTTAACAACTAACTATTGTTAAGGATACCAGCGACCACCCACTCTTAAAATGTGTGTATCTGACTTGCCACTTCACATCAGAACTGTATCTAAATCACGGCTGAACTGCTGATTAGCTACCTTGCAAATTTGCACTAAAAACGGACCTGAAAATTGTACAGCACATGTGCGAAACCAGTCGTCGTGGCAAGTGCTCTACTGCTACACCACCATGAGTCTAAAAATAGGTATTGGTAATTTATATAGTCGAGTACTTGAGAAAAAGTATTGGTACTCGTACTTGGCCTCAAAAAAAAAGTTTCGGTGCATCCCTACTCCAAACATATAGCACAGAAAGGTGTGGCTACAAGGGTCACACGTACATTAAATGCCTTCCTAAGCATACAGTGAGTGGAAAAAAGTACCATATTTATCGGCGTATAATACGCACCCCAAGTTTAGGAGGAAATTTTAAGGAAAAAAACTTTTAGGAGGGAAATTTAAAGAAAAAAATATTACATTTAAATGCCCATCAATGCAGCCTTATCAGTGTCCATCTTCAGCCTTGTCCATCATTGCAGCCTTGCCCAGTGTCATTTGCAGCCTTGCCCAGTGCTGTTTGCAGCCTTGCCCAGTGCTGTTTGCAGCCTTGCCCAGTGTCATTTGCGGCATGTAACTGTTTAAATTTAGACAGAGCCTGTGTACTCGTATGTACTCGGCTCCTCTCGGCTCATCTTGCAGTCCCTTGGCCTGGCTCCTCTGATCGATATAACACAGGTCCAATGGCAGGACTGGGCAGGACTGTGAGTGGAGCCGGGCCGAGTACACAGTACACCTCGGCTCTGCCTTTTTTGGCAGCGCTCGCTCCTCGTCTCCTCAGAGACAGCAGGAAGGCGGGGCGGAGTGACTGCGAGTGTAGCTGAGCACTCGGCTCTGTCTTTTTCAGCTGCACTGACGTTTGGTAACTCGAACCTTCAGCTCCCTCCACATATTTTCTATGGGATTCTGGAGTTCTGGAGACTGGTGCCTAGCCTTAATGTGCTTCTTCTTGAGCCACTCCTCTGTTGCCTTGGCCATGTCCATCATCTCTTTGATGCGGTGAAGTTGTCCCGTTCCCTTAGCAGAAAAACACCACAGACATAATGTTTCCACCTCCATGTTTGAAGGTGGGGTTGGTGTTCTTGGGATCATAGGGAACATTCCGCCTCCTCCAAACACAGTGGCTCCAAAATCGAGCTCTTTGGCATCAACTGTCTTCCAGTAACAGATTTGGCAGAAAGATGTAGAAATGTGAATATTTTTTGCAAGTCTTGTTGTTCTTCTCCACGAATGATTGCAAAATGAAATGACCAGTGTGAACTAGAATAATGAAGAATATTAGATTTTGTTTCTGAGAATTTACCACCATTAGGTGTTATAATGAGCTTTGAAAGGAAAACAATCCAAACTGAGTTTGAAAAATATTCTGCAATACTTGACAAACTTTGAGTAACGTGATTTATGAGAAAACAAGGCAGTTAAAGAGGCAAAGTATGCATTAAGAACTGGGAAAGTGTGAAAAGAAGCCTCAGGCTTTCAGACAAGCCCCACCACTTCCAGCTTCTAATGTATCTGCTGCACTTTGTGAGGGGTTAAAGGACTTGCATAGTCAGAAGGTTTTTTATCTTAATGCATTGCTGTGGGGGACCCTCAAACGGAGGGAGGGGCCAGAAGAGTTGAAGCTGTTATAGCTGCAACGGGTGGGCCAACTCAATATTGAACTCTATGGACTAAGACTGGGATGCCATTAAAGTTCATGTGCGTATAAAAGAAGGTGTCTCAATACTTTTGGTAATATAATGTATATGTTTTATACCTGTTGATAACTAAACAAAACAATATTTTTGTGAGCTATATATTTAAGAAAGGTACGATTTATTCTGGTGATATTTAATGCTTTGTTCAATTTCATACATTGTTTTCTGTACTGTTTTCTATTCAAATATTCAGTAAATAATTATTTAAAAAAAAATCACATGTGGGCTTTGCTCCATGCAATATGTAGGATGGACAACTCGCAGACTGAGAGAACCTTTGCATAATCACCTGTATGATTAAGAAAAAAACAATTCTATTAATATTGCAATCCATTTCAATGGGTGTCATGCTGGCGATACCTCAGCTTTAGACATACATTGAAGGGGAAAAAAATTATGTTCCTAACAGGTGACAAATTCAGGTTGTTGTGTTAAAAAGAAGTTTTGAGGATTTTTTTGTTTGAGTACTAGGAAACGTTTGAGGTTAAATCATGAGTGGGATGTTTCGTACTACTATGAATGAGAAAGTTTGCTTTATACTCATGTTATGATCAATGAACCATTCATTTTTTGCTCCTTTCTTCTGTAGTTTCCGTATTAGGTTATTTTTGTTTGTTTAATGTGGTATTTTTTGTTTATCAACACTTATTTCTATGCAGTTATGCATTTTTAGTTTTGATGAATATGACAGCAGCTGCTAATGACTGGCGGCTGCGTCTTAAAGCGGAGTTGCACCCAAAAATGGAACTTCGGCTTTAAGCACTCCTTGCCCCCTTACATGCCAGATTTTACATATCATATTTAGGGGGGGGGGACTGGGGGCTTCGTTGGGAGGGGGACTTCCTGTCCCACTTCCTCCTTCCACCCAGGGACCGCCAAGGTGACTCCTCCTTTCGTCTTAGGCAGCCCCTCCCTCTAGGCGATCTCCTGGGATACGCAACAGGTCCCAGGAGATTGCCTATCCACTGAGTCTATCAGGGTAAAAGAGTGTAAAAGTTCTTTGATGTATTTTAGCGTGTGATATGCCAGATTGGATTTCCCTGTGAACATGTCCTGTAGTGAGTTAAGTGTGATGTTAGTCTCCCCCTAGCAGGACGCGGCCTGAGGTGAAGCCTTTTAACTCGTCCATCACAAGTCTGCAAAAGGGGACGTCAGCTTTATTGGGAAAATACACATTAGCAAGAGTCGGGAGATGAGCCCAGGTCCCTTTCAAAAATAAGAACCTTCCTTCCGGGTCTGCTAACTGCTGGGTAACCTCAAAGCCCGCCAACTTATTTATGAGGATAGAAACTCCCTTAGTCTTTGCCTCAGAATTTGCAGCATGGTACACATTAGGAAAATTCTTATGGGATTTTTTTGGCATGAAAATGCATCTCTTGTAAGAAAACAAAGAGGGGTTTTACCTTATTGAGTTCTCTGAGTACGGATGATCTCTTCTCAGGTATGTTCAATCCTCGGACGTTGTGGGATATTAGAGTGGGACTGTGACCCAGGGATGAGTATGCCATCCTAAATGTTATAAACACATAATTAAATAAAAAATGGGTGTGGGGTCATCAGCTTAGAGTATGATTAATATTTATTGTTTTTTTTTAAATGTAATTATGTGTTTATAACATTTTGCTACACCATTGGTACACTGTTTGCTTAGTAGTCCCTCTGGTTTTAATGCATTTATGTGTATCTTTTGTTCTGTATTTGTTAATAAAATATACATGTTTTTGATTTGTGTGTGGTGTTGGTGGTCACTTATAATCCCATTTATATAGGGGAATTTTTTTTGTTCAAAATTTATCAGGGATGAGACCACCACACTAGAATCTTTTGATCCACTGAGAGCCCCCTTCCCTCTTTCGTTCTATCTTATAGTCCGGTTCTGAAGGTCTCCTGAGGGAGTTAGAAGAAACAGAGGTACGGGGGGGGGGGGGGGGGAGAGAAGGAGAGAGAGAGAGAGAGCGAGAGAAAAAAAACACAAAGGGGGGGGGGGGGGGGGGGTAAGGTAGGCAGAGAAACTAGGGTTGTGGAAAAAGCCCTGAATGTAAGGCAGTGGTCAAAAAAGAAACTTTGAGATCTGCCTACAGCTGGACCCACTGCAAGCCAATTAAATTTCTTGTGGGTACAGTCTACACTGTGCTACACTGAGCACCGGTTGGGCAATACTTGCCTGATGTCAAAATAACAATTATTAAACCTTAAATACTAAAACAGATATAGTAACATATAAAAGCAACTTTCAGGGGACCCGTAGCCCCGATTTCAGCAAACGTATGTCAAGTTAACATGAAATAATATCTCTGGCACCGCTAAGTGAAGATGTGGCAACTATGTCCTGGTGGTATTCACGCAATATAACTCACTATGTCTCTATTGGGATCATAATACCTTCTATTACCATAACTTCCCTGAGAGAGAACTAGAAATGTGGAACCTAAGACCCTGTTATGCAAATCATAGTCTCCCTGGGCCATTGCTTGGGTTTTAACAGGTCCCGGTTCTGAACAAAGTCTGATCAAAGCCTGTCAATCCCATGCGAGAGAGGGTTCTTAAAGATACAGACAGCATGGGTGTCTTCGGTAACTTGGCTCTGCAATGTGGCAGTCTAGCCCTTTTGCATTAGGCGAAAAGTGATAAATGTATTTGCCCTGCCACAGCCAGCTCCTGTATTTCCCTTTTGGAACTATAGACAAATCCATCACTACCTCTCTTCTGCAGTTAGAAGACGAGAAGTATCTAGAGAACTTACTACATTTGAATCGACTTGTCTAAAAAGGCGACCCCTTCCCATCTTTTACCCTTTACCCCAACTATGAATGCACAGACTTCATGTGGGTCATTAGCTAGAGTTGTCTTGTGTTGGACGTAAAACTAGATCCCACTTAACACATAATGTTGCCACATGTGCTGTTTGTTTATGTGTACATGTATTTCTGAGAAGGCATACTGAAGTGATGTTCACTCTTAACAATTGTCATCCATGTGATGTATTGTATGCTATTGTTTTTGCTCAATAAAATCTTTATTGAAAATAAAATGATTTTTTGTCCTAGTTTGTTATACTTTTTACAGTGTTAAACGCAGACACATTTTAAATTAACCACTAGCCGACCAGCGCACGATAATGTACGTTGGCACAATGGCACGGATGGGCAAATGGGAGTCCAGGTACGTCCCCTTTAAATCGGGGGATTGTGGGTGTCGCATGCTCTGTGACTGTAACTGCCGGGGGTCACCGAGCGGAAGAACGGGGAGATGCCTATGTAAAAAAGGCATTTCCTCGTTCTGCCTAGTGACATGACAGGGATCTACTGCTCCCTGTGATCAGGAGCAGTGATCGCTGTCATGTCAGTGGAAGCCCATCCCCCCTACAGTTAGAACACCTCCCTGGGACACACTTAACTCCTTGATCGCCCCTTGGTGTTTAACCCCTTCCCTGCCATTATCGTTTAAACAGTAATCAGTGCATTTTTATAGTACTGATCAATAACAATGGTCCCAAAATGGTGTCAAAAGTGTCTGGTTTGTCCGCCATAATGTCGCAGTCATGATAAAAATTCCATATCGCCGCCATTACTAATAAAAAAAAATGCTATAAATCTATCCAATATTTTGTGGACGCTATAACTTTTGCGCAAACCAATCAATATACGCTTATTTTTTTTACCAAAAATATATAGAAGAATACATATCGGCGTAAACCGAGAAAAAAAAATTTATATATATTTTTGGGGATATTTATTAGAGCAAAAAGTAAAAAATATTGCTTTTTTTAAAAACATTTTTGATTATAGCACAAAAAATAAAAGCTGCAGAGGTGATTAAATACCACCAAAAGAAAGCTCTATTTGTGGGGAAGAAAATACGTAAATTTTGTTTAGGTGCAACGCCTCGCGACCACGTAATTGTCAGTTAAAGCAACGCAGTGCCGTATCGCAAAAAGTGCTCTGGTCAGGAAGGGGGTAAATCTTTCCGGAGCTGGAGTGGTTAATGCAGTTGAGGCAGATTTTTCCATAGACTCAGCAATGAGTAGAGATGTAAAATCCCTCTGTATAATAAATCTTGGTATCTACAAGCCTAGATATGTGGAAAGACCACAAAGACACGGGTCCTATAATTATGGGGGATACCCTTGTATAATATTGAATAATGGAAAATATATTTATAAAATCTGTCAGAAATTTTACATAGGACTGCAATAAATTAATTTAATATAAAGCTATTTATATTTATTTAAAAGTAATTCCAGTCATAGCAAATCCAAAGTTCACTAAGTTTATCCCAATCAGAGTTGTTTTTTCACATCGAGTTTTCCGTGAAATATGAAACATTGAAGTAGAACTATAGGAAAAACTTTTTTTTTTTCATTTTTCATTTTGGATGGAGTAAGGGAGGGTCAAACCCCCCCCCCCCTTTTTTTTCCATCTGTATCCCATTGGGTAGATTTACCATCGCTTCCTGTTCCATAGCCAAAACAGAAAGTGAGAGGAAATCAACGGGAAAAATAGAGAGGGTGAATCTAACTTATAAGGGCACAGACAGCAATACAAACTGACAAGGGGTCTGATTCCTCTCCACTCTACCTTTAGTTATACTTAAATAAATGCTTTAAAATTGTAACTTGAGTCTTTGTTTAGCTTAGTTGTATTAGACCTAAGTAGATTGCAAAAAAGTCAAATTATGGTAATCTGAATAAATGCTATGAGTTTTCCACAGCTGAAGAGTTTGCTGGAATGCATAAATAGTGGAGTTCTAATCTATCTATCTATCTATCTATCTATCTATCTATCTATCTATCTATCTATCTATCTACAGTGGTGTGAAAAAGTGTTTGCCCCCTTCCTCATTTCCTGTTCCTTTGCATGTTTGTCACACTTAAGTGTTTCGGAACATCAAACCTATTCAAACAATAGTCAAGGACAACACAAGTAAACACAAATTGCAATTTGTAAATGAAGTAGTTTATTATTAAAGGTGAAAAAAAATCCAAACCATCATGGCCCTGTGTGAAAAAGTGATTGCCCCCCTTGTTAAAACATACTATAACTGTGGTTGTCCACACCTGAGTTCAATTTCTCTAGCCACACCCAGGCCTGATTATTGCCACACCTGTTCACAATCAAGGCATCACTTAAATAGGAGCTGCTTGACACAGTAAGGTCCACCAGAAGATCCTTAAAAGCTACACATCATGCCGAGACCCAAAGAAATTCAGGAACAATTGAGAAAGAAAGTAATTGAGATCTATCAGTCTGGAAAGGGTTATAAAGCCATTTCCAAAGCTTTGGGAATCCAGCGAACCACAGTGAGAGCCATTATCCACAAATGGCGAAGACATGGAACAGTGGTGAACCTTCCCAGGAGTGGCCGGCCGCCCAAAATTACCCCAAGAGCGCAGCGACGACTCATCCAAGAGGTCACAAAAGACCCCACAACAACGTCCAAGGAACTGCAGGCCTCACTTGCCTCAGTTAAGGTCAGCGTTCATGCCTCCACCATCAGGAAAAGACTGGGCAAAAATGGCCTGCATGGCAGAGTTCCAAGGAGAAAACCACTGCTGAGCAAAAAGAACATCAAAGCTCGTCTCAATTTCTCCACAACACATCTTGATGATCCCCAAGACTTTTGGGACAACATTCTGTGGACCGATGAGACAAAAGTGGAACTCTTTGGAAGGTGTGTGTCCAAGTATATCTGGCGTAGAAGAAACACTGCATTTCATAAAAAGAACATTATACCAACAGTAAAATATGGTGGTGGTAGTGTGATGGTCTGGGGCTGTTTTGCTGCTTCAGGACCTGGAAGACTTGCCGTGATAAAAGGAACTATGAATTCTGCTGTCTACCAAGAGATCCTGAAGGAGAATGTCCGACCATCTGTTCGTGTACTCAAGCTGAAACGAACTTGGGTTCTGCAGCAGGACAATGATCCTAAACACACCAGCAAGTCCACCACCGAATGGCTGAAGAAAAACAAAATGAAGACTTTGGAGTGGCCTAGCCAAAGTCCTGACCTGAATCCTATTGAGATGTTGTGGTATGACCTTAAAAAGGCCGTTCATGCTCGAAAACCCTCTAATGTAACTGAATTAGGACAATTCTGCAAAGATGAGTGGGCCAAAATTCCTCCAGGACGCTGTAAAAGCCTCATTGCACGTTATCGCAAACGCTTGGTTGCAGTTGTTGCTGCTAAGGGTGGCCCAACCAGTTATTAGGTTTAGGGGGCAATCACTTTTTCACACAGGGCCATGATGGTTTGGATTTTTTTTTCACCTTTAATAATAAACACCTTCATTTACATATTGCATTTTGTGTTTACTTGTGTTGTCCTTGACTATTGTTTAAATTGGTTTGATGTTCCGAAACACTTAAGTGGGACAAACATGCAAAGGAACAGGAAATGAGGAAGGGGGCAAACACTTTTTCACACCACTGTATCTATCTATCTATCTATCTATCTATCTATCTATCTATCTATCTATCTATCTATCTATCTATCTATCATTAGGTTGCTTTAGAACACATCGATTTGCAGCCACAAATAAGCAAACTATATCCCAGACTGTCTGCCAAAGAAGTGTTAACCTGGTAGGTTGTTTCTATGTGTTAAGTATATAATAAATCCTCCATTTGCAACTATTTTGTCATTAAATAGCCAGGGCTGCGGGTGCACATAGGTCTGCAAGTGCACGTAGGTCTGCGAGTGGCCTGCGAGTGCACGTAGTTCTGCGAGTGCACGTAGGTCTGCGAGTACCTGTGTATTTTCTTGTTGAGTGCCTGTGTATTGTCTTGAGTATTAGTGTCAGGAAGCTAGTTGTTAGGTAATTTGGACAGGGTATAATCCCCAATCCTCATTAAATGTAATAGGTATGATGCCCGGCGGGTGTGGAGAGGAGACTTGTTGTACATCTTGTGGCATGAATGCGTTCCTTGATCATCTGATCAAGGGTGAATACTGCTGTGCAAAATGTAAGTGCATTGTTTCCCTGGAAGCCCAGGTTCTGAATCTGGGGAAGCAACTGTCAGCACTGGGAAGTCCCTCCATACTAAAGGAGAGCCAGGAATGTACAAGGCAGGTGCCAGCAGGGGCCAGCACAGAGGTGGGTGGAGACAAAGAGGTGCAGGCACTAGCAAAGAGTAGATGGGGGACAATCAGGAAGGGTAGAGGGGGAAGTGCAAGGGAGGCCGATCCATGGCTGGAGCATCCCAATAAGTACGCTCCATTGAGTGACATCAGTGATGTGATCCCAGTCAGGGACCAGCACTGTTGGAGCTGTGGGACTCTCCTAGCTGCCGGGGGAAGACCTCCTCCAGTGATTTTTTTGGGGGGGGGGGAGTGAAGGGAAAGGAAAGACAGATTCTGGTGGTAGGGGACTCAATTCTTAGAAGGACAGAGAGGCCAATCTGTAACAAAAACCTGAAGCGTCGAACAGTAAGTTGTCTACCGGGCGCTGGGGCTCGGCATATCGTGGATCTGGTGGACAGATTACTGGGAGGGGCTGAGGGAGATTAGGGAAGTAAACAAGTGGCTGAAGAGCTGGTGTAGTAAGGAGGGGTTTGGGTTCCTGGAGGACTGGGCCAACTTATCAGTCGATAACCGGTACTATAGAGGGGACGGACTGCACCTAAATGAGAAGGGTGCAGATCAGCTGGGAATGAAGATGGCCCAAAAAGTTAGAGGGGTTTTTAAACTAGGTGATGGGGGGAGGGTCCAGAAGTAGAGAAAGTCAGTGCGGAACATATTCCAGAGGGTAGTATTGGGGACATTAGTGGTAGGTTGACCAAAGCACATAAACCCAAGGTAAGTATAGTAGCATATAGTATATAGTAGCAAGTCCTTGTTGCAATCTTGCAACACCCAATAAGAGGATAATATGCGAACAGTCTAAACTACATGGCATGTTCACCAATGACAAGAGCCTGGCAGACAAGATAGGTGAACTAGAGATACTATTGTACGAGGAGGATTTGGATTTTGTGGGAATTTCAGAGACCTGGTTCAACAGCTCTCATGGCTGGCAAACATTTAAGAGTATACCCTTTATCGCAAGGATAGAGAGGGTAAAAAAGAGGGAGGGTTATGCCTATATATCAAGAATAATGTACAAGTGAATGTGAGAGATGACATCACTAAGGGAGCTAGGGAGGAGGTGGAATCCTTATGGGTAGAGCTCCAAAGGGATGAAGCTAAGGGAAAAATAATACTGGGAGTATGTTATAGGCCCCCTAACCTGAGGGAGGAAGGGGAGACTGATCTGCTTTCACAATTTGGATTTATCAGCAAGGATGGGAAGTGTTATCACAATGGGGGATTTTAATTATCCAGACATAGACTGGGCGGAGGGAACCACGCATTCATCTAAGGCTTTCCAGCTCATAAATGTCTTGCAGGACAATGTTATGGGTCAGATGGTAGATGCACCAACTAGAAATAAAGCATTACTGGATCTACTGATTACCAACAATACAGACCTGATCATGGATGTGGAAATACAGGGCAATTTAGGGAACAGTGACCATAGGTCAATTGGCTTCTGTATAGATCACGCAAATAGGAAATATAAGGAGAATACAAAGACTCTGTGTTAGGTACCTGGTGGTGAGCCTCACTTGGCAGGAGAAGACCTCTCTTACGGCTCTGGATGAGGGCCCACTGGAATGGAGACAGTGGTCCCGTGAGCACAGCGGAGTTAGAGTGTCTGAGTAGGTAGCAGCGGCTGGTGCTGAGTGAAGAGATGATCCTCGGGAAAGCTGGAACTGCAGAAGATGGCAGAGCAGGTGGTGGATCAGCAGTCAGTGGCCAGCGGACACTGGAGCAGCAGCAGCAGGACCTGGATGGAGCACAGCACACTCGAAGCAAGCAGAGGGATGGTCAGACAGACAATCAGGCAGATACAGCAGGCAGAGGAAGGTCACAGGCAGGCAGAGGTTCAGCAGCAGTAATCAAGCAAGTCCATAACCAGGGTCAGGCAGGCCGGGATCAGGGTTGGAGAGGTCAGCAAGGTCAGACGAAAGAGCCAGGTCAATAATCACAATCTACAGGCAGGTAACAGGAAACTCAGGTACAGAGGTGCAGACAAACAGCACTGCACAAGTGCAGTTGTCATCTTTAAATAAGTGCTAATGCACACACGCGCTCGTTCCACATGTGCGTGCGCATGCAGATTCACCCGTTTCGTGCGGGTAGAGCCCTGACACACTGAATTTCAAAAGAGCCAGCTTCCCTAAACTATGAACCATACTAGACTTAGACTTGGGAAACTTAACATTAATAAATCACCGGGACCAGATGGCTTGCACCCGAGGGTACTTGGGGAACTCAGTCAAGAAATTGCCAGACCATTGTTCCTAATTTTTACTGACAGTCTACTGACTGAAATTGTACCAGCTGATTGGAAAAAAGCCAATGTAGCACCAATATTTAAAATGGGCCCAAAATACATCCCTGGGAATTACAGACCAGTTAGCCTAACATCAATAGTATGTAAACTCTTGGAGGGGATGATAGGGGACTATATACAATATTTTAGTAATGAGAACGGTATCATTAGCAGTAATCAGCATGGATTCATGAAGAATCGTTCTTGCCAAACCAAACTACTAACCTTCTATGAGGAGGTGAGTTGCCAGCTAGATAAAGAAAGGCCCGTAGACATATTGTATCTGGATTTTGCAAAAGCATTTGACACAGTTCCCCATAAACGATTGCCTTGGCATGGACAATAGGGCGAGTTCAGAGGGTGGTGATAAATGGGGAGTATCTCTGTATTTCCGGACAATACTAATACAATACTAATACTAAGCTAAGCAGGTCAATAACTTCTCACAGGATTTGGAAACCTTGCAAAAAGATCTGAACAAATTAATGGGGTGGGCAACTACATGGCAAATGAGGTTCAATGTAGAAAAATTTTAAATAATGCATTTGGGTGGCAAAAATAGAAATGCAATCTATACACTGGGGGGAGAACCTCTGGTGGAATCTAGGATGTAAAAGGACCTGGGGGTCCTAGTAGATGATAGGCCCAGCAATAGCACGCAAGCTGCTGCTAACAAAGCAAACAGAATATTGGCATGCATTAAAAAGAGGATCAACTCCAGAGATAAAACGATAATTCTTCCGCTCTACAAGACTCTGGTCTGGCCGCACCTGGAATATGCTGTCCAGGTCTGGGCACCAGTCCTCAGGAAGGATGTACTGGAAATGGAGCGAGTACAAACAAGGGCAACAAAGCTGATAAAGGATCTGGAGGATATTAGTTATGAGGAAAGGTTTCGAGCACTGAACTTATTCTTTCTGGAGAAGAAAAGCTTGAGAGGGGATATGATTTCAATATACAAATACCATACTGGTGACCCCACTATAGGGATAAAACTTTTTCGGAAAAGGAAAGTTTAAGAATACTCATGGCCACTCATCAAAATTAAGAAGAAAAGAGGTTTAACCTTAAACTATGTAAAGGGTTCTTTACTGTAAGAGTGGCAAGGATATAGAATTCCCTTCCACAGGCGGTGGTCTCAGCGGGGGGCATTGATAGTTTCAAGAAACCATTAGATAAGCACCTGAACGACCACAACATACAGGGATATACAATGTAATACTGACATATAATCACACACATAGGTTGGACTTGATGGACTTGTGTCTTTTTTCAACCTCACCTACTATGTAACTATGTAACACTCTAAATAAAGCTAAACAGAACAAGTTTATTGGAAGAATAAGTTTATTGGAAGAAGAAGCAAAAACAAAAAGACTTTCCGTTGATATAAAGGATTGTTACTTATTACTTTTTCCTTCTTGCTTTTAGAATTCCTCTTGAAGCTACAAAACATGCTATCTTTCTCTTTTAATTTAATAGACCAAATGCGGGGTACTGGATTATCTGTGGCCCAATACCTTGTCTTTTTTTTCTGATCAGAATTGTGAGCTGATCTGAAAACACTAGGATTCATTCTACTGGCAGTCTGGCCGATACCTAAAATACTTCTGTGCAGGCGCAGATTTTAGGGCGTGGATAGAATGTAAGCATCAGATGAGGCCGCCATCAAAGAGAGATAAGCAAACACCTGGGTGTAGGAGGGGAGTTGCAAGTTATAATAAGTCAGGGGACTGGAGAGGGATTGCCTTTTTTAAGTGGAGTTGTCCTTTAAAGTGGAACAAAACTGATTTAGAGGTGAAGAATAGTTGTTTGTGGGGAAAATTTAGAAATGTTAATTGTACCTAAGCAGTACCCTGAAAAAATATGCTGTACCTTTTTTTTTCTCTAAGATGTTGCTTCTGTACTGCTCACTGTTGTTCTTACAAGGGACTCTGATAGGAAGAAGCAAAACCCTGCTTCTACTTAGATGGCCACCTCCACATGGAGACACATTGCTGAAAAAAAGCATGATGAGTCACTAAGGGCGAGAATATCACTTGCTGGGAAACCATAATCAATACTAGTAACTAGTTCTTTACCCTCTGCCAGCATTTTTAGGTACAGCTTCTAGAGTTGAGTTCCCCTTTAGGCATGGGGACGATTTTAGGCATAAAATACGTCTATCATGCAAAAGAAAATGTCAGTTCCCAGAAAGCCAATGATGGCACCCAGCTCCATACCCTTACTAGCCAGGAATCCTCAGCCATCTCGTAATGGGGCGGGGATTGCAATGACATCAACTTGGAGACACACCCTTTGTTTCTATTTAGCCAGGCCGCCTCCGCGGTCTCATTCAGCATGGATGAATGACAGAGGTAGAATGTGTCATGGTCAGTGGAATTTTTCTCTTTTAGAAGGCCGAAGGCATAATTTATCATTACTGACACGCATCTTCATCACTGGATGGTGTGATTGCCAGTGGGTGTACATGTTGGGACTTTGTGTATTTTTTTATTAAAGTTTGGTGACATTATTTACTGTTTACATTTTTGTGAATGAGTATTCTGTACTCATTCACATTGGGGGCAATACCTGGGGGTTCCCTTATCTTAAAGGGAGCTTTAAGATTCCCATAAGTATCCACCCACAGACCCAAAACTAAAGGCAAATAGACTGTGCACTTTGCAAAGTTGCACTCTGTGGATGCAGTTGCTCCAGATCTTAGTAAATGAGTAGAAGCTCTGCTGACTTCTATCATTCAATCATGCGCAATCAAGAATTTTTATTTTATTTTTTCCTTGCATGTGATTGGGTATTCTTTTCAAAGTGACGCTTTACCTCATTTATTAAGCTCTGGAACATCTGCACTTGCAGAGTGCAACTGCACTTTGCAAAGTGCACAGTAGTAGTGCAACCCCATAATGTTTCAGAGGCTAGCATATACAGATCCATAGCAAAACAGTATTAAAGAGGAAGTAAAGGGAAAAAAATAAAAAACACACCCTGCAAGGCAAAGGCATTATGAGCTCCGGCGCTGTGATTCAGCGGTGCCGCGATGATGTCACTCCCACGCATGCGCACGGGAGCGATCTGCGGCCTGCCCAGTGCGCCCGCGCACCTCTGTCTACGGTGCATGCACCGTGGCTGTCTTCAGGTAAATATCTCCTAAAACTTATAGGTTTAGGAGATATTTCCTGGACCTACAGGTAAGCCTTAATCTAGGCTTACCTGTAGGTCAAAGTGGTTTGTAAGGGTTTACAACCACTTTAATAACAAGCAGTGAGAAGAGTGAGGTGTTTACAAAAGAGCTTACCATCTACAGGGTTAAGCGGTAGAAAGCAAAAGCAAGTTCATAAGTAAGATGAATATACAGTGACACTGATGGGTTGATTTACTAAAGATATATACACTGTGCAGTTGCGCTCTGCAAGAGCAGTTTCTCCAGAGCTTAGTAAATGATGTAAAGCTTCACTTTGAAAAGAATAACCACTCAAAGAAATAAAAAAAAACAGCATTTTTGCTTAAACATGATCGGATGATGGAAGTCAGAAGAGCTTCCGCTCATTTACTAAGCTCTGAAGCAACTGCACTTGCAGAGTATAACTGCACTTTGCAAAGTACACAGTCTATTTGTCTTTAGTAAATGAACCCCTGTGTGCCTTGTTGGATTGTAGAGGTGAAAACAAGGTTGGATCAGTGACATAAAAAGAATAATTTAGAACAATATGTTTGAAGTGAGTTTTAAGGGTGTTCTTGAATGTTTCAAGGGTCAGATAATAGCATTTAGAATGGAATTCCAGAGAGTAGAGAGTCTCATGAAAATTCCTCAATGTGGAGGTGTAAAGAAACGACCAGGGTAGAAAATGGAAGCGGGTCAAATGCAGATTTGAGGTTAAGTTTTGGGAAGGTATGTGTAAATAGTCAGATGAATGAGTTGGACAGCTGAGTTTAGGGTGGATTTGAGTTTTGAAAGACTGTTCAATAATAGACCACAGAATAGAGATTTCCAAAAGTAAGGCTGGGATGAGGGCATGTATTAGCTTTTTAGGTTGTCTTTTGTATTGGAAAGGGATGAGAAGTGATTTTTCAACAGAGAAGTCAGGAAGTGCTTAACAAGTGAGATTCAAAAGTGAACTCAGAATTAAATATAACCCTTAGGCCGCGTACACACGGGCGGACTGTTCGCCCAACTTTGTCCGCTGAACAGTGTTTCAGCGGACAGTCCGCTCGTGTGTGGGCTTTCAGCGGACAGTTTCAGCGGACAGTTTGACGGACAAAGTCTTTCGGAAATTCCGAAAAACTGTCCGCTGAAACTTTGTTTGAGCGAACAGTCCGCCCGTGTGTAGGCTACTTTCGAAATGAGCAAACTGTTCCCGCTCGGAGGAAAGTCTGCTCATTTCGAGCGCGTGTACAGGTAGGCGGGGCCCGCGAAGGAGACGTTGCGGGCTCCGCCGCCTGGAATGGACTTAAAGGGGAACCCCAACGCCGAAAAAAATCGGCGTGGGGGTCCCCCCAAAGTCCACAACAGACCCTTGTCCGAGCACGCTACCCGGCCGGCCAGGAAAGGGGGGCGAGCGAGCGCGCCCCCCCTCCTGAGCCGTACCAGGCCGCGTGCCCTCAACATGGGGGGTGCCTTGGGGAAGGGGGGGCCGCGCGGCCCCCCCACCCCAAAGCACCTTGTCCCCATGTTGATGATGACAAGGGCCTCTTCCCGACAACCCTGGCCGTTGGTTGTCGGGGTCTGCGGGCAGGGGGCTTATCGGAATCCGGGAGCCCCCTTTAAGAAGGGGGCCCCCCGATACCGGCCCCCCACCCTATGTGAATGAGTATGGGGTACAATGTACCCCTACCCATTCACCTGTAAAATAAAAGTACCCAAAAAAAAAACACAACACACGAGAAAAAATATTTTATTGCACAGCTCCGGGGGTCTTCCGTCTTCGGGGGTCTTCTCGCCGGACTCCTCCGCTATCTTCGTGTAGCTCTTTTACTAGCGGAGGAGTCCGGCTTTCTTCCTCCCCGCCGCCGGCCTCTTCTCGCTCGCCCCCCTTTCCTGGCCGGCCGGGTAGCGTGCTCGGACAAGGGTCTGTTGTGGACTTTGGGGGGACCCCCACGCCGATTTTTTTCGGCGTTGGGGTTCCCCTTTAAGTCCATTCCAGGCGGCGGAGCCCGCGACGTCTCCTTCGCGGGCCCCGCCTACCTGTACACGCGCTCGAAATGGGCGGACTTGCCTCCGCCTTACGTGGGCGAGTCCGTTCATTTCAAAAGTTGAGCGAACTGTTTGGCAAACAGTTCGCTGAAACAGTCCGCCCGTGTGTGGGCAAGTCCGCTCATTCAAATTTTGAGCGGACTGTTGCGGCAACTGTTTGACGAACAAAGTTTCAGCGAACAGTCCCCGCGTGTGTACGCGGCCTTAAACAAAAAGCCTGAGAGCTGAAATGTACTGGAATGTTGTCAACTGTAATTTTTATTTGCGGCAGGGATGTAGAGTTAGATATCAGAAAATTACAAAACCTGCCTTATCAGTATTACATTTTTGAAAGTGGAAGAATGTAACAGCAGAGACAGCAGACAAGCATGAAACTAATCCAAAAGATCAATCTGAGCAACCTTTGCTTAGAAGTGCTACTGGAATACAATATACACAGGAAGGTTACATTAGAATATAGTATATACAAATAGGAAAGAAATGTGCTAAAATAAAAGCAAAGAAAATTAATTTGTCTAAATTACTTATTGCCAAATCCAAGTTTCCTTTTGTAGAGAATATTTTATAAAGCATTAATAATCAATTATTATTATTACTATTATTATTAATAATAATATTAATAATCATATCAAACTGGGTGACATAGACAACATCTAAACTTTTCTTTCAAGTTTTTGAAACTTGTTCTCTATTTTATGCATTAGAATATTGGAACAATATTCTATTGCATAAAATAGAGCCTCCAACTGTTTATCATTGGGTGAAATTGCTACTTTGCTCATTTCCATTAGTTTAAAGCAGTAGTAAACCCACTGACTTTTTTTTTTCTACACCTGTAAGGCAAAGGGCATAATGAGCTAGTATGCACGGCATACTAGCTCATTATGAAATACTTACTTTAGAAAGAGATGTCGGTATCTCACTCGGTCGACGCCGAGGGAGCTGACATTTTGCCTCGGCGTGTCTTCCGGGTTTTGCGGCTCTGGCGCTGTAAGGGGCCGGAGCCGCAATGTCACCACTTCTTTCTGGCAAGGTCCGGCGTCTACCGGACTTTCAGCCGAGAATCCCTGGAGCGCATATGCCGATGAAGTCAGTGGCTCATTGCATGGGGAATATCTCCTACACTATACAGTTTTAGGAGATATTCTTTTTGCCTACAGGTAAGCTTTGTTATTATAGGCTTACCTGTAGGTAAAAATGACTATAAAGAGAGCACACATGTCCCCTATAGCAGTTCAACTGGTGTTATCCTAACTGCCAGTATTCAGTTAGCGTTTATAAAAGAAAACAAAAAAAAGTCTAAAAACATAAATGAAATACTATATGCAAATAAATAAATATATGCAATACATTGTCGTGAAAGTTCTCTAAGATGCATATGTATAAAGTAGCAAATCATCAAATTGCTTATCATTAATCAATAGTATTTTAACACAATAGGTAATCAGATAAATGATAAGACAGTGATAGCTGTTTACTAAACTGGTGCAAAGTTAGAAACAATAATGCAAAACGAGTTCAGAATGGCAAAGAGTATGTATATCCTGCAGAATAATACAAAACAGTTTATGAAAGTTGCACAAACATGGACTGTTCACAGCAATGTTCCTGTGGCTCAGTCAGTGTAACATATGGCTATAGAGCATAGTCTCTATAAGGCCTCATTGACACAGGTGCTGTGACTTGTACAGTATGAATGGGCTATTTGTTTATGTGTCTGGTGATGTCCAGAGCTGCCTGCAGGCAGCTTATGTTACTCTACGGGAAAGCAGTGGCTGTATGGACACAGCCGCTCATTTTAATTTGTGAAATGATAGTAAATACCCAGGCTATGGAAACAAATTAGTGAAAAAAATAATAACTTTTAGAGCTGTTGCTGTAGTGCAAGGTAAAAAAAAAGTGAAAAATATTATACTTAGCGCTGCTCTAAATCCAATAAGGTCTATCAAACAATGCATATATAAAGTGCTGGTGTAAATTTATGGTGCAATCATAAATTCAATAAAGGATATCCAACAATGCTTAATTAAAGTGTTTAGTGCAAACATATAGTGCCATCATATCACATTCATCCATATATATGGTGTGCTGAACATGTGCAAATTTTGCTGTGCAGATTCCAGTGACACTCGGTGCTCCCCTCCTGGGTCCCCACTCTGATCATTGGTGGAGCAGGAAGGTGATACCCTAACCCACATACAGGATAAACCTGGCGATTTTAAAGATTACTGTTGGTGAGTGGGGACCCAGCAGGGGAGCAGGAGTGTCACTGGAATCTGTACAGCAAAAGTTGCACATGTTCAGCGCAGCATATATACCATATTTATCGGCATATAACATGCACTTTTTTCCCCTTAAAATCAGGGGAAAATCATGGGTGCGTGTTATACGCCGACCCCCCGTCGATTGTGAGCTTCTCGGCAGCTTTCGGCCATTCTCAGTGGCTTTTGGTTATTTTTGGCCGCACTCGGCCGTTCTCGGCGGCTTTCGGCCGCTCTCCCCTGATCTCGCTGGCTTTCGGAAGCCAAAAGCCATCAAGAATGGGCGAGTGCGGCCGAAAGTCGACAAGAATGGATGAGTGCGTCCAAAAGCCACCGAAAATAGCTGAAAGCCGCCGAGAACGGTCGAGAGCTACCGAGCGCTGCTGAGATACACAGGATGTCCGCTCTGTATCTTGGCGGTGCCATTATTAAATGGCAAGCCTGCAATGACACTAACAAGGCTGCAAATGACTGACAAGGCTGCAACGCAAGGCTGCAAATGACTGACAAGGCTGCAATGCAAGGCTGCAAATGACTGACAAGAGTGCCTTGATGGGCATTTAAATGTAAGTTTTTTTCCTTAAACTTCCCTCCTAAAAGTTTCTTTCCTTAAAATTCCCTCCTAAACTTGGGGTGCGTGTTATACGCCGATAAATACGGTATATGGATGGACTATTATCACACTATATGTTTCTACTAAGCACTTTATATAAGTATCGTTGGATAGCCTTTATTGAATATATGATTGCACCATAAATTTGCACCAGCACTTTATATATGCATTGTTTGATAAACCTTATTGGATTTAAATCAG
This sequence comes from Lithobates pipiens, assembly GCF_037356315.1. NCBI lineage: Eukaryota > Metazoa > Chordata > Amphibia > Anura > Ranidae > Lithobates > Lithobates pipiens. Next base: position 407,015,756 of record NW_027507718.1, read on the forward strand.
CGCTAAGTATTATATTTTGCACTTTGCTCATTTTAATTTGACATGGGGTAAATAAACGATCTGAACACATACTGTCTGCATTCAGGGCTGCTCACTGACCCCAGCATCAGAGACATAAACAAATGGCCTATTCACACTGTATAGGCCACAGCGCCCAAGTGAATGAGACCTAAGACATTATAACAACAGAGAATGTAGCTGAGAATCACTACTTCAATAAAGCAGTTCACAACACAAACAGCTACTTCCAAAAATCCTCATATACAGTATCCTTCACATTAAATCTGGGTAGCTCTGGTAACACAGGCAAACAGCTAGGGGGATCCAAGGTCCAAAAACAAAGGGTCACTCCACTGGAACTAAGGAACTCTCATAGTATTTAGTGTGGGGCACCCAACAGTGACTGGATTTTAGGCTTCTGCCCGGCTGCCTTTATGCACGTTCTGACAGTGAAGGGATCAAGTGATCTGTGGCTGCAGATCACTTGCCCCTTGCCCTACTACCTCTATCCCATCAGGTGTGACCTCTCTGAGCTCCTGAGGGAAGAGGGGAGTTGAGGAACATAACTTCCTTGGGTGTATGCAGGAACCCAGGGCATTGTGGGAAAATGAATTGAAGAGGCCTGCACCTGCATTTGAGTGTTATGAGGAAATGGGCACTCTGCTATTTTTGTAGAATATCTACTTTTGATTTGTTAATAGGATCTGTTACAATCAGGAGTTGATGGAAATGTAATAGACTACGATTTAGAAAAATGTATATATTGTAGCACCCCCCCCCCCCCCCTCCCCTCGGCTGCCCATGCATTTTGTATGACATTACTTAGTAAGAACAAATGGTTAGCATTGAATAGCAAGATTTCAATGGGTTTGCCACAATGTTTGAAAACTTTGAGTAATATTCATAAAACTTAGAAGGTCCAATAATAGGAGCTTTTTTATGTGCCAGGTTCCTCGCTATAAATGGTGGGGGGTGCAGAGCAGCCACAGTGCTAATCTAGATTAAACTAAAAAAGCTGACCTGAATACCCAAGCCACAAACTTCATGTGCATGGGAGAAACCTCCTCACTGTGTTATTGTATATCTGACTTTTCTGCTTTCAGAATACACTGATTAGCGCTGCAGTCTATGCTATATTGCTTTCAGCATTGATCAAGGTTTTTTTTTTCAAGCAGGGCAGTTGAACAGAATTCCATCGGTAGATCAACTTCTGTTAAACCACAGTGCCCATACCTGGATCGAAATTCAGCTGCTCCCTGCTGAACTAGCTACATTTTGATACAAGTATGGACAGCCTTAGTGTATTGTAAGCTGCTGTAGGTAAAACAAATTGGGAAAACGGGCAAGCTGGAAACAGTATGGTAACTTTAATTAGTATGCAACAGATTTTGCACTCTCCAGTTTTAGTAAATCAACCTCATTATTTTTGCCATTGTAGCACACATGCAGAGCATTCACATCTTTTCATTGGGGTGTACCATAGTGCACATGATTTTTTTTTTTTGCTATATGTGTGCCGAGATGCAACGCAATATAAAGTACATTACCAAGTGTTGTGCTATGGTTTTTAACTTATTGTGCAATAAAAAGCAATGAAATTCAAATCCTGACACAATGCTTGCTTTAAGTTCTACTTTATCAAGTGGACTATATGTCCCATGACTTGGGTCCTAAGTTTTCTAATGATTATTTAGGGATGAACTGATTTTAGTTTGACAGTATTTTTGATAGTTTTAATAAAAAAAATTGGATTCCCATAAATTAAAATGATGGATCCTTTGCCTGTTTGAACATTTTCACATTTTTATGAGTAGTGACAATGAAAACTAGCTGTCTTAATTAATATACTGATTTTCAGAACTAGATCTAGTTTATTATGTCATGTTACTTGTATGTTTAGCCACGTTTAGATTTTTTTTACTTTCTTTCAGATTTTTTTTTTATTCTTTAGAAAAATAGTTCATTTGTTTAAAATCAGAAACATTTTTGTGGTGTTACAACTGTGTCACCACTTCAAAGCCTTGTAATTTCTTCTGTAAGCACATGATCAGAGCTTGAGCGGAATAATACGGTGGTGTATAATTGATGACTGAATAGTGGCCTCTGTTCTCCTGTCTATAAATGATGCATGATAAATGACACCAGTTGGCTTCAATTCACAATCAGAGTGCTGCATTCTATATTGCAGATGCTACCATAAAACATTGCATTTAGCTGGTGCTTTAATGTTGTTCTTCTTTATTAACATTTTTAGTACGATGACATCAGTGGCACTCACCAGACTATTCTATAAATAAGACCCATTGATCTTTAACGTATTACTATTATCACCCTTTAATATGTAAATAATAATATGATTATTATTATTATTATTATTAATATTAATAATACTCTTATTATTAGTATTATTATTTACATACTAAAGGATTCAATACAAGTGTGTAAACCAAAGTTTAAAGACTTGGATATAAATTTATCAGTGTGAAGGACTTATTTTAAAATGATAATAAGAATATGGCATATAAGGGCAAACATACTGTACTAGCCAAGCACTAACAATGAACCTCTTGCTAAAGTGCTAATAGATATGATTTGATCATTGGCCAAAGTGCCCATTAATTTCCTGTTCCTTTGTCTATTGGTGCTAGTAGCCTCCAGCTCACAGTCAACCAGTATTAAGTTGAGTAACAATCAACCATCCATGCTGTATTTAGACATAGGGGTTCATTTACTAAAGGCAAATCCACTCTGCGCTACAAGTGCACTTGAAAGTGCATTAAAATTGCACTTAGAAGTGCAGTCGCTGTAGATCTGAGGGGAAGATCTGAAATGAGGGGAAGCTCTGCTGATTTTATGATCCAATCATGTGCAAGCTAAAATGCTGTTTTTTATTTATCTTGCATGTCCCCCCCAGGTCTACACCGACTGCACTTCCAAGTGCACTTTCAGTGCACTTTCAAGAGCATTTGCGGCACACTTGTAAGTGGATTGCCTTTATTAAATAAACCCCATTGTGTTGTCTAATGCCGCGTACACACGATCAGACTTTCCGGCGGACTTAGCCTGGCGGACTTTGAAGCGGAGGTCCGCCGGACTTTCCGAACGAACCTGCCCACACACAACCGGACCTTTGGCGGGAACAGACTTGCCCACACACGGAGGAAAGTCCGTTCATTTTGAACGCAGCTCCAGGTAGCCGGGACTAGCAAAGGAGGTCAATGTTGCCGCCTTTGGCGGAAGATTGACGTCGCTGGCCCAGTCACCTGGTATGGACTTAAAGGGGAAGCCCTACGCCGAAAAAACGGCGTGGGGGTCCCCCCAAAGTCCATATCAGACCCTTATCCGAGCACGCAGCCCGACCGGTCAGGAAAGCCGTACCAGGCTACGTGCCCTCAACATGGGGGGTGCTTTGGGGAAGGGGGCCGCGTGGCCCCCCCACCCCAAAGCACCTTTTTCCCATGTTGATGAGAAGAACCGAAGAGGGGAACAAGACCCCCGAAGTTGGAAGAAGAGGCGGTGGCGACAGAAGACCGGGCCACCGCTAGTAAAAGAGCTGGAAGAAGAAAGCGGAGGCCCGGCAAGAAGAACCGAAGAGGGGACAAGACCCCCAAAGAGAGGGACAAGACCCCTGAAGTTGGAAGAAGACCCCTGGGCGGCAACGAAGAAGAAAGCCGGGCTCCTCTGCTAGTAAAAGAGCTAGCAGAAGATAGCGGAGGAGTCCGGCGAGAAGACCCCCCAAGACGGAAGAAGACCCCCGGAGCTGTGCAATAAATTAGTTTAAACCCTTGTGTGGTGTTTTTTTTTTGTACATTTTTTTCACCAGGTGAATGGGTAGGGGTACATTGTACCCCATACTCATTCACATGGGGTGGGGGGCCGGTATCTGGGGGCCCCCTTATTAAAGGGGGTTCCCGGATTCCGATAAGCCCCCTGCCCGCAGACCCTGACAACCAACGGCCAGGGTTGTCGGGAAGAGGCCCTTGTCCTCATCAACATGGGGACAAGGTGCTTTGGGATGGGGGGCCGCACGGCCCCCCTCCCCAATGCACCCCCCATGTTGAGGGCACGTGGCCTGGTACGGCTCAGGAGGGGGGGCTTGCTCGTCCCCACCCCCTTTCCTGACCGGCCGGGCTGCGTGCTCGGATAAAGGTCTGATATGGACTTTGGGGGGAACCCTACGCCGTTTTTTCAGGGTAGGGCTTCCCCTTTAAGTCCATACCAGGTGACGGGGCCAGTGACGTATCAATCTCGCCGTTGTAGGCGGCGACATTGACTTCCTTCGCTAGTCCCGGTTACCTGGAGCCGCGTTCAAAATTAATGGACTTTCCTCCGTGTGCGGGAAAGTCCATTCATTTCAAAAGTACGGCGTAGCGAGCGCCCCCCCCCCCCAAGCCATACCAGGCCATGTGCCCTCAAAATAGGGGGAATCTTTGGGGAGGGGGGGCCGCACCCAAAGGACCTTGTCCCCATGTTGATGAGGACAAGGGGCTCTTCCCGACAACCCTGGCCATTGGTTGTCTGGGACTGTGACATCATAAGGGGCGGGGACCAGGTGACGGGGCCAGCGACGTTTCAATGACCTAGTCCGCCAGAAAAGTCTGGTTGAGTGTGGGCAGATCCGCTCATTCGGAAAGTCCGGCGGACTTTCCAGCAGTTTGTCCGCCATACTAAGTCCGCTGGATAGTCTGATCGTGTGTACGCGGCAATAGTGTAACTGAGGGGGCCCTTTCCACAGCAATCTCAGGAGTCGGTGGGAGGACCGCAAGCTAAAGTTTCTTTCTGTTACACACAGAGTGCATGACATTTAGGCATCAGAACTCTCCTACACCCAATTTAACCCAAACTCCTGTAGAGGTGTAGTTGTCACTAGTAACAAACATCCACCAAATCACCCGCTGCCAGACTGCCATACATCACTTGCAGAGACAATGAACAGTCTTTTGCTGGTTTTGTTTTTTGTTTATTGGGGGGTACAACTTGGTTGGGGAAAAGGGTATATGGGATGCCCATAGGATAGTTAATTTGCCATCATACTTTAACCACTTGGGATCCGCGCTATTGCCAAATGACGGCATTAGCGCGGACCTACTTTTCCGGGACTACGTCTATTGATGTCGTCCCGTGCACGAGCGGCCTGCACGCCCCCTGAGGGGCGTGCGCGGCGCACTCTGTGATCGGCGAGTCCATGAGACTCGCCTGATCACCGATCCGTGCAAGGGGTCGATCCCGACCCCTTATCACGTGATCAGCTGTCAGCCAATGACAGCTGATCATGTGATAGAACGGAGCCGGTAATCGGCTATTATTCCTCCTCGCGCTGACATCGCGAGGAGAAAAAAAAAAAGCCGATCACCGGCGGCCGTGATCGGGACATCAGTCCCGATCATGGCCAGCAATACAAGCGACCACCTGCCCCCTGCCAGTGCCCACCTGCCCCCTGCAGTGCCATCCTGAATAAAAGTAAGTGCCCCCCATCAGTGCCACCCAGCAGTGCCCATAGTGCCCACAGTGCCACCCACAGTGCCACCCACAGTGCCACCCACAGTGCCCACAATCTGCCTCAAAGGTGCTGCACCCCAGTGCCACCCATCAGTGCCCAGCAATGCCGCCCATCAGTGCCCAGCAGTGCCACCTATCAGAGCCACCTATCAGTGCCACCTATCAGTGCCCATCAGTCCCATCTATCAGTGGTACCTATCAGTGTCCATCCGTGCCACCCATCCGTGCCACTTATCCGTGCCACCCATCCGTGCCATCTTATCTGTGCCCATCTTTGCCCATCAGTGCTGCCTTATCTGTGCCCATCGGTGCCGCCTTATCTGTGCCTATTAGTGCCGCCTTAACTATGCCTATCAGTGCCCACCAATGCAGCCCATCAGTGCCCACCAATGCAGCCCATCAGTGCCCACCAATGCAGCCTATCAGTGCCGCCTAATCAGCGCACTTCAATGAAGGAGAAAAATGACCCGTTTGCAAAATTTTTTTAACAAACTATTAAAACATGATTTTTTATTTTTTTTTGCATCTTTTTTTGTTTGTTTAGCAAAAAATAAAACTCCGAGCTGTAACTAAATACCACCAAAAGAAAGCTCTATTTGTGGGAAAAAAAATGATAAAAATTTCATTTGGGTACAGTGTTGTATGATCGCGCAATTGTCATTCAAAGTGCATCAGCGCTGAAAGCTGAAAATTGGTCTGGGACTGAGGGGGGTTTAAGTGCCCAGTAAGCAAGTGGTTAAACATTTCACACACTAGCACATAATAAGAGCCAGAAGAGATGATGTGCATATTTCAATTGCTATGATCTTCCTCCTGCACCACTATGCAGACTGTTGCTCCTCCTCTGCTTAACTCCCACAGACTATTGCTTCAAGGCATTCCTTATCCATTACCGTGTAAGGAATGAGGACATCACTCTTAACCATGTAAAGGTGATGTTCCCAGAACTCCTCTCCTCTCCTGCACAAAGCTTATCCTGAAGTAAAGTAGTGTCAAACTTCTCTCCTCTCCTGTACAAAGCTTATCCTGAAGTAAAGTAATGTCACATTGACTTTCTGTGAGCAATAAGGACCCACTCTGAATAAATCCTTAAGCTGGCTCTGATTACTCACTGCTACTAGGCCAGAGGCCTTCAGCACCTCTCCCCAGAGGCCTAGTAGTTTAAAAGCACATGTTGAATCATGGACTACTGTTCCCAGCCAGCCCAGCTTGCAAATCCCGTGCCCTCAGGTCACATCGATTTGACACATATCCCCACAGTCTCTCCTCTGATCCAGAACGCTCCCTCATTAACCATGTAATGATGAAGACTTTGCTGATGACCATGTAAAAGTAAAGTTCCCTGACAGCCTTCCTGGCACATCCAGCCCTCCACTGTGGTACACTCACCGACCTTTCTCTGTCCTGAGTCCTTGATGGAGAATTTGATCGGACTATATGTTCCGACAGCTTCACCTGCCCTCTGCTCCAGGAGTTCTTTACCAATGACCGTGTAATGGTAAAGACATTGCCAATGACCGTTTAATGGCAAAGTTCCTTCACAGCTCTCCCTGGGCCTTCTCCTGCAATCAGCGCACCCCCCACCCCCCAGATGGGGATGCCCTTCTGCTGCTGTCTAGTAATCCATCCTTCTCTTCACTCAGCCGACAACTCCCCCAGTGGCATGTTACCTCAGCTTATATAGGAGGCCAGCCCCTTGCCAATTTCAGTTGGGGATTGGTCAGGGCTCCCATATGAGCTGCCTGCCACTCCAGTTCTAAGCCCAGTCCCCCTTCCAGAACATTCTCCCTGGAAGCAGGGGAGGTGCCTCAGAACTGGAGCATAGGTGGTCACACCCACTGCTACACTAATCACTCCCAGCCCCAGATCAAAACAGACAGGCCTGGCTTGTAGCATAGGCCTGCCTAAATTTGCTGACAGTCTTAATTAGTAAAAATCTATTACTAGCACCAACCTATTGATAGAGGGTGCTACGCTCCTATTATCAATATCACACTATCCCATCCCAAAGACTCTGAGCTGCAGTAATATTGAACTGCATCCATAAGTGACTGCAGCCACCAAAAACTATATTGAAACAAGGCGGTGCTTACTACTTATTCACTGCCATCAAGTTCTCAAAGGGGACTTTAACCAAGTGCATGAATGTTCCTAAAGGGCCCCAACGATTGCTAACCAATGAATCGTATTAGAGACTGCCTCTTCTGTTACTATTGCTACACCTATTAGTATCTCTGAGTATTCAATCATTTCTTTATGGTCTGGGCCAATCCAGACAGTTTGGGCCTAGCATAGCTACCATCAGTGCACGTTAGATGTATAGCCTCGTTCATTAGTAGTTCAACTCTATTTACTGGTCACTGCTGCACTTTGAGTGTCATTGGTGCTGTTTGTGCTGATCTGGAAGTCAAATTCAAATGCTGCTTTATATTTCTGCCAGTCATTACCCTGTACTGTATGTCAGTCAATGTCAATACTAAGTTCAATCTATTTTGTCTTACCCATTGACTTTGGGTTACCCATGGACTTAATCCACAATACATTGAGCTACCTTTTTACTGTCCGTTTGTCTCTCTGTTAGAACATCATTGCTTGGTGTCAGGCACTGCCTCAGTGGGTCTTGTTGTGCTATACAGGTCTTCACCCAGCCAGATGAATCAGAGAGGTTGAGGTTTCTGAGGAGGTCAGGCCAATAACAAGAGGACCCACTGTATCCAGCAGCTCCTATGACGGTAGTGCTACATATAAAACACAAAATGTTTCTGCAAACCACACTTCAATTATTTGCATTACCAATCATTGCCATTACTAACTGGCTATTGCATTATAGGGTCACGCCTTACGCAAATACATTTCCATGGTCATTTAGGGCACCATGCCAATTTAGCTATAGAAAAGAACGAGATTTTTTTTTGCCAAGCATAATAAAGCTTTATTGTGTAACGGAGCTTGCTTGTTAAATATGCTGTTAAATAATGGTAGTTGGTGCTTTGCAAATTCAACAGCATGATAGTCACATGACTATCTACAGAACCGAAGAAAACCTTAAATTATGGAAATAGGCCTCTTCTTTTTTGGTATGTGTAAAAAAAAAAAAAATATATATATATATATATATATATATATATATATATATATATATATATATAATCAAACATTATCAAACTGCCAAATTGAATTAATTTCAATGTATTTTACTATTACACAAGCAAATACAGTATGCACAGGAGTAGGGTTGAACGAAATTGAAAGGATTCAGTTCATGAAATTTGATTGAAAATTTTAACATTTCTTCAAAATGTTGCCATTTTTGCAAAAAATTATGGCATCAATGGAAAAAGCTAAATTATTTTTTTACTTTTGGTCTTTGAAGTATCAATAGGGGTTTACATGGCTCATGGGAGTTAGGAAAGCTTCTTTTAATTATCTGTATGAAAAAGCACTTTTTAGGAAGAAATATGCCAAAGGTGACTCTTTTATGTACAATATATAATGAAAGTTGCTGCAACCTGGAGACCAGGACCTGGGGATTTTGCACTGGAGCCTTCCTGTGATGGGCCAACGTATGCAACACATAACTCCTGTAAATGCACATTTCCCCATGTTTCATCCATTTCAAGACAGAAAAATACCCATTGATCTCCCAGAAATGCATTCAGCTTCTAAACTCCTCTTGTGGGCTGACTACACACAGCATTTATATGGACTCAGTGCAGTCAGCCTCACCTGGTTTTCTCGTGCCAAACTACTGAAATGTACCTACCCTCCTATATCCACCAAATAAAGGCTAATATAAAGACTAATCATACTGTATTTCTATTATAAGGACTGGGAGGGCTAACTACTTTCTTTGAGACAGCAACTCTGAATTTATGGCAGGATTAATGGTTATTATTTTGCACTTATCAAATATGTATAACAAAATGGATGCAATGGTATAGTTAACCCCCTTCCTGCCCCCACCCAGTGACCCTTTAAATCAGTCTTAATGCCAGAACAGACTTCCTGATCACATGATTGCTATGTTTGACTGTCAAGCTGATCTCATGATTTGAAGTCTGTCCTGCCAGCCCTGATCATAAACAGAGACTGGTAGCTGACAGTGACAGCTTGGTAGGGATGAGCTGGGTGTTCAAGTCGAACGCAGGTGTTCGCCCGTTCGGCGAAGCCAGAACTTTGTGGGCCGCTTGCGCCATATTCGTGTGACGCTCACGGCCCACAATGCACTGCGCCACTGCAGTGCATTGCTGGTTGATGATTGGCCAATCATGCACGGTGACCCGCATACTTGGCCAATCAAAGCACTGGCAGCGGGGAGAGCCATAATTGAGTTGAGTACACGCCCCACACTATATAAGGCCGCCGGTGGCCTTGTGTAGTGTGTTGCGGCGTTCATAGAGAGAAGGATAGGCAGGGACAGTGTCTACATTTCTTGTGATCGAACCTAGCGCAGTTACAGTGGGTGTATTGTGCCCCCTGCACAGTATACACCTGAAGCTACCCCCAATTGCTGGTGTTGTTCTGTTCCAATACCACAGGCAGCTGCAGCAGTTACAGTCGGTGTATTATGCCTCCTGCACATTATACACCTGAAGCTACCCCCAATTGCTGGTGTTGTTCTGTTCCTATACCACAGGCAGCTGCATCAGTTACAGTTGGTGTATTGTGCCACCTGCACAGTATACACCTGAAGCTACCCCCAATTGCTGGTGTTGTTCTGTTCCTATACCACAGGCATCTGCAGCAGTTACAGTCGGTGTATTGTGCCTCCTGCACAGTATACACCTGAAGCTACCCCCAATTGCTGGTGTTGTTCTGTTCCTATACCACAGGCAGCTGCAGCAATTACAGTCAGTGTATTGTGCCTCCTGCACAGTATACACCTGAAGCTACTCCCAATTGCTGGTGTTGTTCTGTTCCTATACCACAGGCAGCTGCAGCAGTTACAGTCGGTGTATTGTGCCACTTGCACAGTATACACCTGAAGCTACCCCCAATTACTGGTGTTGTTCTGTTCCTATACCACAGGCAGCTGCATCAGTTACAGTTGGTGTATTGTGCCACCTGCATAGTATACACCCGAAGCTACCCCCAATTGCTGGTGTTGTTCTGTTCCTATAACACAGGCAGCTGCAGCAGTTACAGTCGGTGTATTGTGCCACCTGCACACAGTATACACCTGAAGCTACCCCCAATTGCTGGTGTTGTTCTGTTCCTATACCACAGGCAGCTGCAGGAGTTACAGTCAGTGTATTGTGCCTCCTGCACAGTATTAACCTGAAGCTACCCCCAATTGCTGGTGTTCTTCTGTCCCTATACCACAGGCAGCTGCAGCATTTACAGTCGGTGTATTGTGTCTCCTGCATAGTATACACCTGAAGCTACCCCCCATTGCTGGTGTTGTTCTGTTCCTATACCACAGGCAGCTGCAGCAGTTACAGTCGGTGTATTGTGCCCCCTGCACAGTATACACCTGAAGCTACCCCCAATTGCTGGTGTTGTTCTGTTCCTATACCAAAGGCAGCTGCAGCAGTTACAGTCGGTGTATTGTGCCACCTGCACAGTATACACCTGAAGCTACCCCCAATTGCTGGTGTTGTTCTGTTCCTATACCACAGGCAGCTGCAGCAGTTACAGTCGGTGTATTGTGCCACCTGTACAATATACACCTGAAGCTACCCCCAATTGCTGGTGTTGTTCTGTTCCTATACCACAGGCAGCTGCAGCAGTTACAGTCGGTGTATTGTGCCACCTGCACAGTATACACCTGTAGCTACCCACAATTGCTGGTGTTGTTCTGTTCCTATACCACAGGCACCTGCAGCAGTTACAGTTGGTGTATTGTGCCACCTGCACAGTATACACCTGAAGCTACCCTAATTGCTCGTGTTCTTCAGATCCTATACCACAGGCAGGCAGCTGCAGTAATTACAGTTGGTGTACTGTGTCATCTGCTCAGTGTGCACCTAAAGCTACCCCAATTGCTGGTGTTCTCATCTCCCTGCAGGCCATTAGTATGCCTGGAAGGCCAACAGGGAGAGGCAGACAGTCATGTGCCAATAAAAGAAGGTAAGCAGGCTCTGCACCTAGAGGCAACAGTGCTGATCATGGACGCGGTTCATCGTCATCAGTGCATGGCCATGGGACACGCTTATCCTTATTTTGGGCAGCTGGAGGTGTTGAGCCACAACATGCCGAAGACTTGGTAGAGTGGATGACCAAGCCCTCCTAATCCTCCTCATCCTCTCTCACCCAGGCCCATGATACTGGCAAAGCAGCTGCCAACGAGTGCTCTTCCCTCCTCTCAATGGCATCAGTCACTCCTTCCTTAGACCCACCATGTCCTCCTGAGGAGTCCCCCGAACATTTTGAGCACAGAGTTGGGTACATGCTTCAGGAGGATGCCCATCCTTTTGAAGGTTCTGATGATGATACCCAGCTAGAGGAAGACAGTAGCGTGAGGGGATGCTCAAGAAGGACAGCAATCTGGCAGTCATGTTCCACCAGCTGCAGCATACTGCCAGGTTTTCTCCAGTGATGAGGGGATGATGAGGTCACTGACTCCACGTGGGTGCCTGATAGGAGAGAGGAGGAGGAGGCACATCTCCAACGAGGCAGGATGCCCTCCAGGGGCCAGCTTAATGGCAGCACACCGACTGAATCACACCACAGAGCTCCGTCTGTGCAGGTCGCTGCCTCTGTGTGTTATTCCAAAAGTTATTTGGTGTGGGCCTTTTCTGAGATGCATCAGCTGCTTGGGCACCACATGCTTGACCAGAGATATGTTGGCCTGCCATGCAGCTCGTTGGCAAGTGTACCTTAAAGACCCACACCAAAGAATAAAGCGGACCTCTCCTTGCTCCTCATCAGCTGGGATCTCCAACCCCACTATAACTTCAGTCCTCTATGAAACCTAGAATTAGGTGTGTCACACCCAAGTACTTGCGGGCACTCTGCTAGCAGTACACCGAAGTCCGATTGTACCAGGCAAATTTCCCTGCCCCAGCTGCTGGACCGTCGAAAGATGTTCACTCCCAGCCATCCACATGCCCAGTGGTTGAATGCTAGCTTGGCTACATTACTAGCACTTCAACTGCTGCCTTTTCAGTAGACTCTGCCCCCTTCCGTGAGTTTGTACAATGTGCAGTTCCTCAGTGGCAGGTTCCCAAACGCCACTTTTTCTCACGGAATCTCTACCGGCATGTGGAAGGCAATGTCCATGCCTCGCTGGATAGGGCGGTCAGCGGTAAGGTGCATATTACTGCTGACTCATGGTCCAGCAGGAATGGACAGGGACGTTACCTATCTTTCATGGCCCATTGAGTCACTCTTCTGGCAGCTAGGAATTATGCAGGACAAGGTGCAGTAGTGTTGGAGGTTGTTCCGCCACCACGCCTCCAAAATGCTACTACTGGTTGTGACACACCTCTCTCCTCCACCCCCTCCTCTTCTTCTTCCTCCATGGCCTCTTCCTGTGCTTTGTCCTCGGAACCAGCGGTGCTTCTTAGGCGTTCAAGGGGCTACGCAAGTACGCAGGCAAAAAGATGCCATGCCATGCTTGTGCTGGTGTGCTTGGAGGACAGGAGCCACACTGGGGCAGATATTCTGTCAGCTCTGTAGGGGCAGGCTGAGAGGTGGTTGATGCCATGCCAGCTTAAGCCAGGAATGGTGGTTTGCGATAATGGCACCAACCTTCTCTCTGCCCTCCGACAGGGACAGCTGACCCATGTGCTCTGTGTGGCTCACATGCTTAACTTGGGGTTCTTGGGCAGGTACTCGGGCTTACAGGATGTCCTGAGGCAGGCCAGGAAAGTCTGTGTTAATTTCCGCCGGTCATATAATGCCAGTGCTCAGCTGGCTGAGCTCCAAAAGGAGTTGAACCCGCCAAGAACCGCCTTATCTGTGGCATGCCCACCAGGTGGAACTCAACGTTGGCCATGCTGCAGCAGCTGCACACATAGAAGAGGGCCATCAATGAGTACCTGTGCGACTACGGCACCAGGACAGGGTCAGGGGAGCTCGTTTTTTTTTTGGGCCATGATCAGGGATGCATGCACTGTCCTGTTACCATTTGAGGAGGCCACGAGGATGGTGAGCAGTGACAGTGCATGCATCAGTGACACTGTACCTCTTGTCCACCTGTTGGAGCACACGCTGCGTGGAATAATGGACAGGGCACTTGAGGCAGAACAGAGGCAGGAAGAGGAGGTCCCTGCTGTCCCGCCAATCACACAGGAAGAGGACGAGGCTGTGGATCATGTCGTCCTTAGTGACCCAGAGGACTCCGGACCGAATGCCTCAGCTAACCTACGCTGCATGGCCTCCCTGATCCTGCAAAGCCTGCGGAAGCATCCTCGTATTCAGCGGATCAAGGAGAGAGATCATTACTGGCTGACAACTCTCCTTGATCCAGGGTACAAGGGTAAGGTTGCGGACCTTATCTTGCCGTTGCAGAGGGAGCAGAGGAAACATCTCCAGGAGGCCTTGCAGAAAGGTCTGTAACGCGTTCCCAGAGACTGGGAGGTTACAAACTCCTGGTCCTGGACAACGTTTTGCTGAGGCTTCGGTCAGTCACAGAAGGAGTGGTGGAGCAGGTGGCCGGCTGACTGAAGCGTTCAGACAATTTTTTAGTCCACAGCCCCAAGGTATGATCGGTTCCAGCAACCATCGCCAGCATCTGATTTGCATGGTACAGAAATACCTAGGGGCAATGTCAGACTTGGACACCTTTCCTACCGAAAATCCTCTGGGTTACTGGGTCTTGAGGATGGATCACTGGCCAGAGCTTGCACAGTATGCATTTGAGCTACTGGCCTGTCCTGCATCCAGTGTTCTTTTGGAAAGCACATTCAGTGCTGCTGGAGGCTTTGTAACCGACTGACCTTCACTGACTCCACAACCACCGGCCAGGGTTGTGGGGATGAGGCCTAGTAATTGAATTTGGGGGGAACCCCACGCATTTTTATTTTTTTATCAATGGCTTTCAATGACTGTTCTCTATATTACAGGGAGCCGACAATTCATTATAGTCGTGAGTGCTTTTAAATGACTTTTTCCTATAGAAATGATGCTTTGTGCAGGGACAGTTCTAAGCACGGGAAACATGTGCCCCTTTACAGGCATACTATACACACCCCCCAGGTACGAAATTTAAAGGAATATTACACTTTTATTGTTTTACTTTAAGCATTATTAAAATCACTGCACCTGAAAAAACTGCCATTTTTAAAAGTTTTTTTTGCATTGATATATGTCCCCTGGGGCAGGAGCCAGGTCCCCAAACCATTTTTAGGACAATAACTTGCATATTAGCCTTTAAAATGAGCACTTTTGTTTTCGATCATTCGAGTCCCATAGACTTTAATAGGGTTCTAAAGTTCACATTAATTTTAGGTATGTTTACAGGTTCTGGTGCGAACCAAACTGGGGGGGGGGGGGGGTGTTCGGCTCACCCCTAGCCGCCACCAGTGGCTAAGGTCCAATTTTTAAGCCCCTGTTTAACAGGGGCATGTAATTACAATTTTTGATTCAATACTTTGCAGGGCTCATTCCTGCACTCCAACTAGAGTATCTGGGAGAGTTTGCAGTGTTGTGGCACCAGCACCAGTGCCTAAGGCCCAATTTTTTAGCCCCTGCTTAACAGGGGCGTGTAATTACAATTTTTGATGCAATACTTTGCAGTAGGGCTCATTCCTGCTCTCCAACTAGAGTTTCTGTGAGGTGTTGCAGTGTTGTGGCACCAGTGCCTAAGGCCCAATTTTTCAGCCCCTGTTTAGCAGGTGCATGTAATTACAATTCTTGATATAATATTTCACAGCAGGGCCTGTTCCAGTGCCTACCGAGAGTAACTGTGAGGACTTACAGTGTTGTGGCACCAGCACCACCAGCACCACAACCACCAAAGGCCCAATGTTTTGTACCACTGTTCAACAATGGCATTCAATTACAATTCTTGATATAATAGTTCACAGCAGGGTATTCCAGCACCCACCGAGAGTAACTGTGAGGACTTACAATGTTGTGGCACCAGCACCACCACCACCACCAAAGGCCCAATTTTTCTAACACTGTTCAACAATGGCATGTAATTACAATTCTTGCTATAATAGTTCACAGCAGGGTGTTCCAGCACCCACCAAGAGTCACTTTGAGGGCTTACAGTGTTGTGGCAACACCAACACCTTAGGCCCAAATTTATGCAGAGCATATAGGGCAGGCCCCTACTTTCAAACGTCCAACTTACAAACGTCTCCTACTTGCAAACGGAAGGAGACAACAGGAAGGGAGATGAAAAAAGACGGATGGCAAAAATAAAAAATATACAGGGGTGATAACCCTTCCCTATGTTTTCCAAAAAGCTTAAAAATAGATTTTTTTGACTGGAGCTACACTTTAAAAATGTACCACTTCAAAATTACAAGCAGATTCTACTTAACCCAACAACCCTACACAGTCCCTGTCTTGTTTGCACCGCCTGTATACTGCTGTTCTGAGTATATAGGGCCTGGGGGCCCCACGCCTTTCCTTTTTTAAATTTGGGTACGGGTTTCCCCTTAATATCCGTACAAGACCCAAAGGGGCTGGTAATGGGCAGGGGGGCTACCCATGCCATTTTTCTCAATGATTTTCATCCATATTGCTGGAACCAGACATTACATTAAAACCGCAAGCAGTTTTAAATTACTTTTTTCTATGTTAAATGTCATTTTGTGCAGGGACTGTTCTAAACACAGGAAACACGTGCCACTTCACAGGCATACTATAGACACCCCCTAGGCACGATATTTAAAGGAATATTTCACTTTTTCTTTCACTTTATGCATCATTAAAATCAGTGCTCCCGAAAAAAACTTAAATTTTTAAAACTTTTTTTGCATTGATACAAGTCCCCTGGGGCAGGAGCCGGGTCCCCAAACCCTTTTTAGGACAATAACTTGCATATTAGCCTTTAAAATTAGCACTTTTGATTTCAAACGTTCGAATCCCATAGACTTTAATGGGGTTCTAAAGTTCGTATGAGTTTCTGGTGCGAACTGAATCGGGGGGTGTTCGGCTCACCCCTACAGCTCGGTCACTGTCCCGGGAGCAAGCAGCAAGTTTGCTCTCAGCACAGAAACTTCAATCCCCATCATCCTTAAGGTTAACAGACCAAAAGGGAGCAAAAAGCATAAGTTAAGGGTTTAATACACAAAATTTTAAACCAAGTAAATTCAAATTAATTTTCTCTGTGAAATATTTTTTTGTGAAATCACTGCACTCATTCTCATTCTTTTTTTTAACAAGGTTAACTATGCTGTTTAAGTTACAGAGACGGCAGACGATGTCCACACAATGTGATTTTGTCCTATGGGCTCCTGCAGGCATTGCTAGTCCTGACATATCAAAGAAGGAAAGGAAAAAGAATTTGGGACAAGTTGAAATAGTAAACCTTATCTAATTGTTATTGTTTTCCATGGGAAAAGACTGTTCTGCAGGTGTCTGAATGCACCTTCCTTCAGCATAAAGATAACTGCTGGAGCAACCTCCAATTACGGTATTTAATCATTTATTTCTGAAACTGGACCTAAGGACATCTGCAGAGAGTTGGATCGCCCCTCTGCATCAACAGTCTACTGATATGTGTGAACAACTTTAGCCTCGGCATGGGAGATCAAATGTCTTATTGATAATTAAAGAGCATACATTATCAACAAACTTGCCATTATCAAAGTGCGCAATCCACTAGGAAAAATGCTTATATTTTGCTTCTATGATACAGATGGTCTATCCTTTCTTTCCATTATAAATCGGATCTCAAATTTCAGCTGGAGTGCAGGATCACAAGCATTTTATATAAAGTTGATTTCAAACTGTTTAAAGAGGAGCTCCAGTCTCCTGTGAAAGTCAACAGCTAAAAAACTGTAGCTGCTGACTTTTCAAAAACAGCCACTCACCTGTCCCATGATCCAGGGGTGTGCTCACCCCAGCCAGTTTCACCAGCTGTCTTCTTTCCTCTGTGCCAGCATCTTCACTATGAGCACATGGCTGTGAAGTGGGAGCGGGTACCTGTCAAAATTGGGAACACTCTCCTTCCCCCCCGCTCCTCAAAAATGACAGTTCTTCAAAAGAGGCAGGAGATGAGTCCTTAACCACTTCAGGCCGGAAGAATTTACCCTCTTCCTACCCAGGTCATTTTTTGCGATACGGCACTGCGTCGCTTTAACTGACAATTGCGTGGTCGTGCAGAGTTGTTCCCAAACAAAATTTATGTCAGTTTTTTCCCACAAATAGAGCTTTCTTTTGGTGGTATTTGATCACCTCTGCGTTTATTTTATTTTTTGCGCTAGAAACAAAAACAACAATTTGAATAAAACAAAATATTTTTTACTTTTTGCTATAATAAATATCCCAAATGTAAAAAACAAAACAAAAACAAATGACTTCTTTAGTTTAGGCCAATATGTATTCTTCTACATATTTTTGGTTAAAAAAAAACGCAATAATCGTATATTTATTAGTTTGCGCAAAAGTTATAAAGTCTACAAAATAGGGAATAGATTTATGACATTTTTATTATTTTTAATTTTTTTTACTAGTAATGGCGGCATTATCTGGATTTTTATCGGGACTGCGACATTGCGGCAGACAGATCGGACACTTTTTTGGGACCATTGACATTTATACATCGATCAGAGCTAAAACAAAAGCCACTGATTACTGTATAAATGTCACTAGCAGGGAAGGGGTTAACACTAGGGGCGATCAAGGAGTTAAGTGTGTTCCCGAGTGTTTCTAACTGTGAGAGGATGGAACTGACTAGAGAAGGAGCCAGATCTTTGTTCCTATTTAGTAGGAACAGACAATCTATTTCTCCTCCACTGTCAGAACAGGGATCTGCATGCTTACACACACAAATCCTTATTCTGGCTTTTGTGCCCACGATAGTGGGTAACTGGCAGGGATCGCGCCCGCTGGCCACTCACATTGAGTCCCCAGCCGTGCAGCGGGTGCATGTGCATTCCTGCTATGGCTCTTAAGGGAGCCGCCTTATCTATACGGTGAATCGTGCAGGAGAGGCGCCATATATGTACAGGAGACGGTCGGGAAGCAGTTCAAATAGGAACTTCCCCTTCTGAGTGGAGCTCCACTTTAAATAAAGTGGTTCTAAAGCCTAAGCATTTTTAACCACTTCAGCCCCAGAAGGATTTACCCCCTTCCTGAGCAGGCCATTTTTTGCGATACGGCACTGCGTCGATTTAACGGACAATTGTGCGGTGACACAACGTTGTACGCAAACAAAATTGATGTGCTTTTTTTCCCACAAATAGATCTTTCTTTTAGTGGCATTCGATCACCTCTGTGGTTTTTATTTTTTCAATACAAACAAAAAAAGAGCGACAATTTTGAAAAAAAGCCAATATTTTTACTTTTTGCTATAATAAATATCCCCAAAAAAATGTAAATAAAACACATTTCTTCCTCAGTTTAGGCCAATGTGTAATCTTGTACATATTTTTGGTAAAAAAATCCCAATTAGCGTATATTGATTGGTTTGCGCAAAAGTTATTGTGTCTATAAAATAGGGGATAGTTTTATAGCATTTTTATTTATTTTTTTCTACTAGTAATGGCGGTGATCTGCAATTTTTAGCAGGACTGCGACGTTGCAGTGGACAGAAAGGACACTTTTGACACTTTTTTGGGACCAGCGATATTTATACAGCAATTAGTGCTATAAAAATGCCACTGACACTGGCACGGAAGGGCTTAACACAAGGGGTGCGCAAAGGGTCAAATATTTCTTAGGGAGGAGCTTTCTAACTGTGGGGGGAGTGGACTCACAGGGAGTGGAGAGAGATCGATGTTCCTAATGACTAGGAACAGACAATCTCACTCTACTCCCCTGACAGAATGGGGATCTGTTTGTTTACACTGGTAGATCCCCGTTCTGCCTCTCTGTGGAGCAATCACGGGTGGCCGGCAGACATCAAGTCCACCGGACCTACTGATTGGCTCCCCTGCTAGCGAATGGGCACACGCACATACCCACAGATCTCCATATATGCCCACCCAGAGGTACAATGATAGCGATTCGCACAGGAGAGCCAACCTGCCGCAGTATAACTGCGGCAGCTGGTCGGGAAGTAGTTAACCTAATGCATTCCTTGCATTAAAGCAGACCTTCAGTAATTTTTTCAACTTTCAATCTATTAAATCTTCTGCATTTGTTGTTTCAACTTTGGATAATAAAACATTTTTTTTCTGCCAGTAAATACCTTATATAGCCCACTTCCTGTTTCTTGTCTGGTAAAAAGCCTAGGCTTATGGGATCATGCACAGCTCTCTTTCTCTAACTCCTGTGAGCGTTTGCCAGGAAGGGAGGGGGGATGAGTCATAAGAGGGCCAATGAGAGCTACAGAGCTGGAGATGTGCCTCTGTGTCTCTGTGCAAATCCAGGAAGTGAACAGACTTCAGCTTCAGCTGCCCACAGTCAAAATGGGTGCAGCCAGACTCAGTGGAGGGAGATTTCTGCAGCATATTTTGTAAGTGCAGAATCACAGTATATATAAAAAAATATCCAAAGTAGTTGGAGGGAAACTTCAGAGTGGCAAAGATGTTTTTATTACAAATTATGTGAGCAGACTGCAATTGCTCTTTAAGGTAAACAATTTTTAGGTATCAACATCCCCCGGCTTTCTGTGGGGGCACTGGACAGAGAGGAGAAGTCAGGAGCGCCTGCAGGGGACCTGAGAAGAGGAGGTTCAGTGCCACTTTGACCACAGAGCAATTGCACAGAGCAGGTAATTATAGACATGTTTTTTAATTTTATTTTTTATTCTTTATTTAACGCTTACAATCTATTTAATTATTTCATTGTCAGTTAACAGATGTATGTACATATCTACATATATTTACTGTAAACAGTATCTCACAAAAGTGAGTACACCCCTCACATTTTTGTAAATATATTATTAGATCTTTTCATGTGACAACATTGAAGAAATGACACTTTACTACCATGTGTACAGTGTACAGTTTGTATAACAGTGTACATTTGCTGTCCCCTCAAAATAACTCAACACACAGCCATTAATGCCTAAACCGCTGGCAACAAAAATGAGTACACCTCTAAGTGAAAATGTCTAAATTGGGCCCAATTAGCCATTTACCCTCACTGGTGTATTGTGACTTGTTAGTGTTACAAGGTCTTGGGTGTGAATGGGCAGCAGGTGTGTTAACTTTGGTGTTATAATACTTACTCTCTTATTCTTGGGTGGGGGATAAGCCTGTCAGTGCTCCGACCATACGCTGCACACTGCATCAAATTGGTCTGCATGGCTCTCATCCCAGATAAAGCCTCTTCTAAAGATGATGCACAAGAAAGCCTGCAAACAGTTTTCTGAAGACAAGCAGACTAAGGACATGGATTACTGGAACCATGTTCTGTGGTCTGATGAGACCAAGATAAACATATTTGGTTTAGAAGTGTGTGTGGCAGCAAGCAGGTGAGGAATACAAAGACAAGTGTGCCTTGCCTACAGTCAAGCATGGTGGTGGGAGTGTCATGTTCTGGGGCCACATGAGTGCTGCCGGCACTGGGGAGCTACAGTTCATTGACGGAACCGTGAATGCCAACATGTACTGTGACATAGCGAAGCAGAGCATGATCCCCTCCCTTTGGATACTGGGCAGTATTCCAACATGATAACGACCCCAAACACACCTCAAAGATGACCACTGTCTTGCTAAAGAAGCTGAGGGTAAAGGTGATGGACTGGCCAAGCATGTCTCCCGACCTAAACCCTATTGAGCATCTGTGGGGCATCCTCAAACAGAAGGTGGAGGAGCGCAAGGTCTCTAAATCCACCAGCTCCGTAATGTCGTCATGGAGGAGTGGAAGAGGACTCCAGTGGAAACCTGTGAAGCTCTGGTGAACTCCATGCCCAAGATGGTTAAGGCAGTGCTGGAAAATAATGGTGACCACACAAAATATTGATACTTTGGGCTCAGTTTGGACAATTTCACTTAGGGGTGTACTCACTTTTGTACACACATTAATGGCTGTGTGTTGAGTTATTCTGAGGGGACAGCAAGTTTACACGGTTATACAAGCTGTACACTCACTACTTTACTTAGTAGCAAAGTGTAATTTCTTCAGTGTTGTCACATGAAAAGATATAATAAAATATTTACAAAAATGTGAGGGGTGTATTCACTTTTGTGAGATACTGTATATACATACACCTGTAGCGTTTAAAGTCTAACTAAGACAAAACTCATTATAAAGTTTTGGATAGAGGGGGGAAAGATTAGAATATCTGTTTTTTATTGCTACTTCTGCACCAGTGAGGGAGATTCACCTTCTCTATTTGTCCTGTTTACCATTATCATTGAAAGTGAAAGTAAAAGAAAATCCCAGATTTTGGGTTGTCCCGAGAAGAGTAATAGAGGAGAAATCTTCCAACGGGAATACTAGTTCTGGTGAACTGGGGGGTCCCAAGGGATGTTCTTACATTGCAGGTGTAGCAGAGGGTATCAGGGTAAAGTTTAGCTCAGGTGCTTGGAACTGTTGACTTCAATAAAAGTCTCTCTCTGTACACAATCCAGGGAATAGCCACTCACAACTGAATTAATTAGCTGTTGGATAAATCCTGGAGTTTGGATTTAGCAGCCAACAAGTAATTCTAACTTTGAAAAGTCTCTCACACAGACTTGGTTGAAGAACTTAGTTGTAACCGAAAGGGTAGAGGTAGGAACTTTTCTTACTGTACCAGAATCTTTCAGCCGGTCCGGCGATACCGTAAGAACTGTGGATTCAATCAATGTCCATGGCAGCTCAGCTTCCAGGCTCTTACCGAGCAGCCAGACTTGTGCGTGGCTCTCTTACTGAAGAGTCTTCCCGTGGTCACGTGTAGAGTTGCTGGGCCTCTCCAAACCCGAGACGGCACCGAAACACCTTAGAATCTTCCTTCCAGTTGCTGCACCTTGAACTAGCTAGTGCTGAGGTTCGGGAACGGATGGATCTGCACCCCAGGCCATGAGGGCCCCTGGGGGCTGGTCAGGAGGACCAGGACCACAGAGTCAGCAACAACTTCTGGACCAGAACCCAGAACCACTTGACTTTGGTATCTTAAGTACCCTCTCCCGAAATACACAGCGAGACAAACGCGCCCACTGATTGGCTCCAAGAGAGATTGATACCCAATGCGTCCAACCAGATTGCGTTCTAAGCCTCTCACAGGTGTACAGCCCCACCTATGACCAGGCAGAACTTCTATACAGCCCAGCCAAACTGATCCCAAGGCATAATTTAGAACCATTAACCCCAAAACTCAACTACAGTTTTGGGAAAAAACTTAAATACAATAAATACAATTTAAATACATAGCACATACTCATTAGGAGTACTGGCGCTACACAGGGATTTCCTCTCACTTCCTGCTGTGGCTATTGGACAGGAAGTGAAAGGAAATCTCCCCAATGGGACACAGATGGCAAAAAAAAACAAAAAAAAAAAAACGTACGGGGGTTATTTATTTATTTTTTCAATAAAGTATGGGGGGGGGGGGCATACTTTATCGAAAATGTTAAAAAAAATTTTTTTACAATTGTTGTGCTTTAATTTATATTAAAAACATTTAGAAATCCAGCTACAATTGTGCTTAAAAAAATATGAATGAAGCAAAGTAACCTGAGCTGACTTGTCTGTTTTTCTCACATAACAGTGGAATAAGGTTGCTGTCAGTCTGTGATGTCTGTAAATTTATATTGGAATACTTTGCACACAAAACCTGGTGGAGGTACATCTACAGAATTAGTATCGGGTTCTCTGCTGAGTTCTGAAAACCTTCATATGTAGACATATGGGATGCAAAATCACTGTGACTAATTTGCCTAAAGCCGATGCTTTGAGAGCCTGGCCTTTATGTGATTGAGCTGTGACTATCATTTTTCAAAGCTTGTGCAGATTAAACTACGGATTAAAGAGTGTACTGTACAAAAACTTGCTGAACAATAATGTTTGTTTCAAGTGATGCAGCAGATTTCCCGCAAGTCTCAGAGAAAAAAAAAAATGGTCCCTGAGCTGAGAAGCCTCTATAAACATGTCACTGCGGATGGCATTATTAAACTAATATCAATCTAAAGGAGTGAAAACTAGATCAATACTTCAAGCCTAAATCTGGGATCATCAAATAATGACTAAATACAAGAGACAAGTGTATTCGCATTTGGATCTTGGTGTGCTTAGAGTATTTCTTCCAGATCTGTGCAGTAATCCAGTGTGAAATCTTCCTGTAATGAAGACCGGTCACTGTTGCTCTCTATCCTTGTGCAGGATGACTGGTCTTGGCTCCACCCCTTCCTGTAATTTTCTGCAGACATCCTGTAGTGGGTGGACCTGCTGAGCTCCTCCCTCCGCTCTGCTCTCTGCACATGCTATGTACATCACTGTGATGATGTCACTGCTACTTTTACAAGGTAATATCTGTGTTTGTAAATAGTTTTTCTTCCTAGAGGTTCACCCCAGCAGGACTAGCAATATAGACCTGGCAGTGGTTCAACCTTTGGCTTTAGATTTACCTAAAGATGCTCTTCTTGGGGCAGTATGAGTAAAAAAGAATTTAGATATAACAATGCTTACTAAACCCATTGCCTCTTCTTCGGACAACTTAATTTCATGGTGCAGAGCAAACATATGAACATTTTCTCAAGAAAGGCAGCAACAACAGCCTCGGTATTTCTTTCATTAGAAGTTTCCTATAAAGCTAATTTGTCACACGTAAGGCATGCTTATAGTGTTATTAACATGTCTGAAACATTGCCTTCCATGTCTATTTTTTTTTTTCAAGTTAAAGTGGTTGTAAACCTCTGACATGAAAACTGACCAAAGCATTTCCTTGTATAGAGTGTACTTGCCTCTATCTAAAGCACCTAATGTGAATTTTGTATCTTCTCTCATTCCTCTGCTATCTGCAATGGTCACTTCTGGAAGTCTCCAGCACACAGCAAGTGATTGACAGCCTCAGCTATGCATGTTCTATGAGACTGTGTGTGTGAAAGGGGGGGATTTTCCCTCCACTCGGGTCTCAGATTACACTCTGTATGCTGCGCAGTGTCTGACATCAAATTCTCGCCCCCTGCCTTTAGGAGCAAAGGAATTCTGGGTAACCCGACCATCCTATAGCAGTTTTACTGCTACAGGGCAGCAGCTCTGCACAGGATCATATATATATATATATATATATATATATATATATATATATATATATATATATACATTATTCAATGCATTTCCAACTGTAGGGGGCGTGCACTGCCGGTGGGCTGCCTCTGCTGTGATTCTTCACAGCAGAAGCCAATCTGTGGGTGCCAGGCACCCACCAACCATTGGCCATACACAGAGATCTGAGATATGCCTATATAAACTACCTTGTTAGCAATATTCTTGATCGGTACAATATGCTGTTCACTAATTTTACATTTTAGAAAAAATATTACCCATACGAATGAACTCTGAAGAAGGACATTAGTCCAAAACATGTTAGGTTTCTATGCAAGTGTCCATGGTAGCTAGCCCAACAATGTATTATGGGTAGCTCTCTGTATGCCATGTTCCTGTGTTGTTTATGAGTATCTAGATGCTTTGGATCTAAATTTTATGTTGTTCTTTGTACTTTCTAATGCTTTTATGATGTTAATAAAAATATGTTTTTTTATACAATAAATATACTAGTCTGCCTTTAAAGTTCTTGAGGGATTTACTGCGCAGTGTATGCACTAAGTTCTCTTTTCTATTAATATAGTGGACGTTGGCAAACTAATCATAGTACATGCCACCTTCCTCATTCATTTATTTCCAAAAACAAGTTATGTATGCATAGGCATGTGCACAGGGTGTGCTGGCGGCGCCTGGGCATACCCTAATCATCCCATGTGGCACTGATTCTCTGGCTGCCCAGGTCTCTCTTTCCCCACAGCACATCCGGCTTCCCTCCTCTCCTTTTCCATCAGCTGCTGGATGTTTTAGGATGGAAAGCAGGGAAGGGGACCAGAAAATATGCCATTTACCAGCCCCTTCCTTTTCTAAATGAGCACATTGAAGATCTCTCACTGTGTTCATTCATAACTGAAGCATAATAAACAGTGCTTACTTTGCTTCAGTTTGTTAATGAACAGAAAGCCACACAGCACAGATCACTTCCTATTCATTCAATGTCCAGTGCAGCTGAGGCAGCAGAGAAAAGGATCTGGGGAATCTCTGTTATCAGTGCCTTTCTCTGTTTCAAAAGTGAGACATCAAGGGTCTGTTTAGAGTCCTAATATATCCCCAAATTGTAAAAACATTATAAAAAAATTATATATAAAAAAAAAGAAAAGACTGCTGACATCATCCACTCTCCTTACACCAACGTCTGCCCTACTGACGTCAGCCACTGCTCTAATGACACAATCCATGTTTCAATACATCTTAAAATGTTTGTCTGCATTTATTTATTAATGCGTGTGTATATATATATATATATATATATATATATATATATATATATACACATACATGTGTTTGAGCTTTGGGGTACACACCCTAATGCAATAGTGTTTGTGTTTTTGTGTTTTTTCACCTTAATGCACCCTATACATTCAGTGGCTACAGATGCCGAAAGCTGGACTCGGGAATGCGCCCACAAGGTAACCACCTCGGGAGATCGCTTCTCCTAGGGCAGGGATGTCCAAACTTTTTTCAAAGAGGGCCAGATTTGATGAACTGAACATGCGCGAGGGCCGACCATTTTGCCTGACATTCTTTGACCCATTAAAATTCGGTCTAAGTGTGTCCATCCGAGCACTAATACACTTCCCCACAAGAATTCTCTTGATTTGTGGCTGTGTGTGGTGAATAGATGAGCTCAAGTGTATTATTTGGATACACCATATTTATTGACGTATAACACGCACCTTCACTTTAAGAAAACTTCAGGAAAAAAAACTTAAAATTTTAAATAAAGAACTGTGAAGCAAAACAAGGATCAGTGTCTATCTGCAGACCCACAATTGCTAGGAATGCAGCGCTCACCATTGCTAGGAATGCAGCGGCCACCATTGCCAGGGAATTCACCCACCATTGCCAGGGAATTCACTCACCATTGCCGGGAATTCACTCACCATTGCCGGGAATTCACTCACCATTGCAGGGAATGCTGCCACCATTGCCAGGAATGCAGCCACCATTGCCAGGGATTCACCCGCCATTGCCAGCGATTCACTCACCATTGCTGGGAATGCAGCCACCATTGCCGGGAATGCAGCCACCATTGCCAGGAATGCAGCCACCATTGCCAGGAATGCAGCCACCATTGCCAGGAATGCAGCCACCATTGCCAGAGAATTCACTCACCATTGCCGGGAATGCAGCCACCATTGCCAGGGATTCACCCGCCATTGCCAGGGATTCACTCACCATTGCCGGGAATGCAGCCACCATTGCCGGGAATGCAGCCACCATTGCCGGGAATGCAGCCACCATTGCCAGGAATGCACCCACCATTGCCGGGAATGCACCCACCATTGCCAGGGATTCACTCACCATTGCCGGGAATGCAGCCACCATTGCCAGGAATGCAGGCACCATTGCCAGGAATGCACCCACCATTGATAGGAATGCACCCACCATTGCCAGGAATGCACCCACCATTGCCAGGGATTCACCCGCCAATGCCAGGGATTCACTCACCATTGCCGGGAATGCAGCCACCATTGCCGGGAATGCAGCCACCATTGCCAGGAATGCAGCCACCATTGCCGGGAATGCAGCCACCATTGCCAGGAATGCACCCACCATTGCCAGAGAATTCACTCACCATTGCCGGGAATGCAGCCACCATTGCTGGGAATGCAGCCGCCATTGCCAGGAATGCAGGCACCATTGCCGGGAATGCAGCCACCATTGCCAGGAATGCACCCACCATTGCCAGAGAATTCACTCACCATTGCCGGGAATGCAGCCACCATTGCCGGGAATGCAGCCACCATTGCCAGGGATTCACTCACCATTGCCGGGAATGCAGCCACCATTGCCAGGAATGCAGCCACCATTGCCAGGAATGCACCCACCATTGCCAGAGAATTCACTCACCATTGCCGGGAATGCAGCCACCATTGCCGGGAATGCAGCCACCATTGCCAGGGATTCACTCACCATTGCCGGGAATGCAGCCACCATTGCCAGGAATGCAGCCACCATTGCCGGGAATGCAGCCACCATTGCCGGGAATGCACTCACCATTGCCAGGAATGCACCCACCATTGCCAGGAATGCACCCTCCATTGCCAGGGATTCACCCGCCATTGCCAGGGATTCACTCACCATTGCCGGGAATGCTGCCACCATTGCCAGGAATGCATCCACCAATGCCAGAAATGCAGCCACCATTGCTAGGAATGCAGCCACCATTGCCAGGAATTTCACCCACCATTGCCAGGAATTTCACCCACCATTGCCAGGAATGCAGCCACCTTTGCCAGGATTTTCACCCACCATTGCCAGGAATTTCACCCACCATTGCCAGGAATGCAGCCACCATTGCTAGTAATTCACTCACCATTACCAGGAATGCAACTCCACAATTGCAATTGCCAGGAATGCAGCCACCATTACCATCAGTGCAGCCATGGAGGGCAGGACGAGCGCCAAAGACATCTTACAGGAGAATCTCCTGTTTACACAACGGCCTCTTTAAGAGAAAGTCCCGCCTCCTTTGATGGACAGCACAGTCGTCCAATGGCAGAGACGGGACTTCCTATTACAGCTGCCGTGTAAACAGGAAGTTCTCCTCCTGTGTGCACGGCACTCATCCCGCCTCCTCCCTCCGAGGCAGCTGGACTATACATCTTTTGTGGCCCCGGCGCTGGGAGATCGCCGGGGGCCACAAAAGATATATATGTTTAAACAACCAGGCGGGCCGTTCAAAACCGGACCGCGGGCCGCAATTGGCCCGCGGGCCGGACTTTGGACATGCCTGTCCTAGGGGGTCATCTGATGTGGGGATGAGCCGTGAGAGCTGCTGGGGGACCCCAGAAGTTGAGGTTCAGGGCCACTCTGTGCAAAATGAGCTGCACAGTGGAGGTAAGTATGATATGTTTGTTATTTAACCACTTTGCATCCAGACCAATTCTGACATTTCTCTCCTA
This sequence comes from Lithobates pipiens, assembly GCF_037356315.1. Classification (NCBI taxonomy): domain Eukaryota; kingdom Metazoa; phylum Chordata; class Amphibia; order Anura; family Ranidae; genus Lithobates; species Lithobates pipiens. The sequence continues at coordinate 407,044,420 of NW_027507718.1, forward strand.
CATGTAAAATTCCTAATTTTTTTGCTAGAAAATTACATAGAACCCCCAAACATTATATATGTTTTTTTTAGCAAAGACCCTAGAGAATACAATAGCGCTCGTTGCAACTTTTTATCTCGCACAGTATTTGCGCAGTAATTTTTCGAACACGTTTTTTTCAGAAAAAAAAAGGTTTCATGCTTAAAAAAAAACAAAACGGTAAAGTTAGCCCAATTTTTTTGCATAATATGAAAGAGGAGGCTATGCCGAGTAAATAGATACCCAACATGTCACGCTTCAAAATTGCACACGCTCGTGGAATGGCGCCAAACTTTGGTATTTAAAAATCCCCATAGGCGACGCTTTAAAAAAATTTTTTTTACATGTTTTGGGTTACAGAGGAGTTCTAGGGCTAGAATTATTGCTCTCACTCTAACGTTCGTGGCGATACCTCACATGTGTGGTTTGAACACCATTTTCATATGTGGGCGGGACTTACGTATGTGTTCGCTTCTGTGTGCGAGCTCACGGGGACAGGGGCGCTTTACATTTTTTTTTTTATTGTTAATTTTATTTGAATTTTTTTAGTTTTACACTTAAAAAAAAAAATTTGATGACTTTTATTCCTATTACAAGGAATGTAAACATCCCTTGTAATAGGAATATGGCATGATCGGACATATTTACAGTGAGATATGGGGTCAATAAGGCCGGGCGTGACGTCATAACATCGCGCCCGGCCTCCGAACGATCATAGAGACTCCGGGGACGATCTAGTCCACCGGAAATCTCTATGGTAACTTGCTGGGGCCGGCAGATCCTGTGACCGACTCACCGATGGAAACGGTGTATCGGTAGAAGCACCGGAGGGCGGCGGGAGGGGGGGCGTCCCCTCCCGCCGCCCGTAAGAACGATCAAGCGGTGGAACAGCCGCTATGATCATTCTTATGGTGCAGGGAATCGCCGGCTGAAAACGGTAATATCTGAATGATGTCTGTGGCCTCAGGCATCATTTAGATATAACCACTGAAAGCCCATGACGTCAATAGACGTAGTGTGGGCGCCAAATAGAAAAAATCAAAACAAACCCTTACAATCACTTTAAGGCCTGATTCACACCTATGCATTTTTAGTGCTTTTCGCATTTTGCAGATTTGCACTACAGTCCCTTTTACATGGTTTCCTGTGGAACACGTTCTGTAGTGCAAATCTGCAAAAAGCACTAAAAATGCATAGGCCTAAGGCTGGGCAGTGTCAATGAAGTGAATTCAGAGTGAATACAGATTTAGGCTAGGCACCGACAGACATGTTTTCACAACTCTCTGCATTGTCTGCAAGTCCTACCATGCGTTGTTAAGAATATATACCTTTAAACACATTCAAGTCAGTATACATGTGTAATGCCGTGTACACATGACCGGACTTTTCGACGGACGGTCTTCCCGACGGACTTTCGGCGGAGTTCCGATGGACTTTCCGAACTAACGGACTTGGCCACACACAAGCACAAAAAAGTCTGACGGATTTGAACGCGATGACTTACGACCGGACTAGAATAAGGAAGTTCATAGCCAGTAGCCAATAGCTGCCCTAGCGTCGGTTTTTCGTCCATCGGACTAGCATACAGACGAACTGATTTTTCGACCGGACTCGAATCCGTCGGAAAGATTTGAAACATGTTTTAAATCTAAAGTCCACCTGATTTTTAGACAGCAAAGGTCCGATTATAGTAAAAAAAATTTAGCGCAACCCTCATCACACGCACAAAGGTCAGATGAAGTCCACACACAATCAAATTGTCCAGCAGACTTGTTCTGTCTGGCCTAGTCCGTTGAAAAGTCTGGTCGTGTGTACACGGCATTCCAGTGAGTGAATGCGTGTGTGTTTGAGTGTATGGGTGAGTATCTTGCCCTTCGTGTATCCACTGCCCTTTGCTATAGGGGTTATGGGTTCCCAGTATTTATGTGTTATTAGTGTGTGTGTGTCTGTGTGTGGAGGCAGCTCAATAAATCCCCTTTTAAATATATGTAATTAAAATGGTGGGTTCTATGGAGTTTTCCAATTACTTGAGAGTTTGAACAATTGTGCCTTGGTTCTTGGTAAATCCTGGAAGCACTCAGTCGAGTTAAATAACGACTGAACCCTCATAACAGAAGCAGAAATATAGTACAGCTGGCAGAGCACTACGTCAATAAAATGTTTACAAGGAAGACATTGGACACTTTGCTTTGGTTTAACACTAAACTATATAATACAAGACACAATTGCCGAGTGTTCATGATACATTCACACCTCATAAAACAGTTATTAAGAAAACTTAGTCAAACCTGAATTTAATCCAAACATGAATTTACCAGCTGCACCTAAGAGCTGAATAAACATACTATCAGCATAGAGCAACAGCTCCAGACTGACGCATACAGTGTCTGTTTGATTAAAACACGACTGCTAAGAGTAGTCATAAAAAAAAAATTCTATGTGGACTATTCAGACAGTATTGCCTATCTCACTGTGTATTTGTATTAAAGGAACATTTTTAAGAATGATAATCAAACAAACAGACTTTTCAGTTGTGAAAAAGATGTCTTGCTTATTGGTAAACTAGTTAAATGCATTAAAGAAGTGGTTTTGTACATAATTTTTTCTTTATTAAAACAGACCAGAAAACGTTTATGGAAATACAGTAAAACCTTGGATTTTGAGTAACTTGGCAACAGGAACCATGAATCAGACCGAGACAGAAAATACAATAAAATCACACCTTTTAATGTAATGGTAAAAATGGTACAGATCAGTAAACGTGGTCAAACATAAGCCAGGGATCGGAAGCCAAAACGGGTAATCAGACGAGCCAGTAATCAGGAAACCAGAGATCAGCGTAGTCAGAGGCAGAAAAACAGGATCAGGAACCAGAAGGGACGGCAGCAGGGCAAAGTCTTTCACAGGAACACAGCAGCGAGACTCCAGATATGTTGACCAAGGCGAAGGCACAAACGTAATGAACAAGGCAGTTTAAATAGCCAGAAGGGGCTGGCGGTAGGCGGGACTGATGAGCAGGTAATGATAACCAGGTGAGCCACTGTGGAAACAATGAGTGCTGACAATTATCCAAAAGCTGAGCAGCCTAAGCACTAAGAAAAGAACTGCTAAAAGCCCAGCCCTGACACTTGGTCTGCAAGTGTTTTACAAGACAAGCAATTTTTTTAAATAAATTTTTACTTGATAAACAAGCAAGGTCTTGCAATATGAGTATATGAGTAGCTTCACATCAGAGGTGCCTCTAAGTGTAGCAATATGGTTACATTTAATGAATCTACAACATTTAGACTCAGTTCACACTACCACAACTTGGGATCCGACTTGTGAGACCCCAAGTTGTGTGACATGGGAAATCCCATTTTAGCCAATGAGAGCTGTCTTAATTAGCACTACTGAAGTCGCTCCGACTTTAGAAAAGGTTCCTGTACTACTTCAAAGTAACTTCTATCCAACTTGTGCCCATAGACTTTAATGTAAGTTGCATTGAATTTGCCTTGAAGTCACATTACTATAATCTTTTTATATGGACTATAGACTGAAATACTTACGAATAAATGGTTGTGGAATGAATCATATGAGTTTGCATTATTTCTTAGGGTTAAATTTGCTTTGCTATACGAGTGCTTTGGATTACAAGCATGTTTCCAGAACTAATTATGCTCACAATCGAAGGTTTTACTGTATATCCTTTTAGTAAGGGTCAAATTAAATATTGCATACTAATTTAATGCAGTCTTTTGTGCAACCAGCAGGTGAAGCTCTCCCTTCATTTTCATAGTAGGGTTTAGTGAAAGGGAGCTGCAAAGCAAGCTTTGTTTAATAAACAGTCATTTATCTAACCCATATAACCCATAGTGCTTTGAGAATCCATTGTCATGTATTAAATTGGTGTAAACTCTCATGTATGATGTTTACTTATAGGTTTAGGAGAAATTTACTTTAGATGCAGCCGGAGATATCACCAATGCATGTGCTCTGAAGGAACGGCATACCCATAGTGTTCCTTCAGAGTCAAGCTGTAAACAGCGACTCCCAAATGTGACGTTATCACCGGCTCAGCCATTCATATGGCCACAGCCAGCGAACACCCGGTGGAGCTGGAAGCACCTTCAACAGTGTCAACGCGCCATTGGAGGGCTTAGTTTTCAGGTAAGTCTTGACATAATGTGCTAGTATGCAATGCACACTAGCACATTATGACTTAAACTGTTTTGCAGTTTACTACCGCTATAAATAAATATATATATATATATATATATATATATATATATATATATATATATATATATATAGTATCTCACAAAAGGGAGTACACCCCTCACATATTTGGAAATATTTTATTATAAATCTTTTCATGTGACAACACTGAAGAAATTACACTTTGCTACAATGTAAAGTAGTGAGTGTACAGTTTGTATAACAGTGTAAATTTGCTGTCCCCTAAAAATAACTCAACACACAGCCATTAATGTTTAAACTGCTGACAACAAAAGTGAGTACACCATTAAGTGAAAATGTCCAAATTGGGCCCAAAGTGTCAATAGTTTGTGTGGCTATCATTATTTTCCAGCCCTGCCTTAACCCTCTCGGGCATGGAGTTCATCAGAGCTTCACAGGTTGCCACTGGAGTCCTCTTCCACTCCTCCATGACGACATCATGGAGCTGGTGGATGTTAGAGACCTTGCACTCCTCCACCTTCTATTTGAGGATGCCCCACAGATGCTCGATAGGGTTTTGGTCTGGAGACATGCTTAGCCAGTCCATCAACTTTACCCTCAGCTCCTTTAGCAAGGCAGTGTTAATCTTGGAGGTGTGTTTGGGGTCGTTAACATATTGGAATACTGCCCTGCGGCCCAGTCTACAAAAAAAGATCATGCTCTGCTTCAGTATGTCACAGTACATGTTGGCATTCATGGTTCCCTCAATGAACTGAAGCTCCCCAGGTTGGCAGCACTCATGCAGCCCCAGACCATGGCACTCCCACCACCATGCTTGATTGTAGGCAAGACACACTTGTCTTTGTACTCTTCACCTGGTTGCCTCCACACACACTTGACACCATCTGAACCAAATAAGTTTATCTTGGTCTCATCAGACCACAGGACATGGTTCCAGTAATCTATGTCCTTAGTCTGCTTGTCTTTAGCAAACTGTTTGCAGGCTTTCTTGTTCATCATCTTTATAAGAGGCTTCCTTCTGGGACAACAGCCATGCAGACCAATTAGATGCAGTGTGCGGCGCATGGTCTGAGCACTGACAAGCTGACCCCCACCCCATCAACCTCTGCAGCAATGCTGTCAGAACTCATACGTCTATTTCCCAAAGACAACCTCTGGATATGATGCTGAGCATGTGCACTCAACTTTTTTGGTCGACCATGGTGAGGCCTGTTCTGAGTGGAACCTGTCCTGTTAAACTGCTGTATGGTCTTGGCCACCGTGCTGTAGCTCAGTTTCAGGGTCTTGGCAATCTTCTTATAGCCTAGGCCATCTGTATGTAGAGCAACAATTCTTTCTTTCAGATCCTCAGAGTTCTTTGCCATGAGGTGTCATGTTGAACTTTCAGTGACCAGTATGAGAGAGTGAGAACGATAACACCAAATTTAACACACCTGCTCCCCATTCACACCTGAGACCTTGTAACACTAACGAGTCACAGGACACCGGGAGGGAAAATGGCTACTTGGGCCCAATTTGGACATTTTCACTTAGGGGTGTACTCACTTTTGTTGCCAGCAGTTTAAACATTAATGGCTGTGTGTTGAGTTATTTTGAGGGGACAGAACATTTATACTGTTATACAAGCTGTACATTCACTACTTTACATTGCAGCAAAGTGTCATTTCTTCAGTGCTGTCACATTAAAAGATATAATAAAATATTTACAATAATGTGAGTGGCGTATGTACTTTTGTGAGACAATGTATATATATATATATATATATATATATATATATATATATATATACCATGTTTTAATTATGTATAAATTATTATGTTTTTTTTGTTAAAATGCACTAAAAGATTTTGTACAACTGCCTCTCCACACCTTCCATCAAAACCTCAGACAATGGACATTCAATGACTTATATACAGTATGTTCCTACCAACCTCTGCAGCTGACAGCACTGTGGAGTAATTCCATAGCTCCTATTTGGGGAGGTTGTCCCTTTCTAAGCAGCAAAATCAACTGTCCATCTTTCCTCATCAGTTGGTCCCCTTTTTGGTCTGATGTACAAAATATGTACCTAAACCTTTCACCTAACATTGAAATTGATATATTTAAAAGCCAATGTGAAGAATAGAAGTGGTAAAAAAGTACTTGTGAGTTTTACCAAATCATTTCATGTGTATTATTTCTTCATGGTCCGACTAAATGAGCGCATTTGAAGGGTGTGCATTTATTTCCTACATAATTTGTGCCAAAAGGTGTCCCTCTTACTCGTCTGAGAATATTGAGAGATATTCAATGCATCCTCTCACAGCAGAACCTTCAACCACTTAAAGAGGAAGTAAACCCTGATGGGTTTACTTCCTCTTTGATTCCCTTCCTCTTTGAGGTAAAGCATAATGGGCTACTATGCATCGCATAGTAGTCCATTATGTGTCACTTACCTGACACAGGAGCCAGCGAAGTCACCGCTGTCCCCTGTAGTCCGGAGCCTTCATCTTCTTGGTGGGTCTCGCTGCTTCGGCGCTGTCATTCGTCGGAGCCGCAATGATGTCCCTCCCACGCATGCGCACGGGAGCCACCACTCTCGGCATATCCCCGCATGCCCCGTAGACAGCGGTGCCTGTCTTTCGGCAAATATCTCCTAAAACGTGTAGGTTTAGGTGATATTTCTTAGACCTACAGGTAAGCCTTAATCTAGGCTTACCTGTAGGTCAAAGTGTGTTGTGAGGGTTTACAACCACTTTAAATGATTCATTTTAAATTAAGCTTTTGTCACTGCTGGAAGGAGGAGCAGGGGAAGCTGAGCTGCTGACAGGACCAAATGAATGGCTTCAGTGCTTCTGCTTACAAACATTGAGTGTAAAATGCTCCATAGTCTCTGCAGCCTGCTTTGAAGCTTATTTGCTGCTTATTAATGTTGTGTAAATATTTGAATATCCAGAACCTAATCTTGGGTTCATTTAAAAGGAATTTGTATGAATAGAAATTTGGGAGTTTCCATTTGTGTCTAGTTTAGGAGATTGCAGGCGCCAGAGTTGCCTTCTGTATCCCTTCTTCACTAATCCATGAAAAAAACAAGCACGTAACAGCAGGGCTGGTGCAAGGATTTTTGACACCCTAGGCGAAACCTCATTTTGCCGCCCCCCCCCCCCCCGCTCCACCCCTGACTTCACCCCTTTGTCCTGCCCATGTATACCCCACCTTTTTAATGAAGCACCCATCAAATGCAGCCCACCAGTGCCCATCAATGCAGCCTCAGCAGCGCCCATCAATGCAGCCTCACCAGCGCTCATCAAAGCAGCCTCACCAGTGCCCATCAATGCAGCCTCGCCAGCACCCATCAATGCAACCTCGCCAGCGCCCATCAATGCAGCCTCGCCAGCGCCCATCAATGCAGCCTCGCCAGCGCCCATCAATGCAGCCTCGCCAGCGCCCATCAAAGCAGCCTCACCAGCGCTCATCAAAGCAGCCTCACCAACGCCCATCAATGCAGCCTCACCAGCACCAATCAATGCAGCCTCACCAGCGCCCATCAATGTAGCCTCACCAGTGCACATCAATGCAGCCTACTTGTGCCCATCAATGAATGTTTGCTTGCTTCCATTCATTCAGGAGTTGGGACACAGACACAGTCCTCCGCCGCCACTGCGCCTCCAACGCTATGTACGAACTGAGCGGTGGCTGCCTGCTGATGCTGAGACTTAGTTGCTTGTTGCAAAGAGAACAGAGTAGTAACACCAGTGGCCAGGCGCCCCTAGGCAGCAGTGCGCACTAGGCGGCTTCCTAGTTTGCCTAGTGGTAGCACTGGCCCTGATGGGCAGACTGGTTGTACAGAATTTGAAAGATCAACTGACTTCAGTACAACCAGCGTGTCTTTTTTTTTTTTTGACGATCACTGCTGGCTGCTATAGCTGCCAGCAGTGATCACTGTATTCTGATGGCTCGGAAACCTTCACCTAAGAGCACACACCCACACATGGCTCTTACGGAAGCTTGATAAATCAAATGCCAGGCTTCCCTAGCATTACACCTGTGCAGCTGCGACTAAGTCTGGGCACAAGCCAGCACAGGCTCCTAGAGATGCAGCATGGTGCCTAGTAACAGGAGAGCTGGGATATGACGTTATTTACATCGTATCCCTGCCACTCCTAAACCTGCTTCACTGCTGCACCAGGCCCACAGTGCCCTTAATCTGACCCTGGGGACTGGTGCACTGGCCTTTACAGAGAGAGAGAGACTTCTCAACATTGCTTCCACAGAGAAAATGCAATATGGAGCAATCTCTCTCTCTGTGTGGGCAATGTGGAGCGATTTCTCTCTCTGTGTGGGCAATGTAAAGCGATTTCTCTCTTTCGATGTGCTTGCAATGTGGAGCGATTTCTCTCTCTGTGCGGGAAATGTGGAGCGATTTCTCTCTCTGTGTGGGCAATGTAAAGCGATTTCTCTCTTTCGATGTGCTTGCAATGTGGAGCGATTTCTCTCTCTGTGCGGGAAATGTGAAGCGATTTCTCTCTCTGTGTGGGCAATGTAAAGCGATTTCTCTCTTTCGATGTGCTTGCAATGTGGAGCGATTTCTCTCTCTGTGCGGGAAATGTGAAGCGATTTCTCTCTCTGTGTGGGCAATGTAAAGCGATTTCTCTCTTTCGATGTGCTTGCAATGTGGAGCGATTTCTCTCTCTGTGCGGGAAATGTGAAGCGATTTCTCTCTCTGTGTGGGCAATGTAAAGCGATTTCTCTCTCTCTGTGCGGGCAATGTAAAGCGATTTCTCTCTCTCTGTGCGGGCAATGTAAAGCGATTTCTCTCTCTCTGTGCGGGCAATGTAAAGCGATTTCTCTCTCTCTGTGTGGGCAATGTAAAGCGATTTCTCTCTCTCTGTGTGGGCAATGTAAAGCGATTTCTCTCTCTGTGTGGGCAATGTAAAGCGATTTCTCTCTCTGTGTGGGCAATGTAAAGCGATTTCTCTCTCTGTGTGGGCAATGTGAAGGGATTTCTCTTTCTCTCTGTGTGGGCAATGTGAAGCGATTTCTCTCTCTCTCTGTGTGGGCAATGTCAAGCGATTCTCTCTCTGTGCGCGCAACGTGAAGCGATTTCTCTGTGTGGGCAATGTGAAGCGATTTTTCTGTGCGGGCAATGTGAAGCGATTTCTCTCTCTGTGTGGGCAACGTGAAGCGATTTCTCTCTGTGCAGGCAACGTGGAGCTATTTCTCTCTCTGTGCAGGCAACGTGGAGCTAATTTGGTGGTTAAATGGGCTACTTGACTGGACTTGCCCCCCAGGCCTAAGGCTACCAGCCCTCCCCTGCCACCAGCGCCCTTCAATGCAGCCTCACCAGGGCCCAGCAATGTTGCTTCACCAGTGCCCATCAATGCCGCTTCCCCAGTGCCCATCAATACTGCTTCACCAGCGCCCATCAATACTGCTTCACCAGCGCCCATCAATACTGCTTCACCAGCGCCCAGCAATACTGCTTCACCAGCGCCCATCAATACTGCTTCACCAGCGCCCATCAATATCGCTTCACCAGCGCCCATCAATATCGTTTCACCAGCGCCCATCAATATCGTTTCACCAGCGCCCATCAATATCGTTTCACCAGCGCCCATCAATACCTCCTCACCAGCGTCCATCAATACCTCCTCACCAGCGCCCATCAATACCTCCTCACCAGCGCCCATCAATACCTCTTCACCAGCGCCCATCAATACCTCTTCACCAGCGCTCAACAATGCCGCCTCACCAGCGCCCACCAATGCCCATGAATACTGCTTCACCAGCGCTCAACAATTCCGCCTCACCAGAGCGCATCAAAGCCACTTCACCAGCGTGCATAAATTACAGACTTGGGGGAACATTTGGCAGATCAGTCAACAGTCAATATAATAGATATATATACACTCACATTTTAAAATTACATTTCATGGTCATCACATTCACATAATGTCATTCACATTAAGGCCCCTTTCACACTGGGGTGGTGCGGGCTTCAGCAGCAAAGCGCCGCTATTTTTAGCGGAGCTTTACTGTTGTTTTAGCGGCGTATGCGGGGGTTAAAACTGCCCCGCTAGCGGCCGAAAAAGTGTTAAAACCGCCCGCAAAGCGCTGCTGCAGTGGCGCTTTGCCGGTGGTATAGCCACGCTGCCACATTGATTTAGATGGAGTGAAAGGGGCGTTTTTTTCAGGCGCTATTTTTAGCGCTCTAGCGCCTGAAAAACGCCCCAGTGTGAAAGGGGTGTAATAGAGAGAAAGCAACAGTTTTTTACTTACCTCATGGTCACACCAGTAAGGCTGCTTTCACACTGGGGCGGGAGCGGCGTTGGCGGTAAAGCGCCACTATTTTTAACGGCGCTTTACCGTCGTTTTAGCGGCGGTCTGCGGGCGCTAGCGGGGTGGTTTTAACCCCCGCTAGCGGCCGAAAAAGGGTTAAACCCGCCCACAAAGCGCCGCTGCAGCGGCGCTTTGCCGGCGGTATTGCCGCGGTGTCCCATTGATTTCAATGGGTAGGAGCGGTTTAGGAGCGGTGAATACACCGCTCCTTCACCGCTGCAAAGATGCGGCTAGCAGGACTTTTTTCACCGTCCTGCCAGCGCATCGCTCCAGTGTGAAAGCCCTCCGGCTTTCACACTGGAGTTAAAGGGGCCAGTTTTTTTCAGGCGCTACACAGGCGCTATTTTTAGCGCTGTAACGCCTGAATACCGCCCCAGTGTGAAAGCAGCCTAACACCTGTTGCTGGCACCAACTCCACTGTATTTGCTACTAATTGCTAATTACTAATAGTAATTGCTAGCTTGTGTACCTGCCTCGTGTGGTGCGGTGCCTCTTCTCTTCCTGTTCCAGGCTGCACGTAGCTGACGCTGTATCCCATGATGCATGCATGCTGCCTCTGCCTGCATCCATCCATGATCCATCCTTCGTTCCAGGAACTTCCAGGAGAGCGTGGGGGCGGGGCCAGGGGCTCCGCCTCCATGCTATCAAAGCCTTCACAGAGGACTTACAGAGAGCGGAGGGGCGGAGCGGCTGCTACTGTGCCTGTGTGTGAGTCACACAGACAGACTGATCATCATTGCTAATGTCCATGTCCCTCTCCCAGACCGTCGGACTGACAGGTGGGGGTGGGGGTGGGGGGGCGGGAGGGGGAGCGGCTGCAGTGTGCCTGCCTGTGTGTGAGTGAGTGTGGCATAACTGAGGCTGACAGCGTCTGACAGAGAGCGGAGGGGAGGAGGGGAGGAGGGGAGGAGGGGGGCGGCTTGCCTGAGACACTGAGAGGCGGTGCGGTGCCCTATAGAGGTCTGAACAGTGAGGAGGATTACTTTGGAAAGCCAGAGCGCGGCGAGGGGGAGGGCGGATGGCGCCGCTGCTTGACAAGTTGACATGGCACGGACAGCAAGGAGGACATTGTGCAGGCAGCCAGGAATAAACTAACCAGCGGCCGGGCGCCCTAGGCGGCAGAGCGCCCTAGGCGATTGCCTAGTCCGCCTAGTGGTAGCGCCGGCCCTGCGTAACAGGTGTCTATATATTACATAAGTGCTAAGTGCATGGCAATATTATCTCATATCTATAAGAAGTATTTTTAGTTCTGTAAACATTGTAAAATGTATATATTGGTGGGTAATTTGTGGGTGGAACAAAGCCTCTCAATGTAATTTGTGGGTGGAACAAATGTTTCTGAGCCTCTCAATGTAAACTTATTGAAGTAACCATGGGGTTGAATTGCTTAAAGTAGTAGTAATCCACCAAAAAAAAACCCGCCTAAAAATACTCTGCAAGACAATAGCATAATGTGCTAGTGTGCATCGCATACTAGCAAATTATGAAATACTTACCTTAGAACGAAGCTCCCACAGCTTGTCCGTCACCACCAAGGGGGCTGACATGTTCCCTCCGTGTTTCTTCCAGGTTCACGGCTCCAGTGCTGTGAGTTGCTGGAGCTACGATAACGTGACTCCTGGGCATGCACTCAGTTCTGGCAAGTTCTGGCATGAGACGCCGGACCTTCAGCGCACATGCGCTACTGATGTCAGTGGCTGCATGAAGGGTGAACATCTCCTAAACCATGCAGGTTTTGGAGATATTCATTTGACATATAGGTAAGCCTTATTATAGGCTTATATACAAGTATTATGGCGCTCATAAAAACACCCACCCGCCTACCGCTTTTTTTTCAAGAACTTGAAAAAAACTTTGTATATACAGTATTTTAAAAATCTTATTAAAAGGCAAGTAATAATACTGTAGGTATAATCAGAACAAGAAGGGAATGGGGTGGGATGGGGGGAAAGGGAGGGCGAGGGACAGAAAAAGACCCCTTCCTTAACAAAGTCTATTATCTGACAAGGAAGGAGTTAATCTCTCTCTGGGGGGTAAAACTACAGTCCAAAAACGGCAGCCATCCAGTGGAAACTGAAACCGGTTCCCAATTGACACTGTAAAGACAAGAGAAAGAGGCGCCTCTGGGTGTAGACTGTAAAATTCCTATTTAATTCACATGTGGTTAAAAACACTCATATTATATAATAAATTATCAGGCAACATATAGATTCCAAAATGGAGGGAGAAGAACCTCAATATGTGGTCATCTGTATCCCTTACGCTGGGGAGTCCTGTCGGCGTGTGTCTGCTCCTGGGGGCTATGTTGATATGCAGAGGCGGCCGATGTAAACAGCGCGCGTTCGTCCAAGGCGTGGAACGCACGAGGAACTCCAGGCGGCTGGAGATGACGTCACAGAGGATGCAACGCGTTTCCTGAGCTGGCAATACCGTGGATGACAGCACAAGCTTGACAAAGGAGCGCAGCCGTCCTGTCAAAGGTTGAAGCCTGTGATTCTCCTTTAGTGTGACTGCCTGTCCTAGATAGTTAACCTGTTACTATCCTTACAGGTTATGCTCCAGGTGGTAAATCATGCTTTTGTGCTGTTGAACTGTTTCTAAGCTGTCTTGTCAGGAAATTATTCTTCAGCGTCTGGGATGTTATCCAGAACTCGGCAGACCAATTACCCTCCTTTGTGTATCAATACCACATTTCTTACTCCAGTAAAAGCTAAGATGGTATAAACATATTTGACTTGTGTGACGTATCATTCAAAGGTGTTGCAAAAGATGTCTGAACCTAGAATGTCAGGTGGGTTGGAATGTTCACAGGGTCATGGCAATGCAGAAGAACAAGTATATCCAAGCAGCCCTTAAGGGGGCTATGCTACATTAGTAAGTGAGGTGAACCTGTGTTCACTTTAAATACCCAGTTATGTTTGAGGGAAATTTAAAAAAAGAATGTTTGGTAGTGAATGCTTAGTTGCTTTAAGGAAACAAAGCTTTAAAGCGCATGTAAACCTCAGACATAAAATATGAACAAAGCATATCCCTCTATAGTGTGTACTTGTCTCAATCCAGGTCACTTGGTTAGTGCCAGGGTTAGTGTTTTGGGTCAATGTCAGGGTCAAAATTCAGGGTCAGTGTTTTTTTTGGGCAGGATTTGTTTTAGGTAGGATAGAAAAAAAAAGCAAAATGTGCACTATTGTTTCTGAGCTGTACTATGGGTACATTCAACAACTAACATACACATATATGGTAGCAAGAGAATTTAATATGCAGCTACATTTTAAAAAAACTTTTTTTTTTTACTATTTTGGGCAAATTTTCCTTTGATAAATAAAACCAGGAGATTTCTATTACCATTTACCACCCAATGAAAGCACAATTTGTCCTGAACAATATGCAGTATAATCCACCTGGATACACAAAGTAGTGATGATATGTACGGTTTTACTAACAAGTTGCAAAATTTTGCCTATGCATTAACATTTGTTTTACTCTTAGGCCTGAAGGAGTTAAGTTACTCGTCACCATCAAAGTCCCGGAGATGTACTTTATAGTTCTTCGGTCTACTTACTGATAGGCAGGTTTAAGAACTCTGTTGCCAAAAAAGGAATAAAAAAAAGCCTGTAAAAGAGTTAAAATACCAATCACTCCTGACTATGATCTTCTTTCTCTTCAAGAATCTTCAGCATCTGACATGCTTTTGGGTGTGTCAGATGTTAAGGATTCTTTAGCCGGTGTAGCTCTTTAAGAGATCAAAGCCAGCTATGGAACTGCTAAGCCTTTTTACGCTTCTTTTACTGCTCGTTTACACTTGCTTCAAAACATGGCTTTGGAAAGGCTTTGTTAAAGCTCTCTGAATGCCAGTCAAAGCTCCTGTGACTAAATGAAATGGTTAGATTACAGTCCTGTTTACACCTTGCTTTTGCTTGGTGCTTCAATGAGCCTTTGATGAGGCTTCGGTGGGGCTTCAATGATGCTTTGGTGGAGCTTCGGTGAGGCTTCAGTGGGGCTTCAGTGGGGCTTCAGTGGGGCTTCAAGTGAGCTTTGCCATTGACGTCTATGGAGGCTTTGAAGCACCTCTAGTGCTACATGGGGTAAAGCAACGTGTAAACGGGACTGTAAGCTAACCATTTTGTTTAGTGACAGGAGCTTTGACTAGCGTTCAGAGAGCTTTAACAAAGCATGTCCGAAGCCTGGTTTTGAAGCAAGTGTAAACTAGCCGTTAATGTGTGTTGAAGCCGAAGCAAGTGTAAAGGAGCCTTTGCAGTCTGCATTAACTTTGTATTTTAATCTACAGTGTGTATGAGACCTCTACATAAGCACTTGCTTACTACAGAAGTTTTATTTCAATAAAGCCTTAGTTCAGTGTTTCTCAACCTTTTTACCTTGGAGGAACCCCTGGCAAAAAGTTTTAAATCTCAAGGAACTCCTGAAATAATGTTCACATCTACAGCTCACGGAACATTGGTATGATCAGCGAGCTGTTGATAACAAAAATTATTTGTAGAAATAGCACTAAATAAAATAATAAATATTAAACGTACCTATTTAATGTGAAACTTGTGCTTTCTTTTCCTGCAGAGCTGATCCATTCAGGGAACATTAAATGGGACAGGGCACATTGCATGGGGCAATGCACATTACATGGGACAGGGGGCATGACAGGGGACATTACATGGGACAGCGCACATTACATGGGACAGGGGACATTACATGGGACAGCGCACATTACATGGGACAGGGGGCATGACAGGGGACATTACATGGGACAGCGCATATTACATGGGACAGGGCACATGGCAAGGGACATTACATGGAGCAGAGCACATTATATGGTACAGAGCGCATGGCAAGGGAAATTTCATGGGACAGGGGACATTACATGGGACAGGGAAAATGACAGGTGGCATTACATGGGACAGAGCACATTACATGGGACAGGGAATATGACAGAGGACATTACATGGGGCAGAGCACATTACATGGGACAGGGCACAT
This sequence comes from Lithobates pipiens, assembly GCF_037356315.1. NCBI lineage: Eukaryota > Metazoa > Chordata > Amphibia > Anura > Ranidae > Lithobates > Lithobates pipiens. Next base: position 407,059,922 of record NW_027507718.1, read on the forward strand.
GACAGGGGACATTACATGGGGCAGGGCACATTACATGGGTCAGAGCCCATGACAGGGGCATCACATAGGACAGGGCACATGACAGGGGGCATTGCATGGGACAGGGCACATGACAGGGGACATTACCTGGGACAGGGCACATGACAGGGGACATTACATGGGACAGGGGACATGACAGTAGACATTACATGGGACAGGGCACATTACATGGGGCAGAGCACGACAGGGGACATTACATGGGACGTGGGGCAGGGCACATTACATGGGACAGGGCACATGACAGGGTACATTACATGGGGCAGAACACATGACAGGGTACATTACATGGCACAGGGCACATGACAGGGGGCATTACATGGGACAGGGCACATGACAGGGGGCATTACATGGGACAGGGCACATGACAGTGGACATTACATGGGACAGGTCACATGACAGGGGACAGGACACATGACAGGGGACATTACATGGGGCAGAGCACATTACATGGGACAGGGTACATGACATGGGACATTGCATATGGCAGAGCACATTACATGGGACAGGGCACATGACAGGGGACATTACATGGGGTAGAACACATGGCATGGGGCAGAACACATTACATGGGGCAGAGAACATGACAGGGGAAATTACATGGGGCAGGGCACATGACAGGGGACATGACATGGGACAGGGCACATGACATGGGACATTGCATGCGGCAGAGCACATTACATGGGACAGGGCACATGACAGGGACAGGGCACATGACAGGGTACATTACATGGGGCAGAACACATGACAGGGTACATTACATGGCACAGGGCACATGACAGGGGGCATTACATGGGGCAGGGCACATGACAGTGGACATTACATGGGACAGGTCACATGACAGGGGACAGGACACATGACAGGGGACATTACATGGGGCAGAGCACATTACATGGGACAGGGCACATGACATGGGACATTGCATGCAGCAGAGCACATTACATGGGACAGGGCACATGACGGGGGATATTACATGGGGCAGAACACATTACATGGGGCAGAGAACATGACAGGGGACATTACATGGGGCAGGGCACATGACAGGGGACATTACATGGGACAGGGCACATGGCAGGGGACATTACGGGCGGCACAGTGGTGTAGTGGCTAGCACTCTCGCCTAGCAGTAAAAAGGGTCGCTGGTTCAAATCCCAACCACAACACTATCTGCCTGGAGTTTGCATGTTCTCCCTGTGCCTGCGTGGGTTGCCTCCTGGTACTCTGGTTTCCTCCCACAATCCAAAGACATGCAGGCAGGTTAATTGGCTTCTGTCCAAAATTGGCCCTAGTATATGAATGGGGACCTTGGATTGTGGGCTCCTTGAGGGTAGGGACCGATGTAAGTGTGCAATGTGTGTGCTTGTGTTTATGCTCCCTTTGTGAGAACTTTCACTTCTGACTTATCATTAAAGTGGTTGTAAACCCTTACAGACCACTTTGGCCTACAGGTAAGTCTAGATTAAGGCTTACCAGTAGGTCCAAGAAATATCTCCTAAACCTACACAGCTTAGGAGATATTTGCAAAAAGACAGGCACCGCTGTCTACAGCGCAGGCGCACTGAGCATGCCGCTGCTAACGGTGATATGCCATTAGTGGCGGCTCCCGCACAATACCCATAAAGAAGATGAACGCTCCGTGGAAGAGGGGACAGAGGTGACATCGCTGGCTCTTGTGTCAGGTAAGTGACACATAATGGGCTACTATGCGAGTAGTCCATTATGCTTTACATTTACAGGGAAACAGAGGAAGTAAACCCATCAGGGTTTACTTCCTTTTTAAGTGGTTTACCAATATTGCACTTAGAGGCGCTGTGTTTCTTTTCCTTTGTTAGGTTTTTATTGCTGTCTGTGCCCCCATTAGGCTCGGTTCACACAGGGGCGACTTGTACTATGGAACCGTTCTAATAGGAGCGACTCAAGTCGCTCCGACTTAGAAAAAAGGTTCCTGTACTACTTTTGCGGCGACTTCGGGCGACTTGCATTGACTTCTATACAGAAGTCGTTTTGCAAGTCGCCGCTGATTGTGTGCAGGTCGTGGCGCTGCAAGTCGTGCCGCCCACTGTGTGAACCGAGCCTTAGGAAAAAAAAACATATTTTTTGTCATGTTTACCAATATCACAAAGTGAATGCATAGTTCCCAACTGTCAATGATTTTGAGGGACTTTCCCTGATTTGGAACAAAGTCCCTCTGTCCCTCTTTCATCCTCATTTGCCCCTTTTTTTGGTCTGATCTATAAAGCTGTATATAAACTTGACTACTTATCTTTCAAAAAATATTTCCCAGTGCTAAATCTTCCAATCATCCAATTTCTAAATTGCTGCATTTGTAAATTTTAACTAATGTTAATTTTTTGTATAATTCTTCTTTACGGGTATGTGTCCTATGCCTACAAAAGTTGGGGGGTATGTGAATGTAAAAGAAAGTTCCACATTTTGGGTTGTCACAAGATAAGAAATAGATAGGAAATCTTCCAGTGGACACACAAGGTGATATTTTCTCTCACTTCCTGTTTTGGCTATGGGACATGAAGTGAAAGAAAATCACCACAATGGGTCACAGATGGCAAAAAAACTTAGTTTTATAACCCTCCCTTACTCTATCCCATAGGTGTGAGATGAGGCTGTGCCAGAAGTGCCTGGGCACACCCTAATCACCCCATGCACATTAGCATTATCACTGTGTGCCAGCGGGAAGATAGGAAAGAACTTTTTCTTACTGGCTCTGCCATAAGAGAAGTGCTTCTGCACTGCTCTTTCACTGTGTCGGCAGGGAGATCAATGTGCCAGGGTCATACTGTATATATAGACACACACACATGTGTTTTTGAGTTTTAGGGTGCACACCATAATGCAATACGCTGGGCACACCAATGCTCTATCCAAAATGAAAAAAAAGTTTTGCGTTTAGTTCTATTTTAAAGCCAGGTAGGAGAGGGATACAGACTGTTGATATAAACTTCACCTTGGTATTATCATAAGGCTATAAGAAGCCAGCAAATTACTCAACTTACTGTTTTACATTCAAAATAGAAATATTATATTTAGGGTCACCTTAGCTTACTCTTAATAATAAAGGTTACTCCAAAAAGGGTATTAGGACCCTCAGTGGTGGCCCGTCCATTAGGGGCACCTGAGCGCCACCCCCTCTATCCACGGCTGCCACCCTCTATTAATGTGGCATTTCAGGATGCCGGGCCCATGAATTACAGCAGCAGGGGTGTTTTTTTGAAGCACCTGATTAGAGCCAGAGGCTCTAATAGGCATCAAAATAGGGTGGGCGTGTGGCGCAGAGCATTGCGCTATGAGCCCACCCAGGTGTTACAACAGCAAATTATTAATCACTATTGAAACACTGATCATCAATCCAGCCAATCAGAAGCAGGTTTGAGACCCATTTTGCAATTTAGCCAAAAAGAGAAGAGTCCCAATTGGCCGCCGAGGAGGAGGGAGGAAACGGAAGCCGCCACGATGACCGTGGAGAGCAGGGGAAGGGAAAGCTGTTGACGCTGCCGAGCAAGGGAAGCCGCAGGTGAAACCCGGAAGGAGCGCTGCCCACCATAGATGGGGTAAGTGCTCTAGACCCAACCAGGGGGTGGTGGTACTGTTTGCCGCCCCCTCGACCCCAAAAAAATTACCACTGGCCGCCACTGGGGACCCTATAAAATCATCAAAGTGATATCCAAATATGCTGATAGTTCCTGTTTATTATTTTGTTACCCAAGGACATTTCTTATGTTTTTATTCAGATAATAATATATTTAAATCAAACCATACTACACAACAAAACTACCACTGGGATTGCCTAATTCCCATAGAGATTATAAAACAACTTGATTACACAGAAATAAACTGTTCATATTGGTATTCCCCATATACTGTACCAAATAGTAGACTGCATTTAATCTCTTCTATTGACTTTCAGAACTGCTCTTCCTATAGCATATGGTAATATTTTCGCATATCACAAATATTTAACTAGATTCATCAATATCTTGACGGCAGGACGTCTGCCTGTCTGTGAGTCATGTCAGTGCTTGGTAATAGAGAATAGAGTGCATCATCTATCTCAACAGTACTATTGATCTCAAAGTTAAACACCTGAGCGATTTAATCATTTCGGTTAGTAAGCAATATTTACATTCATGAATAAAAAGACACAGTTAGTACACAATGCCCCAATCATTACGATCTTTGATCTGGGATGTATGATGAGACATAGCATTAAAGTGTTACTAAACCCAGGTCCCTGCATTCACTATATCTGGTCTCCCACAATACACAGAACATGGAAATGCAATAGTTTTAGTAAATATAGATGGCTAAATACCTTTTCTCATCAGCACTATATAGCAGTCTTGTGACTTATATCAGTGTCTGGTTAAAGCTTGTAGGAGGATTTTTTTATTCTGCTCTGACTGTCCTATGAGGCTGCAGGACCCCAGACTCTCTGTCTGGGCAGTCCTGATTGGCCCTGGGCTGATCACATGCACCATCCCAAAAAAAAAACTCTCTAGCCATACACACCAAACTTAGTATGTGCAGAGGCTGTGTTCTATCTGGTCTGCTCTGAAACTTAGGTTCCACAGTGAGTACAACAAGCATGCTTTACTGCATGTACAGACTGATTTTACTGCTGTGGGTTTAGTAACACTTTAACCACTTGCCGACCGCCGCACGCCGATGTACGTCGGCAGAATGGCACGGGCAGGCATAAGGGCTTACATGTACGTCCTTGCCTGCCCGCCGGTCGGGGGCCCGATCGGGCCCCCGCCCGGTGCCTGCGGCGGTCGGTATTCGTTCGGGAGCGATCCCGGACGAGGGGACGGCCATTCATTCATGGCCACCCCCTCTCGATCGCTCCCGGCGAATGAAAATGTCCGGTGACATCACTTCCTCTCCTGTAATGTAAACACAGGAGAGGAAGTGATGTATTCTCTCCTCCGCGTCGGTAGTTTTCGTTCCGGCACCGAGGAGAGAGGTTCGGTGAGTTGCACCAACACACCCCACATACAGTAGAACATGCCAGGCACACTCACACCCCCCCTTTACCCCCGATCACCCCCCAATTACCCCTGCCCCCCCAGTCACAGTGACACCAATTGCTTTTTTTTTTTTTTTTTTTTTGCATTGGTGTCATTTGTGACTGTAGTAACTGTTAGGGCAGTTAGGGTTAGCCCCCTTTAGTTCTAATGTGCCCCCCTAACCCCCCCAATAAAGGTTTAACCCCGTGATCACCCCCCGTCGCCAGTGTCACTAAGGCTGGGTTCACATTGCAGCGGTTTATGAGAACGAATGGGATTCGCACCGCACTGCAGTGCAAATCACATCCGATCTCTGTGCGATTCGAGTTCAGCCATACAGATAGTATGGCTGAATTCGTGTCGCACCCGCCGCACCCGCCACAAATTCGCACGGGACCCTTTTTTTGGCCCGCAGCAGAATCGGATCGCATGGGTGTTCACACCATGCGATCCGAGTTTGCAGATCGCACTGCGATATGCAAACTGATCTGGGGGTGTCATTAACATTTCACTGACACTCCCAGCAGTTCGCATAGGGCAGTGTGAACTGCCGCCGGGAGGCATGCGATGCGGGAACCCGCCGCGGATTCATGGCGTTCCCGCATCGCTCCAGTGTGAACCCAGCCTAATAAGCGATAGTTTTTCTGATCGCTGTATTAGTGTCACAGGTGACGCTTGTTAGGCAGGTAGGTATTTAGGTTCGCCGCAGCTTTTTATAGCGCCAGGGACCCCCATATACTACCGCATAAAGCCCCCTGATTGCCCCCTAGTTAACCCTTTCACCAGTGATCACCATATAACTGTTACAGGTGACGCTGGTTGGTTAGTTATTTTTTTATAGTTTCAGGGCACCCGCCATTTATTACCTAATAAAGGTTTAACCCCCTGATCACCCGGCGGGTGTCATTTGTGACTGTAATAACTGTTAGGGCAGTTAGGGTTAGCCCCCTTTAGTTCTAAGGTACCCCCCTAACCCCCCCAATAAAGGTTTAACCCCGTGATCACCCCCCGTCGCCAGTGTCACTAAGGCTGGGTTCACATTGCAGCGGTTTATGAGAACGGATGTGATTCGCACCGCACTGCAGTGCAAATCACATCCGATCTCTGTGCGATTCGAGTTCAGCCATACAGATAGTATGGCTGAATTCGTGTCGCACCCGCCGCACCCGCCGCAAACTCGCACGGGACCCTTTTTTTGGTCCGCAGCAGAATCGGATCGCATGGGTGTTCACACCATGCGATCCGAGTTTGCAGATCGCACTGCGATATGCAAACTGATCTGGGGGTGTCATTAACATTTCACTGACACTCCCAGCAGTTCGCATAGGGCAGTGTGAACTGCCGCCGGGAGGCATGTGATGCGGGAACCCGCCGCGCATTCGTGGCGTTCCCGCATCGCTCCAGTGTGAACCCAGCCTAATAAGCGATCGTTTTTCTGATCACTGTATTAGTGTCACAGGTGACGCTAGTTAGGCAGGTAGGTATTTAGGTTCGCCGCAGATTTTTATAGCGCCAGGGACCCCCATATACTACCGCATAAAGCCCCCTGATTGCCCCCTAGTTAACCCTTTCACCAGTGATCACCATATAACTGTTACAGGTGACGCTGGTTGGTTAACTATTTTTTTTATAGTTTCAGGGCACCCGCCATTTATTACCTAGTCTCACTAGTGTACCCCTAAATTTAGGGGTGTCTACTTTCCAAAATGGGGTCATTTGGGGGGGGTTTGTGCCATCTTGGCATTTTATGGCCTTCAAAACTGTAACGCCCTTAGAAAGCCTGAAGGCGGTGCTTGGTTTTCGGGGCCCCGTACGCGGCTAGGCTCCCAAAAAGTCCCACATATGTGGTATCCCCGTACTCAGGAGAAGCAGCAGAATTTATTTTGGGGTGTCATTTCACATATGCCCATGGCATGCGTGAGCAATATATCATTTAGTGACAACTTTGTGAAAAAAAAAAAAAAAAAAAAAAGTTTGTAATTTTCCCGCAACTTGTGGCAAAATATAAAATATTCCATGGACTCAACATGCCTCTCAGCAAATAGCTTGGGGTGTCTACTTTCTAAAATGGGGTCATTTGTGGGGGTTTTGTGCCATCTTGGCATTTTATAGCCTTCAAAACTGTAATAGGTAGTGAGAAGTGAACTCAAAAATTTACGCCCTTAGAAATGCCTGAAGGCGGTGCTTGGTTTTCGGGGCCCCGTACGCGGCTAGGCTCCCAAAAAGTCCCACATATGTGGTATCCCCGTACTCAGGAGAAGCAGCAGAATTTATTTTGGGGTGTCATTTCACATATGCCCATGGCATGTGTGAGCAATATATCATTTAGTGACAACTTTGTGAAAAAAAAAAAAAAAAAGTTTGTAAATTTCCCGCAACTTGTGGCAAAATATAAAATATTCCATGAACTCAACATGCCTCTCAGCAAATAGCTTGGGGTGTCTACTTTCTAAAATGGGGTCATTTGTGGGGGTTTTGTGCCATCTTGGCATTTTATGGCCTTCAAAACTGTAATAGGTAGTGAGAAGTGAACTCAAAAATTTACGCCCTTAGAAAGCCTGAAGGCGGTGCTTGGTTTTCGGGGCCCCGTACGCGGCTAGGCTCCCAAAAAGTCCCACATATGTGGTATCCCCGTACTCAGGAGAAGCAGCAGAATTTATTTTGGGGTGTCATTTCACATACGCCCATAGCATGTGTGAGCAATATATCATTTAGTGACAACTTTGTGTAAAAAAAAAAAAAAAAAAAATTTTTTTGTCATTTTTCAATCGCTTGAGGCAAAAAAATAAAATATTCAATGGGCTCAACATGCCTCTTATCAATTTCCTTAGGGGGTCTACTTTCCAAAATGGGGTCATTTGGGGGGGGTTTGTGCCATCTTGGCATTTTATGGCCTTCAAAACTGTAACGCCCTTAGAAAGCCTGAAGGCGGTGCTTGGTTTTCGGGGCCCCGTACGCGGCTAGGCTCCCAAAAAGTCCCACATATGTGGTATCCCCGTACTCAGGAGAAGCAGCAGAATTTATTTTGGGGTGTCATTTCACATATGCCCATGGCATGCGTGAGCAATATATCATTTAGTGACAACTTTGTGAAAAAAAAAAAAAAAGTTTGTAATTTTCCCACAACTTGTGGCAAAATATAAAATATTCCATGGACTCAACATGCCTCTCAGCAAATAGCTTGGGGTGTCTACTTTCTAAAATGGGGTCATTTGTGGGGGTTTTGTGCCATCTTGGCATTTTATGGCCTTCAAAACTGTAATAGGTAGTGAGGAGTGAAGTCAAATATTTACGCCCTTAGAAAACCTGAAGGCGGTTCTTGGCTTTCGGGGCCCCGTACGCGGCTAGGCTCCCAAAAAGTCCCACATATGTGGTATCCCCGTACTCAGGAGAAGCAGCAGAATTTATTTTGGGGTGTCATTTCACATATGCCCATAGCATGTGTAAGCAATATATCATTTAGTGACAACTTTGTGAAAAAAAAATAAAAAAAAATTAAAGTTTGTAATTTTCCCGCAACTTGTGGCAAAATATAAAATATTCCATGGACTCAAAATGCCTCTCAGCAAATAGCTTGGGGTGTCTACTTTCTAAAATGGGGTCATTTGTGGGGGTTTTGTGCCATCTTGGCATTTTATGGCCTTCAAAACTGTAATAGGTAGTGAGGAGTGAAGTCAAATATTTACGCCCTTAGAAAACCTGAAGGCGGTTCTTGGCTTTCGGGGCCCCGTACGCGGCTAGGCTCCCAAAAAGACCCACATATGTGGTATCCCCGTACTCAGGAGAAGCAGCAGAATTTATTTTGGGGTGTCATTTCACATATGCCCATAGCATGTGTGAGCAATATATCATTTAGTGACAACTTTGTGTAAAAAAAAAAAAAAATTTTTTTTTTTGTCATTATTCAATCGCTTGAGGCAAAAAAATAAAATATTCAATGGGCTCAACATGCCACTTATCAATTTCCTTAGGGTGTCTACTTTCCAAAATGGGGTCATTTGGGGGGGTTTTGTACTGCCCTGCCATTTTAGCACCTCAAGAAATGAGATAGGCAGTCGTAAACTAAAAGCTGCGTAAATTCCAGAAAACGTACCTTAGTTTGTAGATGTGACAACTTTTGCGCAAACCAATAAATATACAATTATTGACTTTTTTTTTACCAAAGACATGTGGCTGAATACATTTTGGCCTAAATGTATGACTAAAATTGAGTTTATTGGATTTTTCTAATAACAAAAAGTAGAAAATATCATTTTTTTTCAAAATTTGCGGTCTTTTTACGTTTATATCGCAAAAAATAAAAATCGCAGAGGCAATCAAATACCATCAAAAGAAAGCTCTATTTGTGGGAAGAAAAGGAACGCAAATTTTGTTTGGGTACAACATTGCATGACCGCGCAATTACCAGTTAAAGCAGCGCAGTGCCAAATTGTAAAAAGACCTCTGGTCATTTACCAGCAAAATGGTCCGGTCTGAAGGTGGTTAAGATGCACCCAGGAACCGCAATCAACCTGGGAGCTTCATCCAGCCACTTCTATAGTGCAAGGTCCACTCAATCGTTTTGGCAGAAATGTAATACTCTGTACTTAGTGTATAAAATGGAACAAAAAGGAGAAAGCTGCACTCAAAAATATTTGAGTAAAAAATATATAAAACCAAAGGAAAACTGTTGTCCTATCCCTTTAAATTAATCAATAAAAGTGAAAACGTATATATAACAAAATATGTGACGTGTGTAAAATACATCAAAGTGAATGAATTCTGCCATCTATAAATAACCCGCAATGTGTATCTTCAAAGCCAAACTTCAAAGCTGTGATTGCACAAAAAAGTCCACTTTTCCAGTGAAAACTTCATGATGACATTTCGCTCATTACTGTGTGTCCAATTCAATATTCCACCACCATAATACACACCAGCTCCTTACTAATAGATAGGACCTCCAATGCATGACACTGCATAAAGCTTGCAGCTTTAATGTTGATCACATAGGAACCCACAGCAATCTCAGCAATACAGGGTGGCCATATACATAAGCAGGAAACAGACATACATAGTGTACTACCATAAAAACAATCACTTTACTAAATCAGAAAAGAGTACTTGCAAACAACTGAAGAGATATTATTATTATTATTATAATACAGGATTTATATAGCAGCAACAGCGCTTTACAATGCGGGGGGGGGGGGGGGTACAGTACTATTACAATACAGTTCAACATAGTAGGAATAGGAGAGCCCTGCTCATGGAGCTTACAATCCAAAGGGAGGGGGAGGTGGTACAAAAGGTGATAGCTGCGGGAGATGATCTGATGTGCCTGTAAAATTACTCTGCTCAGACTAGCGGGCGTGATGACGTCAGAGCTAAGCTTCGACAATGTGTTTCATTGCAGGGGACATCGTCAGGAGACAACAATTTTACACTATACACTATATCAGAATCATTTTCTGATATAATAAAGTGGCAAATTTTAGGGTAATACACTACGGGGCTGATTTTCTAAAACTGGAGAGTGCAAAATCTGGCGCAACTCTGCATAGAAACCAATCAGCTTACAGATTTTTTTGTCAAAGCTTAATTGAACAAGTAAGGCTTTCCTCTTGCCTTTCCCTCCCCCCCCCCTTTCCTCTTGTTTTTGGGGGTTGAGGACTATTTTACTTTTGGTGGATGTTTGGGCAGAAATAGGACTGTTACATGCTGTTTTTAATTCCAGTTTGGCGTTTTTAATGCTCACCATTGTTTATCTTTGTCTAAGTAACTGTTATATTCACAATATGTCTTTTATAAATTGGTATTGACATTGGCATTAATTAGGCTTGTGCAATTTGTTTCGTAATTTGGGCGAATTTTGCAACTTTAGAAAATTTGGATGCATCCGAATAAAAAAATAACGAATTTCAACGAATACGAAAACAATTATAGCGGATATAAGGAATGAATTCAACATGATTCGGTAATTTGTTAAAGATCTAATAAAACAAAAGGTCAACTCAAAGTAAATCTAAGGCCGCGTACACACGAGAGGATTGTCCGTCCAACTTAGTCCGCTGAAACGTGTTTCAGCAGACAGTCCGCTCGTGTGTGGGCTTCAGCTGACTTTTTCAGCGGACAGTCTGGCGGACTAAGTCTTTCGGAATTTCCGTAATACAGTCCGTCCAACTTTGGTTTCAGCGAACAGTCCGCTCGTGAGTAGGCTAGTTGGACGGACTAAGTATGGCGCATGCTCAGAAAGGATTTACACGGCCGAAGGTTGCATTGCAGTGCATTGGACGTCGCATTTCTAGTCCCGTCGTACGTGCTGTACACGTCATCGCGCAAGCTTTCAGCGGACTGTCTGTTCATCATGTGTGGTCAAGTCCGTTCATTCAAAAGTAGGACGGACTGTCTGTCGGATTGTCTGACGGACTTAGTTGGACGGACAATCCTCTCGTGTGTACGCGGCCTTACAGTCCAATCAGCTGATTCATTTTGTGCTGGAGGTTGGATTACTGACAAAGTGCATTCCTGAGAACTGAATGAGAAGAGTGTTGTATTGTATTTGAGCAGATGATAGGAGATATTGTCAATCTCTGTGTTAAAAGATTCAATAAACAAAGACTTTCCAAACTAGTCATTATCACGAATATATATACATACATAAATATCGAATTTCAGCGAATACGAACAAAATTATAGCGCATATAACAAATTAATTTGACATGATTCGAGATTCAGTATAACAAATATCGTCACTCTACAGAAATAACGAATTATCCGAAAACGTATTAACATAACCTAACGAATATAACAGAATTAAGTTATGTATTTTACGAATGACAACGAACCAAAACTAAACCAAGTTTTCTGTTGTGCACAAGTCTAACATTAATTATATTTTTGATGTCTGCAGAAATTGTATTGTAGAGATGTAATACTCGTCCAAACACCCCTGATGAAGGAGATTTTATTTCTCTAAAAGGTATTGGGTGAAGAAAGTTGCATAGATTCATTTGTAACATGTAGGACATTTCCAGAGCAGTGTATGCTGTCCTTAAAGTTAAATTTTTCTATGATTTTGTATCAATAAAAAGCATTGTATAATTTTAAATATTTGTGCTCGTTAAAATCCCACCTAGGGGAATGTAATTTTTTTTAAGCTGAAGTTAAAAGCTGATCAGCTACCATGCACTGCTTTCCATGCACTAAGGTAAACAACCTCCTGCATGCAGCTCCCCTCGCAGCCCCCTAAATACATACCTGAGACCGTTCTCAATCCAGCGATGTGCACAAGAGCTGAGGCTCTCTCAGCTCTCCTAACTGGCTCAGATACAACAGCAGGAGCCATGTCAATCAGAGCTAATGACGAGGGAGCAGGGGGCAGGGCTGATCCCTGCTCTGTGTGTCTTAAGGATACACAGAGCAGTATTTGGGAGCAAGCATGCAAAAGTGCCCCCATAGCAAGCTGCTTGCTATGGGGGCACTCAGTGGGGGGGTGGAGCCCAGAGCCACCCCCCTGCCCACATAGGAGACCCGAGAAGAGCAGGATTGAGGCTGCTCTGTGCTAAACCATTGTACAGAGCAGGAACAAAAACATAATTACAACAACAAACAAAATCACTCCTGCGCATAGGCGGAACACCAAACCGGCTATGAGAAAGCTCACATTGGCCTTGCTGCCCTCAAGGATGGGGAACCCTAGAAGTCAAAAAGAGAAAAAAGAAAAAGAGGGCACACCAGCCTTGTGCATTATCCTTTAGGCACGTATTTATTGAACACATAAAAAGAAAACTACTCACAAACAATCATATACAAACTTGCAGTAAGACAGTAAGAGTAGTCATCAAATGGCAGCATCGAGTACCAGACGAACGGGACTCTCCAGAGATCACAAAGAAGCTCATGCCACTCACTACCATCTGACGCGTTTCGAGGGGGCCGACCCCTCTTCTTCAGAGCACAGTGGTGGGCTCTCGTTCAACAGTCCCTGTATTAATGCCCAAAAGCACTCGCTCACTTAAATAGATAAATAAAATCACATGTGTATGCACATAAGCACCTGCACCCAATTAGACCGAGACCTAGGCCATTTCTACTCAGCTCAGCTACAGGGAAAATAACAAGCTTTACAATGACTTTGCAAGCTATATTCACTGGTCCTATCATTGTTTATAAAAATCTGAGGACTTCATGCATTGGAGGCCATATCTGTTTGTTAAGGAGCTAGTGTGTATGATGGTGGTGGAGCACTGAAGTGGACACATGGGGTTGAGTGAAGTGTTTTCACAAAGTTTTCACTGGAAATTTTGACTTTTTTATTCACAGCTTTTAAGTTTTGCTTTGAAGATGCTTATTGCAGGTTATTTATAGAATACAGAATTCATTCACTGTGAGGTATTTTACACATGTCGTATATTTTGGCATGTTTACGTTTTCATGTTTATTGATTCATTAAAAGGGATGGTGCAAAACAGAGATTAGGAGATTAGGAAGTAGAAGCAGAGTCCAGGAGCAGGCCAAGGGTCAGGCTAGGAGATCAGGAAGCAAGGTCAAGGCAAGCCAGGTCACAACGCAGACTTAGATCAGGAAGCAAGGTCAAGGTACACAAGGGAGCTGAGGAGATAATCCAGCAATGTCCTATGGTTACAGTCTGGCTTAAATAGAGCCACTGGCGCCAGCGTCTGTCATGCCAGTTGTGCACGTGCGCCAATGCGCAGCGCCATGTGCCAATGCACGCTAATGTGTGGCGCATGCTCGTGCACATCTTGGGACCCTCCGTGGGCGTCCATGAGTGTTCTGGCGGCATTGCCAGCACCATGACAGCCATGTCCCTGACAGCCTTAGGCTTCAGGCCGCACCCAACACAGCTGGTTCTCACAAATCCACACCAGACCAAGGTCTGGGTGGGAGGACCCGGATCACTTGACCTCCCCAAATATTTATACTCTCTCCCAGCATGCTCAGTGACCATAAAACACCTACTAATTGGCTGCAAGAAATATGCATATTCATAACTCAGTTTCACTGCAGGTCAATATAGCCCAACTGGTCTCATCACTATAGACCAGTTGGGCTATAGCATATTGGACTGTTTGGAAGCAAACTGTTTGTATCAACGGGGCAGTTATTTGTTCCTTTTTACTTGTAAATGCTCAGATTTGCAGTGACAGGCATACAGTACAGCTGCAGCTTGTCATTGATTTGTACAGGTGACTGTATGTAAAAATCTGTTACTCCTGGGTGGCTTCCAGCTGCAGAAACCCCTGCCTCGTCATGCTATATAGGCCCCATGTGCCAGTGTGAATTAATTATTAATTCTGAGTTTTATCCACACAGAAAATAGTAATCTGGGACCAGAGGCCTAACTAGAACTTTCAGGGCCCTGGTGTAAGAAATAAATACAAAAATAATACTGCGCATGTGAAAAGATAATTCAATGTGAAAAAAGCAGCACCACAAATGTGAGATATTACCACAAAAAACAAGAAACAAAATAAAGGCGTGTTGCGCTACAGGGATTGATAGTAAAAATTATACGTACTTAAACAGTCCAGAAAAAAGTCTCTTAAATGGACCATAATGGTCAAATGGCAAACTCCATTATCCAACACCACAATAGGTTGGGCACTTATCAGAGAGCCTAGACCCTTTATTTTGAAGGGTCCAGGTAGGGGTCATCAACAGGGGATATAAAAAGAAACCACGTCAGGAACAGCTCCAGGGCATCCAGGGGACTACACCCAAATGACGATTGTGTAGTCAGATCCAAATAAAACATAAAACAGGCAATTCCCAGTTTTCTGGACAGTGTAAAGCCTCTTAAGGGTGGTATTTAATATAAAGTATTGCACTTACACGTATGAATAGTAAAAACAGCATTGCATGGTAAAAAAGGAAGGCAGCTGCCACAGAACATCCAATGCACAATAACAGGAATATACAGCTCAGCTTGATTAGTTTCGTTGACAAAGGGACTTCTTCTAGGGCATGGTTTCCCCAGTGTAGGAAACCATGAAAGCCCCCCTGTCCCGGGGGCCCCTTCCATCGGTCCTGGGGCCCTTACCACTGATTCCGGGGCCCTTTACTTTCATCTCAGGGCCTTTGATAATGGCCCACAGCAGAACTCTTTCACATGTTTTGCAGTGGGCTCCTTTCCTGCTGTCTTGGGACCCACCACAGTGGTGGAATGGCAAGTGTGACCTTTGCGAACCTGGTAGCTCTGCCATTGCTGGGGCCAATCTCTCTCTCTCTCTCTCAGTGATGCCCTCTGTCTGTGTGACCCCTGGCCCCTCTCTGTCTCCCTCTCAGTGTGGCACCTCTCTCTCGGTGTGGCCCCTGGCCTCTCTCTGTCTCCCACTCAGTGGTGCCCCTCTCTTTCAGTGTGGCTCCTGGCTCCTCTCTCTGTGTGCCCCCTCCCTCTGTCTCTCTCAGTGGGGCCCTTCTCTCTCAGTGTGGCCCTGGCCCCTCCCTCTGTCTCTCTCTCACTGCGGGCCCTCACGCGCACTCTCTCATCTAGATTACTCCACATATATTTGCCTGCACAGATCTGCAGGTACCTGAGGAAAAATGCAGCAGACTGGGGCCCACTTAGGGCTCCATCACTTGGACTGGCTGAAGATGAGGATGGAAAGATGGGAGGGAAAAGAAACCGCAGCACTGAGCTAGTTCCTGTTACACAGTGTGGGGAGGAAGGGGGTCGGGTGATCAGCAGAGCAGAGGGTCCCAGGCACTGGGCACAGGGCATGGACAGCTACATCTCCAGAATGCATCACTGGGGAGGGAGGTGATACCAGGAGAACTAAGCACAGTATGGGCACAAAAACACAAAGAGTGATTACATTGGCTCTAAATCCACAAACACTGAAATCATGTGCACCTGTACAGACATCTATAGCAATATGCTTAGTAATATGCTTATAATATTTTAAACATTTATAGGTCAAAGAGGTTCTTGTCAAGAAGAAAAGTCTCTGGATCAGGAACAGATGTTATAGAGCACTTGGTTGGGTGCCAGGGCCAGTTATAAAGCCGTATTTCAGTGTGTGAGGTGGGAATAACCAAATGGGGGAATATCCGGTATGAGCTCATGAGCATTTATCACATATTTGAAACAACAAGTGGTTCACCTTTTTTTGACCTACGTCATCCCTTCAAGGCCCCTAGTAAACTAAAATGTACTATATGTTTATTGGGTGTACAGGACATCAACCAAGTATGTAAACACTGTGATGACAATGGCATTCTTTAGACACTCTATGGAAACATACAACCAATGCATTAATCAGCCTTCCACAGCCACTTATTTGCATGTTCTGAGCTATTTCCCCAGGGCTGTGTTTGTTGTCCACTTAGGGCCTCTTCACATTTTAAAATACCTCTTTCAGAAGCCAAACAATCCACCTGCTCTAAATTTGTTGGAGAAAAAAGGAGCATGCGTTAACTTCTGAATCTGCAGAACAAACACTGAACTGATATTATTTTGTCTGTGTTTTAATATAAGCAGAAGACGCACCAGTAGTTAAGCTGAAACGAATTCCTGGCAGCTATTTTTCAATAAAAATAAACATTTACCGGTATATAACTGACCCCTTTTTAAGGTTATGATCTAAAAAAATTGTGCAGAAGAAGAGTCTCTCCTGGCTTCCCATGGAAGCAACAGGAAGTGCAAAGAAGCTAAGGCTCGAGCTCGCTGTAGTCCCTGGTCAGAGATAGTATGTAATATGACTAGCATAGAATAAAGAAGCACAAGCAAACTAATAGGTAATTAGCTTATATCTCCTTACCTAATGCCGCGAACACACGATCGGTATTCCGGCCAGAAAAAGACAGATGAGAGCTTTTCATTGGAAAATGCGACCATGTGTATGCTCCATCGGAATTTAGCTGTCCGAATTTCCGCCAGCCAAAAATTGATAGCATGTTCTCAATTTTCCCGACGGAAAAACTTTCTATCAGTAATTCCGATCGTGTGTATGCAATTCCGACACGCCAAAAATCACACATGCTCAGATTCAACTACAAGACAGAAGCTATTGGCTACTGGCTATTGAACTTCCTTTTTCTAGTCACGTTGTACACGTTGTACGTCACCGCGTTATAAATGATCGGAATTTGATGTGACCGTGTGTAGGCAAGACAGCTTGAGCCGAATTCCATCGGAATTCCGTCGGGAAAACCATCAGAGCTTTTTCCAAAGAGAATTCAGATCATGTGTACACGGCATTAGAGGTAGGGAGATATAATTTACCAAAGTCCATGGTACAGAGCTAATATACATGTGACTCTGTAACTCTAAGCCCTTGTACACATGGTCAGAGATTCCGACGGAATGTGTCCGATCGGAGCGTTTTGACGAATATTCCGACTGTGTGTGGTATGCATCGGACTGTTTCCGTCGGAATATCCGTCGGACCAAATTTTCCAACTTGCTGGAAATATTTTCCGACAAACTGCTCCGATCGGACATACTCCGATCATGTGTAGAGAATTCCGATCGGACAAAGTGCCACGCATGCTCAGATCAAATTCCTATATGAAAGCTATTGGCTACTAGCCTGAACGTAGTCCCGTTGTAATGAAATAACGTCATCACGTTCTGAACGATCGGATTTTCCGACAACTTTGTCCGATCGTGTGTATGCAACAGTTTCGGACAAAATCCGTCGGACAAAATCCGACGGACAAAATCCGACAGACAAAATCCGACGAATTTGGTTGTCGGAATCTCCAACCGTGTGTACAAGGGCTTAGAGACTCAAATACAATAGGTTAACCATAGATGGGCCATTTTTTTAGTTTATTAATCTAATAGCTTGTATTCTTGGAAGGATCTTAACCGATTACAGTAATGAGTAAATTGTAGGATTTGTGCTTGATCAGGACTGTTATGCAGTGGGCAGGCGTTACCCAAGGATTGCCAATCAAGAACGAAACTAACCCACATAAGTTAACTAGTAAAGTAATCCAAAGGACAAGTTCACTCCCATGTTGGACTAGACTGAGCTTTTTATATTTAAAATTTCATGATGATGTGACGTACCAAAATTGCTATGCCATTTGTATGTATTCAGCAAATTCCCATTGGTGATGCACTTGCTGACTGTGTGTGGGATGTCCAGATTAACTGGCAAGAGGTCCAAATGACCCTTTTACCTATTCACTTCAGACCTACTGGATCTTTATATAAATATAAGGGCTACATTTTGGAAAATGTTAATTAGGAAACTGTAAGAATTTGTTCATCCCTGATCATTTTGTACCTAAAATGTTCAGATTATCACTCTCTTTTTTAAGCAATTATCAAAACTGCAAAAACAGTCTGAACATGTCTAGTCTAAGTAGTTGATGACTTCATAGCACAGTCATACTTGAGGCATACTAAGTAAGGAATTAGAAACATTTAACCATGTAAGAAACAACCCAAAAATAGGATTTTGACAGATTTATTTCTTTTGGATAGAGTAGGGAAGGATTATACATATTGTCAAATTCTTGTTGCTGTCCTTGTCCTCGCTGGGGAGATTCAACACTATATATTTCCTTGTGGCTATTGTCACTAACACAGAAAGTGTCAGATTTGAGTTGTTATCAGAGCAAGAGTTGAGAGAAAGCCCTTCAATGGGGACACCTGTTCCTGTGACTGCTGTCTAAAGTCAGTCATAGAGGGTTCGAATCTCGGTTGGTTAACCAGGAATCGGTTGAGATTCAAACCATGTATGGACAGGCTGAATGTACCCTAGCTCAGTTACAATTGTGAGCCTAAGATATCCTCATATTTGGATGCACGTGTTAATTTGGACCAGTAATACCAAGTTTTGCAGACTCGTTCTGCCCTGCCATGAGTTCTTCCTTCAGCTTCAGTTTGTTTATCTTGGTGAACCAAGTCTTGATGGGAGGAATACTGGTTGCTTCCAGAATAATGGAATACATACCTTAGCAGCATTAGACTGATGTATCAATAGGGAGCATGTATAGCATTATAGTGATATTGGGGTTAAATGTAGCAAAAAGACATCAGCATTGTCCAGCATTTGAATGTCAGTAAATTTCAAAATCCAATGTTTAACCTGGAACCAGGCGTCTTTGATGCCTTCAGACATGGAGCATAGAGCCTCCCTTCTTCTGACATCTCTAGGATAATTGGGGAGCTCTGTGGGAACATTTTATGTAGGGTTTTTTATAGAATTAATGCTTCCATACCCTACCTAAAGAAAGAAAAAAAAAAAGTTTTGCATACACTTTAATGTATACCCCAGCGTAAACCCTAAGGCCGCGTACACACGCGGGGACTGTTCGCCCAACTTTGTTCGTCAAACAGTTTGAGCGGACAGTCCGCTCAAAATTAGCATGGACGGACTTGGCCACACACGACGAACGAACAGTCCGCTGAAACTTGCGCGATGACGTGAACGGCACGTACGACGGGACTAGAAATACGACGTCCTATACACTGCAATGCAACCTTCGCCGTGTAAATCCTTTCTGAGCATGCGCGGAACTTAGTTTGACGAACAAGCCTACACACGGGCGGACTGTCCGCTCAAACTAAGTTTCAGCGGACAGTTTTACGGAATTTCCGAAAAACTTTGTTCGTCAGACTGTCCACTGAAACTGTCCGCTGAAGCCCACACACGAGCGGACTGTCCGCTGAAACACTGTTCAGCGGACAAAGTTGAGCGAACAGTCCCCGCGTGTGTACGCGGCCTAACTGGATGACATTTACTTTGCTAAAGCATTAGATATCATAAACAATTGCTATTCTTTAAAAATGTTTTTTTTATATATATATATATATATATATATATATATTTTTTTTTTTTACATGCTGGTGATTTTCATCAGATTTTTTGCAGACATTCCCAATCTAGACACATTTACTCCAGTAATGGCTCTGCATGTCATTTCTCAGAAATGGCTTTCTCAAGACAACAATAGCGGGTCATGCCTGCATGATGGGCACACAAGCATTTCACCACATCACTGGCTGCTCTGGGATTCTAGACAGTGATTTCTGCAGCTGTGGTATGTATTTCAGGGTTTCTACTTGTTTTTATGAGTTAAAGGGAATGGTGGGTGCAGGATAGCAGGGGGTCTTATTTTGACTATAGGTAAACTTTAAGGTATCATATTAAAATATTTACATACATTATATAGATAATTTAACAGTCTAAAACTACTACAGTTTCTTGTTTGCAGAATTGTGATATAGCATTTTGAGAAGTGAAAATATTAACATTTATGCAATAGGGCAGTGGCAGATTAAAGATCAATTTACAAATGCAGAAGTAGATAAATGGAAGAGATCTTTCACTAATCTGATTGTGCTGAACTGAATCTGAACAGTTTTTTTTTTCTTTTTTCGTTAGTATATTTTTTTCATTTGTCTGATAACATAAAACTCAGATACACCCAATTACACAACAAGTGGTGAAATAATGCCATATATCTGAGTTAAATCAATGCGTGGGAACTATTAAAAAAATAAAGGCTTCCATAACTAATCACTTCAGCCCCGGAAGATTTGGCTGTAGAATGACCGGGACATTTTTTGCGATTCGGCACTGCGTCACTTTAACTGACAATTGCGCGGTTGTGCGACATTGCACACAAACCAAATTTATGTCCTTTTTCCCCATAAATATAGATTTCTTTTCGTGGTATTTGATTGCCTCTACAGTTTTTATTTGTTGCACTATAAACAAAAAAAAGAGCGACAATTTTGAAAATAAAAACAATATTTTGCACTTTTTGCTGTAATAAATATCCTCATTTTTATAAAAAAGCTATTTTTTTCTCAGTTCAGGCCGATATGTATACGTCTACATACTTTTGGTAAAAAAATCACAATAATTATATATTGATTGGTTTATGCAAAAGTTATAGCGTGTACAAAATAGGGGATAGATTTATAGCATTTTTATTATTATTTTTTTTTTTTACTAATAATAGCGCCGATCTGCGATTTTTATCGTGACTGAGACATTATGGCGGACACATCGGACAATTTTGACACATTCTTGGGACCATTGTCATTTATACAGTGATCATTGCTATAAAAATGCATTGATTACTGTAAAAATGGCACTGGCAGTGAAGGGGTTAATACTAGGGGAAGATCAAGGGGTTAACTTTGTTCCCTGGGAGGTGATTCTAACTGAAGGGGGAGTGGACTGACTAGAGGAAGTGACAGATCGTGGTTCCTAGCTGATAGGAACACACAATCTGTCATTCCTCTCAGAACAAAACACGGATTTTTGTGTTTACACACACACTTCCGTGTTCTGTCCCTCGAGGTCGGCGGTCATCGTGACCGTCAGCCATGAGCATTGGCACCCCCCGCTGTGCAGCGGGCGTGTGCGCATGCCTGCTATCCCACGAGCAGACATATATCTACGATAGTTTGCGGGATCGTGCCGACCTCCTGCAGTATAATGATGGCGGCTGGTCGGCAAGCAGTTAAAGACATGTACATAGGTTTAGTCAAAAGCCCACTTGTATTACAAAAAACTCACCTCAAAAAATTTGCATAATAAAAATGTTGCTTTTGTAACACCCTTTAGTGTACAGTAGCTAAATTTATGCTAACTCATAGTAGTTTGAGTAAGTCTGGGAAATGCTGTGGGTTCAGCTTAAGGTCAGGCTGGAAGGCTTTGTAAAACAGGCCTCTATTGCCTCTCTTTGGTTCTGGAGGTCCATGGAAACTTCTAGAACCTTGTGGACGGGGGTACAGAGGCAAGAATCTGAATATTTATGAGAGTCTGGCCAATCCCCAGGCAGGAGGCCTGGCAGGGTGGTAAAACAGGCCCTTAAGTACTGAAGAGCCTAGTCAGCAGGAGGGGAATTGTTGCCAGATGAAAGATGGAGTGTCGAGGCTGGGGTCGTGAGGCCTCTGAGGGGGACCCCGGGGTCAGGGGCCTCGGCCTCCAGGCTGGAGCTGAAGAAGAAAGGAAAGGAAGCTGAAGAGAGGGGCCCTCACCACCCCTTAGTCTCATCCAGGGTACCCCCTGTCTAGCATCGGAGGGTCGGTCCAGCAGGAGGACGGAACAGCAGTCTTATCCAAAGCAGCAGTATTCAAGGGACAGTGTGAGTACCTCTACACCCCCAGGGCCTACAAGGGAGAAGGTTTCCAGATGCAATATACAGCATGTTTTCACAGCATTACAGCTTATCTAAATCTCTTGCTCTGGAACACTTTTCAAAGCAGCCAAGTGAGCTGGTATGTTCTACAAGCATTGGGTCTTTGCTATAATTCACCAAAGGGACATAGTGCTCCTGTAAGTTTTGGGACTTTGCTACTTTCTACTAAGGGGACACAGCACTCCTGAAAATAATTTAGGAAATTATGCTACTTCACTCAGGGAACATAGAGCTCCTAAAAGTCTTGTGTCTCTGATTTTCACCCAGGCAACATAGGGTCCTGCAAGTTTGGGACTTTGTGTTACTTCATCTAGGGGACATAGTGCTCCTGAAAGAAGAACGTTTGCTACTGATACATTAGAGAGTGATATCACTCCAGAGGAGTACAGTCCGGGATCTACATTTGTGTGTGCATAAGGAAGTAAGTTTGTCCTCAAGTTGTTCTACCAAGTTAAGTTGGGCATGCCCCATCCCCTCATCCCCATCCAAGTTGTTTTCCTTCAATAAAACAACAAGAAGCCCATGGATTGGTTACTGACTCTGTGTGGAAGTTGGAAAATGTGAGTTGCCTAGCTGTGCAGGAATATGGGGAACCCAAAAATCCAGTGGCCCTCTAGGAGGTAGTGCTACACTTTTTACCTTTGAAGGAAATTTCATTAATCCCTGTTTCCATGTTACAGCCTTATTTAGCAGCACATTATCATATAAATGTACTCACCGAGGCCAAGATGCCGAGAGCGGTCGCTGTTGCGACTCGGCGCAGACCACCCCTGAAAGTGGCACAGAGAGTGGTTGCACCAAGAGGCACAAGCTACCAGTAGGACAGTCACTTGCTAGCAGATCAGCAGGTAGCTTGAGCAGAGCTGAGAGGTGATGTCCCGTGGGAAGGTCCGAAAGCAATGGTAGCAAGTCCGTAAGGCAAAGACAGAATCCAGGAGACAGGCCAGGGGTCAAACACAGTCCAGATCAGAAGACAAGTACCAGGAACGCTGAGACAGAAGGATAATCCAAGACAAGCCGGGGGTCGAACACAGGAGACAGCAGGTAAGTCCAGATGCAGGCTGAGGGTCAAACACGTTAGAAAGCAGGAGTCCAAGATCAAGCCAGAGGTCGGGTCAGGAGAAGATCAGCGAGGTCGATAAGGCAATCCGGGTCACAACGGGTAATACAGATAACAGAAGCAGACGTGGGAATCACAGGAAGCTGAAGACAAACCAGCAGTGTGTTTGGATGACCTCACTTCCTTTATAGGTCAGCGAGGGGTCACACCCTGTGTGTGTGTGCTTGTGTGCTTTCGTTTATTCCTCTTGCACAAAGCTGTGCGCCGGAGTGCTTTAACCGTGCGCATCCTATGACAGTGCCCCCCCCCGAGGGGCGGCCTCCGGACGCCCAAGCTAGCCATCAATTCCGGATGTTGCTGATGGAATGTCTTTATTAATTTGGGAGCGTGAAGGTTCTTGGATGGTTCCCAGGAGTTATTTTCTGAAGGATACCCCTTCCATTTTACCAGGTATTGTATTTGTCTACCGACTTTCCTGCATCCTAGTAAAGCTTCTACTTCGAATTCATCTTCTCCATCGATCTTGATGGGTGGAGGAGGAGGCACTTCCCTTCCAGGAAAAGGACTAGGAACCAATGGCTTCAAAAGGGAGGCATGGAAAACAGGGTGTATCCTGTATGATTCAGGGAGGGCTAGTTCAAAGGCTACAGGATTTATTACCCTTTTGATTTTGAATGGTCCTATGAATCTGGGACCCAGCTTGCGTGTGGGACAAGGAAGTTTGAGATTGGTGGCAGATAGCCAGACTTCCTCGCCAATTTTAAAGGTAGGGTTCTCCTTCCTTCCCCTATCATGGTATTTTTTGTAATCATCCTGGGCCTTCTGTATGGTCTCCTGGATCCTTTGGAAATTAGATTGGATGGCGGCTATCCGATCTTGGACCGCAGGAACAGTGGATTCTGGGATGGAGTTGGGGAGGAAAGAAGGGTGAAACCCACAGTTGATCCAAAAGGGAGTCTGGTTGGTAGTTGTATGAATAGAATTATTGTAGGCGAATTCTGCATATGGCAATAGGGCCGACCAATCATTCTGAGATCCTGAACAAAAGCAGCGAAGATACTGCTCAAGGGTTTGGTTTGTCCGTTCCGTTTGCCCGTTACTTTGGGGATGATATGCCGATGACAAACAGATCTTGATTTCCAGTATCTTGCAGAGTTCTCTCCAAAATCTAGAGGTAAACTGTGGACCTCTATCAGACGTGATACTGCTGGGAACCCCATGGAGCCTGACAACCTCCTTAATAAAGAGATTGGCAGTTTCCAGAGCAGAGGGAGTACCGACCATAGGTAGGAAATGGGCCATCTTTGAAAGACGGTCGACTACTACCAGAATTGTGGTGAAACCTTCCGAGGGCGGTAGCTCCACAATAAAATCCATTGACACGTCTGCCCAAGGTCGGTCAGGAATGGGCAAAGGCCTTAACAGACCCCAGGGCTTGATCTTGGGACCCTTGCTACGCTGGCACGGTACACAAGAGGCAATGTAAGTCTGGCAGTCCTGTCTCCAACATGGCCACCAGAAAGAACGAGAGATCAGTTCCGCTGTTTTCTGTGTCCCAAAGTGGCCGGCCAATTTGTGATCATGACAAATCCTTAGAACTTGAGTCCTAATCTCAAGGGGAACGAAGACCTTGTTTCGGGCCCAAAACAGATTGTCACGTTTTTCCAAGGTAGATAGGACTGGGTCATTGCAATGGACTGAAGCTGTTTTGATGGCCGTAAGTAAGTCAGGCTGTGGGAGTAGAAGGAAGTTGTGAGGAGACAAGATCGTACTAGGCTCCGTTACCTGGGAAGACTCAGGGAACATGCGCGAGAGCGCATCCGCTTTGTTGTTCTTGGATCCGGGCCGGTACGAGATATGGAACTGGAATCTTGAAAAGAAAAGCGCCCAACGGGCTTGACGGGGTCTTAAGCGTTTGGCAGTCCGCAGATATTCAAGATTCTTGTGATCTGTGAATATTGTGATGGGATGAGTGGCTCCTTCCAAGAGGTATCTCCACTCCTCCAGGGCGAACTTGATGGCCAATAGTTCTCGGTCGCCTACGTCATAATTCCTCTCCGGTGGGGTTAGCTTCTGAGATGCGAAAGCCACCGGGTGTAACAAAGCTTTAGGCCCTTGTCGTTGAGAGAGGATGGCTCCTGTGGCCGTCTCTGAGGCATCTACTTCCAGTACGAATGGTAATACTGGATCGGGATGCCGTAAAATAGGAGCTGAGGTGAACAAGGTCTTTAGTTTGGTAAAGGCTACTTTGGCTTCTTGAGACCACTGAAATCGGGTATGTTGGCGGGTCAGCTGAGTAATGGGGGCGACTATTGAAGAGAACCCGGCGATGAATCTGCGATAAAAGTTAGCGAAGCCTATAAACCTTTGCACGGCTTTCTTATCCCTTGGAGCAGGCCATTCCAAGATTGCCTTGATCTTTTGGGGGTCCATGGAGATGCCCTCAGTAGAAATGATGAATCCTAAGAACTGAACTGTAGTTATCTCAAATTCACATTTCTCCGCCTTAAGGTACAGCCGATGTTGTCGGAGGATGGTGAGGACTTTATTAAGTTCCCTGTAGTCAACACATGGCCTAAGGGATCCATCCTTTTTTCCCACGAAGAAAATACCTGCCCCTGCTGGCGAAGAAGATGGGCGAATGAACCCCTTTTCAAGATTTTCATCAATGTAGGCTTTGAGAGCCTTTAGTTCAGTCTCGGATAAGGGGAAAATTCGTCCAAAAGGGATCTCAGAACCAGGTAACAGTTCAATGGGACAGTCATATGGTCTGTGTGGTGGTAGACGGTCAGCCTTCTTTTTATCGAAGACGTCCTTAAACTCGGAATAGACCTGAGGAATGTGCTGCAGGTGATCAGTGGTGGGGGCCACGGTCATACAAGGAGCTGGAACGGAATCAAAACAATGCTGCATACAGTAAGCGGATGTAAAGGACACTTCCTTCTTGTTCCAACTGATCTGGGGATCATGAGCCTGCAACCAAGGAAGTCCCAGGATGATAGGGAACATGGGAGATGATATTAGGTCGAAGCGTAGAAGTTCTCTATGGCCAGAGTCTGTAATAGTGAGCAAAGGTAGTGTCTCCTGTGTTACTGGACCTGAGAGTGGCAGAGATCCATCTGCTAAATGGACTAGAAGATGTGTTGCTTTATTCTGGCTTGGAATGCGTAGTTGCTGTGCGAGGGAGATGTCCAAAAAGCAACTACATGCCCCTGAATCAATCACGGCTGGGAGTGGGATCTTCTCTTCTGCCAGCTGTAGGGAAACAGAGAGAGTCACATAAGTTTGAGCAGGACCAACACTCTGGTAGTTCATTACACACCGTGGGGGCAACTTACGGGGTCTCACGGGACAGCTGTGAATGAAATGTCCAAGCCCCCCACAGTATAAGCACAGATTGGCTTGGCGTCTTCGTTGTCGCTCTTCTGGGGTGAGACGAGGACGGACCAAACCTAGCTGCATGGGCTCCCCTTCCGAAGCTGAGGGACCCGAAGGAACCGGGATGGGCGGATACGGGATAGTGGCCTTAGGAAGCATCCAACTAGGCCGAGGGGCCTGGAGGCGTTCGGAGCGCCGCTCGCGCATCCGTCTGTCCAGTTTTGTAGCCAACTGGATTAATTCCTCCAGGGAGGCAGGAGTCTCTACTCGGGCCAACTCATCCTTTAGGTTCTCGGAGAGCCCCAACCGGTATTGATAACGCAGGGCCGCCTCGTTCCAGCTGGTGTCAGCTGACCACTTGCGAAACTCAACGGTGTAATCCTCCACCGGTCTTCTCCCCTGTGAGAGAGCATGCAGGGTAGCCTCAGCCGTGGCAGTACGCTGAGGGTCATCATATAATTGTCCCATAGCCTCAAAGAAGGTGTCCGTGGAGTTTAACAAGGGGCTTCTCTGTTCCATAAGGCTATGGGCCCAGGCCTGGGGTTCCTCAGCCAGAAGAGAGATAATAAACCCGACCTTGACAATCTCTGAAGAAAAGGTCCTGGGTTGCAAAGCCAAGTACAAGGAACATGCATTTTTAAAGGCTCTGAATTTCTTTCGGTCGCCTGAAAATCGCTCAGGCGGGGGTACTCGTGGTTCGGGTACTGCCATCATCATACCGGGTGGAGGCTGGACATGAGGTGTGGAGGCATCGCTGACTGAGGCCTGCGTGGGATTTGTGGGTGCCGGAGCTGTGGCTAGTCGCTGAAGCCTGCTGTCGATCTGCGCATAGCCATCCTGTAGTCTCTGTACTGCTTCTGTGAGTGCAGAGACTTGTTGGCACAGGACTTCTAATGGCGAACCCGCTCTGTTGGCCTCTGTCATGGCTGGTTTGTACTATCATATAAATGTACTCACCGAGGCCAAGATGCCGAGAGCGGTCGCTGTTGCGACTCGGCGCAGACCACCCCTGAAAGTGGCACAGAGAGTGGTTGCACCAAGAGGCACAAGCTACCAGTAGGACAGTCACTTGCTAGCAGATCAGCAGGTAGCTTGAGCAGAGCTGAGAGGTGATGTCCCGTGGGAAGGTCCGAAAGCAATGGTAGCAAGTCCGTAAGGCAAAGACAGAATCCAGGAGACAGGCCAGGGATCAAACACAGTCCAGATCAGAAGACAAGTACCAGGAACGCTGAGACAGAAGGATAATCCAAGACAAGCCGGGGGTCGAACACAGGAGACAGCAGGTAAGTCCAGATGCAGGCTGAGGGTCAAACACGTTAGAAAGCAGGAGTCCAAGATCAAGCCAGAGGTCGGGTCAGGAGAAGATCAGCGAGGTCGATAAGGCAATCCGGGTCACAACGGGTAATACAGATAACAGAAGCAGACGTGGGAATCACAGGAAGCTGAAGACAAACCAGCAGTGTGTTTGGATGACCTCACTTCCTTTATAGGTCAGCGAGGGGTCACACCCTGTGTGTGTGTGCTTGTGTGCTTTCGTTTATTCCTCTTGCACAAAGCTGTGCGCCGGAGTGCTTTAACCGTGCGCATCCTATGACACACATTTTGAAGAAACATGGGATTGCAGACCCCACATGCACCCCTCAACCAAATTGGAACACCCTGAAATAGAAACGGTCAATAAACAAGACAATGACAAACCAAATTTTGGAAAATATTAGGCCATTGCTCTTTATCATGGTTAAAAATATATATTTACAATTCAGTAAACTTCCTGTAAACTTTATAACCATATACAACTAAGAATTGATTTTGAAATACATATCAAACACCAAAGCTCAGTCACCAAGATCGGAGCTGAATGTAACATTCCATTACAGTCTTTAATAAAACTGTCCACCCACAAGAGTGGATGACAATACCCCCAAAAAATGATAGCTGCAGCAATAGGAAGAGAGGGTGGGACAGTTGGTCTTGACTGAAGATCTGTCTGCTGAAAATCACCTAAGGAAAAAAATATTTAAAGGTAGGTGAGAATCAAAATTGGTTGGCAGGTTTTCCCTCCAACAGTTCGTAGCCAATCCAGGGGGTGCCTAAAATTATATGATCTGCCTAGCAAAGGTTGATAGAAGAAGTTCTGCTTGGATACATCAACAAGGGAACCTGAATCAGACAAAAATCATAGCCAGGAAACTACCCAGTGCAAAAATCACTGGCAAACACTAAACAAGATTTTTTTTTGTTTCAATCTTTTTATTCAGTTTTCAAAATCATAGTAAAAATTTTATAATGTAATGCAAGAGAGTGCAAAATGGCTCTGTCAACATAAAGTTAAAGTTAAGACAGGAAATCATGGAAGTCCATCAATGGGTACCAGAAACTGCGCAAAAGTGGTTAACTATGATGAGACCTGTATTGTGAAACATGTTTGGTTATAGACCAAGCAACCAATGGGCCTTACATCAGTCCAGCATTGTATGTTTGGTGGAGGGGTCAAGCAGGACTACACTCGCCCACACAACCACCAAGGCAGGCTATGGGCATAATAATGGAACTATAGCAAACATAGTGACCACTATGTCATCTAACACTAGACTTATTTATCCTACCCTGAAAATATTAAATGTATCAATAAAATATCCTTTAAGATATATTGTCACAGATAAAACCTAGGCAGAACCCCTAAAGTCGAGACAAAGGGTCAGACTAGATGACAGAATTTCAACCTGCCACCGATCCAATGTCAAACCTGAGTGTTTGCCACCTGTAAGAATGCCAAGGGGGCCACATCTTTTCAAACAGGGATTGTTTGTCTCGTGGAGTATGATCCAGGTTAGTTTTTGCTTCAAGCTAAGTCAACCAATGGGCTTTTCCAAGCAGTAGCGAAAGTTATTTTGGCCACCAAAAACATATAGTAAATTAGAGTCTGTGTGGATCTTGGGATATTTTCCACAGGTTCGTTCAGCAAAGCTATTCAAGGGTCCTTAATAATGTTAAGCATAGTGGCTGAAAAATATTAAGGAATTAAAAGGTATCCGGAAATGACAGCCCTTAGGACAAGTCCACCATAGATGAAGATCTGGCCACAGCCTCTAAAACAGGAGGGGGACAAATCCAGATACATTTTAGAGAGGCGTTCTAGCACTAGGTGCCATTGCGCGATCACCTTATACCCCACTTCAATCAGGGCAACATTCATTATGCCCTTATGAATGCGTGCAGTCTAGGATCACCAGTCCTCTGCCCCAGGGACAATGCCTAAGTGCTCCTCTCCACCTCAGGGGCAATGTCCCTCTCCCAAGCTATTTCATAAGGAAGGTTTGACAAGGGGGAAAGAAAGTATTTGTACAACATGGAGATGCAGCTCCACTGAAAAGTCTCCTGTATGCACAGGCTTTTTTTTAGTAACTTTAAGCAAGGGGTGCCAGGAGCTCGCAATCCCATGGGGCCACTTCATAACACTTGTGGCCCTTACATTATTTGCCCATTTTTATTTTATTTGGAATAGATCAGCTCCCCAACACCATCTTGTGTCTGGAGAGTGAAGGAGCAGCAGTAGTTTTATGGGGTCATCTCTTCCATTCCTCTTGCTATTATCTTGTCTTTTCTTATCACATATTCATGCAGCAGAGCCCGATTGCCTCTTAAACTGACCATACCAGTTCAGCAAGAACCGGACACATTTTTATCCATCGATACCTCTTTCTGTTATAGAGAACTTTCCATTGAATCAGAGATCGCAGCCAATCAACTGCAGTGCTGATCAGTGTATTCAATGTATACAGATTGCAATGACATAGTGGGGAGGATTCCAGCAACCACATCAGTGCCATGTATAGCCAGCTCTAGTGCTGCCCCCATCTCCCAGTCTAAATTTTACTGTACAGTAATTTGCATGAGCTCATTTTAAGGCAGATATTTTTACTTAGACTAGTTACACCTAAATCACCTAAAAGTAACATTTAAGTTATGGCTGGACCCTGTTGGGCTGAGTCAGTCCCTAGCTTTTCGTTTGTCCTGGATACTCCAACAGAAAAATCTCCCTGCCATAATTCCTGATTACCTGGGAGATTTTGACGGTTCTGCCCACCTTTGTGGGTTCTGGCACCATGTTTGACATTGAGAGGTGGGGAAACAGGGCAACCACCCAGGGCCCCCTCTCATCTAAAGACCCCCATGATATAATGATCCCCTTGCTTAACTAGCTGTGAACAGTGTCTGTGGTGTCAATAAAAATTACAATGCAACAACATTAATGTGGTTACATTGTAATCAATCTACTTTATTCATAGCAGGTTAAAGGGTGCCCTTTGATTTGCATATGCTATCAGCAAAGATAAGGTTTTCAAGTAATGTTGCATGATGTAGAATTAACATTTCTGGATTAAGTACCAAACATTTTCACATATGCCACTTGTCCCTTGTTGATTGAAAAAAATGCATGTGCTGCATGTGGCAGATACAATTAGGATGACGTTTTGATTCATTTTTAGTCCTACTTATTTATTAAATAAATGTTCCAGCTAAAAAACAAAAAAAAATTTTTTGCAGCTTTTTCCTTTAATTATACAAAACAGTTGTGCCACCAGTACATTATTTTGAATTTGGGGATCCACTTATATTTTTAATCAAGGTCAATTTTGTCTAAAAGCAGCCTTGTCCAACGCCAACCCCCCCCCCCCCCCCCCCCCCCCCAAAAAAATATTGTAATATATTGCAGATACCAATCCTTAAAGCGCTACTAAACCCAGGACCCTGCATTCACTATATCTGGTCTCCCACAGTACACAGAACATGGAAATGCAATTATTTTAGTAAATTTAAACTAAATACCTTTTTTCAATAGCAGTATATAGCAGTTTTTTTACTTCTGTCGGTGTCTGGTTAAAGCTTGTAGGAGGAGTTTTCATTCTGCTATGATTGTCCTATAAGGCAGGACCCCTGACCATCTGTCTGGACAGTGCTGATTGGCCCTGTGCTAATTGCATGCACTCTCCCAAAAAAAAAAAAAAAAAAAAAATAAACTCTCTAGCAGTGCACACCAAACTGAGCATGTGTAGCTTGTCTCCTATGATAAATTAGGTTAAAAACCCCTTTAGTCACATACCCTAGACAAATAACAATAATGATAAATGCAAAATTAATACAAAGAGCTGCCCGTAGTGGGACCAAAGGTCTAAATGTGAAAAAAGAAATAAAATGAATAACATTTTTATATTGTGCTGTGGTCTATGAGCCCAGCTTGTCCCCTAGCCTCTGTTTGGGGACCGTGGACAGGATCAAACAGCCTTTTTACACAATGCAGAGGATTAACCCCTTTGGTTCCACAATGAGTATAACAAGCATGTTTTACTGCATATACAGACTGATTTTATTGTTGGGGATTTAGCAACACTTTAAATGTGGTGGCTGCATTTGTTTTCTTTTTTTTTTTTGTTTGTTTGTTTTTTCACTATGTTTTCACCTGGTGATCTGGCCAGTAACACACCTCCTGTATTAGAGTGCCTCTCCCTGGATGAAGAAGCAACAGAGACACCCACAGCAACATTGTCAGTATTGGGGGAGGAAAATGTTACATGCACCAGTAGAATTAGGTACCCTAATATGTTTAAGCAGTTACAGCAAACTGTTTTTTTTTTTATCCTTTGGGATAAAGTTTTTATAAAAATAAAAGCTGATGATTTTAAGCACCCCTGCCAGTGTTAAATGTTAGTTTCTCTCAACAGTCTTACTGCTACATCAGCAGGACAGCTTGTTGACACACTGGTCGGATCACCAGGCGAAAATAAAAGAAAGTAAAAAAAGAAAAGAAAATGAATGCAGCCATCAAATCTAAGAATTGGAAAGCTGAAATGTAATAAGTGTTTGATTTTGGCTTTAACACTGCTTTAATATAATACTAGGCAGTGTGTGGACCCCCTTATAAAAGCCATGGCAGGAATGCAGACCAAGGGGCAGAGATCCCAGACTTCCCTAGAGATTGTATCTACCAAAAACTGAAATATTGGTTTTAGGTACACCAACCTTTAAAGAGTATTGTTTGTGTTTTTGTGGGTTATAATGAGACAAGCCAACAAAATTGATAGTTTTATGATTATATTATTAACAATGATAGTATGTTATTGTTGTAATTATTGTTTTCCCCCCAGGAAATGGAAACAGACAGCATCTATTGTCATGTGAAATGAAACAAATCCTGACTATACTTGGCAAGCTCAAGCTTGTAGTTACGTTACCCGCCTTACCTGTGCATCAGGTCTGCTGGGTTCATACAACACTAGCTGCAGTGCTATATAAACACACAAAGTTTGTATTCATGCACACAATAATTCGATTTTAAACTGCATCTAAAGTATTAAAACAATTAAATAGTGAAATCATATGTGTATAGCCATATACAGTATATAATAGTCAGTATATACCCTATCAGAAATGTCACATTGCGATTTTTCAGGTGCTGTAAAATCAAAATGACATTTTTCATTATATGAGAAAATCTGTCAGTGATTATTATTTAAGGTACTTATATAGCGCCGTAAATTTACGCAGCACTTTACATATACGATGTGCAGTCACTTTGTTCCCTACCCTCGAGGAGCTTACGATCTAAGGTCTCTAACTCACATTCATATACTAGGGCCAATTTAGACAGAAGCCAATGAACCTACCAGCATGCTTTTTTTTTTTAGAGTGTGGGAGGAAACCGGAGTACCCGGAGGAAACCCACGCAGGCACAGGGAGAACATGTAGCTCCAGGCAGGTAGTGTCGTGGTTGGGATTCAAACCAGCAACCCTTTTTAGTGCTAGGTGAGAGTGCTGCCCACTACACCACTGTGCCGCCAACCTGTCACGATTACGCACGCCCACAGTGACTAGCTAACCGCAACATGCGTTCCGTGACTGAGATATATATGGAACTAACAGAATAAGGGGGAACTTATTCTGGGCATGTAAGATGTGGTACTTTCACAGCCCGCACTACCTTTGGCCACCACTAGAGGGAAACTCCAGTCCAATCCAGCTAGCTGACCACGCACAGGCAGGTACGAATCTTACATACAATCTGGTGCACTCTTATGCCGCGTAAACACGATCGGATTTTCCGACAACAGAACTGTGTTTTTTTTTCCGAAGGATGTTGGCTCAAACTTGTCTTGCATACACACGGGCACACAAATGTTGGCCAAAAATTGCGAACGTGAGAACGCAATGACGTACAAGACGTAAGACGAGTCGAGAAAAAGGAAGTTCAATAGCCAGTGCGGCTCCTTCTCCTTGATTCCGAGCATGCCTGAATTTTCGTGCGACGGACTTGTGTACACACAATCGGAATTTACGACAAGTTTTCTTGGCCGAAAATTTGAGAACCTGCTATCAAACATTTGTTGGTGGAAATTCCGACAGCAATGGAGCCTACACACGGTCGGACTTTCTAACAACAAGCAGAGCATTTCTCTTTGGAAAATCCGACCGTGTGTATGCAGCTTAAGGGTTGGGGAGCAGTCTAGCAATTAGCTCACGCTTCTAGGGTTCCTCCAGCTATCCTGCAAGCTTGAACGCCGGTGTTAATCACTCTTCTCATTGTTCCCACACCCCCACACCAGACACACAATAAACGATAGCCTGCCACCACCAAACAGTTTGTCCGCAGACTGGTCTGCTGAGCCACCACACACACAGATCTCCACCTGGCAGATCTGTTAGCATACAATCTGCATGCAATCTGCCAACACGCAGTGCAGTTGCATACCGATTGGTACGTAATGTAGACCGAGTACTTAGGCACTAAAATACAACAACTTCTCCAGAGATACGAGTCCTAGCTTAGTACACAGAAGTCACTTATTAACTTTATCATTTAATATCCCGAAAGTGGGCAATAGATAAAAGATATACAAAAAAAAAGGATTTACCAAAAAGGATACAAAAATTACAGAAAGACACACAGTGATGTCTGATATGGGAGGCATGCAGAAGGTCCTATAGCTGTGGCCACAGTTTCCCGCACCTCTTCTCTCCCACTTGTATGCAGTTTCCTCCTGTGTGGAGTCCGCTAAACTCATATCTGCATTTCTGAAATATAAAACGAATGTCCTTTGTGCACCTGGACTCAGACACATGATTAGTGGTCAGCTTGTTTCACATTCTCACATTGAATAGCATTGTGGATTACAATACACCATAATAAAGCTAAAATTACATTCTTGTGAAGTGACATGACCTCAAAAAGACTCAAAATACATTCTCACAATAAGGCTGTTATACATACAGTTGGATATTTTACCCAAGTCGTACAATGAATAAAAGTGAATATTTCAGGTAAAAATCACATATAGAATACAGATATGAGCTATTTTACATGCTAAATAATATATATTTCTGTTCATTCAGTCCTGAGATTTACACAGCTCTGCTAAACAGCACAGTCAGCCCGGAGACCTAACCTTTATCTACTGTAGGTAAGTTATTCAACAAGGTCTTCATCCTGCCCATAGCCTGTGATTGGACATTGGCAGAGCAGCAGCAGACAGCTGAGCCTATCTCTTTGCCAGTCAGCTCTCTTCTCTTCCGTAAGCAGGGGTGGACTGACCAGTTGGTCACTCGGACGCCACCCGAGGGCCCGCGGACATTATTGGCCTGGACCCGGCCATATGAGAGGCCACTTGCAGCGGTTGAATTACATGCCACGATGCCGATAATAACACTTCTAACTGCGCGCTGCTCCCCGACGGTCCCTCCCTCCCGTCTGTCCCAGATGCTTGTACTGTATGCATTGTGACATCACCTGGGACGGATGAGAAAAGTGGAGGGGCCGGCGGGGAGCAGCGCACCATTAGAAGTGTCTCGGCATCCGGTGACTCTGTGAGTGAAGCCGAGACACCAGGGCCGCCACACGCGAAGTGGGAGGGGGGGTACAGATGTGTGGGCCCCGGTTCCCCCCACCCCATGGTGTCCTCCTGGCTGTGTGCATGTCCTCCTATGTGCATGTCCACCTGTGCTGTGTAAGTGTCCTCCTGTGTGCATGTCCCCCTGTGTGCATGTCCCCCTGTGCTGTGTAAGTGTCCTCCTGTGTGCATGTCCTGCTGTGTGCATGTCCCCCTGTGTGCATGTCCTCCTATGCTTTGTAAGTGTTCCCCTGTGTGCATTTCCCCCTGTGTGCATGTCCCCCTGTGCTGTGTAAGTGTCCCCCTGTGTGCATGTCCCCCTGTGCTGTGTAAGTGTCCCCCTGTGTGCATGTCCCCCTGTGCTGTGTAAGTGTCCTGTGTGCATGTCCTCCTGTGTGCATGTCCCCCTGTGTGCATGTCCTCCTGTGCTGTGTAAGTGTCCCCCTGTGTGAATGTTCCCCTGTGTGCATGTCCCCCTGTGCTGTGTGCATGTCCCCCTGTGTGCATGTCCCCCTGTGTGCATGTCCTCCTGTGTGCGCGTCCCCCTGTGTGCATGTTCCCCTGTGTGCACATCCTTCTGTGCTGTGTGAGTGTCCCCCTGTGTGCGTGTCACCCTGTGTGCGGGCCCTTCTGTGTGCGTGTCCCCCTGCGTGCGTGTCCCCCTGTGTGCATGTCCCCCTGTATGCATGTCCCCCTGTGTGCATGTCCCCCTGTGCTGTGTGCGTGTCCCCCTGTGTGCGTGTCCTCCTGTGTGCGTGTCCCCCTGTGTGCATGTCCTCATGTGCTGTGTGCGTGTCCCCCTGTGCTGTGTGCATGTCCCCCTGTGTGCATGTGTCACCCTGGGTGCATGTGTCCTCCTGTGTGCATGTGTCCACCTGTGTGCGTGTCCCCCTGTGTGCATGTCCTCCTGTGTGCATGTCCCCCTGTGTGCGTGTCCTCCTGTGTGCGTGTCCTCCTGTGTGCGCATTCTCCCTCCAGTGTCCCACTGTGTGTGTGCATTCTCCCTCCAGTGTCCCCCTGTGTGTGTGTGTGTGTGTGTGTGTGTGTGCATTCTCCCTCCAGTGTCCCCCCGTGTGTGCGTTCTCCCTCCAGTGTCCCCCTGTGTGTGTGTACTCTCCCTGCAGTGTCCCCCTGTGTGTGTTTGTGTGTGTGTGTGTGCTCTCCCTCCAGTGTCCCCCTGTGTGTGCTCTCCCTCCAGTGTCCCCGTGTGTGTGTGCTTTCCCTTCAGTGTCCCCCTATTTGTGCATTTTCCCTCCAGTGTCCCCCTGTGTGTGTGTGTGCTCTCCCTCCAGTGTCCCCCTGTGTGTGCTCTCCCTCCAGTGTCCCCCTGTGTGTGTGTGTGCTCTCCCTCCAGTGTCCCCCGTGTGCTCTCCCTCCAGTGTCCCCCTGTGTGTGCATTTTCCCTCCAGTGTCCCCCTGTGTGTGTGCGCGCTTTCTCCCTCCAGTGCCCCCCCCCGTGTGTGCGTTCTCCCTCCAGTGTCCCCCTGTGTGTGTGTGCTCTCCCTCCAGTGTCCCCCTGTGTGTGCTCTCCCTCCAGTGTCCCCGTGTGTGTGTGCTTTCCCTTTAGTGTCCCCCTATTTGTGCATTTTCCCTCCAGTGTCCCCCTGTGTGTGTGTGTGCTCTCCCTCCAGTGTCCCCCTGTGTGTGCTCTCCCTCCAGTGTCCCCCTGTGTGTGTGTGTGTGCTCTCCCTCCAGTGTCCCCCGTGTGTGCTCTCCCTCCAGTGTCCCCCTGTGTGTGCATTTTCCCTCCAGTGTCCCCCTGTGTGTGTGCGCGCTTTCTCCTTCCAGTGCCCCCCCCGTGTGTGCATTTTCCCTCCAGTGTCCCCCTGTGTGTGTTCATGTTCTACCTCCAGTGTCCCCCTGTGTGTGTGCGTGTTCTCCCTCCAGTGTCCCCCTGCGTGTGTGCGTTCTCCCTCCAGTGTCCCCCTGTGTGTGTGCGTTCTCCCTCCAGTGTCCCCCTGTGTGTGTGTGCGTGTGCATTCTCACTCCAGTGTACCCCTGTGTGTGTGCGTTCTCCCTCCAGTGTCCCCCTGTGTGTGTGTGCGTTCTCCCTCCAGTGTCCCCCTGTGTGTGTGTGTGTGTGCGTTCTCCCTCCAGTATCCCCCTATGTGTGTGTGTGCATTCTCCCTCCAGTATCCCCCTGTGTGTGTGTGTGCATTCTCCCTCCAGTATCCCCCTGTGTGTGTGTGTGCGTTCTCCCTCCAGTGTCCCCCTGTGTGTGTGTGCGCGCTCTCCTTCCAGTGTCCCCCTGTGTGTGTGCATTCTCCCTCCAGTGTCCCCCTGTGTGTGTTCTCCCTCCAGTGTCCCCCTGTGTGTGCGTGGGCGTTCTCCCTCCAGTGTCCCCCTGTGTGTGTGTTCTCCCTCCAGTGTCCCCCTGTGTGTGTGTGCGTTCTCCCTCCAGTGTCCCCGTGTGTGTTCTCCCTCCAATATCCCCCTGTGTGTGTGTGTGCGTTCTCCCTCCAGTGTCCCCATGTGTGTGTGTGCATGTACGTTCTCCCTCCAGTGTCCTCCTGTGTGTTTGTGTGCATTCTCCCTCCAGTGTCCCCTTGTGTGTGTTCTCCCTCCAGTGTCCCCGTGTGTGTGTGTTCTCCCTCCAGTGTCCCCCTGTGTGTGTGTGTGTGTGCGTTCTCCCTCCAGTGTCCCCCTGTGTGTGTGTTCTCCCTCCAGTGTCCCCCTGTGTGTGTGTGCGTTCTCCCTCCAGTGTCCCCGTGTGTGTGTTCTCCCTCCAGTGTCCCCGTGTGTGTGTGTTCTCCCTCCAGTGTCCCCCTGTGTGTGTGTGTGTGTGTGCGTTCTCCCTCCAGTGTCCCCCTGTGTGTGTGTTCTCCCTCCAGTGTCCCCCTGTGTGTGCGTGTGTGTGTGCGTTCTCTCTCCAGTGTGCCCCTGTATGTGTGTGTGTGTTCTCCCTCCAGTGTCCCACTGTGTGTATGTTCTCTCTACAGTGCCTGCCTGTGCAGGTTTGGCTTGAGTGTGGAGACCAACGGGGCCCCATGATCTTCTATTGCTCGGGGGCCCCATGAGTTGTTAGTCCGCCCCTGTCAGTAAGTTTCTTGTTAGCAAATGAGCATTTTAACACAATTGATTGGTTACTTGCACTGCTTCTCTGTCTCCCAGTCTGAGCTTTCCTGCATGGGAGATTGGAAGAGACTGATACTAAATTAGATTCCATTACTTACACTACTTGCTGTTAAAACACATTTGGTAACTTTTTAACACATATATGAATGCATTGGCATGATTTAAAATGTTACAAAACCCAGAACCTGCATTCACTATATCTGGTCTCCCACGGTACACAGAACATGAAAATACAATTATTATTGGAAATATAAACTGCTAAATACCTTTTCTCATCAGCAGTTTATAGTCTTGTGACTGGCAATGTCATGCCAAGCACTGGTTAAAGATTGGAGGAGGAGTTTTTATTGTGCGCTGACTGTCTTATCAGGATGGAGGACCCCCGACCCTCTGCTTGGACAGTGCTGATTGGCCCTGTGCTGATCACATGCACCCTCCTAAGAAATAAAAAGATGATTCTCTAGCAATACACACTGAACTGAGCATGGGCAGCCTGTCCACTGGCTCTGTATTATCAGGAAATATATTGGGGACAGTGGAAGGAGGGTAGGATCACAGGAGACAGTATTAAACAGCCTTTTTTACACAATGCAGAGGATTACACCTTAGGTTCCACAGTGAGTATAACAAGCATGCTTTACTGCATATACAGACTGATTTTACTGTTGTGGGTTCAGTAACAATTTAAGATAATACTGGGGTGCCTTGTCGAGTCCTCTGCGGCTCTGGAGGACCAGAGAATTGCTGAAATTGGAGTTTAACCCATAGGGAGTCATCCAATTATGGACCTAACCTAAGCAGGTATGCAGGGGCAGCCACAAGCCTGTAGTTAAGGACTAGGGGTGCTAAGGGAATGCCTGAACTATTACTGTGATTGTTATCATAGTTCACAGCTCAGGTCACTAAACACATTGTGGTATAACTATGTCAGGACAATGAGTTCATACAGTGTGGAGACACAAGTGGTTACCAAGGGTAATGATATTTTTACATGCAGTCTGTCGTTAAGCGTGTACACATGGCAGATGAGATGGCCTCTTGCAGTGATGGAGATGTTGTTGGCACTCCTTTGGCCATGATCTGTCTCCCATAGCAAGGGGAGCAGATCTGCACTGCCGGGACTCTCATCCTGTACAGAGCTACAGAAGAGGAACAGTTAAGTGAAATAAAGTGCACACATGGAGTCGGCACTAGGTGGACTGCGGGGCCCTATACCATTCCTGGGAGTGAGATAGTGGATACGCTGGACATGTGGAGAGGGCAGTGGCTCTGCGTGTCCCTCCTAAATGCAAAAGTGATCATGTTGGTGTATGTAACACCAAGCGATTTTACTAGCGTTTGTTCGTGTCATCTACCAGGTTGTGATCATGGCTCATGTAAAGGTACCCCATGTGTAGGAGCGTGACCCTGTACAAAGTGCTTTGCTTGCTTGGGGAACATGGAGGACATGACGACCACATCACCCCCTACCCTTACAGGCAGACATGAAAAAAATGTAAATGAAACGGAATGTAAAATTTCTCACTGAAGCTAACTTTTAAGGTAGACCAAGTTTATATTTTTGCAGTGACATTTGTTTTATTATATTTACATTTTTTAATGCTGTCTTTACTTTTTATTGAGGACTTGCTAGTTCATTTCTTTAAAAAAAAAGAAAAATGTGCCGTGCTCCTCTGATCTTTGATCTCTTCCATGTTGTTTTAATAAATCTCTACCTTTTTAAAGTTCACCTACCCTTGGTTTAGATTAAATTTACCTATGTTCCTTTAGGCCACGCCAAATATCCAGCTCAATTTAGCCACGCCCACTTTTTACCTTTCCAGGTTGACCCTTTTTAATGTTGGGAGGTGTGCTGTATGTTAGTGGCTGGGTAGCAAAAAAGTCATTT
This sequence comes from Lithobates pipiens, assembly GCF_037356315.1. Classification (NCBI taxonomy): domain Eukaryota; kingdom Metazoa; phylum Chordata; class Amphibia; order Anura; family Ranidae; genus Lithobates; species Lithobates pipiens. The sequence goes on from NW_027507718.1 coordinate 407,100,377, forward strand.
TGCCATAAAAATATATATTAGTCCCCATACAGCTAGACTACTAACACTTTGGTGCCCTATTTACTATGGTAATATCGGGGAAAAGGGAGATTTAAGTGCTTGTTCATCTTTCAAAGCACTGCCCAGTTTCCAACACCTTGTAAATACACTTAGCAGTGTTCCAATTGATATTTTACCCTGAAACGTTTATATAGACCCAGGAAGAGTGAGTTACAAAGTGTGCTAGCTTGCAAATTTTAAACAAAAAGAATCTCTGTTAATCCCAATACACAGTTACATTAACACTCTCAGGATTTTCCCAGGTGAAACAGGATGTCTGGACATTATAACAAAACTTACGAAGATCAGTTGACTCTTTGTAGACCTTCATTATAAACAGCCACTGCTGCTGATGGCGGAGATGTCCTGTGAACTTGGAAACGTTCTTTGTAATAACTGTGTGTACATTCTATTTAGTATTTCATTTGTAATTCTTTATTAATAAATGTATAATTAGAATATGACAGTAAAATATATTAATTAATATTTTGCACATTTTGCTGGCCTATTTTTAAGGTATATATAATTTATACACAGGATCATTTTATCATTGTCTGCAACCATTCCTAACTTGTGTTGAACACATTTTCACCAGATAAATTTCTCCATATGGAGTTCTATCTTTATTAAAGCAGAACTATAGGCAAAACTTTTTTTTTTTTCATTTTGGATAGAGTAAGTGAGGGTTATAACCACTCTCTGATTTTTTTTCCCCCATCTGTGTCCCATTGCGGAGATTTCCCTTTACTTCCTGTCCCATAGCCAAACAGGAAGTGAAAGAAAATCCCTGCAAATTAAAGGAATTCCATCGGGACCCCCAGCAGGTCAGCAGAACTTGTCTCCACATTGAAACATTTTCCCCATTATTACTTTTTTGGGGACAACCCACAATTTGGTATTTTCTTTTACTTTCACTATCACTGATATTGGTAAACAGAACACATAGCGAGAGAGAATCTCTTTAAAGCGGGAGTAAACCCGCTGACTTTTTTTTTTACACCTGCAAGGGAAAGGCATAATGAGCTAGTATGCACCGCATACTAGCTCATTATGAAATACTTACCTTATAACGAGGCCCCGGCATCTCACTAGGTCCACGCCGAGGGAGTTGACATGTTCCCTCAGTGTGTCTTCCGGGTATCGCGGCTCCGGCGCTGTGAGTGGCCGGAGCCACAATGACGTCATGCGTGCGGGAGTTTTCTTCCCGGCAGGGTCCAGCGTCTGCCGGGCTTTCAACCGAGAGTCCCCTGTGCGCATGCGCATCTGCAGTCAGCAGCTCATTTGTGAGGGGAATATCTCCTTAACTGTACAGGTTTAGGAGATATTCTTTTTACCTACAGGTAAACCTTATTATAGGCTTACCTGTAGGTTAAAGTAAAAAATTGGCCTATACAACCGTTTTAACGGGGGAACAGACGCAATAAAAGCTGACAGGTGTTCTAATCCATCTCCAGTCTGCCCAAAACGAAAAAAAAAAGTTTTGCTTTAGTTATACTTTAAATTCGCTAACGGATTAATTCCTAACCTATAAGCTTTAACAGACAAATATTTAGAATAAACAATAAAATGTATGTTTATGCTTTCTGGCAGCTGTACATGCTTTCTACAAGTGGGTTTAGGCAGCTCTCTGAATAAGTACAACAGTTGTGTTGCTCTGCCATAAAATAAAGTGCATGTGCTATAATGTTAATGAATGGAAATCAATAAATCAATTGCCTAAAGAAATCATATAAAAAATCCAATAAAAAAACTCATATATATAAATTATATAAAATACCAACTCCAAGTGCAGATAATGAATAAAAGCCCCAAGATGATGTGCAAGTTCAATAGGAAATTTCATTTATATACACCGATATGGTGCAGAAATAAAGTTCAAATAAAAAATCTGCAGCCAAACACCAAAGAGGGGACCCAAATAATGATATGGCTCGGCAGACTTTTCACCACTGTCAACACCAACAAATAATCACAGGCCACTTATCAGACCTGCTGACCATATATAATAAGAGGTCAGATCACGTTTAGATAAACACTCCAAGGTGGATGGATGTATAATTGTTTTCTGACCGATTAGGCACCCCTTGAAAGGTTGGATGAATGGAACCAGAATAACACTCCATCTGGATGGATAGATGGATGGGAAGTGTGTCTCCACTAGCTCTCATGGTGCAGTACAAGAGTAAAGAATTTATTAAAAGCTAGTCTTCTACTCACATGTAATAAAAATAATAGCATATCAACCATTGCGTTCAACAGCCCAGGTTACTCTGCGGAGTTACAGTGATGATGTCATCATGCCCACCTCACTTCTTAATTTCACCATGACATACAGGTCTGTGCCCTGTGTGAATTGGACCCAGATTGTGGGGTATCGATCACTAGGAAAAGAGCCAAGCTCACAATTTCCTTCACTACCAGGGAATCTGTCACCTGGGCCATGTCACCCGCTTCTTGTCTAGCTGGCTGATTATGCACCCGGTGCTGTTCCAGTTTGCAATGGTCCTCAAACTTCTCTTAGATAGCTCATTAGACATGGATACAGCTCCTTCCTCCACTCCTCTCATTCCCTGTTCCATGCCATAGTTCGTTGATACACTATGCATGCACCCCTTCAGTGACTTCCGACCAGGCAGATTGACTTAGCAACACAGTTCTTTTACTGAAGTAGTTAAATGAACAGTTATCAAAAACTTTTCCATACATATTTCTGTACAAGTCCTCTAAGTGCCCTTTTTGTGTATCTCTGGTGCTCCCGTGTACCCCATGAGCTGGTCATACCTGAAATAGGAGATAAAGTATTTTAGTGGATTTAGCAGCAAAGTCCATATCCCTTGGAACCCCAACTGAACTCCCACAAGGGGTGGTAAAAGAAGCAAAGGGGCAATTACATCCTCGGCAGAACTCTCGTTCTTTTACCATGTAGAGAGCAATTAACAACACCTGACCTAGTTAGAGTTTCCCCTTTTACAGCATTTTGGAGGCATATATCTGCAGCACTGTAGTAGTAGTAGTAGTACTGAATGCACAGGCCATGTGATCCTATGACTTATACATACTGGTAATAGAGGTCATCTGAATCAGTTCACAGAACTCTGGTGACAGATATCTGGGAACAGTTGTAGTTACTGCCTTGATAATATAAGGGACCACTGCATACTCTCCTATCCCCCAAGAGGAGCTCTTAAATATCTCCATTTAAGTTGATTAATATCTATTTACACACATATTTTAATTAGAAATCTTAATAAAGGTTACTTTTTATACCATTGAAAGACAAATCCAGAGAAAATTCCCAGCTCCAATCACAAACCAGTCTGTTTACCAACCAAATTAACCTGTCCAACGGTATGCATTAAAAAGATAGGTTTAGTTAGCACACGTTTGCAAACCTATGCGTAAGCTGCAAGGCCTCTTCATGGAAACCCTGTGTATCGCTTGCAGTCCTTACCCTTCTAAATGTAGCCCAATCCTCCTTAAAGGCACAGGGGCACATTGGACACCCAGCACATAGCACAATGGCAGCAAAAGTGCTAAGGTGCGTTGGGGTACGCAGCCCTGTTCTGTTAAATATTTTGATTGCCAGCTAAGGTACTTTGGTTCTCTATACAGTAAGGTTAGTAGATTTAGAATTATGACTTTTTTTCTTGTTTTGAATGGAGTGGGGAAGGATTGGAACACCTGGTAAAGAGATTCACCCTCACTACTTTTCATGGTTATTGTTATCAGTGAAATTGAAAGAAAATCACAACTTTTGGGTTGTCTCCAGAACAGTTACATAGTTACATAGTAGGTGAGGGTGAAAAAAGACACAAGTCCATCAAGTCCAACCTATGTGTGTGTTTATATTTCATTATTACATTGTAAATTCCTGTATGTCGTTCAGGTGCTTATCTAATAGTTTTTAAACTATCAATGCTCCCCGCTGAGACTACCGCCTGTGGAAGGGAATTCCACATCCTTGCCGCTCTTACAGTAAAAAAATCCTCTAAGTAATTTAAGGTTAAACCTCTTTTCTTCTCATTTTAATGAGTGGCCACGTGTCCTGTTAAACTCCCTTCCACGAAAAAGTTTTATCCCTATTGTGGGGTCACCAGTACAGTATTTGTAAATTAAAATCATATCCCCTCTCAAGCATCTCTTCTCCAGAGAGAATAAGTTGCTTGCAACCTTTTCTCATAACTAATATCCTCCAGATCCTTTATTAGCTTAGTTGCCCTGCTTTGTACTCACTCCATTTCCAGTACATCCTTCCTGAGGACTGGTGCCCAGAACTGGACAGCATACTCTAGGTGCGGCCAGACCAGAGTCTTGTAGAGTGGGAGAATTATCGTTTTATCTCTGGAGTTGATCCCCTTTTTAATGCATGCCAATATTCTGTTTTCTTTGTTAGCAACAGCTTAGCATTGCATGCCATTGCTAAGCCTATCATCTACTAGGACACCCAGGTCCTTTTCCATCATAGATTCCCCCAGATGTTCGACCCCCCCCCTCCCAGTGTATAGATTGCATTCATATTTTTGCCACCCAAATGCATTATTTTACATTTTTATACATTAAACCTCATTTGCCAAGTAGTTGCCCACCCCATTCATTTGTTCAGATCTTTTTGCAAGGTTTTCACATCCTGTTATTGCCCTGCGTAGCTTAGTATCGTCTGCAAATAAAGAGATTGAACTGTTTACCCCATCCACCAGGTCATTTATGAACACAATAAATAGGATTGTCCCAGCACAGAACCCTGGGGGACCCCACTACCCACCCCTGACTATTCCGAGTACTCCCCATTTATCACCACCCTCTGAACTTGCCCTTGTAGTCAGTTTTCAATCCATGTACTCACCCTATGGTCCATGCCAACTGACCTCATTTTTTAAAGTAAATGTTTATGGGGAACTGTGTCAAATGCTTTTGCAAAATCCAGATACACCACGTCTACGGGCCTTCCTTTATCTAGATGGCAACTCACCTCCTCATAGAAGGTTAGTAGATTGGTTTGGCAAGAATGATTCTTCATGAATTCATGCTGATTACTGCTAATGATACCATTCTCGTTCCAAAATTGGCTTTTCTCCAATCACCTCATACCATTCCAGTCAGTAGATTGTCAGTAAAAATTAGGAACAATGGTCTGGCAATTACTTGACTGAGTTCCCTAAGTACCCTCGGATGCAAGCCATCTGGTCCCGGTGATTTATTAATGTTAAGCTTCCCAAGTCTAATTTTAATTCTATCCTCTGCTAACAATGGAGGTGCTTCCTGTGATGTGTCATAAGGATAAACACTGCAGTTTTGGTTACTGAAGCGACCCGATTCCCTTGTGAAGACTGAGGAGAAGAATAAATTCAATACCTTCGCCATCTCCCCATCTTTTGTAACCAGATGTCCTTCCTCATTCTTTATGGGGCCAATATGGTCTGTCCTCCATTTTTTACTGTTTACATACTTAAAGAATTTCTTGGTATTTATTTTTTTGCAGTAATCCAGTACCAGTACTACTGCCCCTATTGAAAATCTTCCAGTGGGGACAGTAGTACTGGTGATGCTGGTGACATCCAGGTATTCCCTCACTTTTGATGGATTTGACTCTCACCTGTTTGGCTATGGGATAGGAAGTGATGGCAAATCTCCCGAATAGGACAAAGATTGCAAAAAATAGGTAAGGGTTATAACCTTCCCTAAGGCCCCAAACACACAAGCTGAATGTCAGGCGTCATCGACTAACATCGAAAAACCGGCCAACATTCGACCCGAGTGTACTGCAGCTGGTCCAACAGAAGGGGCATGACCAAAAAAGGTCAGCCAATGGCTGAGAGCACTGGCCGTAGTGTCCTGGTGGGGGGGACTGCCCCCCTGTCAGAACACAATAGAACAGAAGAGGAGATCACTGTACTAACATTGGATTGTAAACACAGCAGCTCCGATTGGAGCTGTCATTTTTTATGTTTTCAGCCCGCTGGATTGAATGAAAAAAAATAAAAAATAGTAATGTGTGCTAGGCTTTACCCTAACCAAAAAGGAAAAAAAAAACACTTTTGTTTTTAGTTCTAATTTACAAAGTGCTATAGTCTTTGTCTGAAATTGAATAGGTGTGGCCCTCAGTGAATATAATGTGGCCCTCTTAAAGAATTTATTCCATTCAGTTCAGCACAAAAATCAGACTAACCTATAGCGTTCTATGAATGCTTTGACATGTATAACTTTTTTAATTTTTTTTAAACAAATGTATGTACTGTATAGTAAAAACAGATCTAAACATCTAGAATAAAACAGAACCCCAAACCATTATATTTAATTTTATAATGTTTATTTGTAAAATAACAGTATCTAAATAATAAGAAAGTATATAAAATATCTGTTTAATCTTGTAAATGTAAAAAAAAAAAAATTGTCCCAATACTGCTATAAGTTTCATCCAAATAATTTACTGTTTATTCTGCTGCTTTACAGCTGAATATTCATTAATTAACTGCTTACTGTACTCAGAATTGCTCTCTCATAATAGCACAAAATTAAAAGTATTTTCTACACTATATTAAAAATAAATACAATCATATATACTGACTGTACATCTGTTTTTTTGTACAGGTTCCAGAAGACTACAGCTTAGGCCTCATCCATATAAAACATAAGGCTTTAAAGTATTAGAAAAAATGGATAATGTGGGCTAGTGACAAAGGTAACATATGCACTAACATCCGCGAATAAGAGATATATATACAGGAACGTTTTTTGGTGGGATTTTTAGCGGTGCTTAGATCATGAATAGTACCAAAGAATGGTTCAAATGTAACACATTTTTATTTATACATCATCATTAAAAAAGTAACACACATATAAAAGGAGGACGGAGGGAGGTGGACAGATTGCCAATGTGTCACATTAGAGATGGTATATTGAAAGTAAGTGATAGTATGATGTATATTACACCAAAATGTTTTGCCCTAATGGGCTTCCTCAGGGGATTAATTCAGACAATCAACACTATAAAAAAAGAAAACAATACAGTGACAGAAAAAAAAATAAACTTAGTAAACACCAACACAACATATCCAAAATAAATTAAACAATGTGCATATATGTATAGAAATATACATTCCCCATGTCTAAATGTTTACTCGCTTACCCAAGCCAAGCCTCCACACTGCCAAATTAAAGAACCATATGGGCACCATGGACAGAACTAGAACAATCCGTTCAGCCTCAGGGGACCCACAAAGACTCAGCTATAATATATACAATATACATGGATATCAAAATCTGCGGAATTGTATAATAGACAATCTCCAAACCAAGACATTTAAAAGAATATATATATATATATATATATATATATATATATATATATATATATATATATATATATATTTATTTATTTATTTATATTTACTTTGTAAGTTGCTAGTGTAGCGTCATCTCCTGAAGAGTACGCGCTATGTGTTTTTCTCTTTTAACATTCCTGGAACCGCAGTTTGGTTTTGGGTTCAATCATACTAAATTGTGGTCTCGGTACCAGTCTAGCTGGATTGCACTGTGTTCTGCTTGGCTATAGGTGGATCTGTCATATCTGGCAGGTGTGAGAACGCAGTTCAGCTGGGTGCATTGGGTATTATCTTTTGCGGAATCAACTCAATGGGTTGGTACTGACATCACTTGCTTCGGGGTTTCCGGTCCAGAAGTGCTATCTGTCTGTTTGGTTCTAGTCCTCCTGACCAGCCCCTAGGGCTCTCATGGCCTGTGGTGTGGTTCCATCCAATTCCAAGTCTCAGGGCTGGCTAGCCTGAGGCAAAGTAACTTCGGAGGTAGTGCGGTGCCGTCTCAGTTGTGGAGAGGCCCAGCAACTAAAAAAAAGCAACCAGGGGAGGACTCTTCGGGAGAAGGCCATGTGGAAGGCTGGCTTCTCAGAAAGAGCCTGGAGGCTCAGTTGAAAGACCCTAAGCAAATCTACACTCGTATGGTATCGCCGGACTGTCTGCAAGATACTGGTACCGTATGAGGGCTCTCTAAGTTGTCTACATCCTTCAGTTTATTCAAGTGTTCTACAACAAGTCTGTGGCAGAGACTTTATTCAAGGGTTCTATAACAATTCAAGACTTTTCTTTATCTGAGCACTCTGTCGGCTGCTAGGCCTGGTGAGAGGAGGTCTCTCTGATAAGGGTGAAGATCCACTTGTGAATGGCTATTCTCTGGATTTCAAAAGTGAGAGACTTCCTATTTGACTAAGTTCCAAGAGTACCTGAACTTTCTACCTAAAACCCTCTAACCCTAATTGAGAGACTGTGTTTTGTTTTGTCTGCAGCAATACAGCACTTGTATCATTCATATATAAGGAAGACATTCCACAGTAAAAAGGGGATATGAAAGCCACAATAGTTCCAGATACTGAGGTTTAATACCAGAGTCAGAGGCAATGAAAGAGAAAGTGTTAGGCAAGAAAAATCACAGATACACAAAGAAAGAACGTGTAATCAATCAAATCAATACCTTGATGAACACTGCGTGTGCAAGGTGGCCTTTGGGCTTCCCGTCAGCTGGAAGACGGGAACACCGGCTGTATAAACACGCCATCCAGTTGGCGTCATAAATCATACCCTGTTTCCCCGAAAATAAGACCTAGCGTGATTGTCAGTGATGTCTGCAATATAAGCCTTACCCCCCAAATAAGCCTTGTAGGTCTTATTTTCAGGGTAAGGCTTATTTTCAGGGGAAACAGAGTAGGGCCTATTTGGGAGGTAGGGCTTATATTGCAGCCATCACCAACAATCACGCTAGGTCTTATTTTCGGGGAAACAGGGTAGATCAGGATGCGGACACTCAAAAGTCACCACGCATGCGCCAGAGCCCGAAGATCTGCTGGTTCTTACAGAGACTTTAAACACTTAACACTTTAAAGTGTTACTAAACCCAGGACCCAGCATTCATTATATCTGCTATCCCACAATACACAGAACATGGAAATGCAATTATTTTTGTAAATATAAATACCTTTTATCACCAGCAGTATAAAATCAGTCTTCTGATTTCTATCAGTGTCTGGTTAAAGCTTGTAGGAGGAGTTTTCATTCACCTCTGACTGTCCTATGAGACTGCATAACCCCTGGACCTTTGTCTGGACAGTGCTGATTGGCCCTGTGCTGATCACATGCACTCTCCCAAGAAAAAACAAAACTCTTTAGTAATACACATCAAACTGAGTACGTGCAGAGTGACTCCAAAGGCTCTGTACTAACAAGAGACAGATTGGAGACAGTGGAAGAAGGGGATGATCAGAGAAGACAGGATAAAATAGCCTTTTTTACACAATTCGGGGGATTAACCCTTTAGGTTCCACAGTGAGTATAACAAGCATGCTTTACTGCATATGCAGATTGGTTTTACTGTTGTGTGTTTAGTAACACTTTAAAGCAGAGTATATTAAAAGATAGGATAACAATCATTGGAGTAGGCCTCTCTACTTCCTTTATGTATTGCCAGATATAAATAGAACTGCCACCCAGATAATGTTTAATGATTAATGCTCAATATTGGTCTCTGTCAGGGCTGGCTTAGCCCTTCCTCCTCTGGGCTGGCCGCTCAGCTGTCGGCTAATTGCCAGCTCTCTTCTCTTTCCAAAGTTACCAGCTGTTTCCGATGATGCATCGTCTGACCTGCCTATTTAAAGCCTTCCTGCTCACTTTTTCATTTGCCTTCACGTTGGTCACATCACAGGGAACCATCTCCTGCTGTTTGTTTCAAGATTGGCTTACAGACATCCCACCTGGCTTCTTATCCTGCTTGCGATTGCTCTCCTTGGATCCCTGACTTCCAGCCTGGCTGATTACCCGATCTGGTTAATGAACTTTGGACTGGCTGACTACCCGATCTGGCTACTGGACTCTGGCTATGCATGACTATGCTTTTTTCTATTTACCTTTTTATTTTTATTAATAAACAAGTGTGATTTGATTGTACTTCCTGACAGTCTCATCATTTCAGTGTCACACCATACTGTTAAAGTGAATATTAATCTGTATTCTCTCATTGGCCAAATAGCATGGCCAATGTAGTGGGATTCATTGGCTCCTGCTGCTGTCAGTCAAATCCTGTAAGGAGAGAGCTAGGGGATGGGGCTAAGCTGCACTTTGTGTGTCTATGGACGCACACAGCCTAGCTTGGGAGAATGCCCAAGTGCTCCTTTAGCAAGTGTCTTGCTATGGGGGTACTTGGAAAAAAAGGAAGAGCAGACATCGCCAGTGAGGGACCCCAGAAGAGGAGGTTCCAGGCCGCTCTGAAGAATAAAATTATACAAAACAGGTAAGCATTATTATTATTATCATACAGGATTTATAAAGGGCCAACAGTTTGCACAGCTACAACATTAGGGCAGACAGTACAATTACAATACAATTCAATACAAGCGGAATCAGAGAGCTCTGCTCATTAGAGCTTACAATCTAGGAGGGAGGGTCAAGTTATACAAAAGGGTAATAGCTGTGGGGGGTGAGCTAATGGAGAAAAATAGTGCAGTTGTTAGATGGAAGCAGGATAGGCTTCTCTGAAGAGGAAAGTTTTCAGGGATCGCCTAAAATTGGATAAATTTGGAGACAGATTGGGGTAGGGAAATCCAGAGGATGGGCAAGGCTCGGGAGAAGTCCTGGAGGCAGATATGGGAGTGATGAGGGAGCTAGAGAGCAGGATATCTTTGCAGGAACGAAGACGGTGCTTAGGTTTGTATTTTGAGACTAGGTTAGTGTTGTAGCTGGGGACAGAGTTGTGGATGGCTTTGTAACTTATTGTTAGTATTTTGAATTTAATTTGTTGGGTGTGTGGCAGCCAATGGAGGGATTGGCAGAGAGGGGTAGCAGACAGATATGTCTGTTAGTAAGTTAGTGATGTGTGAGGAGACTGATGGAGTGAGTTGAGGGGAGGAGAGATAGAATTGGGTGTAGTCAGCGTAGAAATGATATTGAAAGCCATGAGAGGCTATCAGCTGACCAAGGGAAGAGCTGTAGATTGAAAATAAAAGAGGTCCAAGAACAGAACCTTGGGGGACCCCGACGGAGAACCGAAGAGGAGTGGAGGAAGTAGAAGTAGTAAACATAATCTTAATTTAAAAAAAAAAAAATGTTTACAATCACTCTTAGTTAGTCAGTTGCATGGAATGGAATTCAAAAGTTCTGTAGAAAACTTAGGGTGACAGTGACTTAGTTAGTTGTGCCCATTGTGTTCCAAGTCTCTGCATTTCATACCTTGCACTGATTAGAGCCAAGCCTGAAACAGCTGTATATTAGTTGGAATAATTTTCTCTTTACATTAAGCAATGTTTATGTAGTGGGTATAGAGACGCAGTTTGTGGCCATAAAAGTAATGATTTTCAAGGCTCCACTCACTGTCCTATAATGAAAAATCCTTGTTTTTTGGCTTTATGCCAGGCATGATGATATAGAAATAAATAGCTTATGATATCCTACTTCACAACGCATTAGAGATAAGGCTTTTAAGGTTTTTTAGCTTTCCACCCCTATAAACTGACTTTCCCCCTAGACAGTTGATTTCCAATCCCCTGGCCATATACTATGTGAATTTCGGCTGGTCCTTGCTAAAATTCACGCAGTGGGTGGCCCTATTGCAACTCTCTAACTCGATATCCTTTGATTGAAAGATCGAACTGGAATGAAAATTGTTGACTGAACAACTTCCAACAACCAATTGGAGGCAGCTGCCTTTTTGGATATTCTGACAGCCTCTGGTATCAGAATACAATAACAATACATCTGCGCTGTAAAAGATCTTTTTCACACAGTGCCGATAGGCTCTGTTTATCATGAGATTTATGAGCAGATCCCCTGCTAAACTGGAGCTGAATGGGATGGAAATAACATTTATTACATCCGTGAGTGTTCTATTTGTGACCGCATTTACACGGCGGACATATGTGGACCCATGATGGCTCTCTGGCTGGTCAAATGTAAACAGACTTGTGTCTGGTTACATCAAGTTATTACCAATCCATCACATTCAGGCCTGGAAAAGCAGAAAAAAATGCAGTCCTTTTCTATTTTTTTTTTTTCTGGACCTGGATAGATGGAGGTAGGTGGGTGTAAACAGACACGAGTCTGATTACATCAGCCTGACCATAGACCCACATGGAGCTTCCAATCAGCTCCACCTGAAAACTGACAGGCAGATCTGATCGGAAAGCTTGTGGGAAAGGGCTCTCACATAGATGAAGAAAGCTATCTCCGTATGGCCAGCTATAGACTGACCAAATAGCTTGAAACAGTTGTGATCATGTTGTACTACATGACGACTATGTTGCTGTGCTATATAGCCCTGGTTTTGAATGTACAATGAGCTAAGGAAATAAAGGGATGATTATAGAAAAAAAAAATCACAGTATAAGTGTTGAAAGTTTACAGCGATTGATGTAATCTGTAATCACATTTTTTTATTTTATTTATAATCTTTGCTTTGTAGACCCATATACAGACTTTCTTCTCTTCCATACCATTATCTCATGATATCATGTAACGTGTTTGGGTTGTACAGTCTTTTTTATCTTCCTCTACCAGCTGGCATTTCTGTTAAAATGATTGAACCTCAGAGATAATGTCTTTGTCTTTAGCGACAAAACATTGATGTGACCACTCTACAGTTTGTAACAGATGATAGCAATACCGCAAACACGATACTGCTAGAGATGAGAACAGTATGGACTCTTCCACAATGTTATTGAAAATGAAAATTTACATTATTTTAAAATAACTTTAGTATTTATTATTGGATTTTAATGAGGTATTGTATTTGATATTATTTTATCAGTTACAGTGTACAGTGTGTATAGTGTTATTATCCTGGCTGACTATACTATTTTAGAAAACAAATGTAATCGCTTACTGTATTAGTTGAACCTATAATTGTTGTGCAATAATACAGCAATAAAAAGAATATTGTATGAAAACTATGTTTAGATTTCTGCACACAACCTATTTATGATGAATTTCTGTAAACAATCAGGCAGAAAGGGAAGTGTCAGCACCATGAGTCAATCAGGCCATAGTGGATTACAGAATGCCATCTACAGATTTAGTACAGGAAGCAACAATGGCATTTCACTAGTTCATAGTCCAATAAGCACATTGAGAGTAACACAGAAAGCGCAATCAGCGGCATCACCGAGTGACACCTGCAAGAGTGGTGACACTATCAAGTACAGGGGCATAGTTAAGGGAGGGCCAGGGGAGTTTAACCCCCCCCCCCCCCCCAGCGACCATCCACAGTCCCGCAGTCTGTCTCCTCCATGCACTGATATGCAGTGCAGTGAGAGAGCATGCTTGCCAATTGCCACTTTGCCAGCTGTCCCACAGCTATGATCCGGGATCCTAGCTGTGGGGACATCGACCGTGATATCTACCAACGTCACTTGTGTGCAGAACATGCCGAGCATGCAGCAAGATACCAGATACCAGAACACTGCATTCCAGTACCCCACAGTGAAAGGAACACTGTACTGTGGGAGGAGATGTCTCCACTCCCACAGTACATGGAAAGTCCCGGCCTGGGGGAAGCGAGAGCAGCACAGAAACCTCTGATCAGGTAAGTGATCTAAGATTGGGCGGGAGGCTCGGATTGAATGGCATTTCAATTTAAACCCCCCATGACCACCAAGGCTGAGGGAGGGGGGTGGGTTAACTTTTGCTGTATGACCACAAATTCTGATGGGAGGGGGGTTGGTGGGTTAAAATTTCACTACCTTGACCAGCAATGCAGGATAGGGATGTGGTTTACTTTCACTGCCACTGCCCCCCTTTATTGGTGGTCCGTGGGAGTAAAAGTTAACCACCATTGCCCTCCCACTAAGCATTGGTGGTCACATTATTGAAATTTTAACCTGCAATTCCCCCTTTAGCATTTATGGTCATACAGCAAAAGTTAACCCACTTCCCCCCACATTGGGGTAATGGGAGATACATTTCTATTCCACAGAGAGTTATATTTACAACCACTGACACCAATTCAGGTGTTTATTATTGCATCAATTGACACCAATGCAGGGGTTTATTATTGCATCAGGTGATACCAATGGGAAATTAGAGGAAAGGTAGGTGTATAATATACATGGTCTGTCCAATACAAATATAAACAACAAAGAAGAAAATAGGACCTGCTGCCTAATTGGCACAGTATAACCCCTCAGGACTTTCAAAGACAGATCGAGTAGGTAAGTAAAATAGAATTTATTACAGTAAATTCAAACAAATTGGCACCATAAGAAATACATCAATACACAAACATTACTACTATTGGAACCCAAATACATGCATCTGTATGTACAGCAAGCTGCCCTTAGAGATATGTGGGCTAACAGAGTTGCTTACTGGTGGGTAGGGTTCCAAAATAAAAATGTTTTTGTATTGATGTATTTCTTATGATGCCAGTTTTTAAGAATTTACTGTAATAAACTCTATTTTACTTACTTTACTTGATCCTACTTGATCTGTCTTTGAAATTCCTAAGAGGTTAGACCATGCTGGTGATACCAATGGAGAGGTTTATTAATGCGTTCTTTGACAGCAATTCAGGGGTTTATTATTGTGTCACCAATGCCATTACATGCAGTGTTATATGGGAAAAAACTATTGGGGTGGGGGGTGAAACCATGTTTTACAGCACCAGGTCACACCAACCCTAGTGACACAACTGGCGTCAGTGCTGAAAGCTGAAGTCAGCCTCTGGATATATAAGGCCTGATTTATTTAAGGGAGTACACGTAAGCTGGTAAGCAAATATGCTCATGGATTTACTATGCACTGCTGGTGCAAGTTGGCACATATACTGTATATATAGTACACAAATTTTACTAACAAGTGCAGTTTGCTATCAAATATATGCTCCAGTGTCTAAATATTGGAAAAATGTTCTAATGTTTTTGAGTCTAACTGCTGCTAGAATTTTTAAAGTGGTAAACCCTTACAATCCACTTTTTACTACAGGTAAGCCTACAATAAAGCTTACCTGTAGCTACCCTGGATATCTGCTAAACCTGCATGGTTTAGGAGATATCCCCTGTATCAGCATGTGCCAACGTCATTGACACATGTGCACTGAAGCAATGGCTCGTTCGTACCGTTGTTTCAGCTGACGTGCTGTTACCCGCGGCTCCTATGTGCACGCGGGAGTGAAGTCATAGTGAAGCGATACCCGAAAATAACTCAGGGAGTGATGTTGCCAGCCGCACCAGTGTATGAAGACCGCTGCGAGGGCTTTGATCTAAGGTTGCATTGCTTAGTGAGCTGGCCCTATTCGTTTTTTTAAAAAATTTATGAAAAGTTGATGTGCAGGTTCTATCGTGCACCTAAAGAAACAGAAAGCACAAAAGGCACAAAAGCAGCATTAAATGGTTGTTCTGGTCACCCTAAGTGGAACAACTTCACTAATTAAATACCACTCAAGGTGGCACTTGCATTCAGTGACACATTAGACAAAGAGAGGTGAAATACCGTGCGATGTATAAAATAAAATAAAAAAGCAGCTACTAAAAGTGAGATACACACACAATAGCAAATAGAAGAAAAATGTAGCACGCTAGAAATAAAAATAAAAAATAGAATATGAAAAATATATATACAAAAATATATACTTTTGCTAAAAATTTACCTTTAACTAAAAATAGCAATGGAGATCACCAGAACAATTAATCAAACCCAATAATATGAAATTGTAAATGAGTGTTATACAATTAATACATCATTGAATAATTATAAAACGTGACAAAAACATGAAAATAAGAAATATTAAATTGAAAAGTAAAGATTGGATCTTTCCACCGTGACACAGTCCAAGTTCATAAAACAGTGTTAAAAAATAATGGATTGGATAATCGTTGATTCCGTGACAGAACCACCACCGCAACCAAAACTGTGAACACCATGTGAAATACAAGCTTACCAAATAGCAAGTTCAGCCAACTTGTTACCTATAATCCTGTCAGAGCCTTTTTCCCAAACAGCACCAGATATCAGAAGTTCGGAGCTGTATCCTGGAGCCAGGCTAAAAACATCACAGGGGGAATAATTCCTAATACTCTGAAGTGCCCTCTTAATCCGGGAACTCACATACGATATTCATATGGAACCCAAAAGAGAAAACCTCAACATAGCATAATTCCCTATAAACAACTTTTATTAAAGGGTTAAAAGTACACTTACAGTGTTGAAATAAGTAACAGCAAATATAGTCAGCCGGCTAAAACATGGACACCCGTCCACTCGAATACTGGTACGTACCGTGACATCAGAACGTCAGCTCCTCCTGACGTACTTTTCGTCAAACCCCTGACATAGTCTGGGGAACCAGTCAGTGACACATGCTGGGAATTATGTAGCTACCTGCTCCCTGTTCATATCTGCAATCATGAAATTTGGCATATATTTCCAAGCATGACATTTGGCATTGGAAACCCATTCAACACCAAGTTTCTTTGTAGCTCAAAAATGTAATATGATCAGATGTCATGAATCACAAAGAAAACTGAAAGAAGACATTGAAAGAAGTGAAAACCTCTTTTGCATGGACAGCTTTAAAGTTTTGGATTTCCCCTCACTTTTCTCAGCTATATTGGTCACTAGCACAAATCGAGGAGTGAATCTCCTCAATGGGGTCTCCAGATCTGAATACCTCTCATAGTAAACCCTTGTTACATTGTGTTCTATTGATTTAAACAGCATTTGTCACTTGGTAAGATTAATGACTTTAATGTAGGAAACGACTGCAAAAGAACAGTGAAAGGAAGCAAAATTAAATATATATGTTGGGTCATTATAAACCATAACAGATGATAGTTAGACAATCACATATAATAAATTACAATAATTTAAGATCAACATCCAAGACTAAATGGAAAATATGTAAGGCAGACCAAGTGACACAAGACAGATACAAACATTTGACATTTTTAGAAATGGATGAAAGAACAAAAAGGGGCATTAAAGTTTTGAACATAGGTGTTTGAAGAGGCTACATAGACTATCAAATGAATATTTTGAGTACAACTATCATTTAAATATTGTTATATTATGCATTCTTAAAATATACACATATAAAATGTTTCAATATTTCTTTACATGTGCAATGCAGTTTTGTTGAAATGTTTATGTTTGTTCTATTGTCTTTCTTTCAGTTGTCATTCTGAAAGCTGTAAATCTTTCCTGGATTATAGTATAAGGACAGAAACTGATATCTCATGTCACTCCCAGTCCTCATTGTTTGAGGCTCATTTAAATAAAGGATTTGACAATGTTAACACAATAAAATGTGTAAAGGTTCAATTATTCAATCATGTGAAAATAAAAACCTTGTTTAATTATGTTTATCTACACTTGATTGGGTAATTGATCTAAACATTCACCCAATTTAGTCTGTGAATATATCAGATCTCCTTTTGTATCTGCCCGAATAACTGAATTTAGCTATTAATATTATAGGGTTGATTTAGTCAAGGAGTAGAGAATGTTTACTTCGCAAAGTTCACTCAGCTAAGCGAATAAGGGGAAGATGTGTTTACTTCAATTATCCCATTATAATGGAGCAAATATCTTTTTTTTTTAGTTTCTCTCACACACGTGTTTGGGCATTTAAAGATAAAATGTAGTTTCAATGTGTTTATTTAGTCAAATGAACATTTTCCATTATTTTAGTAAATCATCCCCTGTGCATGTGGTCTGTAGCGCTGACTATAAGAAGGAACAACTAGCAATCAGTTACAAATTTCTACATATTCTAATGATCAATTCTAGTTATGTGAAATACTGTACAACATCCTGTTATTAATCTCTACCCAATAATAAAAAGCAATTCTTTAAACAACTATATCTCTTGCATTCATTGGATTGTATAAGGCAATCGGATGCCTAAATTTCTTTTCTAAATATTAAAATTCTAAAGGTGCTTATAATTGGACTTATCGTGGTATGCATGTTACATTGGATCATGGTCTGCTGGGGTTTTTTGCCTTCCTCTGGATCAACTGTGGGTATATGGGCTGGTGTGATATTTATTATATATTAATTTTTTTTGTGGTTGAACTGGATGGACTTGTATCTTTTTTCAACCTGACTAACTATGTAACTATGTAACATTGATATTTCAACATGTTTTTTTTTTTTTTTTATCACTTTGTACTTTGAAACCTGACTTAACATAACTGGGTACCCACTCTCATTAATTCACTTTTTTTTACGACAAGAATGTATTTTGCTGCAAGTTTATTAAAGAAAGCCAGATATGCACAACAGACAGTCCTCTGGGAAGCTTGATTACATGTGCAAAACTGAGCATATATCTACACATTGGGATTGATTTGAGTATGTTCACCTAACAGAATGATTATAAAATCATAAAAAAACAAAAAACAAACAAACAGAATGTTGCACTATTGGGAGATGCCCTAATGCAGTAGCTACACTCAGGAAAACACAGAGACCTCATCATCAGGCTTTTCAATAGATACACTAGAGAAGTGGATGGTTTAACACTCTTGTTTCTACTGAACAGATTACTTTTAATATATTTATTTTATGCATTTAATATATGCTCTTTTCCTGCAAAGAAGCCTGGTTCCAACCACCCCCACCTCTCAGGACACCACATGGATCAATAAAGCTGTACATCACTAGAGGAGCAAAATGAAGGCATATAAGGATGGTGGGTTATAGTGAAGTTAAGCAATTACAGGAACAATTAAAGAGTAACTAAAGGTAAATTAGTTTTTCATTTTGGATAGATCAAGGGAGGCTTATAACCCTTGTCAAGTCTATCCCATAAAGAACGTCACTTCCTGTCCCAAAGCCAAAACAGGAAGTGAGATCAAATCCCCCCAAAGTGAGTGAATCCCAATGTTTTAACAGGATCATCAGAACTAGTGTCCCAATTGGAAGACTTCCCTAATACTACTGTCCTAATGTCAACTCCAAATTTGGGATTTTGTTGTACTTTCACTTTTGATGATAATGGTAAACAGGACAAATAGAAAGCACAGACAGCAGTAATAACTGGCAGGTGCTCTAACCCATGTCCACGTTATCCAGAACTAAAAAAAAGGTTTCTTTAGATACACTTTAATATTTACATAAAACTTGGCTGTTTATGTAGTTATGTATTTAGTGATGGCTACACAAAAAAGAGCTTTCTTTTAGGAGTACTGGTACTATGACAGAACAAAATCCTTTCCATTAGCACCCTGTGACAGTAGCAGATAGACACCACACAATCTAGGGGCAAACCTAACCCTTAGCCTACCCACCACAAAATGTTTTTATTAGTTAATGGACTGGACCCCACTAGGTTATGGGCTCATCATGAAGGGGGGTCTTTATGAGAAGAAGACAACTACTCCCTTCTGTGGACCACCAGATCTGGCCTGCTCTAATCTCAGGCCCTCTTCTATTTGTTACTTTCTCCCAGACCTTGACAAACTCTGCTCTCATGATCTCTCTTTAGCCCTTTTACACAGGTCAACTTTAATGTGCCATAGACTTACTAAAGTGAGAAAGAATTACAAGTTAGCAAATTGATAAACACAAATATAATTAGTTTTTTAACACAGTAATTAAGCATAACATTCTGCCTTTGAACAACAGTTTTGCTTCTAGTTCTTATAGTTTGTCTTTAAAATCACATCATCAGTTTTAAGCCAGGATTCCGAGGAAACTGCGGCTGCCTTTCTTTTAGATAGAAGGATTTCACATTTCAAGGCTAGCTTCATCTCAATTTAAGTTAAAATATTCAGTGTCAATAAAGGCGACTCTTTGTGTGGCTTTTGCTGGAAATTAACTGCTAGAAAAATAGTTCTTTCATTCTTATTGGAGATGACAAGAGTGGCTTCTCTTCTGTAGCCTGCTAAAGAATTCTGTATTCTTTATCGCTAACAGTATCTCGTCTACGAAATTAGGAATCACAAATAGGATTCTGCTCTACAAAAGGTCTGAAAAGGGCTTTGTTGTAAGTGTATATGTGAGCAGTACCGACTACTCCTCAGTCCCTTTCTTTAAATATAGAAGTCTTGCAGTCTGCCATGGAAGAACGCTGGGAATGAAATAAAAAGCCTATTTTTTCCTGCTCGGCAAGGATCATTGTTAACGATTATGTTTTATGGAGATTAATGAAGGTCGATGTGAAATATTTGCCACATAAAATACAGTCTGAGAAGTACATTATTAGACCACTCTGGATTTTAATTATAGGCAAGGTTAAAAATAGAATGAATAATATGCTGACTAAATGAGACAGATCGGAATAACATTTCTCTAAATTATTTTTTACATAAGCAGAGTTTCTTTCTAAAATATATTAATACTAAGCAAATACTTCTACAAATTGTTTTGCACTAACTAACCCTAAACAGCATACACCATTACAGCCATTTGTTATATATAGATTTAGCGTTCCCTCCAATGCTATCCCCCAAACCCTACGATATATACAAAATAAAATGAATCAATACCTATATAAATAAAAAAGGTGCATACTACTGTATATCGGCAGATGTGAAAAAATGTTTTACATTATGATTTTATAAATAGAGGTGTCAATAGTTTATTTTTTATCAATTAACAAAGTGGAAAGTAAATGAACAGAAGAGAAATCCAAATCAAACCAATATTTGGTGTGACCATCCTTTGCCTTCAAAACAGCTTCAGTTCTTACACTTGCACACTTTATACACTTGCACAAAGTCAGGGATTTACTGGGATTTCGAGTCAGGGGTATGATTAACCAGTTATACCAAGTTAATGACCACTGTATTTAATATGTAGGTTGAAACAATAAACACAGCTACACAATACACAGCTGTGTAGGACTCTTAAATTTTATTTAATTTGATTTCGATTTTTGTTTTGTTCGTTCTCTTTGCATTTTATAAATAAATAAAGAATTAAAATATAGATTTTTGAAATAATTCAATTTACTGAAAACAAAACAATTAAAAAATCAGTGCAAGCGACATTACTTACCAAGGGTGTGGACCTATCCACCTATCCACATCCACCTGTCCACCTTTCTTAGATCCTGTTTCAGAAGTAGAAGTAGATGATCGATAATCAGTTTAGGGGTGGTATCTACAGTATATGAAGCTTGTGTACTTTTCCATGATAGAAAGGTATACAAAAGGGTGAACATCAGTCCATATGAAGATGATGGGAAAATAAGAAAAGCTTGAAGAACTAAATTTCACCATAAAGGCTGTTGGGACTTTTTAAACTGATGTTTTTTCTGGATGCACCTTACATAGAAATAGGAAATTTAAGCAAAAAAATAAATGCACTTAATTAAGACCTTAAAGAGAAACTGCAGTCTGCTCACATAATTTGTAATAAAAACATCTTTGCCATTATGAAGCTTCCCTCCAACCACTTTGCATATTATGTGATTCTGTATTTACCAAATATAAAACAGAAATCTCCATCCGCTAAGTCTGGCTGCAGCCCTTTTAACTGTTGGCAGATGAAACTGCTTTCTTTGCACTTCCTGGATTTACAGACACACAGAGGCATACCTCCAGCTCTGCAGCTCTCATTGGCCCTCTTATGACACACCCCCCTCCCTTCCCGACAAACTCTCATGAGAGAGAGGGCTGTGCATGATGTCATAAGCCTAGACTGATGACCAGACAAGAAACAGGAAGTGGGCTGTATAAGGTATTTACTGGCAGAAAAATGTTTTACTATCCAAAGTTAAAACAACAAGGGCAGAAGATTTAAGAGATGGAAAGTTGAAAAAAATTACTGAAGGTATACTTTATAAGGAAGCTGAACAGTGCTTCACTGAAACATTGGATAAGAAATAAATAATTCTGTTTACCATAAAATTAATTCAAATTAAACCCACTCTAAAATGTAAATTTAAACACAGTACCCCTGCTGCCACCTTAAAAATACCATAAATTACCAAATGTAAGAGTTTTGTCTCACCTTCCAGATAGCGCAAAAAGGATAATACTTAATTAAACATGCTCAACTGTTGTGAGAGAATAATAATAATAAAAAGTGTTCATAAATCCACAAGGCCAAAAAAAGTGTCTCTATGTATTGTCTTTTAAACAGTGAACAAATACACAATCCACTTGCGTGTAAATCTTCAAACTATATCACCTCTCTGTGCACCACAGTGATTTCCTCTCCCATAGGACACACTACTCACCAAATAAATGTTCTTCTCACTCTCATTATTGGCAAAAATTGTTGTGAACTGTTATTCCTTCAAACAGATGGTTTCTTGGGTCTGTAACCCCCCAGACAGCTTATAGCATCACTAGAGCTTATAGGATGAAAAAATGGTATTGGCATCAGCCCCGCCAGCCTCTGCCAGGTTATTGTACAGCCAGCATCAGCCGGGTCAGCGTGCAGCATGTCTCACCGTATCGACCAATCACATGACTTCTGGGACTCTGCTCTGGTGTTTAACATCACTTCTGGATGCCGCACAACCCGACACTGATGCGTTTCGTCATTACAACTTTATCCACGGGACTATGCTTACCTGGGAATGTGGGAATTCTGTTTACCCGCAGTGCTTCTGACAAGCCCTGTGCATGCCTCATATCTGGATATTATATTTACATATCTTGCTCTCAAGTGCACCCGGCATATCCCACATTCTCGTTTAATTTTTACAGTGAGGGTACTATAAATCAGACTGCTGATTCATTTAAACTCAACTGCCATTTATATCTTCCTTTCTTGCATTCCACCATGAATTATGATACATAATGATAATGAGGTCTACTAACTAATAGACCTCGTAGTGGGGAGGCTGCAGATTACAAAACCACATTTGGAATCCGATTGGCTGTTTTTTGTTTTTGTTTTTCAATTAAAACAAAGAATGTCTAAAAGAATATAGTTATTTCTACCAACAGCTGCCAAACAGTTTCATGTTCTTTTGTAAAAAGTATGAAAAGAACAATATGAAGAAATATTGTGATAAGAATTTTTTTTTTTTTTACAATGATAAGGCTTATTCTTACAATGTCACAATTTGCTGCCAAAAATTGTAGGCTGACACCTTTTTTACAGCATCCCCCATACCTTTAACTTAACAGGTGGACACAGAATACATATATGTGTGTTAGAACAAAAGCATTTTGACAGATCCTCTCTTGCTTTGCTATTCTGGGTTTCATACAAAGTATACAAATGGTACTAGTGACTGTTTGAGGTTAAATCCTATTTGTTTTTGAAAACCTATCTATATATACTTATTAAAATGCATTCGCTTACAATATCCTGTTCAAATTAGCTCAAGCAAATTCAGCCTTCCATAAGCAAACTAAGTGTTTGCCTCATTGTAAAGAGGTTGCAGAGTCATCGGAATTGCCTTTTACAGTTGGAAGACACTTAGAATTTCAAGGGAACCTCTGACTGTTACATGATGGCATACAATAGTCTGATTTTGCTATTTGCTGTATTTACATAGATGTATTTGCATTGGGGTTGAGTTGCTACACGGATTAAATCAGTTTATAGCATTTTACTACAGGATCTTAAAGTGTATCTCTTGCCAAATTAATTTTTTAGTGTTGGATAACATGTGGGAGGGCCGGAATTAATGATTTATGTCAGATTTTTTTTTTTTTTAATTAGCTGCCCCCCTCACCCCCCAGATTCACCCTCTCTGTTTGTCCCAGTGCTCTTTGTCACAAGGACAGAAAACATTTAAAAAATTTTTAACATTTTAAAAGTTACAGTAATAACAAGCATAAGCGGTTAGGAGAAACTGTCTAATCCACTGACAGCTGTCATAAATGTGATTTTTCTTTATCTTTATGGGGAAATTTCTTCTAATTTTCCATTTTGTCTCTGGGACCAGAAGTGGAAGGAAACCTCCTCAACAGGACATATACAAAAAAAATTAAAAAAAAAAATTCAATCATTTGCAACACAATTCACAACTTAAGAAAATATATTTTTTGTATATAGATATATTGTAAATGTTGATCTAATTAAAAGGAGAACACTTTTAAAATAGGGATCCAACAATCCAATGCAATACTAAATAAAATCTATTAGCATTTTCTATATTTTCAGTGACAATGCAAGTGCAGGTGCATGCAGCACAGTTCTTGATGCCTTCAAAAACAAAGTGACTGATTACTAAATGAAAAGAAAAATAAGCTTAAGATGTGTGCATTTTGAGTACTCAATCATGGTAAAATACACCATTAAAGCGCTGAAAAATCCCCCCAAAAATACTATATGTCAGCATACTATTTCTTAGATGTGGTGGCTTAATTTGTTTACTTTTTTACAGATGTTTTTTCCTCTGTTGATCCCACCAGTATGTCTGTGTTTCAGCTTTCTTTAACTACTTCCCAATTGCGCAGTCATGCAACATTGTACTCATCTGAAATTATTATCATTTTTTTTCACCTGCAACTGGAACGCAATGAACTAGTGTGTGTTGGTATTCTTTTTACCACTGAGTTTTTTATTTTTTGCCAAAGGAAAAAAAGACAGAAAAATTTGAAATTGAAAAAACTAAGTTTTTTTTGTTATACTGTTATATTATTTTCTTCACAGATGTTCGCCACTGATGAGGCTGCACTGATGGACACTAATAGGCTGCACTAATGGGCACTGATGAGGTGCACTAATGGGCACTAATAGGCCGCACTAATGGGCACTGATGAGGAGTACTCATGGGCACTAATAGGCTGCATTGATGGGTACTGATGAGGTTGCACTGATGGGCACTGCTGAGGCTGGACTGATGGGCACTGATGAGCACTGATGTGGTTGAACTGATGGGCACTGATGAGGTGGAGCAGATGGGCACTGATAAGCTGTACTAATGGGCACTGATAGATGCCACTGGTATGTTGCACTGATGAGCACTGATGTACTGAACTGATGGACACTGATATGCTGCACTGATGGATACTGATATGCTGCACTGATGGACACTGACATGCTGCAATGAAGGACACTGATAGAGCACTGATTATCAGCATTAGCGTGCCCTGTCACAGGATCGCCAGTTATTGGCTTTCCTTTCCTCAGACAGTGACAGCGATGAGGAAAAGAAATGCCAATGACCGGTATTTGTTTACATGTGATGAGCTGTGATTGGACACAGCTCCTCACATGGTAAAGGGCAGCTGTGATTGACCCTTTACCTTGATCTATGATCAGTGGTGACCAATAGACACAGTGGTCACAGAGCGCACCCAATGCATGCCCTGAGGGTACACGGGGTACATCAATAGACGCTCTCCCAGAACTGGAAAACCATGCTGTATGTGTCATTTGACTATAGAGCAGTCAGCAAGTGGTTAACAGAACAAGCTGTCTAGTAAAATCAGCAGTTAGAGGGTTGAAACAAATCATTTAACACATACAGGGGAGCTTAAAATGGTCAGCTTTTAATAATGAATGTAACATTTTTGCACCTCAAAAAACTTGCTGTAACTGTTACTAGAACTTTACACATAACAACGTGATAAAAATAATGTTCTTTAGCTAGGAACATACATTTCACATTAATAATTATCTTATCAAAATTAGTGTGTGCTGTAAATTTCCTCTAGCATTGTTCCTGTTTTTGTTTGCTGGAGGCTGCCATTTTGCTGAAGACCAAAGCCCCTAAGCAGCAGTAAGTCTTTAGGCCTCTACAAATTCAGCACAGTGCCTAAAGATGGAGAACAACTGAGCATGTGCAGAGCAGGGTGAGACAGTGTATTACTGCATTTTAAACAGTATAGGCACTTATTTTTTTATGTTTTACATAGCTATACCTGCAAACAGGGCCAGCCTGTGAAGTGATTTAGCTGTACTTAATTTTCCGACTAAAGTTCCACGTTAAAAAGTCTTATGTCGTGTACACACGACCGGACTTTCCGGCAGAAAAGGTCCGACGGTCTCTCCGACAGACTATCGACAGACTTCCGAGCGCACGGACTTGCCCACACACGAACGGACTAAAGTCTGTTCGAAAGTCCGTTCATTTTGAATGTGATGATGTACAACGGGACTAGAAAAGGAAGTTCAATAGCCAGTAGCCAATAGCTGCCCTAGCGTCGTATTTGATCCGTCGGACCAGCATATAAACGGTTTTCCCAATAGGAATTGAGTCCATTGAACAGATTTGAAACATGTTCTATTTCTAGGTCCGTTGGAATTTTTTAAAGAAAAATGATTGGATTATCCCACTCACAATCGGATTATCCGACAGAATTATTCCGTTGGACCTATTTTGCCAGAAAGTCCGGTCATGTGTACGCGGCATTAGCAGGAGTTCACCTTAAGTTTGCTAATCAAGTCCATCTAAATCTGCTAGTGCATCTAATGCTACCTTCACCCCAGATTGACAATGCTGCTGTCTGAACGAACCTCCATTGCTCTTCCATCCATAGGGACACGCTAAGGCTGCTTTCACACTGAGGTGCTTTACAGGCGCTAAAAATAACGCCTGTAAAGAGTCTCTCCTCTACTCTCACTCCAGTGTAAAAGCTCAAGTGCTTTCACATTGGAGAGGTGCACTGGCAGGAAGGTAAAAAAAGTCCTGCAAGCAGCATCTTTGCAGTGCTGTAGGAGTGGTGTATACACCACTCCTAAAGCGCCCCTGCCAATTGAAATCAATCGGCAGCACCGCCAAACCGGCAGCAAACTGCCACTGCAGCGGCACTTTGCCAGCAGTTTTTAACCCTTTTTCGGCCACTAGCGGGGGTTAAAAGCATGCCACTAGTGGTTGAATAGCGCCGCTAAAAAGCCAGACAACCGCCGACGCCCCCAACGCCTCAGTGTGAAAGCAGCCTAAGACAGAAAGATTGTTACTAGCTAGAATCACCAGGTGAAAATTGAAAAAAAAAAAGT
Organism: Lithobates pipiens; assembly: GCF_037356315.1. Classification (NCBI taxonomy): domain Eukaryota; kingdom Metazoa; phylum Chordata; class Amphibia; order Anura; family Ranidae; genus Lithobates; species Lithobates pipiens. Next base: position 407,127,262 of record NW_027507718.1, read on the forward strand.
AAAAAATGAAAACAAATGAAGCCACCACATCAAAGGGTTAGTAAGTTGCAGTATATTACACTTTTGTTTTGGGGTTTAATACCACTAAGTTACCTTCCTGCATATTTGGATAATCAGAATAAAAACACAAGTTCACCGTATTCGCTAACATTGACTTTGAAAAATGGATAGCTTCTATTCTCTTAGTAAACAAACCCAAAAATGTTAGGGATGAAGAGGGTTGTAAATGAAATGTATCTATCAGGCTGTCTGTAGTACATATTCACCACTACAGTCAGCAAAATGTCAGTGAATATTGATACACTTGTACTTTACAAAAAATAATTATCTGTGTGATCAAAATATCAGCACGCTGTGCCTTGAAGCACTGAATATAGGAGCACTCAGCCATGACAGGAATGGCAAATGTATACCTGTACTAATTCATTTAATAGGAAACAACCAGTTCTATTTATTTCCATAAAAAATCTGACATCTGCTCCATCCTCTTCTGAGAATGCTAGGTCGGACTATTCCTGCAGCTAGGGCACCTTTTTTTTTTCGTAAAGGAAGTTTTGCATGCCGAATATGTATGAAATACCTTTATAGCAGGAAATGTTCAAGATGGATTACAAATAAAGTGACACTAGACAGAGTTGTTATAACCGGAATTAAGTTAAATTACTTGCACAGAGCCAAGAGAAAAAAAGTATTGTCTACGCTACTTACAAGAGTAGAGTGTTTCCTTTTAGCACAAGAATGCTGGGTATTTTTTCACTCACGCAGCATCAAGTCTATTTTAAGGACCTTTTTTTATTTGTATTGTATCTGTGAAGGTTCTCATTTAGAGTATTCGGGTCATGGTATATCTAGTCTTGGTTCTCTAATGTTGAGGATGTTTCATCCACACATAATGCTATTTTAACATCTCGTTTCCAATTATTTCATGCAATTAAAATCTACTATAGCTTTCTCACACCAAGAAACAGAATTTTGTAAATAGAACAGGGTGGGAGTCCCTGACGCCTCTCATTTTTTTCTTGGACAATCAACATCAGCCTTGACAAATTCCATGGTGTTTAGATTAACTGTTTCAATTCCGGGCACTATTATCTCCGTCCTGCCTCGGCCAATTTTCAGCTTTCAGCCTCTCCCCTGCATCCTAGCAACCAATGATTGATGATGGATTAAAGTGTATGTGAACCCCCCCCCCCCCCACCCTATCCTTTCAGCCAAGCAAGCTGCCATCTTTGCCTTTGTTTAATCTATAACTGCCATGATGCTGCACATGGGATCAGGTATGACAACAGCCATTGGATGGTTGGACAGTTTGGTTGAGAGCACAACCAATGGGAGTGTTACATTTTCGGCACGTGCCGGAAATGAAACTGTTTTATGGATGGGTTTCCCTCCGCTTTAAAATAGTGGGAAATATATTTTGTTTTTCTTTGTTTAATCACTTGACCTCCGGAAGGTTTTACTCCCTTCATAACCAGGAAATTTTTTGTTATTCAGCACTGTGCTACTTTAACTGGCAAATTCTAATGCAACACTGTACCCATATGAAATTTTTATGATTTTAAACCTTGTTGCAGATTCCTACCATTTTTTTTCTGAAAAAGTCCCTGTGTGTTTATCTGTATCCATGTGGGAAAGTGTATCTAACGGCAGTGGTTTTATAATTATCAATCAGCTGTGCACCTTCAGGGCTCTAATGACGAAAGCTTCTGGCCCTGCATCCCTTTAGACATGATTTCCTACTGGGAGTATCTTGCCAAAAATTTAATTTTTGTTGCAGGAGATACCTGAAATCTGATTTTTATCTTAGTGTAGACTTCTGGGAAAATTGGTAAGCCAATCACACAAGCAGGAAATTATGTTTATGCGGGCTTCTGTACACATTCGGTGTCAATGGGGGCTGGTGGGTTTTTATTATTGGGAAATGGCAAACAACCCCCCCAATGCTGACGGTTAGTCGGTCAGGTCACCTCCCCCCCATACGACCGGCCGGGGGGTCATCCAGCCTACCACTTACCCCATCTAGGTCAAGGGTGGGCAGCACTCCTACGGGCGGCTTCCATCGCGTATCCTCCTCCTCTGTATCACGGCGGCTTACGCGGTATGTCTCCTCCCTCCTACTCCTAGGCGTCGAATAGGATCCCCTGTGCTTTCAGCCAATCGGGTGATGGGTCTCAAGAACAGCTTCCTGATTTAGGAGGAGGATTAGTTTGACAATAGCGAATATTCAAGCCCCAAACCCACCCTTTTTTAAAGCCTATTAGAGCCTCTGGCTTTAATCAAGTGCGTAAAAAAAAAGAAAACCCCATTGGAATCCAAACGTCAGGTGCCTTGCATGTAGATTAGGGGGCTGGATGCATGGATGGGCGTGGCACCCGTGTGCCCCTAATGGACGGGCCGCCACTGTTCTGTGTATTGAATAACTCCAGGTATCCATATTGAATGGCATTTTACGGAAAATTACAGAGCTGCAGAAAGTAAAGGTCATTTATAATAATGATCAATTACAATATGACTTGTGTCGTAATTGTATACTCTATATTATTTTTTTCTTTATTTGCTAGTTTTTTTCCCTACAAAAGTGGAGTTACCCTTTAAATCTGCTTTATGTGAAATTCATAGTTGTAGAGAAAATTCTGGGGACTCTATTTAAATTAGTCAAAATAAGGATTTTAGAGAAGCTAGAAGCTAATATAAAGTATGAGCAAAACTAGAAATTGTTCATTAGATAGAGATGCTGAGATATTTATAATAAATTATGATATGTGTATTGTATATGTAAATGTATAAAGAAACACTGCATTTAGTTTATATTTAGCTTTCTTTAATACCACAAGCATTTCCTACATATGTGTGGGTTTGGTTTTGTTTTGCAAAGCCATTACACGTATATTTTGCATTTTGTTGCATCCTTCTTCCTGTACATTAAGTTATTTTATGAAGCTGTCCCATCAGTCACATGAGCTAGAATGTAAATACGATCACATCTGAAACCTCAAACATTCACTCTTATGCAAACATGTGACATCTGAGTTGCATTTATGGAAAAAAAAAAATAAACCTGTTTCCTAAACATGGTCCATGTTCTTCTCCTGTGTCTTCTAGTCCAGATGGGAAAAAAATGTTTAATTGCTGTAAGACTGAATTGAATGTTTTAGTTTGGTCAAGTCGTACAGGCAGGATGCATCTTCTGTGGACATCCCCAAATAAATGTAGTGAGGAAAAAAATGTAATCGTCCTTGATGGACTTTTCTTGACAGAGCTCTATTGTGCCTCTGAAACAGGGCTGGCAATGAAGGTATATATAAGCATGATTATGGAATGGATTTGAAAATTGTTGAAGTCTGAAATTTTTTTTAGTATCCATGAAATTATTACATCATAGGACTACTGAAACTTTGACAATGTTGCCTTCCCTATTCATTTCAGCTTTACATGGGTACAGAAGGATTTACTACAAAATACAAAAGCACAGTGGCGAAGTGGTTAGCTACTTCTGCCTGGCAGCACTAGGGTTGTCAGTTCAAACCCCAACCGTGACACTACCTACCTGGGCCTGTATGGGTTTCCCGCTCAACTCCAAAAACACACTGGTTGGTTAATTGGTGCCTGTCTAAATTGGCCCTAGTATGTGTATGTGTGAAGGTGAGTTAGGGACCTTCATTTGTAAACTCCTTGAGGGCAGGGACTGATGTGAATGCACAATATACAGTTGTGCTCATAAGTTTACATACTCTGGCAGAATTTATGATTTTCTCTCCATTTTTCAGAGAATGTGAATGATAAAACAAAAGAATTTCTTTCACTCATGGTTAATGTTTGGCTGAAGCCATGTGTTATCATACTACTGTTTTTACACTTTTATAAATCATAATGACAACAGAAACTACCCAAATGACCCTGATCAAAAGTTTACATACCTGGTGATTTTGGGCAAATAACATGCACAGAAGTTGACGCAAAGGGGTTTGAATGGCTATTAAAGATAACCATCCTCTCCTGTGATCTGTTTGCTTGTAATTAGTGTGTGTGTATAAATGGTCAATGAGCCTGCAGAACAGAGACAAACCTTCTGGAAGGTTGGAGTGATGAAACCAAATGTAAAATGTAGCTTTTTGGCCACAACCATAAATACTAAATTTGGAGAGGAGTCAACAAGGTCTATGATGAAAAGTACACCATTCCTACTATGAAACACAGAGGTGGATCACTGATGTTTTGGGGATGTGTGAGCTACAAAGGCACAGGAAACTTGTCAAAATTGATAGCAAGATGAATGCAGTATGTTATCAAAAAATACTGGAGGAACATTTGCATTCATCAGCCAGGAAGCTGTGCATGGGATGTACTTGGAGATTCCAACATGATCCAAAACACAAGGCCAAGTCGACCTGTCATTGGCTACAGCAGAATAAAGTGAAGGTTCTGGAGTGGCCATCTCAGTCTCCTGAACTCAATATCATTGAGCCACTCTGGGGAGATCTCAAATGTGAAGTTCATGCAAGACAGCCCAAGCATTTACAGGAACTGGAGGCTTGTTGAATGGGCAGCTTTACCACCTGAGAAGATAAAGAGCCCCATCCACAAATACCACAAAAGACTTCAAGCTGTCAATGATATTAAAGGGGTCAATACACGGTATTAAGAACTGGGGTATGTAAACTTTTAAACAGGGTCATTTGGGTAGTTTCTGTTGTGATTATGATTTAAAAAGAGTAAACACAGTTGATTGATAATAAATGGCTTCAGCCCAACACTAACTATGAGTGAATAGAAAAGGTTTTGTGTTATCATTCATATTCTCTGAAAAATGACCAAGAAATCATAAATTCTGCCAGGGTATTTAAACTTATGAGCACAACTGTATATATAAAGTGGTGCATAAACTGTTGGCACTATAAAAATACCTGGACATGAGAAGTAAGTCTTAAGAAGTGGTTTTCATAAGCACTCTTTTCATCTCTCTGAAAACGTAAAAGCATTACCCATGCTAAACGCTTTTCAATACAGAGTTTGTTCACACCACTCACATACATATACATACAATGTATATATTTGCAAATATAACTGAAACTGAAAATGAAACAAGCACATTCGATGCATTAAAAAAAAAAAAGACAGAGGTACGTGAAAAAGACATACATGCAAAATTCCACGACAAGATTACACATGCTCTGAGATGGGGCCTCACAACCTAAACAATTTTTGCATTCTGCTATCTCTTTATCTTTTGTAATGTCTCTGAAAATCATACATTTATAATAAAAGCTTTAAACATAGCTAAAAAAAACACAATATTGTATTGTTTTGGCTATATAACCCGCATCTCTCTTAGAACTTATTACCCACATAACTCCCGTACTGTATATGATGAATGAAAATGATAAATACAGCTGCAGACATAATATACTGTCAGTAATATATCTCAAACTAACATAAACATAACTTTTTAAAATATGATATGCAAAAATTCTATTTAACCCTTACGCTGGTCAAGCTATTTTTCATTTTTGTGCAGATCTTAAAACACACATTTTAGTTACAACCCCCCAAACATTATATTATATTCTATCAAAGAGCCTAGAAAATAAAGTGTATCAAACCCAAATGTTCAGTAAAAAATACACAAAAGTTAATTGTAATTCACACAAACACAATATATAATCTATTTTTATGGTCAAATATAAAAAATGAGGTTGCTTTGAATAAAAAGATAACAAACTATGAAGCCTCAAATTTGTATGTGCCTGTGAAATGGTGACAAACTTTGGTACCTACTATTGTCTATAGGCAACACTTTAAAAACCATTACTGGTCATCAGTTTAGAGTTAACAGTGAATGATAGGCTTCGAGTTGTTGATTGCACTTTGGCTTGTTGTTTTTGTACATATGTGTGTATGTTGGGGCAGAGAGCTTTAATTTTTTATTGTATTGTGTCATTTTTAATTTTTTTCAAACTCTTTTCACTTAATTTTATTGCTGGACTGGTGCCTGTCTCAGCCTCTCAGTGAGCCGCTGAGATGGCTGCTCCATGCCCCTCCACAGCTCAGTGCTCCAATGAGCGTGAAGGAGAAGAGAGGATAGCTGCTGAGTGACAGGCAGCAGCTCTCTGCTCAGGGAGGAGTGAGAACCGAGTTCGATTCTCAGTGCAGAGGCAGCTGCATCCACCTAGGTAAATATAATCGGTAAATAAAATAAAAAAACATATTTCTCTTTTCACCTAAAAGCAGGTAAATGCTTCTGGATTCTTTCACCAGAGCAAAGAACAGTAAACGCTTGTTAGCTGATCTCCCTCCACTCTATTTTAAAATAAAAATGTTAAACGAGTGAATCTATAACTGTGAATGTAGCTTTCTTTTGGGAAAATGTATACATACTGTAATACTCATGTTCTAGGCTTTCTAGGCACACAGTAAACCCATTTATTACCTCTGGGATCCCATTCAAATAGCAGTTCTGGACATTGTAAGGGCTTTTTAAATTAAATTATAAATGATTTTTCCAAATTTGCAAATGAATGCTCAAACAAAATTCTGTTAATATATGGACAGCTGTAGCATGAAGCTCCTTTAATGTAAATAGATAGTTACAATAGATAACAGTCCAGAAATGGCCCTTCTAGTATTAAATGTATGTTGATGGCCCTGGTGATTTATTGTAATATAAAAGTGTAACATGTAAAGTCAGTTTCAGATTCAGGAATGAAGTTCACCACCGGTACTTTGCTTAAAAGAAGCCTGAAGTGGGAGAAATGCAGGAGCTTCCACTGCCGACTAGACATGTGCATTCGTTTTCTTCCGAATGCATTTTCGTCCGAACGTGCAGAATCCAAAAACCAAAAACTGCTTTATTTTCATTTTCGTTGTGACAACAGTTCGATATAGATAGGAGATTCGACATGACGCTGACAATAGTGTCCATTGAACCTGTGGTCGAATGTGCCTAACCTTAGCTCTATTAGTCCAAGCTTATTCTACATAGAGAGAAAATATTTAACATAGAGAGAAAAGATTCAACATTATAGGGACAATAGCAAAAAAAGGTTGAATGTGCCTAACCTAACTCTATTAGTCCAAGATTATTCGACATAGAGAGAAAATATTCGACGAGGCAGTTGTAGCGAGCGGACATTTATGGTCAAATGCTCCGCCCATAGGCTATAGAAGAATTCTAATGTTGGTTGACTAGTAATAATAATTAATAAATATAATTATTACTAGTGTCATACAACATTCGAATTCTACTATAGCTTGTAGACGGAACATTCGACTGGAAACGTACGATTGTGGCGTTGTACAATTTAGCTGCTCCATCAAATCTTCTTAGAACTTTCGACAGACACAATAAGCCTTCAATAACAGATTCGACCTTAATTATTTCGGATTTTCGGATGGATGCATTTTTTAACAAAACAAAATGTGTGCACATGTCTAATAGGCAGCAGGGAGCCTAAACGGCAGGTATTAGTCCAAGATTAGTCGACATAGAGAGAAAAGATTTTATCAGAACTCCTGATCTGCATATTTGATCCAGGTCTGTAATATTACTGGACTGACATGGGACAACTAACATTTTCAGAAGTAGTGGTCAGCAATTTCGGCCCCCCTATTCTTTGGGTTCAGCCTACTATGTGGAGTTTAGTTGCTTCTTAATTTAGACAGATTATTATAGAAGTGTTAGCAGATGCTGTTTTGCTTAACCCTTTCATGACTAAGCCTATTTTTGGAATTTGGTGTTTACAAGTTAAAATCCATATTTTTTGCTAGAAAATTACTTGGAACCCCCAAACATTATATATATTTTTTTAGCAGAGGCTCTAGAGAATAAAACGGCGATTGTTGCAATATTTTATGTCACACGGTATTTGCGCAGTGGTGTTTTAAACGCAACTTTTTGGGAAAAGGGACACTTTCATGAATAAAAAAAAAACAAAACAGTAAAATTAGCCCAATTTTTTTGCGAAATGTGAAAGATAATGTTACGCCGAGTAAATAGATACCAAACATGTCACACTTTATAATTGCGCGCACTTGTAGATTGACGACAAAGTACGGTACCTAAAAATCTCAATAGGCGACGCTTTAAAAAATTTTTACGGTTACCAGGTTAGCGTTACAGAGGAGGTCTACTGCTAGAATTATTGCTCTCGCTCTGACGATCGCGGCGATACCTCACATGTGTGATTTGAACACCGTTTACATACGCGGGCGCGACTTCCGTATGCGTTTTCTTTGCTTCGCGAGCTCGCGGGGACGGCGGGCGCTTTGAAATTTTTTTTTTTATTTTTTTTTTTTTTTATTTATTTTTAAATGACTAAATTGTTTAAAAAAAAAAAAAAAAAATTTGATCACTTTTATTGCTGTCACAAGGAATGTAAACATCCCTTGTGACAGTAATAGGTGGTGACAGGTACTCTTTATGGAGGGATCGGGGGTCTAAAAGACCCCCCACCCCTCCTTTACACTTCAATGTATTCAGATCGCCGAAAACGGCGATTCTGAATACCGGATATTTTTTTAAAACCGGCGCCATTGGCAGCCGAGTAAACGGGAAGTGACGTCATGACGTCGCTTCCGTGTTTACGATGAGGAGACTGGAACGAAGCCGATTACGGCTTCGTTCCAGTTCCTCCCCAGCAGCCAGAGCCGACGGATCGCAAATCGGTGCTCCCGATCGAGCGGGAGCACCGGTAACAGCGGCGAGAGGCGGCGGGAGGGGGGGACGTCCCCTCCCGCTCCTCCGGCATAACAGCCGAGCGGCTTTTAGCCGCATCGGTTGTTATGCCTGGATAGCCAATCGCCTGCTGTAAAAAACGGTACCGGGATGATGCCTGCAGGTGCGGGCATCATCCCGGTATAACCCTCGGAAGCCGAGTACGCAGATGTGCGTACGCTCGGCGGGAAAGGGTTAAATAAGTTCCGGATGTAAAACTATGCGGTGTAGAATGTGGAATGTTTCCTGTCCTGGTTGGTAAAAGGATGTGGGAACAGGTGGATATATCTGTTATTTGCAATTTTATCTACTGTTGAAGCCGAGAGAGTCAGACTAGACAGATATATAGATATGTAGGGAAATAAAGATGTCTTACCAAAGGAACAGTACCTTTTTCATATTTTACATGCATTGTAAGAGCAATTTAGATTTAAGAAAACACTGTGGAGTTGATTTACTAAAACTGGAGAGTGGAAAATCTGGTGCAGCTGTGCAGAGTAGCCAATCAGCTTCAAATTCAACTTGTTCAATTAACCACTTGACAACTGGGCACTTAACCCCCCCCCCCCCTCTTGCCTTTGAATAACAATTACTCATGTAATACTGTACCCAAATACATTTTTTTGTCCTTTTTTCATACAAATAGAGCTTTCTTTTGTTTGTATTTGATCACCTCTGGGTTTTTTGTTTTTTTCTATAAATGAAAAAAGACCAACATTTTTGGAAAAAAAAACACATTTTTCTTTGTTTCTGTGACAAAATTTTGCAAATACATTTTTCTTCATAAATTTTGGCCACAATTTATACTGCTAAATATCTTTGGTAAAAATAGCCCAAATTAGTGGATATTATTTGATCTTTTTGAAAAGTTAGAGAGTCTACAACCTGTTGTGCAAATCATAAAAAAATTATCACACCTGATGTACTGGTAGCCATCTAATTTCTTGTGACCCTAACAAGCCAGGAAAGTACAAATACCCCCCAAATGACCCCTTTTTTGTAGACATTCTAAAGTATTTAGTAAGATGTTTAGTAAGAGGTTTTTGATGTTGTAATTTTTTCCCACAATTCTTTGCAAAATTAAGTTTTTGGGGTTTTTTTTGTTTTTTTTCCACAAAATTGTCATTGTAATAGGTTATTTCTCTCACATGTGTATAACCACAAATGACACCCCAAAATACATTCTGCTACTCCTCTTGAGTATGGCAATACCACATGTGTGGGACTTTTTCACAGCCTGGCCACATAGAGAGGACCAACATGCAGGGAGCACCAACAGGTGTTCTAGGAGCATAAATTACACATCTAACTTGTTGACTACCTATTACACTTTTGAAGGCCCTGGAGCACCAGGACAATGACACATGGCATTGATGTGGCACTGATGACAGATGGCACTGATACGTGGCACTGATGACACGTGACACTGATGTGGCACTGATGACAGATGACACTAACACTTGGCATTGAAGACACGTGACACTGATGACAGATGGCACTAATATGTGGCACTGATGACACGTGGCACTGATGACAGATGGCACTAATACGTGGCACTGATGACAGATAGCACTGATTTGTGGCACTGATGGCACGAGACACTGATGACAGATGGCACTAATATGTGGCACTGATGACAGATGGCACTAATACGTGGCACTAATGACACGTGGCACTGATGACAGATGGCACTGATGACAGATGGCACTAATACATGGCACTGATGACAGATGCACTAATATGTGGCACTGATAACAGATATCACTGATACATGGCACTGA